>NW_027142373.1:4800000-5400000 GCF_026170545.1 Melanerpes formicivorus | reverse complement strand
GCCCTTTACATCTCTAGACGTTGGATGCTGAGTCTGGCTTCCTTTTAGGCAGCACCCTAGCCATTTCTTCACCCAAAATGTATGACCAGAGCAGAACTAAAGGGCACAGGAGGCATGAATTTGTGAGGTGATTGCAGCAAGGTCAGTTCTGTGACCTGGCTTTCCTTTTTCCTAGAAATAAACTCAAAATAACACACTCCTTTCTTCCCCCTGAATCTACAGAAGCAAAACAATTTGAAAAGTAATTGTTTGGGGTTTGGTTTTTGGTTTTTTTTTTGGGTGATTTACTCTTTATGTAACTTGGTTTAATGATGCTGATCGGCACCAATCCTTCACTGGAGAGTTCCCAAGCAAGGCTCCATAAGAGGAGGCTCAGCTGCTAAGCTGCCAGGGTGCAGAGGATGGCTCAAATAATTAAACTCACAAGCCTATAATGAGTTGCACTGTAATTTCATTTGGTTTTAGTATTCAGACAAAGCTAGGAAGGCTCAGGAAGAAGTCAAATGGCACAGGATAATGAAAAAGACAGCCCCAGACTCACACTCTCCAATTTTAGGCATGTGGTTCCCTGTCCTGTGATGTGTTGTAAACATCTGGGCTATTTAAGCTGGGATGAAATGAAGCAGGGGTGGCTGAGTGGGGTGATATGGAGATGACAGAGTATGACCCAGATGCCAAATGGTTAGATAACAGGGACAGTGCAAGGCTTTGTCTTATCACAGGAGTGGCAGCTGTCCAGCAGGATCCTGTCCTGCTCTTTCTGAGCCTGAGCAGCAGGTCACAGCTGGAACTTGCTTGTGGAACTCTTTAAAAAAGGTGTCTATGTGAATAATATACAGGGGAGAGAGAACAGAATGAAAAGCTTTTTATCAGTGTTCACTTTTTCCTCATCCCTCCCTTCCCAAATTTTATCCTGGCTCCAGCATGAAGTTTTATCACAGTTTGTAAGCTTTCTGGATTGCAATTCTTTCCCTCTCAGTGGCTTATCTCTTGTCACCTTTTTCCTCCATCCTCTCAGTCCTTTTTTTTTCTTTTGGTCTTCTCTTTTGTTGTCTTTTCTGTCTCTTCTGAGCAATCTTACCACCCTTGGTTTGTTTTTATTGAAGCCTGAGGAAAAAAAACCAACAAAATTTGCTTTCTCACTTGTACTTGGGCAAACCATTTTTTGCTGACATGGGTGATTCTCTTCCAAAGAGCTCATCAGTTTGGGCAGAAGCATTTATGTTCAGCTTCCTCTGCTGGGCTTGAAGTCTTAGAGCTGCCTTTTATTTTATTAGTTAGATCTTTAATAAAAAAGAAAGATAAATAGGAATCCAGCCATGTATCTCCTAAAGCAATTTTCTTGCTGATATTTCAGTTCAGTATTGAAGAGCATTCCAACTTTGGCTTATGTTTCTGCATTAATCCTCAAATGGCAAAGAGTTCTGGCTCTGTGCAGCATCTTAGCAGGCAGCTGGAGGCCAGCACAAGTATGCAATGCCTGAGTCATGGTGCCATACTTTGATAGGTGGAATTATGATTATTTTTATTAGGAGTGTGACTAATTATTTACCTCCACTTTGGGATCCTAAACACAGTGCAGATATCTTGTTCTTGCAGACCAAGCAAAAAGGCAGTAGCTGTCTCAAAAAGCTTAGCAGCTAAGAGTAATGCCAAGGTGACAGATGGCTGGGGGCAGATGTGGGAGCACATGGACACAAGACACAAGTTCTGTTGCTCTTCTTACAGTAATGTCCAACAATGCACATTTTCTTTCTAAGAGCAAAAGACAAAATGTGTTACCAAGCCAGAAATGACAACAAATTCAGATGCATTTAGCATAAGGGAGAGGCTTTTTTCTTTGCTCTTTAGCTCCATGTAACAGGAGCCAAACCCAAAATACCTGCTGCAACCATCTGAATGTAATCTTGGGCAAACAGACATTTGATGCACTGCTTGCTAAAATAGTCTGTGAAAGCAAATATTAGTATTGAGCAAGAAATGAAAACTGGGACTTAGTCTGGTGAAAAAGCCATGAAGCACCAGCTCAGGTAGGATGTGAGATCTTGAGGCCTGATGCTGTGAAGCTGCTTCACTGGGGAGTGGTTCATGGAGATGCTCTTGAACTCAGTGGGATGTCTCACTGGAGCAGGACCACACATTGGCAAGTTTTTGCAGGACTGTCACTTTGAATTCTGGAGGTGGCCAAGTGCATCTGCTGGTGTGATCACTTACAGCTCAAAGAACAATTGCTGTTGGAGCTGCTCAGAGCCTTTTCAGAGAGGGACATAAGTCTTTTGGTACCAGGGAGATAACAAATTGAAGTGGTTGTTGCGGCATCAGAGCACCTCTAAGTACAGGATATGTATGGCACAGGTGTGAGGTCATGTTCCTACCTGCATATCTCTTTGGGAGTTAACTCTTTATTTTCTTACAAGATATCACTGCCTAGGGACTGGAGACCAGTGTCTGCAGCATTTGATGGTTTAGTTTTCATCACAACAGGAAAACCAACTCCCATTTGACTGGTATTGCACTGCAAAGGTTCATATGCAGCAAGAAGAGGAATCGACTTCCAGCCATTACTGTGGCAGGAAAACAGAAGTTGGTCTTTGAATATATACATAAAAAATAGTGAAATTTCCTAGTTGCCACCTTCCACTTCCTACATGCAGACAAAAAGTACTTAAGGATTATTCCTGCTCCAGGCTGAGGGCAGTGTTTGCTATCACATACTGCATTAGTTTATTACTGATTTCAGTGGGCTGAGGGGCTGCCTTTACCAGCTGATGGCTCTTGACTATCATTAACATCTCCAGTTGTGAGTAAACACAACTCTGCCTTACCCTGCATCTGCAGTGATTCTTTTTTTCTCCCCTCTACTATCATGGGGTAGCAGGGAAAATAAAGTTGTGGCTGTCTTTTGGTGTTGGGAACGGATGAGAGCAGAGAATGGTGAGGTTTTGAGTCAGAAAAAACCCAGCTATTTAGATGACAAACAACATTTTCAATCAAATGGTTCTTGGGTTGAAACTTTTAAAAATTGGTGAATAATTAAGATTGGATTCCAAGAATCCAAATCTTCCAATTCTCAGAAAAAAAATATAAAAATAATAATTGTAACACACTGTATCTAGCCACATTTCTAATAATAATGTTACTGTTGAACAATGGACAGTGTGTTCTGTTTGAAATACCTGGGAACATCAAATTGGGTCCTATGAGTCTCATATGAAAGTACAACTGATAAAAAGACAGCAATCCAAGAGCACACCATTAGCAAAAGGCCTGCCTCAGATAAAGCAAAGGGGACATTTGGTTTTAATGGAAATTGTGAAGAAAAAAAAAAAACCCAGCCTCCTATTAAAAAACATCATTTCCAATTAAAATCGTCCAAATTTACTTTGCAGAATGCTAAATGAAATTATTAGAAATGGCTCTGTGGCACTGGGCTGTCTTTGTTATGGGGAAGTGTATTGATTTGGTTCCAGGCTCTGATGGACAGAAATAGTGCCATGGCTTGCTGCTTATCACTGCATTAGGATTCCAGTACTAATTATTTTCTAATTAGCACCAGTGAGAAATTGTGTCATTGCTACTCAGGCAAACATTCCACTTGTTAGAAAAAGAACTGCAACTTGTGGAGGTTTGGGAAAAAAAAAATCAAAGCTTGGAAACTTTAGTAAAACTCTCACTGCTGACAAGGTTCAGATGTTGAATTCATGAAGGCAGAATTTGGCCCTTCTGCTCTGAAACACTTGCTGTGTCTTGTACTTTATGCTACTTGTGCATAGGGGATTGCTTTTTGTTCACTAAAATAAAGTAATTGTAGGGAGCAATGGGTGCCCTGATGGATTTCACAGCTTGCTTGGCTTGAATACCTTGAGGTGAGAAAATGCTGGGATCAAGTCTTGCTGGTGTTAATACTTTTCTCCAGAATTTCTCCCTCCTCATCAGATTTAGAGCAGTGTGGTGGGGAAGGCTTGTCTTGTGGAGCCTTGAGAATCAAAATGAATACTAGGATTTACCTTCAAAGAAAACTTCACATGCAAGGAGTTTATCCCGCCTTCCTCAGCATGGCATTTCTCCCCTAGTGTTGACTCTTTTTCTTTGGCTGTTGTAATTGTTGCATGGTGTTGTGGCTGGGTTAAAGACACTCTCTGAATGGAGCCTTTGGTACTGAATGGTTTCATTGTACAGCTGAGGCTGATCTCTGTGTGCTTCCCTACACTAGTCATGGCTTTGCTTTGTGAAAGGAGATGAGATTCACTGCTGACCTTCAGGCTCTTCTGGGATGCCTACAGTCAGTATGTGTGGGTTGGGGTTTACAGCCCTACCCATGATTTCCATGATGAAAGGGATTTTTCTTGCACTAGCAGAGGCTAAGCCTGCCCTGGTGTTATCCTAAGACACTGCTAAGGATCTCAAGGCTTTAAATCCCTAGTGGGATGAATGCAGCTGCCCGGTCTGAAATGCTCTCTACTATCTTACCCAAATCCTTCAGCAAGCAGGTGGCTTTGTCCAGGTGAGCATGTTCCTCTGGAGATGAGAATCTGTTTCCAGCATCCCATTTCATTGCTGTTTTCAGAAACCCATGCAAAGATAACCCAAGTCAGCAGAAAGGCTCCTGTAGGGCAGAGCTAATGAGCTTTTATGGGAAATAAAAATCTTTTGCTGTTTCCTGGGTACCAAATCCCAGAGGTAGTTATGTGGTGTTCCTGGGATAGAGAGCAGCTTCAGCAAGCCTACTTGATATTAGAAGAATTGGGCTATTTTGCTTTGCCTTATAAGTATTAATCCAAACTCTCAGCAAGACTCTGCTGTGGTTTTGACTAGGCCCCAGTAACTTCAGGGATAAAAGAGTCTTTGGCATGAAAACCACTTCTGCCACCACCTTTTGACAGATCACAATACAGTAAGTCAGTTCCCCACGGTCAGTGATGCTGCCATCTGATCTGTGTGTTTCCAGCAACTTTTTGTCTTTGTCAGGTTTCCTGGAGAAATCAGGCGTCATAGCCATGGAGCCAAAAAGGATTTCTCTTTACTGCCTTTTTGTTAAAAATTCTTATTATTCACACTCATTTATGTTTAGTGACTTAGTTTGTTGGGATGTTGTTTTGTTTTTTTTTCTCTAATAGGAGGTGGGGGAGAGCAGAGGGGAGCAGGAAAATGAATCCAATTTGGCAAGCTTACTCTGTCTTTCTATCCTGCAGCCAAAGCAGGAAGGAAATGTCTTGCAGTTGGCCGCTGTCCTTTCTGGATGTGTCTAACTGTTTAAAGAAAGATGTGATGACTCTGGCCACCCTGGGGTTCAATGCCAAATTTTAGCTGGTCTCACTGGGTGGCAAAACCAGAGGTGTGTGTCATGTGGGTGTTTTGAAGGGGATAAAGGGACACAAAAAAAAGAGAAATCCAGGATAAATAGAGGAAGAGTTTTCTGTTACTGAATATAATATCCTGAATGACACAGCAATGTCCAAAAAAAAAAGTATCATATGGGCATGATTGGGGATTTAGTGAGATTACTCTTAATCTTCAGGCAATAAAAAAGGAAACAAGAATAGATCCTTTCTTCTTAGAAAGACAATGACATTTAGTGTGTTTGCTCGAGTTGGAAAACTGGCACAATGCGTTATGTCATAATATCATTTAAACCTTCATAAGTTTGGACACTAAACTTTATCTGCTTTGCTGCAGTGCACCAGTGGCTAAATGCTTTTTTTTTTCTGCAGAGCTCTGAAATTCCTTATCTGAGAGAAGTGTTGTGAGTTGGCCTGCTGATAGGAATAACCATCATAAGTGGAGAGATGCTGCCAGGTTCTTCTAGCTGTCACTGGAAAATAACTTTAAAGAGATACAGACTTGAGCTTTCTTGATAATTAGCTGCTGCATGATGCTTTTGTGTTGTCTCATTTTCTTTTGACCTGTGTCTTTTGAGCAGAAGTGAAATTTGCTCCAACTGTGAGTATCAAGAGGAGGTCTCACTTGCATCCCATTTTTAGAGCTGAAGTACAGGTGGTCAAACACTAAGGATGCAAACTGAGCTGGAGAGACCTGGATTACATTTCTTGTTCTGTCAGCACTTTGAGGTCTCCAGTTGAGAGCTGTGCTAGAGCTAGGCAGCAATAGCTATTTGTCTCTGTCTCAGGTTGCCACTTCCAAGTTGGACAAATTTACTCCCCTATCTTACAACACTTCTTAAAACACTAGAGGTTGAAAGATTATGAGGTCTTTTGCTGTGGATGTATAGGACCTCAAGGATTAAGCGTTATTTCTGCAGTGACATTTCTGCTTGGAAAGTAACACACCAAAATCTTGGCTGGTTTTACAGTAAGACATCATCCAAAACAAACCATCTCCACGTGAAAATGTTACTGAACACCCCCCACCTGCTGGCCTGAGAAGAGCAGTTTTGATATTTATGTGGGTGTTAAGGCATTAAGGTACCTGGAGCTTACTGACAGGCTCCAAGAAAAGTTTTCTGCAATAGAGCAGGCAAAGATTTGCTGGTTGTGCATGCAGCTTTATCATGCATGCAGATTTATCATGCATGCCTCAAAGAATGGGCAGAACTTAGTGGGTTTTGGTAGAAAAATGAGCTGTGCCAAGCAAAGCTCAGGCTGACTCATGAAGGGAAAGTGCTTCAGTTGTGCAAAACAATCCAATGTGCCACTTGGAGAGGAGCCCCGTTGCAGTCACTGGCTGTGTTGACATCAGAAGTGTGTTATAAACCCTTTGAAGGGTTGGATTTTAGAATGAAATCCCGTTCCTTTGAAATGAGCATATGTGCACAGTCACACCCTGGTAATGCTGCCAGATTTGGGGACAGTATCTTGGAAATTTCAGTCTGAATCTCAAATTCAACTTGCATGGAAGTTTATGACCTCGAATTTCTGTATTCCTCTGCTGACCACATGTCATGGGTGAAGCCCAATAACAGGTGATGTGTAAGCAGCCCATCAAAATATCCCTGGCCTGGTAAATTTTGTCCTTGGATTTCCAGCCTTGGGCACTTTGGGTGCTTGGATTCAGCAATCTCCTCCTTAGGTGACCTGTTTCATGTTGCAGACGTTAGAATAGATGTTGCTCTGGAATATGTCAATGTTTTTGATAGCTATAAAAAAAAACCTTGTTAATGACTGTTTCATCATAAATCTTTCTCTAAACGGCAAGATACCTACCCTGCATGGAGATTGGTTGTCACAAGCAGCATTTGGCAGCAGAATTTTGTCAGTTTTCACTTTTTAGAGTGTTCACAAAAGTTTACAAAGGTAAAGGGTGATATTTCTTGGCTTTCCAGAAGTTAGAGGGTGATATTTCTTGGTTTTCCAGGAGCTAAAGGGTAATATTTATTGGTTTTCCAGAAGCTAAAGGGTGATGCTTCTTGGTTTTCCACCAGTGAAGGAGGCTATATGGTGATGAAAAATACATACATTTAGCTTGAGCAAACTCTTCTGCTATTAGTGATTTGCCACACATGGAAATACATTAGTTAAATGGCAATGTTCTTATTTTCACCTTACAAGAAAATCCATCTGTCTCTAGTCCCATAAAAATATCCCAGATGAAAATGGAAAATGCTATAGATAGCAACAGTTCTTCCAGGAAAATGTCAGCAAATCTGTTACCCATCCTACCACTATCATGTAAATAATGAATTCAGGAATCATATAGCTCACCAAACAAAAGAATATGGAAATAAATCAGACTTGCAACTATTCTGATGGAGTTGCTATGCTAAAAGCTGATGAACTTCAGGGATCCACGTTATGAGAAGGATTTTAAAAGAGCTTTTTCTTACCTGCAGTCCTGCTTAAAGGAATTTCCCTGGCTCCACTAAATACAGGTTAGAATATTTGAGCTTACATCAGTTCAGGGTTTGGTGCTCGCTCTGCAAACGTGCATACACTCACAATAAACTGCTTGAATAAATGGATGTGAACAAAATCCTATTTGTTGACAGCCCTACGTTTTTTTTTTTGTCTTTTTAAGTGGACTTGCCTGCCCTGCTGCAAATATTCAAGAATATTTATCCTGAGCTCATTTTTGATCCTGAACTTATTCATGCAGCTAAAACATTCCGTGTATTGGAAGACCCGCTATGGAGGTGTATTGGAAGACCTGCTACAGGGGTATCCAAGGAAAGAGCTGTCTTCTGGTGGCTGCCTGAAGCTTGCCATCTGTCTGACCCGAGACATGTGGTGAGGTGATGTAGTACCAAATGTGCTGACTCCTCAGCTTTGCAACTGATTTCTGCTGATTGACGCTGGGTTTTTCTCCCTTGCAGTCCCAGCTGCATACCACTCCACTGTCACAGATGCTTTTTTGGCAATTAAACAAGCTGTTACTGCTCACAGCAAGTCCTGGCTCCCCAGTTTTATTTGGAAACCTTTACCTTTGAAATAGTTAATTACTCAGCTTCTCTCAATCCCTACGAGCTGCTTTTTTGCAAGTTTTCTAATTTCCATTGCCATGACTGGGCAGCAGTAAATCAAAGCCCAGCTGCAGCTACTGATCTCCTATAACCCTTTTTTTTTTCCTTTTCTTTTTTTTTTTTTTTTCCTTTTTTTTTCCCTCTTAGTTGTAATTTCAACTATAAGCTCAACAATAAGCCCATCTCTTAATCTCAGCATGAACAAATGGAAAATGGTCAAATGACGCACAGTTTTAAGCTTCTTGCTGTATAAATTAGACAGAGTGCGTCAGTTCACTGGAATACTCTGACCTTTTCTCCTTAAAAATATTGGGGGAAGCTGAAGGGGGAGGGGGGAAGATCTGGTTTGAGCCCTAGGTTAAAAATCTGCTATATTTACAGTATGCAACTGCCTAAGCATAAGGTACCAATATGTACAGAAGCTGATGCTTAAAATATATGGGGAAGTGGAAGCCAGGGCATATAAAGAGGAGTGCCAATAAAAGCCAGACTGTTGCTAGCTTTCAGCAGCTAAATTCGCTATAGTAGTTGTGTAGGCAAGTATTTCCCATCCTTAACTATTGGGAATAGGGACATGCCAGCTATCTGAAGGATTTAAAACTGAATTACCAATCATTTTAATGAGTATTGTCCCTCTGCTTCGGTGAACCTAATTTGGCCTCACTTCTACGAGTGTGAGGCTATGAAAGGGAAGGGAAGGGAAGGCAGAGCTTGGCTGGTTCTGTGCTGTGGGAAGAGGAGCCAGGAGTGGTGATGGGAGCCTGTCAGCACCGGTGCTCACTGAAGTGAGCACTTGAGCAAGCCACTGTGACATCCTGGATAATTTGAATATTAATCTTGCTTAATGCAACCCATGGCTGAGAGTGTTGAGCAAAGAGAGGTTATGAACTGATCTCACTGCTAGGAAAAAATCCATTTCTGCCAGTGTTGAGGGAGTGGATTTCTCCTCCCCAGTGCTTGTGTTGCCTTTGTAGCACTTGGGGTTGAGTTCATATTGCTGCTGCAGTGGTGGTCAAGCCATGCAAAGCAGCAGGCTTATAAAACTTGGCTGGTGGGTAAGGATTTTGTATATGAGCATAGTGCTGTAGATGCAGACAACACTGAGAAATAAATTTGTCATTGTATATCACCTGATAGTTTAAAATTTCTTCTACAAAAGAGCAAACCAAGTGCCAATGATGCTCATTAGACATTCTCTTATGTGCCAGCTCCTCTGTGACCAGTCTCTGAGCAGGTCAGAGCATCTATTCTGCCTGTTCTTTACTTCAATGCTGTTTGTGTGAAATTACAGGCTGCCTCATTTAGTATTGCCTCTTATAGAATAGTAAAGGTTGGAAAAGACCTCTAACATCATCAAGTCAAATCATCAAAACCATTTTCTTGGCCTAAAATAAGATAACTGGGGAGATGGGGATGGGGGAGGGGGAAAATGTGGAGAAGCTGAGAAAATATAACAGGATCTGATTATGGAGGCAAAATTGAATTTTAGTTTTAGATAAAACCATAGTCTAAGATTTTATCTGACTGTAACTCTTACACTGGGGTTTTTTCCAAAGCATTTTGTATCTGTTGTTTCTCTGAGGAAGTGTTCACTTGGTATGTCTGAAAGACGCCACAAGTACTGGCTCTTACTCCTAACTCTGACTGACCCACTGATGGTGACTTGTGATGCTAACACCTCCCCCAACCAAGGTGTTTCCCCACATCTTCCCTCTGCACTACCCTCTGCTGTAGCTGTTCAGGGTGACAGTGAGTAGGTAGCTAGACTGAGGAGGGGGGACAGATGGAAATGGCTCTGTTACAGCCCCCAGAGCTCTTTATTTCAGTGAAAGCAGTTGAGATGTTTCCAAACAGGCTGGTGCTGTGACCACCGGTCACATTCTCCCCACTGAGAATTTGCTGTGGAATGTACTAATGTAAACCCAGCCTAGTCTGACTGAAAACCTACATTGAGTTTTAAATAGTGGAAGGCACAGGGCACAAATGTGCTGGAAAAATGTTCACTGGGATGGGAGGAAAAGATGGAAAATCTCTTAAAGTGATACTCCAGATTCTCAAAGATCCAAACCAAGCATGTGCATGTTTCCATCACAAGTCAAATGCTTTTTCCTCCTTCTGCCTAACACTTGAGTTGAGTGGGAATTAAGCTCCAGGCCACTTTTAGACTCACTGGCATTCCCTAGATCTCAGAGTGCACATATATTGTACCTGTATTTATCAACATATACACCTCAGCCTTCATTTGTTCCTTCCATGCTGTACTTAATTCACTCACTGGTGGTGTGGGCAGTAAAGCCACAGCACTTCACCTCTTTTTTTTTTTTGGGTTTTTTTTTTTTATGCACACAGGCTCATTTTAAGGAGGCTGAAACCTGCTGTTTAATGCATTATTGAAAGCTGTTCTTTATTTTTAAACTTTCCAGAAAGTTAAAAATAGACCTGATCCTTTTCTTTCTCTTATAAATAAAAAGCAGATCAGAATTCTGCATTGAACACTGTGTCTAATCCATTGGTTAGGGATTACATCTGGTGAATTCATCAGTTAAGTAAATCAATTCTATTTGTTTTCCTGGGGAAACAAATAAAGATTCCAGTCTGATTCTTGGCCATTTCCTTGCTGTCAGGATTAAGGTGGTCACAGTGATCTTGCCCAGCCTAAGTGTGCTTCATCGTCACTGGATTTCGAGCTATGTTTTCATCCAGCATCTGCAGATTGACCAGTTTGAGTGGCTGCTCAACAGAAATTCATTGATTTTGTTTATAGAATCCTAAAGATTGGGAAAAAAGCCCTTAATGTCATAGTCATTAAGTCACAGAATGTTAGGGTTTGGGAGGGACCTCCAAAGATCATCCAATCCAACCCCCCTGCCAGAGTAGGATCACCTAGGGCAGGTCTCACAGAAACTCATCCAGGTGGGATTTGAAAGTCTCTAGAGGAGGACTCCACAACCTCTCTGGGCAGCCTGCTCCAGTGTCCTGTCACCCTCACAGGGTCTCTTATTCTCTCATAATATTCTGGTGGGGAAAGTAGCATCGTAGAGCGAACACATCTCTAAAGAAAGTCTCCTCATCAGTTTGAACTGGATATTTTTTCAGGAAACACAGCCCCAGAACTCATCTACAGGCAGATAATCTGCCTTAACACTTTGCTTTTCACCACAGAGAATATAATAACTAAGATAAGCAGGGGCAAAACCATCTGTAAAACCCAATGACTACATTGGTGATTCCTGAGAAGAGCTTGGACCAGGGTGGAGGTGCCTCTGAGTGTGCTGGATACCCAATTCATTTTTTCAGCGTCTGTGAACTTGTGCTTTGCTGCTAGGTATTTGTGTCTTAAATAACATTAAGCTGCACAAATGGAAGGAAAAATCCAATCAGTGCCTAATTTATTACAATGAATTGTCAGAGCCATAGGGGTTTGTATGTGATGCTGTGACTAATTAATCATTGCAGGTGGGATTTCCAAGAGTGCTTGGGGGCTAGCTCAGCCTCACTCATGCCAGGGAGATGGATGAACGCTCCAGAAAATCTCCCTGAAATACCAAAGATTACAGCTAACCGAGGACTATTTTTCTGTGCATGCCCTTCTCTGTGACCTTCTTTACTGGAATTGAGGGACCTGAAAAAAAAAAAAATAAGCATCTTGCAGAAAACTTTATTAGAAAGATAATTCTTCATATCTAGGTTTGGGTTTTTCTTTTTTTTTCTAAAGGAGTCTACTAAGACATCAAAGCCCAAAAAAAGGGGAAAAAAAATCAGCTAGTTTCACCAAAGCTGTCAGTAACTGATAATTTGGGATAAAATGTTGTAGCAATCACTCTTCACTTGCTCACAAAATACCCCTTGTGTCCACAGCATTTTTCTAGGCAATTATGACTTTTTTTTTGTGTGTGCCATGAGTTTCAATGGGAGGATGAACTCTGAGCTCACATCTGTTTTGAAGACCATTTTCTGTGCAGTTCTGCAGCTTTCTGCACCTTCAGTATGCCCAACTCCTAAGGAAAACAATCCCTTCTTGAAAAGAGTAGTTTTTGTTGGATGTAGACATGCAAATAAGTCACGCGAAGACACGCTGCAGAGTGAATTTGTAATGAAGGCTGCTCCTCCAGAGAAGCAATCCCTGTGTACATTTATTATTGAAAGAAGAGTCTGAGCAAGCTATCCACTGAGAGATCCATGTTGAACACAGCAGAGCAGAGAAACTCTTGCTTGTACCCATCAAATCTCTCCTGCAGGATCATTGTTCACTAATTGGAGAAGCTGTCAGGGCTGGCTCTAGTGTTCATCTCTCGCATTCATATCCTGTGCTTAGTAAAATCTAATCTCCCTGCAGAGTATAAAATGCTTTGTGTGGTAAGAGTTGACCTCCGGGCTTCAGCTTTTTCCACCTGTAAAAGTGAATACTCCCTGGGGAATGGAAAGGTTCAGGGGAAAAAAAGAAAGAGAGAGAACTCTTTTGTTGCTAGAATCTTTCCTGCAAGGTGTTCCATATCCTATTGCTTATGAACCCTCTGATCTATATTTACAAATGGCTTTAAAATGGCAGGTAAGCAAAAATAGGGTTGGATGAAAGGAATATCGCCAGCCACCTGGCTCACCAGCTTAGTATCACTTTGAGTCTTTCAACCTTGCTAAAACCTCCATGAGGGGTGTTACAGCTCAGGGGGATTAGAAGGAATGAGAAGCACTAATTCAGCTTTCTCCACAGAGGGCAGGTTACATCCAGTGTTGCTATCAGTTACAGTATGGTTTGCTGGTTTTTTGATGGAGGAGTTGGCTGGGGTAGCAGACCTGTTTTAATGCCAGTTGTGGCTGTTCACCCCTCAGGAGCTTGCTCTGTATTTTTGGAAATACATTCTGGAAGAGTTGATGGAAAATTGACAAGCTAAGAACCACTATTTAGAGTAACCTACAGAGGTGCTTGCTCTTGGATAACTTCTCCCAGCCTTGTAGATGACACAGTGCAAGAGGTGGTGAGCCTGAGGTTTTTGTTCATCCTTTCAAGAACTGTGTGAAGGCCACATGGGCAGAAATAGGAGCAGCTTAATGCAGTGAACTCTTCACCAGTGCTTTGGTGAGCCAGGCTGATGGAGGAGAATCAAGGTTTCTATATCAGCAGGAGAAAACTAGAGAGAGAGATTGGCCATCCCAGTTCTCCACTCATCCCTTCCATCCCTCTGAGAAGCAGCAGCACAGCAGTTCCCTCCTGTTCTTGCAATGACAAAATTCAGCCTTTCTGCCATGTGGAAGCCTTGAACCAGCCCTGCTGCAGCTCTGCTCTGCCTCTTTGGGAAAGGGAATGAGGAAGCTGGATTATTAAGGTTGCATTATTAAGGACTCCTATTGCAACATGAAGGTTTTCAGCAGAGGGTTAGTAAGGGGAATGCTCTGGCCAATGCTCTGTTTATACAAAGTGTTAAAATACTTCAGCCCTCTGTGACATGAGCTCCTGCCCATGTGATTTCTGGTCTGGAGCTTTTTTTCCTGTTCATATGTAGCACAGCCACTACATGTCACCACTTATATTTCTGCAGATACCACCTAATGCAATGAGCCCCAGATTGTCACACTTCCAGATACTTAATTTTGACTGGTTTTAAAACTCATGTCATGACCTATGTGAATTTTCCACTTTAAACCAGCTGATTAATGCTCATGCTAGAGCAGTTTTAAGTTCCCAGAAACATTATAACCTATCAGCCTGCAATAAACCTAAGGAATCCCAGCTGGAGAAGCTTAGGAGGGGTCTATACTGGGATGTATGTAGGCTTTAACTGCTGTGCATTGCTCTGGTTCACAGAGCAAAATTCAGCTCTTCTGCAGGAGAAATGGAAAGTTCCCCTGCAGGGCTCCACACAGAGGCTGACCACAACCAGGTTGGTTTGAATGGCAAAGGCTAAGCTGTGTTCCTGGATCTTTTGTGCTAAATGAGTGGCTGAAGACACTGAGGACCGGCTAGAGCAATGACAATGAGCACCAACAGTTGGAAAATAGCATTTTCAGTAATATCCTGCCCTGATAAACTGCAAATACCCATTTACAACAGCAAGTCTTCTCTGCTGGCTGAAAAATCCCTGGGGAAAATATCTTTTGCTTCCAAAGTTCCTCCTCTTACCCAACTGTGAGTTGAATAGAAAAGTTTGAGAATTCCAGTCAAGCCTGCATTCATAAAAACTGCTCCAAGCTTATACACAGGTATTATATCACCTCTCTTAGAGCAACCATTAGATACATACATAAATTGTGTTGAAATTGGTGTTTCTGACTCAGGACCATGTTTGGGAAGGCACATCCAGCTGGAAAACAAATAGTCTTAAGCATGATTTCCTCTCTTATAGCAAGGGCAAGCTGTACTGGTTGTTTTTTGAGTCTTTTCACGTATTTTCCATATGTACACTCTGAGAAGCAGCAGTGCAGTGTGAGAGCACTTACTGTCATGAAGTGAGGGTGAAGAAGCAAAGAAAAGAGCATCTGAGTGTAGGGAGGGTTTTGCATGAATAAGCTGAGCAGTTGCTGCGGCGGGGTGAGGATGGAAATGTGCAAGTGGGCTTCAACTCTTCTACTAAGCTGCAAATGATTAGGCCTGTAATGTTAAGTGGAAACATATAACACATAAAAAGGACTGCTTAAAAATAGGCTTTCCAGTCTAGAAGTCCAGGATTTTATATTTGCAGACTATTTTCATGGTTGCCATTTTTATTTTTTTTATTTTTTTTTTCCCCTCAGTGTTGTCTTTCTTTAGTAGGGGAATCATTCATCTATTCTACTCCTCAAAGATTTATTTGCTAATCTCTGCTAACAGGTGCTTTCCAGGCATATCCCTGGAGGATGCTCTGAACTGGCTTTTGGGACTCTTCCCTCATCTCTGCTCTTAAAACCCAAAGCCAAAAATTTCGTATCTGTCTGCCTACTTATTAAGTACCTAAATCTGTTTCATATATCATGTGTGGAATAAGAACATGAAAGGGTGGCTGTAAAACAAAGCCCATGCTCTACTAAGACAACTATTTACAGAATGCAACAGCTCCAAGTCTGGCCAAATACACAAGTTGGGTTTGTAGAGGCCACCTCCATGATCCTCCTCCCGTGACTTTTTACTTTGCTTGGAGAAAAACAAATGATTAGCTTTCCCTTTGAGATATGTTTCTTAATTCAGGATCTTTTGGTTGAGTGGCCACCCTAAGAGGTTGCTGTTGAGTTAAGTGCATGACTATGAAAGTCCTTTGCCCATGAGGCATTGTGATCCATATGTGCTCTTTGGCTCCTTTTCTTTGCTGGTCCTCTTGGCTGCTCCAGATGTTCACTCTTTAGCTGTTCAAAAACCTCTGTGCTTGAGAGATGATTTTATTATTTTTTTCCTCATCAAGACTTTTCTTCTTTCTTCAGTTTTATTCTCTTTACAGATCAAATGTTCAGCTCTATGATATATGAGCTTCTCCTCTGGACACTTCAAATGTTCATTGTGTTTATCCATTTAGTGCTGCAGCACAGGGAGATGTCTCAGATTTACAAGTGGGAAGTTTAAGCAATGAAAATATATGGTCAATGTCATAAAGTCTGCTCTGTGGTAGAAAGGGGAATTTGAGTCTTTGGACTCCTTCAAATCTGCTTTTAATTAGTTGAATAGGAGTTTAGGAACTGTATCATTTGTGTGCGAATTAATCCAGCTTAATGACCCAGCAATGAGCTGAAAACAAAAAGGTTCTTTGCATTAAAACCATTGCAACACTTAAGCTGCTGCTTGTAACAGAGAAAGTGTGGCATTTTCCAGCTAAGAGGCAAATTGAAGAGGTCAAATCACATGAAGCAGTGGTATTTTGTGCACTGTATTACTTTAGTCTGGGAGGTCAATGATGAAGCCTTACACCAGCAGAGGTCATGACATGTTTTAGAGAATAAGAAACCCATTCAGAAGGGCTAAATGGATTGCCTGAAAGCAGAGATCAACCCACAGAAGTCAGTTGCATCCCTGATAAAGCTGCCCAAAGGACCGAGTTCAGAGGTGAAAAGAGGACCCTCTCTTTGCAGGAGGTCAGGGTGAGGGAATTGGAAACTAAGCACTGATGGAAAAAAATAACTGCTTGGTTGGAGATAAGTGAAATAAAAATACACTGCCAGCAAGCAAGGACAGCTGTGGTGCTACACCCAATGGCAACTGTGGAAAAACAAGGCTGTAAAATAAATATACACATGGGGAAAGGTTAGGCAGGTCTTACTTTCCACCCTACTGTTACTGTAACCCATATAACACCACCTTGGTTTGGGTTGTGAACAGAAGAGTGATCCCTTTGGTGATAGCTAATGGAAAGGATGAGTGACAGTCTGGGTCATTCAAAACTCACTGCTTGGGTCCATCTGTCTCACCAGATACCTCTGTGAATATTTTCAGCTGTAGGAACAGGGCAGCTGTAACGTCAGAGCAATTGTGCTGTGGTTACTTCAGCATAGAAATTGCTTTCAAGCAGCTGCTGAAGAGGTGTCCTGTCCTTCAGGGCAGATGCTCTGGTTCTCCAGACACAGCAGCCATGTTAGAGAGAGGTCCTTGGCTAATTCTCAAAAGTAAAGATAAAATAGGGATGCATCTGTATTCTTCACAGCATTGGAAATGGCAGCAACTTATACCACTCTCTAAAATCTCAATGAAATATACAATTTCTGGTTAAAATAAAACATGTCCATTGGAGTAGTTTGGCTTTCATAAAGGACAGGGGTTTCAGCCTGGATTTCATAGAATCATAGAATCAACCAGGTTGGAAAAGACCTCAGAGATCATCAAGTCCAACCTATTACCTAATACCTAATACTTAACACCTCCTGACAGCTAAACCATGGCTTCAAGTGCCACATCCAGTGCTTTTTTTAACATCTCCAGGGATGATGACTCCACCACCTCCCTGGGCAGCGCATTCCAATGACCAATTACTCTTTCTGTGAAGAACTTTCTCTTCACCAGGAGCCTAAACTTCCCCTGGTGCAGCTTGAGACTGTGTCCTCTTGTTCTGGTGCTGGTTGCTGTCAGTTCCTTTTGGTGGTTGTGAAAGTGCGGAACCCTGCCCTCATCTGAGCTGGATGCTGTTCTTTAGTTTGGGTATTGTAATGCATTTCAAAATAACTGTAAGAAATTATCAAAATGATTCCACGTTATTTCACACCTCGTTCAACTCAAAGGAAATAATCCTCGTAGGAACAATTTATGGCTTTGCCTTAATTGCATATATTACTCTTCTACTGTCTGCAGAAATGTCAGGCTTCTCCAAAAAATTATCAGAATCTCATTTGTTTCTCCATTATTAGGTTTTAAAAGCCATTAGGTTTTTAATCCCTGTATTGATCAATCTTATATTTATGCTCCCATGGTCATGCTGCTCTGTCAAAAAATATATAAAAAATAATCACTTGCCCAGAGCCTTGATGTAAGGAACTCAGTGTTCACTCTCTTCCTACAAGGAGTGTGTGGTGTGAGACAAAGGTAACATGTTCCTGGGTATAAAAATAGGAAAGTTGCATCATTTCACTTACATCTATCATGGAAAAATATTCAAGTTTGTGCTGTTCCAAGTGGGAGCATAATGAGATGCTCTATAAATGGACACAGCATCCCAGTCAGGTTAGCAAGCCCTGGTTGGGGTCACCGGCACGGAGATGAAGGTAGCAGCAATGATGTTTCCAGTTTGGAGTAATTTGAACACTTTAGCTTTGTTTGATGAGCAAGTATTTCTCCTTGCTAAGTACAAGCAAGGCAAGAAACATGCAACTGCAGAAGGCTTCCATCTCTGTGAAGGATGAAACTGGTTGTGGCCAGGCTTTGTTTGATGAGCAAGTATTTCTCCTTGCTAAGCACAAGCAAGGCAAGAAATGGGCAGCTGCAGAAGGCTTCCATCTCTGTGAAGGACGTAACTAGCTGTGGCCAGGCTTTGTTTGATGAGCAAGTATTTCTCCTTGCTAAGCACAAGCAAGGCAAGAAACAGGCAACTGAAGAAAGCTTCCATCTCTGTGAAGGACATATCAACTAGTTGTGGCCAGGCTGTTTTGCCATTCCCTCTGACAACTGATAAAGTATTTGGCTCTTTGCATATGAGGTTTGCAGGGTCTGAATGCTACAGGTGGTCTCTAAATTCAGGCATATAAAACAAATAAAAATTAAAAAAAATAATTAAAAGTACATAAAAATAAAATAATAATAAAATAAAAATACAAATAAAAATAAAAATAAAAATAAAAATAAAAATAAAAATAAAAATAAAAATACAAATACAAATACAAATACAAATACAAATACAAATAAAAATAAATAATATTTTTAAAAGGACAATTAAAACAAAAATAAAACAAGAAAATATTACCAGAAATTATAAAGATGAGCAAATGTGAAAATCCCAACCAGCCAAGCCAATAAAGATTCCTTCCCAGCAACAGGCTGGATGTGGGTCATTGTCCAGGTCTCTTACAGTCCCTCAGGTTATTATTAGTGTGCTGTTGTCTGTACTATTTAAGAATTTCCAGTATACCAAATAGTAACTTTAGCCAGCATTGTCAGTAAAAAAAAACTACCACCTATAAACTATTTTAGACTTAAGCACATCAACAGTTACTAATACAGTACTTTGCAAGGCTCAGGAAGCTATGGAGCTAAGCTATCTACTGGTAAAATAAACCCAAACAAAATATTTAGCCTGCAACTGTGTGCTTACATCATATAAAAAGTGACTTAATTTTCCATAGGGAGAGGGAGCTTTTTGGGTGGCAATTATCAGGAGGCAGTTGTGTGTTCGCTGCTTTGACAGAGTGTTCGATGCCTGACATGTTTGTCCTGTTAGAATTTTGGTTAGTTTCAGGCATGCAAATCCAAGCATTGTATTCATCTAAAGTTCTGCCATGTAGGCTGCACCAAGTGATGTTTGTAGAGAGAGAAATGGAGTAAAAATTAATACCTACACTTGGGAGTCGAAGGGGAATGACTAAGCAAATAAATATGTAAACTGTCACAGTGTCAGGAGAGAAGTTGAACATCAGAACGTGAAAAATTGATGGTTTTGCCTATGCAATAAAGAAAATTGTCAGATTAGCTCAGTTATTTAACTGCTCATCTTGGGAAAAAATTAACATTGACAAATCAATTAGGTTTTTCTATAATTTTTCAGATCTACTTAATGACAGAGCTGTAATAATGATTCTGGTACTCAAAAATATGGCTTACTTGCACAGGCATAAGGAAGACCTAATTAAGAGGTTGTAATCAAGCTATATCTGAGCCCTGACCCAACATTCCAAAGGCCTGTAGTGATAAGATGAGGAGCTGTGGTTTGGCCAGGGAGGTGGTTGAAGCCCCATCCTTAGAGATATTCAAAGTCAGGCTTGACAGGGCTCTGGGCAACCTGATCTAGTGAATGATGTCTCTGCTGACTGCACAGGAATTGGGCTGGATGACCTTTGGAGGTCCCTTCCAACCCAAACCATTCTATGACTCCGTGATTCACTGAGATCTGCAATAATCCTTCCATCAGCCTTGGCTGGTCATCACTCATCCTTCCTAGAACTGCTACATACCATACACAAACCACCCCTCTGCTGTGCTTCTGCAGAGAAGCCACAGTTCTGGAGGCTTTTTAGCATTTCCAGTGTTGATGAAGAGCCATCAGATAGTTAGTTGAAAATGTTTAGGATCACTCTGTACTGCACATGACACATCTTGTAAGTGTAAAAACAAATTGTTGGCATCTCTCTTCCAGCAATCACTGGAGAGTGATTTGGACCAGGCTCTGTCCCTGCCAAATTCAAAGTTGTGGAGCCTTACTGTTTTGGCCAAGAGTACAAACAATTTCCATTGTGCAGCTCAAGCAAAAAAAATATATATACAAAGCTGTTGAGTTTTGTACTTTTATGTGTTTTCATTTGGCACAAGAAAATATAATCATTAAACAAATCTGTTTATCTAACAGGTCAGCCTTGATGCATCTTAGCAAGTGAAAACCATCATTACCACATGTCTATCTCTTGTGGAGTGTGAACCAGCTCTCTTAGAACAAAGAACACAAAGCTGATGCTAGGCATGGAGACTGCCAGGGAGGTATTTTATAGCTTTTCAGTCTGTTCCAATACCTTTTTGAAAGGAATTTTTATTCATTCTAATGTATCTCTTCCTCATTTACCTTTGGAATCACCCTCAGCTTTAATAAAGTAAAAGGTTTTTTTCATTCCATTATGATTAGTCTTGGGGCAAGTCAACATGATTTATTGAAGGCAGATACAAGCTCATCCTACTTCTTGCTCCAGCCAAAAGCCACGTAGGCCTATAGTCATCCGAGTTTGGGATCAGCATTGTGCACACAGCAGCTGCATGCTGTAAGATTTGAAGGTCCTGCTGTCTTGAAAGGCAAGGGGCTTCTCTCACACCTTCAAACCATAAAGCAGAGTCCATTACCTCAACTATTCACAGTTGTCTTCCAGGTTCAGTACTATCATCTGTCTGATTCTCTCATCTGCAAATTCTGGTGAGTTATGCGGCTGTCCTTGATGGCCCAGAGGGATTTGATGCTATTTTTGTCCAGGTGTAAGTAACTTTGAGAAAAGGCATGAAAGAACCCAGTCCAAGGTGCTGTCAATGTTGTGGGTGCAGATTTCCCACAAATCCTTCTTTTGCAGCTCTTCCCTTTTTTTAATGAGTTACAAAACCTACTAATCCACTTTCTCTCATTTTTATTACAAGCTGCAAGTGTCCAAATACTTCCCCATGTGAATTCTGACTTTCCAGTCCAGTAAAATTGTGCATTTATGACATTCCAAAAGCTGTTGCCCATTAGCAGTTTCTCAAGCTTCAGGGTGTTTTGCAACAGCAGTCTAACTAATGATTGAGGGGAAAACAACATAATCATGTGCTGACATTCCAAGTTATTTCATAAGCCACTTTTATCTCTGACACTCTTTTTTCCCCTGCCATGTTAGCTGAAATCTGCTCCATAGAATGGCAGGGGTTGGAAGGGACCTCTGGAGATCATCTAGTCCAACACCCCCACCCCCAATAATGAATGAATGAATGAAGCTGCTTTCTGCTGCTTCATTGAAACATTTCTATGACCAAGACTCGATGTCCTTTTCCAGCTCCTTTGGGAGGCTGTGCATCTTTCCTGTTTTAATGCATGACCTCCTCATATATCAAAGGTAGAAGCAGTCCAGCCTGTGGTAAGAGTTTATGAACTGTCTTGACTCTGAACCAGAATTATCTCCAGGGGCACCTGGCAGGTTTAATTTAATGTATGCTGAAGGAGTGAAAACTGTGGCTGGCATTCGAGTGTTCAGAGGTGATGATGTTGCTTGATAATTTATCTGCAGGGCTCAACAGACCTTTGGGATTTCTAAGTCTAAAAATATGATTGTTTCCTGCCCATACTGAAGGGTGAGGGATGCCTGTGGAATAGCAGTTGCATATTCAGTGGTGTCCTAGCTTCCACGATGTCTGATGTCCAGATTTTGCTGTGGTAGCGTGTCTTGGGTGCTGCTTGTCAGTGGGGAGGCTTATTCACAATGATTTAGTTTCCTTTGTACAAGTGTTCCAGGCAAGGAAGGTGTCTCAGGGTGGTGTAACTCAGAGGTGATGAGCATTGAAACCTCTGGAGTTCTGCGTGGAGCAGGAGAGCCCACAAAACCAGCTCCATTTAATGTAAGAGGTTTGCAGAGCAGGAAAATGGGAAGATTCCCAGTCCAAAGAATATGGAAATGACAGCATTTTGACAGGGCTTGGTTTGGCTTGACAGTTTGCATTGAGAGGTTGTCCTGTTTCTTTGGGACACTGAGAAACAGCTTTGGTTTTACCCTGGGTGGGTATAAAGTGTGCCACAAATTCAGCTTTGTCTTTGCAGGGATTTTGTTCAAGCTGTCTCCCTTTGAGCGTGTGGCTGAGCTTCTCTTTGACTTCTGATTTGTGATGAGCTTAAAAAGTAAAATGCAAACCAAAATAAACCCCAAACAACAACAAACAGCAACAACAACAAAAACTCAAACAACAACACAACCAAACAAAACCAAAAAGCAACCCAAACAAACCAACAAAACAAAAAACCCCAAAAAACCCTGATACAAACCCCTGATATTTCTCCACACCAACCTGTGAAGCTGCAGGTGCACACCATTGCAGTACAAAACTATGAGTTTTTTCTAAGCAAACAGTTTGTCACCTTGCAAGAAAAGACAAATCTAGCTAAAAGTGTGCACCCTTCTGGGCTAGTTTTCAACAGAAATAGCCCTAATTTCCATTGGCTGAGCTAAGATTTACCTGTCCCCTTACAAAGAAAGTTCAAATATATTCAATTGGCATTAATGTTCCCCTAATCTCCAGAGGAGAGGGGTAGAAAAAGGAAGAAAAAGGGAGTAAAACCTGAACTGAACTCTAGCAATGTTCCCTCTCCTTGCAGTATGCAAAACGCTGCAAATTTAGTAATGTTTTTATCCCTGCTTGATTTCCTTAATCCCTCCAAGAAAAGTTAGGGAATCAAAAGTGATACTTAGTTTTGAGAGCATGCTAATGGAAAGTTTGAGGCAGTGGAAAACAATTTCTTGGGTTTTTAATGTCAGTGATATTTACAATTTGCCAATTCACTGACATTTTCGGCAATTCCTATACATGCCAGTAAATACCAAACACCAAAGCGTGGATGGAAACCACAAGTGCAGGGTGGTGAAATGATAGGGATTGTTTTATCTGTCAACCTTTAAACAAGGTTGATCCTTTTCAGGACAGATCAGCTCTTGCTGTGGGTAAAAGTTTTATAAAGACTATTGTCTTTTGAAACTATGGATGCTTCAAAAGCATCTGTCCAAGGCTGTACAGCTCTGTTTATGGTTATACACACGAGGCCAAACCACTGTGACTTCAAAAAGGATTTTCAGAAGAAAATAGAACTCTCATTCATTCATTCCAGAAATTAAATTTAAAAATAATTAAGTAAATTGAAAAATAAGAAATTATTTCGGCATTGTTATATGTTCATAGTTTCCAGTGTTCAGATGTTAAAATTGTGGCCGCTTTTCTTGGTGGCTGACTGGAAGAATGGAGAGAAAGGAAAAAGGTCCAAGGGGGATTTAATTAAAGTATTAAAAGTTATGAGGGGCACAGCTGTCTGATCACTTCATTGTCCCTCAGGGAACAGTCAAAGGGTCAAGATTAATGACAAATACATTTAAAGCATGTCAAAGGGAAAATATCATGCATGTTTAAGAAGCCTTTGGAATTAACTGTTGCAGGAAGCCACATGAGTCTATGGTATAGCTTGACTTTTTAAAGAGCTCGATCACTTTATAAACAGCCATAGCTAGGAGGGAATATTTATATCTTGACACTTGACAGCTTTAAGCTGAGCTATGGTGCTGGATTCTAATGGTGCTAAAGTCTTACACAGTCTTCTTGGCACAAACAAAAGTGAGTATTGCTGTCTAAAGCAGCGAAGCCCTACACACAGCTAAGTCCCAGAAATCTAAATGAAATATGAGCTGGAGATAAATTCATTTAGGCTTCAGGTCAGCAGATCATTCATCTGTTTAAAGAGTAACTGATGAGCTGAAAGAGTCTGAACCTCATATTCAGATTAAAGCACGGATGCTCCTCTAGGTCACTGTGAATACTTTGTACCTGAATGTACATGCTGTAGGTCTCTTACAGCCTCTGCCTAACTGCCTCAGCTATGTAAAGAGAAAGCAAAATCTGAAAAGAGAACTACTCAACCAACAAATGCAGAGTAAAGCTCTGAAAAACAATCTATACAAATAATTTCTATATCAGCTACGTTGCATATCCTTCATAACAGACTTGGAATAAATGGGCTCTCTTTGTGGGCTTTTTTTTGGCCAGAATTAATCCTTATTGCTCATTACTAAACAACTTAGTAGTTAGTGAAGATGTAACCTGCCTGAGTGAAGATACTTGGAGGCAGTGAATAAAGCATCACCTCGTGCAGTATGTTGATGCAAAATGCAACATGCTCCAAGGGCTTGTTTTGTAATCTTTTTTTGGCTCCTAAAGAAAATCTCACCATATCCCACTTATCCTTTACTAGCCAGGGATTGAGAATCTGTTTGTAACTCATTAACTCCTCTACCATTAGTTTGAGTAACAGTGTAGGACTTCAGAGGGGAAAAAATATATTAAAAAAAAAAATGCAGGAAAACTTCTTTCTTCTTCTTCTAAAGCCTTGTTATTTGCTCAATATTTTGTAGCCTCTCAGCTTCTTAGCATTAGCATCATTCTCAGAAATCATACCCCATGTTTGCCCTTTGTTTTTCTTTTATTTCCTTATATCTGGCTATTTCTGAGATCAAGCCATTCAGCAGAACTGCCACTCCTGCAAGTGTCATTGCTATCATAGGTCACTCATTCCTGTTCCAGTAGTGTCCATCATGCTATCCACTTGCTGAGGACCAGATGCAAAATGAGTGATTTAGCCTTTGCCCCTCATTTCTCCCCAGCCCCTGGATGCACCAAGGATGTGTTTCTGTCTTTCCCCACCCTGCAAAGGCACACAGTGCACTGCCATCCTTTTATTTAGGATCTGGCACCCAATCACCAGTCCCTTCCACATGGAACCTCAGCAGTCACGACACTACCTGCAGTCAGATAGCTGGAAAACTTGCCTGTCAAAAGCTCTTACTGCTTATCAGATCAGACCCATTTGTGCCTTCCTTACATGAAAGCTTCAATAAACTTGGAAGGGAAAGCAGCTATGCAGGTTCATATTAACTGAAGACCCAACTGCCTCTTGGGAAAATTGATTTTCTTTTCTGTTTAAGATTAGGAATGGGCAGGAAAATTCAAACATTTAAATCAAGTATCTTTTCAAAGTGCTAGCCAAACCTACAGTGGGCTTCTTTCAAGTGTATTGATGGTTTCTTCTTGAAGTGTCCTGGCAAAGAAGAGCTTCAAAATATCAGCAATTATATTTGAATCAGAGTTGGCTGAAAGTCTGCAAACATGAGCAAAATCAGTGCAAGGCCCTGTAAGTGTGTATCCTACTGCCAGCTTGGAATGAAAGCTCACTGCCAGTGCATCTGAACCTCACCTTAATATTCCCCAAACTGCTGTCTGGCCCTGGGAATTTGATGCAGGCTGGGGGCAGAGCTTTACCATATACCTGATGTGTGCATTCACTCCCTGAATCCTCAGACAAATGATGTGCAGACAGCAGGAGAACAAACACAATTTTCTCCTGTCTCTGTCAGGTTATATCCTTCAAGGGGAAGATGCTGAATAAATTACAATATATCATGAGCAATTCTAGAAGGTGTAGCACTGGAAAACAAAGGAGTGCACGTCAGCTGCATGAAATTCATAGCAATTCAGTAAGCCAGTAGAGTCATGCTATGCTAGCACCAACTGGGGAAGGATCTGGCCTCCTATCTTTCACTTACATGAGTTAAGAAATGGAGAGATTCAGTAACATGCCTCTCTGCTGAGTCAATAGAGTAAGAACCTTTCTTTCCATGTGCATTAGTTTTGCAGCTATGGCAACAGTGTATGCGTGAGGAAAGGGAGTGCTTAAAATAGGCTCCTGCTCCTAGTTGGAAAGAGCTGACAGCAAACACGTGTGGTCACCCGAGAACAGAGAGGGAGGCAGCACGCTATTCTCAGCCTCCCTTCAGGTCATCTGTCCTGGCCAGTGGAGGCTGGAACCCAGAAGGTGGATACACGTGGTTGCAGCAGAAGTTTTGCTGTGCCTCAAAACCAGCTCCAAAGTTTCCTTCTTCATTCCCCTTCCCACCATGCTGGCTCATCTGTGAGCAAGGATGTGTTCATGTGAAGGCTTGAAATGCTGGTCAGTTGTGGAAGAAATCATTTGTGGCTGACAAGCAGGCTGGTCTCTGCCACCAGAGTGTGGTGAGGTTGAGATAAAGCTCACTGCACAGTAACACAAATGCATAGCAGAAGACCCGCAGTAATGAACAGATTTTGGAGGGTGTCCTTCTCCCAACTCTAGCTCTACTTTGCTATTTCAGAGAGAGGGAAGGCTAAGGAAGTGGAAAATAGTAGCTTTGGCTCATAAACTGTAACCTGTTTTGGTCTCCATTAATTAATTTGGCATTGGCTTCATTGTATGCTATTATTAGGCTCTCTATTCCCCTCTGCAACAAATTAAGGCTTTCGCATCTGCCTAAAAATAAAACTTTCCTGTCTGCTGGCTAAAAAACAAAACCAGAGTACAGCATATGTGTAATAAAGATGCACAGCTGTTCTGTCTATGAACTTAGGAACGTGGAAGGGATTGAGTTTTTTTAAAGGATGCAGTAGGTACGGTGACTTCATGGCATCCCTGGGCTGCCTGTTCCAATGCCTGATCACTCTTTCAGTAAAGAAATTTCCCCTAACATCCAATCCAAACCTCCCCAGGCACAATTTCAGGCCGCTTTCTCTTGTCCTATCACCTGATTCTAGGGAGAAGATACTGACCTCCACCTCATTACAACTTTCTTTCAGGTGGTTGTGGAGAGTAATAAGATCTCCCTTCTCTTCTCCATACTAAACAATGCTAGACAGATGGAGGCTGAAAAGATGTGGGAGGTTGAAAAGGTGTGCAGACTATGGAGCAAAAGGAGCCCCATCTCTAGTACATTTTATTGTTTCAGCAACCATGTGCTTGGAAGGATTTTTATCTCCAAACTGTTGCTTTTGCTGCTTAACCAGCTCCAAGCACGACCTGAGTGACATGTAACCCAGTATGTGCGTTTTCATTCTTTCTGTGGCTCCAACAGGCAGGCAGCTTCCAGAGAGCCAGTTTGAGCTGGTCAAGCTTTTTATCACCTGACACATTTAGATATGCTCTTTAGATAAGATTAGCTAATGAATTTCCTTTGACACTGGTATTTACTCTGTCTCTGCATTAGTTACGTTTCTGTAATGCATGCTCCTTGCTTTGCTCCCTTTCATCCTGGCTGTCTGCATGATGTATTAGTACTGAAGTCTGGTGTGTAGGCAGCAAGCTTGATTTTAGTGGTTTTTTACCTTTTTTTTTTTTTTTCATCAGTTGGTTAAATGGAAATGATCTGTTTTACATTAGTATTTGGCCCTGAAGTAACAGCACAGAATTGTTAACTAGCAAAACAATAAGTTGCAAGGGTTTTTTTTTGTTTGTTTTTTATTCTTCTCGGTTTTTTTGTGATAAAGATGGGGGGTAAAAAATCTGTTAATCAGATTAGTATAAAATGTACTTACCATGTTCATTTAGATGTGTTAGGAACCACGGTAATTAGTACTTCAACTTCCTCATGTTACATATGGGAAATAGCAATCTCCGAGGCTAGAGAACTCGACTTCAAGGTCATAGAATCAGAGGATCATAGAATTGTTAGGGTTGGAAATGACCTCAAGGGTCAGCTAGTTCCAACCCCCCTGCTGTGGGCAGGGACACCTCACACTAGATCAGGTTGCTCAGAGCCACATCCAGCCTGGCCTTAAAAACCTCCAGGGATGAGGCTTCCACCACGTCCCTGAACAACCTGTTCCAGTGTCTCACCACCCTCATGGTTGAAAATTTCTTCCTAATATCCAATCTGAATCTACCCATTTCTACTTTTTTTCCACTGCCAATAGTTCTGTCATTACCTGATACCCTAAGAAGTCCCTCTCCAGCTTTCTTGTAGCCCCCTTCAGATACTGGAAAGCCACAATTCGGTCTCCTCAGAGCCTTCTCTTCTCCAGACTGAACAGCCACAACTCCCTCAGTCTGTCCTCACAGAAGAGGTGCTCCAGACCTCTGATCATCCTCATGGCCCTTCCCTGGATACACTCCAGCACCTCCAGATCCTTCCTGTAATAGGGGGTCCAGAACTGGACGCAGTACTCCAGGTGAGGTCTCACCAGAATGGAGTAGAAGGGGAGAATGTGGGGTATCCTTTCCAAGCTCTTTCCCCATCAACAAGGTTTTCCTGATACCTGAAGGGTTTTTCTGCAAAGGATCAGTGGAGTCCAGATTTCTGATTACATGACACAAACTCTAACTACAAACAACACAAGGGGAAAGAAAAAAGAAAAGAAGTCAAGACAGCAATACTGAGCTCTTCTTTTTCCTCCTGTTCTGGATCCCATGACATTTCACAGAAATGACTACAAAACTTTTTCCATTCAGGCTTTAACACTGGTTTGGTGACAAACTTGGTAAGATTAGCAACTTTCCATGCATTATAAATGAAAGCTGCTTCTGAAGCTGACTAAACCTTTCCATTCAAAGATGCATTTTCAGAGCTTTTTAAGCGATTTTCAAACCTTAAACCTTGGTTTCTGGATGATGTTTTCTAGCCCCAGAATTTCTCATCCCTATTAGACACAAATACAGACAAATTTGCATTAACAGGACCCTCCTTCACAGTCGTCTCTTGCTATCACTGGCTCCATCATTTAATTTTCTATGCTCATTTTCCTGGCTTTTATCTCGCAGCACACTTTCATGCGTTTCGAAAGACAGAGTTCATCCAAGAGGGGAAAAAAAAAAAAAATCAGAGTTTTAAAAAATATTTGTTTTGCAAGTTGAAAACAAAAATATTTTGAGTGATTGGTGCTTCTATCAAGCATATAAAGCTTGCAAGCAAGGATACATTCAAAAAAGAAAACTTTCGGGACGATCATTTGAAGTTCGTTGGAACTTAACACACAAAACATGAAAAAGTTCCAGAAGTCTGTTTTGGTATGCTGAATTATTTGCAAGAGCAGACTATTTTTCAACTTAGAAAAACATTTGGTCTGAAAAATATTGATCTGTGGTAATGCCTCACATTGCCAAACCTGCCTTCTCTTATCTCTCCTGACTTCCCCACCTTTCTGATGATAGAAAAAGCAGCAGTGTTCCCTGTTCCTGATGAAGATCTGAATTACTGAGCCAATGTCAATAGTGCTGCTACCATGTTATTTTCCACCAAAAAAAAAAAAAAAGAGAAAAGGTATAACATGGACAATAACTAATTTCTTTGTTTTAAAACTTCCTATCCAAGTATTATAGTAATTACTAAACCTCAGCAACAGGCTGAAGAAATTGCAATCGATTTTGGGAAAGCTATTATTAACATTTATTAATGCAGGGGATAAAGAAAAAAAATTACATCAGTGAGTCATTCATGTTCCCTGAGTCCTGTCCATTTTGTGTAGGAACGTCCTGCCTTAGACACAGCTCCTGCTGAGAGAACCAGGAACAGGTTGTGACTCAGCACAGAGGCAGATCTGTACGACCTTCTCTGTGCTGAGACTGAGAACTTGATGAGAGGAAAACCTTGCATTGCAATGACTGACACTAGGACTGCCAGCCAGCAGGGATTAAAGAATCCAGCTCGGTGTGATACTGAGCAGCACTGCTTAAAGACGATGGACTGAGAGCTGGACTCCTTCATTTGGGCTGTCCTCCCTCTGAGCAATGGGACTGGACACCCTGCTTGGGGGTCTGTTAAGTAAATAGGCTGTGAAACAAAGCATGGGTTGAGAAGGTTACCTTGGACTTGCTGCTGACCAGAGTGTGGACACTGATGGGGCACAGCAGGTGCTCAGCACCACAGTTCAGATGGACAGGAAAGTCACTGGTTGCTTTCACTCTGAATCTAGGATCTCCAGCAAGGAGGCTGGGATGGAGCAGTGAGCAGCACAGAGGTGCAAAGAGCTCCAAGAGTATGTAGGTTTGGTTCTCATTAGTATCTTCCCCAGAGAGCAATAATTTTCCTACTGGGCTGCCTCCTAATGTAGGTTTTCCTTGGCTTTGCAGTAGAAGAGACACACTGGCACACACTCTGATGGAAAGTGAGAACTAAATCCAAACCCTCTGAAGACCTCCGTTTTTAATGTATGGTTGAGTTGAACTCTTTGGCGTGTTTGACAGCGAATGATAAGAAGGAACGTAGGGCAATATTTATCCTCATCAATAAAAAGTCTGTAGGGATCCATAGCAGAGATGTAAGTCTCTGAAATAATACCATCCAAATAGTTTAAAAATATATATATATATATATAAAATAGAAAATCAGTAGGTTTTTTATGTAAAAAAGTAATAGATGGGGCCTGGATTTCAGAGCTTAGATCTTTCTGGGTCAGTAAAAACCTGCTCTGCTCCCACAAAACAATGTAACTAGTAGGAAGAATTATGTTGCCCATTTGCCCTTTCTGGCAGGTTTCTTAGAGATAGATTGGCCTGAGAACATGGTGGAGCACACAGAGCTTGCTCTGCTCTGCCTGATGCTGTCTCTATCAAAACAAGCCCTTTGGTTCACAAGCAAGACCACCTCACATTGTCTCCATCATCACCTTGCTGTTATTCATTTACTTGGACTGATTTACTCTTTCAAGTGTCTTTAGATAGTTGTTTCAGGCTGTGTTCCTAATTATTATTATTATTTTTAATGGCAGTAGTATCGAGCTATAGATGTATTTGTTTAAATCCTGGCTGACTTTACAGGGGCAGTTCTTTAAAGGAAGAAGAAAATGAAAATCACAGTCAAAATAGTGCAATCCTTGTTTGGGATAGATGCCAATCCAGTTCAAGCTGGCACAAAAAATGAACAATAACTGTGAGGTTACACACTTCTTTTTTGTTCATCCAGATGATAACCATTGCTTTTCAATGTGTGGCATTTCACCTGGCTGCTCTGCAGTTCATAACCCTTCTCAGCCCAGCAGAAGAGAGCAAGACTTCTTTGTGTGCTGCTCCTCAGTAGAAACAGGAGGAATTCAGGGGAAAATTAAAATTTTAGAAATGTTCATCTATGCTTCACCCTGATGGAAAGCTGTCTCTGCACCAGGGGAAGTTTAGGCTTGAGGTGAGGAGAAAGTTCTTCACGGAGAGAGTTGTTAGCTGTTGGAATGGGCTGCCAAGGGAGGTGGTGGAGTCACCATCCGTGGAGGTGTTCAAAAAGGGATTGGACGTGACAATTGAAGCCACGGTTTAGTAGCCATGAGGTCTTGGGTGACAGGTTGGACTTGATGATCTTTGAGGTCTTTTCCAACCTGGTTGATTCTATGATTCTATGATTATCATGTTTTTATTTTACTCTCCTAGTGTGGCATGAGAATTGGACTTAAGATAGGAAGATTTTTTCCTGAATATTATTAATTGAAATGACTACCTGTTGGATTTTTAGTACTGAAATGGGTATAGCTGAAGATGAAGTAGACTATATAGATCTCCAAGGTGGTTTTCCATTCTTTTTTTGTTGCTGGACATCTTGAGGCCTCTTCTGAAGAACATTGAGTTGGGCATTTTCACAGGCAAAAGACTGTGGATCTGATTCCAAATGGAGCTGAGGATTTTTAGCGTGAGAGGCTGGGCATGGAAGGCAATGGGTAAGTAAAGTCACACATTGAAAGGAGCAGTGTGGGAAAACTCAGTTAAATAAGCAGGGAAGACTGTGTGTATCTCAATGAAATGCAGATCATCAGTCTGTTTTGCTCATGCTTCTCAACTTCATCTTCAATACTCTAAGCCTAAAGCAATCTCCATAAACTAGACAGTGGAATGGAAACCAGCTGCAGCATCCGTACCTAGTGCTTGCTCTTCTCTTTGATGGATTAAAGGTTTGGTCCAGGTAGTTCCTTTGATTAAATAGAGGCAGCTGAAAAAAATAATCCAGGGCTTAGCTTAAAGGCTGAGTAAAAAGTCAGGCTGAAGGGATGGACAGGTATGGCAGTGGTTAGCCCATCCCAGCACTTGCCTTTGAAAGCATAACCATGACCTCCAGCCCAACCAGAGAACATGGGAAAAAAAGAAATCCTATTCTCGGACCTTGTACTAAAAATCATCCAAGTTCAAGTTTACATTCTTCAGCTTCTAGTATTGGCATCTCTGCTAATGCTTTCACTCAGAGTGCTGCATGCACAAAAACAGAAAATAAAGCAAAAATGACAGATGGAAAAAGAGTGCTTTAGCCACAGCTGTTTCCTTCTTCCTTCACAAAATGATTTAAGCACCTTATAACCTAAGGGAGAAAAGGGGGAAAAAAAAAAATACTAAAAATGATGATGGCTTTCTAAGTGAAATATGGCCTGTCGAAAATGCTGCAATAAAATTGCTTATTACTCAGTAAGATAATCTCTCAGAATTATTGCTTAATGATTTAGGATTTGGGGTTTTGTTAACCAATCATTCCAAAAATTTCCACTACAGAGAAAGAAACTGGCCATTGGTGACAGACTTTATGAGGAAAACATGAACAGAATAAGGAAAACAGAGAGAGGGAGGGGGGAAAAAGAGTGAGGGATTTTGCTTACATATGAGGTTCTGCCTCGTGGAGATGGGAAAAACACTACAGACTCAACTGCTTTTGCTAACAGTTGAAGAGGGGATCAGAGCTTCTTCCCACCTGAACAGCAGGAAGTTCCCAGTTAAGGTTCATTCTCCTTAATATTAGATATGTATGTTAGTCTGTTAAGATAGGAAAAGGAGAGATAAAAAGGAGCAAGTCATGAACACTGAGTACCTGAAACCCTAAAATGACCAGTCTTAATGCAAGAACTGTATCTTACCTTGTTCACAAAATTAGGATGAGACAAAAGCAAGGGTAAATCTTTTACAGACAGAAGAGTGAAGCTGGAACCAAAACTAGGTTTAAGCAGACCTGAGTTTCATGTTTCCCACTGATGCAGCCTTGCACTCACGTGTATGCTGCCCCCTGCATAGGTCCTAATGAAGTTGAGGAAGCAGATCCTGGCAGTAGATACTATTTATTTATCTTGTTCTTTGTATTGTTTTGGGGTGTTGTTTTCTTTTGTTTTGTTTTTTTTTCTTCTTATATTCTACTTTGAAACCTTCTTTATGTCTTTGCCACTTAAAAGGTGACTGCCGGAAAGGGTTTAAAGCTGTTTTATCCTACCAGGGTGTGCAAGAAGTCAATAGAATTATGAGAATAAACATCACTTAAGATCTGGTGAGGCTGGTATTTGGCACTCACCCTGAAGCTTTTTACCTGACAGCAGCAGCATTAGGGGCAAAGGAGTGCAAAGAACCCAACATGATCCTAATGATATTAGCAGCATTGGTCATTAGACAAATAAAACTATTTTTGTCTGAAAATCTGAGCAGGCTCAGTATGGAAACCAATAGGGAAGAATGGGTGGAGCCCTAACTTTTCATTTCCTAAGGCCCTAGTGCCACAAATGGTTGTATTTTAGCACACAAATGTCTCTCTCTCATTTTGTAAGGCAACTCAAACACACAAAGCCAAGCATATTTGGAAATGGTTGCCAAATGTGGGTCTAAACCAGAATCTGCAACAGAAAAGTAACTTGGAAGTGCAAATCTTTACTGGTTAGAGCAAAGGGACCTGCGTCAAAACAAAGAACCTACTTATTAATCTTTAATTGAGCTTTCACATGAGACACTCCTGGACATCAGGTATCAACAAAAATAGACAGGTTTGAAATAAGAAGCAGATGGTCACCCAAAAGCTCTTGTCTTGGAAAATAAATGAGAGGAAAGAAAAGCAAATTGCCTAGCAGTGACGGTTTTATATACAGTGATCTGGTCAGAGATCTGGAAATAGTTGACAATTAATTGAAATAGCACATTGCAAATTGTCACTGGATGATGAAAAATCTTTGGGGGGTAGGGGGGGAGCAAAAATGCCGCTTGGTCTGGAAATTTGGATTGTACTAAAGTCATTGTAGGGAAAAAAAATTAACTCAACTCAACCCAAATTTCCACAGATTTGAAGTACAAGCTGATATTTCATACTATACTTTTTAGCCACAGAGAGGTGAAGGTGTCCTTTATCTGGTGTGAAACACTGACTCCCTGGGGGGCGGGGAGGGGGGGTGGGTGTAATAATCTTTTTCAAGCTTCAATAAAGCTGCCTGAGAACCTTAACCCCATCTCCACTAAACCCTGGTGTTGTAGTGTCCAGTTCCTATGTATCAAAATAGTTTACTGCAGTTCAGGGCATAACTCATTTCTTTTTCATATAGGACACTTATCAAAACACAGCATTCAGGCTAAACAATCCCTCTTACAGAGTATGTTCTCCTTTATCTCCCTCATAAATAACTTCTTTCTGCACTGGAGCAGAAAAAAAGGAAAGGAGGAAGGGAAATACCACCCACAGTGAAGCATGGAAATAAGATAAATCAATGAAACCAGCATGAAATATCAATTTTTCCTGATTTTAGCATGTGTCTGAATGAGAAGGACAAGCAAGGCTGAATTCAGGGTGGGGAAAGCCCGTGTGTAAGAAGTTCTATTATCACTGCCACTTCTGATGTATCAGAAATTCTGAATTAGCAGGAGTCACTGAGTCTTCCTTTTGCCTTTACATGTTACACAGCTTTGGATGATCCCTCATCTGGGTCTCTCAGAATCACAGAATGGCTTGAGCTGGAAGGGACCTTAAATATCATCCAGTTCTAACCCCCTACCATGGGCAGGAGCACCTCCCACTAGATCAGGTTGCTCAAAGCCTCATCCATCCTGGTCTTAAACACTTCCAGGAAAAGGTGTCCGCAACTTCTCTGGGCAACCTGTTCCAGTGTCTCAACACCCTCAGAGTAAAGACTCTTGCTGCTGTAGTGGCCCAAGCAGAGCAGACTTGTGCTTCTCGTTCCCCAAGGAAACAAGGCCAGGGGGAATTAAAAAAAAATATATATATATTAAAAAAATAAACAAACAAAACCACCACCAACAGCAAACTAACAGAAAAAACCCCAAACTGGCTGCAAGACCTGCTTCTTGTAGCCAAGTGGGAACTGGAAATATCTTCCTGTTGCGTTCTTTCCACATTTGCAAGGGCCATACATAGAATTCATTAAAAAATATTTCCTCTTATCTTGAACAGGTTTTGATACAAGCCAGGTATTTGTTAATCCTAACATACTTGGGGTTTTTGAGCTGCTCAGGCTTTTTCCTTGTGGTATCTTGTTATTTCTGCCCTTTCTTATGTTTGCAAAGGGTGCATTTCATGATGTATGTCAGGATTTCTGTGGGGAGGTGTATTCCAAAGACAAGGTGTAAATCATCCCGTTTTCTAAGAGTGAATATCAGGTGTGCTCATTAGCAGCAAAGAACCAGCTATAGATGTGCAAATTGAGGGCTGCAGAGCACTCTGCTGTTAGGACCTTGGACAATATCAGTGGGTGAACTGCTCTTCAGTAAGAATTGTTAGCTTTGGTTTTGGGATTTATCAGCTTTCTTTCTTTCTTCAGCTAACACCTAGCTGCATCTTTTAAAAACCTAGGCTATCTCTGAAAATAATTTTATTCCAGCAATGTTTTTGTCAATGTTACAAAAAACAGGACCCGAAGCTGTTCCTTGCTACAACGTAAAGTCAATGGGAGTTTTATTTTTGACTTGAATTCAAGGAGAAACAGATCTTTCATCTGCCTATGCTGTATGCTTTGTCCTGAAGAGATAGGAAGTTGGTGAAAAAGAGGCAGTAATGATGACAATAAAAGGAATTAATTGCTTCTACCAAACTATGAAGGTGAAGCTGTTCTCATGCTCTATATTCATCTTTATCCCATTAATATGTATATATTACTATTCTGTTTCCAATGTATTTGTTCAATTTTGAGCCTCTAACTGGGCCTTAAAGTTAATTATATAATCATTTTGGTTGAAAATTACTTTTAAGATCTTAGAGTTCAGCTACTGGCCTCACATCACCAACCAGCCCCATAGACTTGTGTGTGTCTATGTGGTGCAGCAGGTCACTAACCACCTCCTCTTGGATTATAGGGGCTTCATTCTGCTCTCCCTCCCTATCTTCCAGCTCAGGGGGCCGTGTATCCAGCAAAAACCTGGTCCTACTACTAAAGTCTGAAGCAAAGAAGGTATTGAGTACCTTATCCTTGACCACTAATGTTCTCCAAAGGACCATTATGTTCAGTGAAGGCCAGAGGTTCTCCTTAGCCTTGCTTTTATTGCTAATATATTTGTAAAAGTATTTTTCCTCTCATTAACAGCTAAAGACACAGTTGGGCTTTGCCTCTTCTGATTTCCTCCCTTCATAGCTTCACAAAATCTTTGTAGTTGTAGAAGAGAAAGAAGTATCCTTATTTGCTGTTGTTCATGAGAAAATGAAAGAGATGCAAAACTTAATATAGGTAAATCCTGCAATATCATACGGAGTGTTTTCTCATAAATCTAAGTGTGACACAAGGGGTGTGATTGTCACATTATCACACAACAATTATTTTGTTACTGGCAGGTGTGAAGGCAAAGGAAGAGCCACTGACCTTTGCTCAGCTTATAGTATGATCCTAAAATGTGTTGAACGGGGGAAGTTCCATAGAGGAAGGGTTTGTGGAGACCCCTTCTCACCAAATCCAAAAAGACAAGCCTGTGTAGGGAAAAAGGAGGAAGAATGTGGGGAATGGAGACATTCTCAGAGGTTATTAAATGGGATTGACTTCTTTTGCCTCAGGAGAGAAGGCTGAGAGGAGATCTGACAGCTGCCTATGAGTGCATTAAGGGGCAAGCAGCAGGCAAAGTTATTTAAGTGAAAAGACAATGTTGGCATGAGAAGAAATGGGTATAAATAGACAGTGGCTGGAAATCCCTTCCAGTAGGAATAGTGAGGACACATGAGAAAAAAATAAAATAAAAAAGGCCAATTTTTTAAATGAAGATCATGAAAAGAGATTATGTGCTTTCTGCTGCAGCTGGGATCTCTCATCCAGGAGGTCCAACCTCTCTTTTCATTCTGCATTTAACTGGCATCACATGCACTGGTGACTCTGCAGCACCTGAATTCACAAGGAGAGATGGATGGAGGCTGTTGCTAATCTGACTTGAAACGCTCCTTCTTTGTGATGGAGTTGGATTTGACGTGCAGTACTAAAGCCTATCCAAGTGCAGCCCAGTCCAACTTCTGCTGTCTTGCATTTCGCCAGCAGAAATGAGATACTTTCCTGAGTCTGAAATGTCTTTTAGTGTTGTGTGAGCTCATTAAAAAGTCAAGATTATTTTTGTCTTTCTAAGTAAAAGGGAAGATTTACTGTGTTGATTTGATGACCTGATGTGTTTTCTGGACCCTGCCATACTCCAGCCTTGGAACAAAGGAAGATGAGTGCCTCCATGGTTTTCACAATAGCATCTTTGTCCTGTGGCACTGGTACAGATGTTGTTACAGAAGGCTTGGAATATTGAGCAGCTTGCTCCAGACAGGCAGAGGTTTGAATGATCAGGAAAAACAGGATAGGAACAAGTTTCCTGCACACGTCTTCACTGTTAAGTATCTTAGAGTCCCACTTTGGGTGTTCCTTTGGTTAGATTTCTATCCTTAGTGTTTGGGGAAGGTTTATAAAGTGTTTTGTTTGTCCAACTAACAGCACTTGGCTCATTTACTTTCTCTTGAAGTTCTCAGTGATTTGCTGTAAGCAGGGATCCTTCTCCAGGGCACAGGCCAACCTGGTCTAGCTGAAGCTCTTTCAGCTTCTCTGATTATCATTTCCAGTTTTTCCTTCTGAAAGCAGTCAAAGTTTTGCAGTTGTTGTTGTTTTTTACTCTCTGGAGTTAATGTGGTATATGGAAGTAAAGAAAAATCATCATGAAAGGAGATGCAAACTATATATGGGTATTCAGATTTATATTTCTTTTTCCCCCATAAAATGTGTGCTTTCTGCTTTTTGCTTTCCCCCCTGGTATCATCTTCTATCAAGGGCTCATATTTACCTTTAGCTTGAAACTTAGGTTTCAAAAACTGTTGAGCAAAACCTTTATTATGATGTTGCTAAAACAAATCTTAGTATGAGAGATTGTCACTTGGCAACCATTTCTGGACAAAGGTCACACCCAGTTCAAGAGCAGGGATGCTGGCAGCCACAAATGCAGTGGATCTCGTATTTTCTCCTCCTGAGCAGTTGTGGCAGGAGGAGGAACGGTGACGTTTGTAGCCCAGCAGGAAATATCTGGCTCAACCAGATGTACTGAGTGCTGAAGATGACTCTTTCCAAAGCTGTGAGGCTCCTTGTGCCATGTCTCCTTTCTCACCCCTTTCCGTGACTTCACGCTGCAAGCACGAGCTCTTTGGTTTTGTCTTTGAGGTTCATCTTGGCCTGCAGGACCAGACCTCTGTTTCTGCCTTAGTCTGACAGATTGGCTCTGTCCTTGCCTGCACTGCCTGTCATTTTCTCTTTGCAAACAATTGCTGTCTGCTCTCTTACACAGAAATGGTGCAGGGCAGCAGCTACTTTATTTTTTCCTTCTGAAACAACTTCTGCCCTCAGGTCCAGATCTCTGGCTCAGTGTTCTCAGTGCTTCAGCATCAATCATTTATATTCACCTGCCCACTATTCTCCTGCATGTCATGAAAGACCCAGGTAGCAAAGAGAGCTCTCTGAGCTTCGGTTGTGATGGTAAAGTTTAAAATATTCTTCAGCTGACTAGGAGCATAAATTCCTATTTCTACCTTTACAGAATAAATTCTCTCTGAATTAGCTTTATCTGGTGTCCTATGAAAGTCCCTGGTCTCTGCATCTTTTGTCACTCCAGGAGAGCATACATTTTGTCTCTATTCTCAGAACTCATTCAACATTTTATCATATTGCTGCTATTCATTTGCATATTATTTTTTTCAGGTTTAGAAGACAGCCAGCCAAAAGAAGAAAAAAAATAAAAGAAGTCAGTAGACTGCTCTGTGATGAGCATTTGTTAGCTAAATGAGAAGCTCTATACAGAGGCTTAATGCTATTGATTTTTTTCTCAATCTCCTCTGCATGCAGAGACATCAGATTGGCCTTTGCTTAGAAAAGGATACTGCAAAGAAAATATTGGATAAGCAGGTGGTAGAAGCAATAGGCTGAGCCTATTGTGGAACCTAGCAACAATGCCCTTGCACAGAGCCAGAAGATTGGCAGAAGGTTTGGAGGTACCCTGAGCTCAACAACCAGTTAAAAAGCAGCTGCTGAGTTGAGGTAGGCTAGAGCTGGGGTTTATGGTGCATTTATCTTCTCAGATGAACAAATGAGTGTTTATTAAAGCTAGGCAAAGTGGAAAGCTGCAAAGTTAGACTCACTTTTGGGGATCCTGAAGATCATTGTTGCTGAACTAGACCTTGTTCTGCCCTGCTCCAGGTTACTTTCTAGTGCTACTGGTTAAAATGTGAAATTTTGAGGCCCTCTGCACTGTGCCTCTCATCATAGGAGGAATATGGCCAGGCAGACAGCTGCTTTGACTAAAGAATTGGAATTTAATTATCAAAACAAATGGCTGAGGAAAGAGCTGGACTCTCCTTACTTCTACTTCTTTAGAATAAGACAGGATATTATTCACAGGTTCAAGATCAAAGTAAAATATATCAAGGTCATGACATGAAGTCATTTTTGACTTTGACTTAAATGCTAAGAATCTGTTTGTTATAGTTTACCCTTAATTTTTTTTTCTTGTGCTTGGATTTGCAAAGGCCTTTGAATCCCAGTCCCTGGAGATGAAGCTCACAAGTGTTGCTTCAGGAAAATTAATGAAAAATGAATTTTAAACTAGATGTCTTTCCAAATGATGGTAGAAGATTGAGATGCCTTTCCCCTGCCCTCATGGGAGGGGAGAACAGAAGAATTTAGTCAGGGTAAACTCATCCTAAGTCAGACCCTGCAGTTGCACATGCAGTTGCTATGGTGAAGCAGGTTTATTACATTTAAGAGAGGCTCTGGGTGGTACCTGTCTGACATCAGTGAAGACTTCAGCCTCATCAGTGCCACTCTGATACAGGCAGGAGCAGATTTGCTGTTCAGTTTTAGTGTCATCTGGGTATAAAAACCGAGGACTTTTGCAGAGCTGGATGAACATACAGCAAGAAATTGCAAAGAGTTGCTCATCCCAGACTGGGAAGTCCTAGAAACATCATATTCATCCAAACATTGCCAGCACAGCTACCAGAAGTGCAGTTTAAAGCAGAGTAAATAACACTTCTGCCCCCTTTTGATTGCACTTACACTCAGCGCAAGGTCTCCCATCTGCATTTCCCCCAAAGGCTGACAGACCTCATCACTTAAAATCCACTCACCCACCCACCTTGGGTCAGGCCTGCCAAGTGGCAGGTGGAGAGGAATATTGACGTCTGTGCAAGAAACCAAACAACTGAAAACACGTGAAACATCTCTCCAAAGTGCAGCTGCAAAAAGTATTTTTGCTAGGAGCAGTTGCAGCTCTTAATGACTGCTGAGCCCTGAGCCCTGTGCACTTTTAACTGACCTAATCCTTTTTCCTACATCAGCACCATCTTGGAAGAATCGGCTGGGGACCGTCAACATATTTTCCTAGTACTTACATTCTTGCCATATATTAATGATACCAATGGAAATTCGTGGGGAGTGGGAATACAAATACCTCTACCTTCTGGTTCAGAGACTCCAGAGGAAGGTTTCCATAGGCATCCAAACATTTGAACACTGACCAGGGGCTGAAATTAGCTTTGGATTTTCAAAAGAGCCCCTAAGGGTTAGATGGTTTGGGGGACTTAATAATTGTAGGTGCTGTGTAAATCCCAGCCTTAAAAAGGAAAAGCAAGGCTCCCTATGCTCACTTCACAGCAAGAGCAGGATTCATCATTCATCTTTTGGACTGTTGTTGGAGGTGCATAAATTCAGAGCAAATTCATTTCTCTAGACATTGAATAGACAGAGACAGACATTTCCCTAGAATACTTTTTTACTTGTTCTAGGACGCAAAAGGTGGTCTAAAAATGCAGGTTTCTGGTCTCAGGTAGCAGCTTCCCAAAAGCCATGGTGGTACTTCAACTTTCTGATGTCTGTTGTAGCTGGCTGCTGATAAAGCTTGGATTTATTGTAATAACAGCCTGGACAAAGAATAGCTATTGAAAGCAATGCAAGGATGCAAATAGCTATTAAAAGTAATGATTACCCATATAAAGGGGAAATCATCTAGCTGAAGGTAAAAATCAGTGGGATGAGTGGTCCCTTGATTTGACTTTCAGCTCTGGAATTTGCTTTCAAAAGGAGACTGCAGCTACCCAGTACCATAATAAAAAAAAAAAAAAAAGGCACTTTTTTTCTTCCTTTTTTTTTTTAATCTTTACTCGAATTTAGGTTTAAAATTTGGCTTTGCCCAAACAGAACTAATTGTAGAATGAAGTCAAAGCTGTGAAATGAGCGTGTGTGAAGGGCTGGCAAGAATTGCAGGCTGCTTAACGTCAAAAGCAGCGCAAAAAACCTTCCTGGTGAAACCAGTCTGATTTCATGTCTCTGTCCACAGCCAAGGCTCAGCCTCAGCCTGTACTAATGTCCCATCTGTAAAGTGCAAAGGCACCACAAGCAGTCAGGATCCCCATTGCCAACCAGCCTAATGTCTCTCCTAAGTTGATTCATTCAACACTTCTTAATGAGAAGATTTTTTTTCATGTTTTTCTTTTTATTGCCCTTGAGCCACCTTGTTCTCCAGCTAGTTGCATTGGAGATGACTTTGAGGAAGGGATGAAATTTCTTTCCTAAAGGCATTACATGCAGCCTCAGATTGGATTGAGATCAGTTTCTCTGGTGTAAAATGATCAGAGGAGCCCAGAATTAGAACAAAAGATTTTTGCCACATTTTGAGGAGATATATTGCTTATATTTTCCTAGCACTTGGTGATTACTTTGTCATTTATGAGTAATAAACAGCCATTGATTTAAGTACACCTATCTTTAACAAACACCCCTGCAACCCACAAGCAGGTGATGGGATGGGAGCTAATTTCTAGTTGCCAAGGCACAACAAATCAGCTATTTTATGATTTCATTCTGTTCAGTTGGTCTATCCCCACCTGGATAAATAGTGCTCACCTGTTCACACCTCAACCCAGGCAACAAGAGTCCTCCAGCCCCTGCCCAGTCCTCCAGCAGTGACTCATTTGCCACCTCTAGAGGGTACTTCTGTGTACCTTGGCTGTAAGAAAAAGTGCTTTAGGGTCTCCCCATGTTTGGAATGTGATCTTCCCTTTGACAGGTCCCTCAGGCAGCAGGGGAAAGTGCAGAACATTGCAATTAATTTGTGAGAAGAGCTCTAGGAAGTGCACCTAGAAGGCTGGACTTTGCTCCTATAGTTTTACAAGGTACAAAAGGATTTAAATGGGTGCTGGAAAGTGGTAGCAGTTTCTCAACCCTCAGAGACATGCTCCTCAGGGTGCTGCCACATGTATTTGCATTTTAGGGCATGCCTCTGCTGTCCTATCTCAGTGTCCATCCAGTGTCCATGACTGAGCACTTCCAGCAGTTCCCAGGTGTGTGCTCAAGTGCTGTCAAACCCAGAGCTTAAAAGATGCTATGTAAGTGGTCCAAGGAAGCAAGCCAGTGTCCAACACCATGCTCATAGCTTCTCTTGTGTATATCAGACACAATGGTGGGTGGCTGTTGTTTTTAAAATCATTCTGCCTGTTCTGGGCTGGCTGATGTGATGTGGTATAGCTTCACAGGACCTGCCTGTAGTGTTTTGTGACCCTGCTCTGAGGTGTGTGGGCACAACCTGGGAGTGATGTTGCTGAGGTCATTGTGCTGATCAGTAGTGACGCTAAGACCTATTGTGATGTTATTGTGATCAGTCATTGAAAAGCAAACAGCCCAAAGGCTATAGGCTCTGATCCAAGGCCAAATCCTAACATCTCTTGTAGCTTTCCCTTCTTCGTTTCCTGCTCATTAGCCACACAGGTGTCAAGCAAATCCTGATCATGAGCACAGATCTCATCTTCACAGAGGAGTTTTGAGGAAAAAACCCAAACAGGTCATTTAACAGCTGAGGGCATCCAGTGTCTTGTGATAAGTGATCAAAATAAGACTATCAACAAAACACTTTCTCCAAACAACACTGAATCCCCCATAAGCCACAGTCCCAAGGTATAGAGAGCTATGTGCAGATATATACACACCTGTGTGCACACAAACACACAGTACATGTGTGAAGGAGGGACGGACGGAAAACGTTTGCAGTGCAAGGGTTAAAGGGCAGCCCTGCTGTATGGAAAACTCAAATATCCCATTTATAATAATTCTGTCAGGGGTCAGATTTTTCTGTGGTTTGCTTCCCTGGCATTTTTATACATAAGGATATTTTATCACTTTATACCTGCTGAGAAACTGCCTTCAAAATAAGAAGGTTTTAGAACAAGAGGAATGAACTCAAGGTAAAACTGGGTAGGTTTAGACAGGACATTAGGAAAAGAATTTTCCCAGCAAGAGTGGTCAGGCATTGGAATGAGATGCCCAGGGAGGTGGTTGAGTCACCAGTCCTGGATGTGTTTAAAGGTCATTTGAATATGGTGCTTGGGGATATGGTTTAGGGATGAACTTTGTAGAGTAGGGTTATGGGTTGGACTTGGTAATCCTAAGAGTCTTTTCCAACATGAATTTGTCTGTGATTCTGTGATTGTTTAGGCTTCTGATGAACTTTCCTCCTTTTGGGGGCACAAGGATGGACTACCCTCTGTGCTCACCTACTAAGGAAGGGCTTGAGTATTTGTGCTGTAGAGAGCAATTTCTGCTGCAGAGAGCTAATATTAACTAGGGACTGTGCAGCTCTGTGAGAGCTATCATCACAGCTCTTCTACATGAGGTGTGTGTTAGTGCCTGATGACAGGTTCTGAAATGCTGCCATAAGGTCATACCCACCTTACCTGTGCTGCTTTTCTCAGCTGTCAGCATCTTGTCGTGTAGGGGGAATGGCAGAGGGAAGATTGATCCATCTGGTGCTTCATCTGTGGAAATGGACTGTGGGCTCTGAAGCAAGCTGAGCTTAAATAATTACACGCCTGGGAAAGACCAGCATTTGTCATTATGATAGGTGTAAGGCAAAGATCCACATATAATCACTGTGGAAAGTTGTAGCACAGGAACTAGCCACTGACTGTTATCTTCCTGTCTGAATGTTCTATTAAATGTGTTCAACAGAAATGTTGCTTTACCAGGGCAAGCCTGATGGCATCGGGTTAGAGGCTTTTCGTTCTCATCTGATCTGAAAAGTGGGATTTGAATGATTGCTGTGAGCTTGACTTTGGTAAATGTTGAGGAATCCAGAATTCTTTTTTTATTTTTTTTTTTCCAAATGTAGTTTGGGATGTATTTTCTTTCTCTCCTTTTTGAAACATATGAAAAAGTACAAAATGTTAATTATCTGTATCTTAATCCCAAATTAAAATCCCTTTGGGATATGTCGAGGAAAACAAAGACTATTCCGTTCCACTTTTAATTGAAAGAGCAATTAAGATATCCACTCAGTTTAAAAGCATCTCTTGAATCAGGCTTAGCTGAGGCCATGATTAATTTAGGAGACTTTGGGGAGCCTTGAATGTGCCCAAGATGAGTTCCCAATTCACACTGCAGACCTTTGCAGCTCTGCTTGCTGGAGCATGCATGCAATTTGTGCGGGGTTTGCATTTTTCCCTTCTCCAAGCTTTCCTTTGAACATTCTTTCTTTGTGATCTGTCCTCTGACACATTCTGTCCTTTGGCTTAGCTAATGGCACTAACCAATAAAGTCTAATTGTCAGAGGTGGTGGGTTTTCCCCTCCTCATGATGCTTTACTGACACTTTCATGCATCATTGTTTTGTTGAGGCATCCAGGAGCTTTGGCTTTGTAAAGATAAGAGCTGCTCTGGCTGAAAAGCCAGGGAAAAGCCACCAAGAGAAAAGCCACCAAAAATATTTTTCAGGATCAGGGAGGTGACAAGGCAACTTAGGGCAATGTCAGAGTCTGTCCTGAGATCATCTCCCACAGAAAGCTTATGTCTGGTTGGTCCTTGCTGCTCCAAAACAGTTTAATCCCAACATGCAGACCAGGGTGAGAGCAGGTCAATGAGACACCACATAGCCTGCACTCAGGGCACTTGGCAGTGTAATTTGGTGTTTTATCTAGTGCAAGATTCACCTGCAAACAAATAATCAAACAAACAAAAAATTACTCCATGTATATTTCAGACCAAATGAGATAAATTCCATCAGTGAAACTGCCTGAAGTTTTCAGAGATACAAGGATAGGTTAGCTGCAGCTTTAACAAGCACAGGATGACATATTGATAATGTTTTATAGTTCAGAAATCAGTTTGCAAGTGATTCTGTAGCCTGGCTGGCAGTGATCAAATCCAGTCCTGATCCCTCCAATGAGCTATACAGTCCAGAGACAAATTGAAACTGCTGAGTTAATGTCTAAGGGGTGGAAAGTAGTGGTTCTTTTTCTGTCAATCTGTTTTGATTTGGGGGGGATCAGGAGGGAAAAAAAATTCCTTTCACAGCAAAGAGGGGAGAGAACACAAACCACCTTTCAAAAAGCACTGCTAAATTATGTTAATGATGTTCAGCTGATTGTCAGCTGGTGTGGAGGTCTGAAGATTGATGTGGCTTTGAGTGTTTGATTTTTGAAACCTAAAAGGAAAGGAATGGAAACGCCCAACATGGGGAGAAAGAGAGGAGATGAGGGAGCATCCCTGAAGCTGGATATTGCTACCTGTGCTGGAAGGTGGTCAACAAAAGCCTGGAAATCTGAAGGGGTGGCAGAGACTCTCTGCTAAATCTGCCAAACATGTCAAGCAACTCTTGTTGAAGTCTCTGAAGTTGAAGTCTCTGAGTCTCTGAACTCTGAAGTTGAAGTCTCTGAGTCTCTGAACTCTGAAGTTGAAGTCTCTGAAGTCCCTGAACTGAAGTTGAAGTCTCTGAGTGTCCAGGAGACAGGAAAAGTTTCTTCAGAATTTCACCAGCACTGCATGCATTTTTATTTCTGGTTAGGGGTTTTTCTTTTTGCTCTCTTTTTCTTTATTTTTTTTTTTTTTTCAGTTTTGGGATTTTATTTTTTGTTTTAATTCCTGAGAAGAGTTGAGAATACAAATATAAAGCTGCCAACAGAGGAATAGTGCCAAGAAATTAACGTAAGAGCACATCAGTCAACTCAAGAGACAGTGAGATGCAGGATGCCAGTCACTTAACTTCCTCTTCATGGTCACATTTTCTATCTTATTGTCTGGGTTTCACACATGTAGATTAAGGAATATTCAAAATATCATCTCGTGTTAATGCAAGAGCCCAAACCTCTATGATAATAAATCAGGAACATTTTAATGCCATTCCAATCCCTGACAGTTTCTTAATGCTGCTTATCCTGCCTTCTCTTTCAAGATTTAGTCATCCTAGATTTCCTTCCAAATGTGAATAAGGTGGCTTAAATCAATCCATAAATTATGCTTCCACTTATTATGTGCTTGCTAATCAGGATGGAAATGAAAAGAAGTTGCTTGTCAACCAGGACTCTTTCCCACAATATCCAGGAAAATATCAGTAGTAGGCAATTTAACAACAAAAGGAAACCGGATTGCACCTTGAGGAAGCAAGAAATAACCTGCTAGCTAGGAAGAATAAAGGAGTGTAGATTTTTGCCAAATAAGCTTTAAATAAATAAATAAATAAATAAATAAAATAAAATAAAGATACTAGTAATTAAGAGAGCCTGCGAGTGAAGCTGGTGAGGACAGAGCTGTGACACTTCCTGTTAGTAAATACAAAGAATAGAGGCTAATAGGGCTCCAGGGTAAAAGAAATAGCTTGGGAATAGCCTTGAGAAGAAAGACAAAACACACAGAGAGGATGCAAAAGCAGTGTGAAAAGTGATTCATATTCCTAATTGTTAAGGGCTTTTATTGTATGAAGGCATTCCTCCAAACTGAACAAAGACAATGTTGATTTCAAAGAGGTTTGAATTGCCTGCCCGGAGCTGGCCAAGGCTGCAGGGAACACCTGCCAGGGCATGCAGAGCAGAACCCACCAGAAGCAATGAAGAAAAGATTTGCATGAAAGTTAAGGCATGTGCAGATAGCCAGGAGAGTTGGGAGACTTGGTGTGAATATCTGATACAAGCCCTTTTTAAATGTTATTTTATGTGGGGAGGTATGACTGTGCTCAACATGATGCGAGATGAAATGCGTGTTCACTTCCAGTTACGGGATCAAGGGACTACAGGGCTTGGAGAAGTCTCACCAAAGAGCCAGTCCAGTTTATAACTTGGCTGGCTTTGGTTTCTGTCTCTGCAGACTCAAACTTCTTTAGCCATGTTTTATGGGTCTCCTAAATTGAAGGTGCCAGGACCACTACAGGCCGGATTAAAAACCACTGCTCTCTTCCAAAGAGGAAGAACTTTGTATTTAGAGAAGCAGCCTCTCATCCAACTCAAAACTACAGTGGAGATTCTCTCAGGCTCAGTGTGCCAGGGTGACCAACACTAGGACTTGGCAGGATCCCTGCCTTTGGATCTGATCTGGATTCCACATGTTTGGAGTTCTTTGACTTCTCAGCCATGTTTATCCTCATGCTACACTGAATTTTCATTGTCAACACAGCTCGTGTAACAAAGACTGCAGAATTCATTCCTGCAATGACATGGAAGTTTTCATGCAGAATTCATTTCAGCCATACTCAAGCATGTGAGCCAGAAATCAGAACCCTGCTTGCTCTTTCCTGCTTGCCACATCATTCAGGCAGGAGATCCTTGGGAAAACACAAACTTTTTGGGGTCATCAGTTGAGATTTTAAGCACTAACCTCCATAACAACTGTAACAATTTATTCTGCAGATCAGGTCCTTTTTTACTATCTTACCTGCATTGCTGATTGACTTCTATGAGCTGATTAGCTAGAGAAATCAGGATAGTACCTATTGCTAATGAATTTCAGAGATTAAAGGCTTGCAATTAATATTTAGTCCAGCAGCCTTGACCATAAATGAATCTTCAGATAGAAGTACATGCAATATTTTGGAAGCTCTCAGTGATTTGGAAGTTTGTATTTGTTCATTAGCAATGGTATGTTTAAGAAAGCAAAGGACCTGTCTTGGCAAGTAAACTGTGAGTAGAGAGGCATGCCAGCAGCTGGGGGAAAGTTCTCAGGGTGGGAGGGAAGGGATTCAGGATTGTACCCTAGAGTCCTATCTTCTCTGCTTTGTCTAGTCTGATTACAAATGATTCAAGTAATGAAGTTCCTACTATTACTCTTGGGAAAGATCTGTGGTTTTATGTTACTCGTGACTTGGGCCACACTTTAAACCAGGGAGTGAGGAATGTTCATCATTCATATTTTATTAGTGTGCGCTGAACTTTCAACATTTACATTTAAAAGCGTGAAAAGAAAAACACTGGGAAGTTGCTTCCAGGAATAATGGCACTGAGAGACAAGTGGACATTTATAACATGCACACAGTAACTCCTTACACATGTCGATGCACTTGTCTTTGCAGACCCCGTAGCTGTAGTTGTTACTCCTGCCTGCAGATTTGAAAATCAGAGGGAAGCAACCAAACAAAACCTGACTCGAACACAGCACAATCCCCACCTGACCTACTTGAAGCTTGTGAAGCTTCCTAGGAAATTCAGCAGTTCACAGAAAGTGTCCTTTCTCTACCTACCCCCCACACCTCTACTCCCCTCTTCCCCCAGGGATTTGCATCTATTTTCATGCCTCTGAGTGATGGAAAAGCAGTGGCTAGTCCAACATCCACCAGTCCTCAGGAGGAGAATTCCTCTTCTCTGCCATCAGGCTGTGGGTGGGTGACCAGGAAAGCACTTTAACCAGCAGATATCACAACACTGGCATGTTCAGGGCTCTGTGTAAGACTACTGGTGATATCTGTTATCCTTGAGAGTCATATCTGTTAGTATGGTCTTCCTGCACCGCTCTGAACCTGCTTCTGATGGGAGTGGAAGTAGCATATGGGAGCTAAGAAGATCTGAAAGAACAGGAATGATACATCCTAGAAAGACTCCCCAGTCCCAGCTGTGGGTGCAACAGTTCAATACCAGCCACTTTTGTTTTCAGGATGTTATTTTCCCAGCATTAGCTGTCTTGATCTCTGTTTCTTGGCACTGGAACCAAGAAGAGTAAAGTGCTTGGGAGCTGCTTGCTTCTACAAAGCCATTCTCTTTTTCCTCCCTTCTCTGGCCTTTTTTAGGTGAGCTGGTTGGTCTTTGGACCAGGTTATCTGTGTTTCAGCTGCAGCCTGGGGGAAGCTGGGCAGGCATGTGGTCCAGTATGGCTCAAGGCTTGCCTTTCCCTTAGACCTCGTCTTCAAAACTAGTCTGATGGCCCAGAGGGACCTCACAACACCCTGAGTGTCCATTTAGATAGAAACAGTCCCAGTATTTGTGGCTCCTTCCCAGTAGGCTTAAGCAACTTTCCTCTTGTTGGGGCAGCTGAATGAAAGCAAATATATTCAATATCATGCAGCTTAGCACAGAACAGGCTGTGGCATATATTCGTGTTCTTGGGGAAATGAAAAGGACACACGCAAGAGGGTGAGAAAGGCTCTGTTAGCAGGTTTGATTAGCTGCTGTCTTCCTGTTTGGCATAAGAAAAGTGAAGTCCTGGAGGCACTCAGCCTGCTGGAATGAACTGCTGTGTTAGCTTTTCGTTGGGGCTGAGCAGCTTGTTTCCAGCTTGGACACTGAGAAACAGCTTTGTTGCTTTTTTGTTTTTTTCTTTAAATAGGCAATCTTGCCAGATCTTTCTATTTCTCTTCTACAGAGTCCCTTTTGACCCCTCTGATTTCTTTCTGTGCTCCTACTGCTATGAGTGGCATGTTATTATCTTTCCATGCCTTAGACTGAATTGCTTATAGGCTAGCAGCCCCTTCACAGAGCTCAGAGATGGCAGAGTGACCTCTGTGCAATTAACTCAACAAGCCCAAGCTCCATCAGGCATCTATGCTTTAGAGGTCATAAGAAAGATAAATAGGCTGAAAAAAATGAAATCAGTTGTAGGAATTGGAGGAAAGGCACTGAGCAGGAGCAGCAGTGCTGCTCAACTCTCTGATTTACAGGAAAGGATTGTTGAGATGTCAACCTGAACTGATAATCATGATTTCAAGTTGGGATGTGATTGTGTTTCATTCTTCAAATGAAAAAATGAAACAAAACAAAACAAAATTCCAAACCCCCTCAAAACAAAAGTATAAACAACAAAAATATCAAAAGTTACATTTCAGTTGCTTGCATGTCCAAAATTTCTTGGGAGAAGAGGCAGTTTGCTTTGGCACTAATATAATTGGTTGCACATCTCTACACAGACCCCCAAAGAGCAAAGCGTTTGTGGGGCACCAGCTGAGGTTTATGGCCCACAAAAAGCTTGAGCCACAATGATGTGTTGGGTCCCCCAAAAGTATGCTGCAGAAGATAGTAAGACAGCCAGGGCAGTACAATGCCTTTGGCATCATGGATTTCTTTGAGCAAAGTTTAAAATCATTTAAACATCCTGCTGGGTCAAGGAAGGCTTGACTGGGAAGATGCAATTTGTTCTGTGGTCTGATGACACACTGTCCAAACCAGAACCATCTCCTGCAGTGGTCAGCTGATACCAAGCCAGCTGATGATGTCAAGTTTAAATATGAACACTATTGCACAAAATCCAATGAATGTAAGAGCTGAGGAGTCCAATCAGATCTGACAGCTGAAAGTGAGAAATGCTCCCTTGTGCTTTTGCAATTGTCACTCTCTTCTTTATACTCAGTGTAAACTTCTTGGAGCAGGGACTACACTTGGGTCTTTATTACTGCAGGGCTTAGCACAGCAGTGGCCCTGGTGGGACAGCCTGGGCTTGCTGTCCTGCAGGTATCTAGTATTAGGGGGGTTTTAGGGGGTGTGACCCCATGGTTTTGTCAGATAAAGCAGAATACTTGCAACAAACCTTTCCATAGCAATATACTGGTTTGGGGAAAATAATTGATAGAAAATTCCAGGAAGGAAAACTATGAAGAGGTCAAGCCCATAATCTGTAGTGGTTATAGCCCTTATCCAAAGCCTGGTAGAGCAAAGACCTATTGCCCACTATACATTTCAAGCATTCAATGCCCATGCTATTCCTCAGTGCCTGCACTGCTCTCTGCCCTCTCCCTTCTCATGCACCCACCTCTTCTGGAGCCTTAACTTCACTTTCTTGCAGATAAGATGCTTTGTAACATCTGAGAAAGTTTCATGGCTGAGGTAAAATATTTTCTGGTCAAATCTCATATATGAAAAGCAAGCCTTATTTGCTCTTTGGTGCTGGCACCATCTGTGCTGCTTTACCAGATGACTCAGGATTGAGTGCAGTTGAGGTGAAGAGAATTTCTCTCACCACTGGGTCATTTTTGTAGGTTCTTTCTGCAGTGGTTGAAAAAGTTGAAAGTGAAGATTCTTCCCTTCATGTCTGATCCTCAATCAGGGGGGAAAATACTCAAGCTCAGACACAGAGGGGTCAAGGCCAGCATTTCACAGTTTCTGGCTGAAAGAAAATCAAGGCATCCTCACCTTGTCCATGTCCATCTTCCTGCTTGGAGCTAGAGCTCTTTTTTATTTTACCTATGGTGTGAACTCTCCTGGGGTGGGATGCTGGGGTATTTTGAATGGTAGCTGTTGCTGTGCCTAAATTGAGCAGTACAAGAATAGCCTGCTCCCCAAAATATAAGTGGTCTTTGAGTTCCAAGTCTTATAAAAGCTCTTTTGCTTGTGGAGCACATGCCAGATGGAGAATGCCCCTCTGATTTCCTCCAAACATGCGTGCAGCTGTTACTGCTTCCCCCCTTTTTTTCCCTAATGAAATTTTTAGATCTCACCTGTTGACACATACATTATGGAGCTGGAAGGTTGAGGGGGAGTTTTTTTGGGGGGGGCTGTTGGGTTTTGTATTGGTCTTTTTTCTTTTTTTTTCCCTTCCTTGTTCTCCTAAAGGAAAATTACTTGATATGTTTTGGAGAAATGACACAGGATAGAAGCTGTGAAAATACCTTTGACATACTTTTAAGGGTGGGAAATTTCAGATAGCAGTGAGCCTTTGTGCCCACAATACAGTGCTTGGCTGGAAAGAGTCTTTGTTTATAGCTTGTTTTATTTTGTGAGACAGAAGCTGGAAACTGCCCAGGTCTTAGGGGGAATACCAAGCGTTTAGCCTGGACAGAAATAGAGCTGCAGCTTAGGACACACTGAAACAAATGGAAGGCAAAGTGATGACCCAGATCCAAGTTATTAAGGGTAAATACATATTGACAAGATTGAGGATTAGGTAGAAGGTACTTACAGGAAGAAGGAACCATCTACACACAGTGCACTGAGTAAAGCTTACAATCTGGGACTCTCTCAGAAGAGTTTTCTTAGAAAGAAAATACCTAGCTCAAAGGGGAAAAAAACCCACCAACCTGCTTCTCTCTGCCAGCACTTACTGTATGGTGACCTGAAACACCATGGTAAATCTGGCAGGAAGATGTTTGTGCTGCTCCAGTGTGACAGCTGGTCTTGTATCATGTAAGGATCTAGCTCACGGTGGTGTCATAGCTTACATATGTTTGCTCCTTTGCAGGAGTCTTCATTACCCCGTTCACCTTGAAGTGCCCCTTCCACTGTCACTTACAGCCCTGTCTGCTCCTAGGCTTAGCAGATCCTTCTGTCTGGTGATGCTATTAAGAATGACCCACGGAAGAGGGGAAAATAGAGGTTCCTAAAATAGAGGTTGAAAGAGGACAAAAGATTTTCATTACCCATTTTAAGAACACATGCCCTATGTGAATGTGGTGACAGAAAAAACATAAACCACAACAGGGAGTTAGGAAGCAGGTGGAAAAATAGTCTCAAGGGAGGAGATGGTTGTGGCTGAGCTAATCTGTCACATTTCTGAGCTGGCTGGTGTCTCTATTTGAGTGGAAAGATACAATAACACTACTCAGTTGAACTGCTGGTTGATGCCCCTCCTTTTCTTTCAGCTGGTTGTACAGAATCATTAGTCAAATCAGATGTGTGACACAGTGTGCACAGAACATGTGCTCTGCTTCCCCTATCACCTGGATCATTAGGTTTCCTTTTATTGGGAAGCCAGCACAGCTTGCTATGGCGGCACATGACAGTCATGACTAATAAAGAAGACGTCAACAGAAAAAACCCCTGATTCCTACAACTATCAAATAAACTACCACTTCCCTGCAGGAAGCCATGTTGGGGAATATTTTTTAAGGGGGCTTTAGATAGATATTTTTGCTTGTATAAAACCTTGTTATTTGGAAACAGTGTCAGGTAAGGGCTAGGAAGAGTCAGTTCTCTCAGCTGGATTAGCTGACAATATCCTAGGTCAAGAAGCACATTGGTTTGGAGAAGCATTGTTAGGGCTATATTTAAGACTATTTAAATGCCTGAGGATGCAGACATCTTTAGGTGCTCCTGAAAATCTCAACAGGCATCCCTGGAAGAGGTGTACAAATATCTTGGTGTTTTGTTTGCCTAGCGGGTTTGGGATAAAGGAAAGATCAAGGCAAAATTCTTCACCGTCAGTCACGCAAAGCTTGTTTTGTTAATTTCCAGCAGCACAGAAAGATTAAAAAGATTATTTATTCTGGAGAAGAAGCAAATTATTTGATGTAAAGTGAAAAAATCTTCTTTTAGACTCATGTGGAATGATGATTTCTTTATAGAATAGAATAGAATAGAATAAACCAGGTAGGAAGAGACCTTTGAGATCATCGAGTCCGACCTATTATCCAACACCACCTAATCAACTAAACCATGCAACCAAGCACCCCATCAAATCTTCTCCTAAACACCTCTAATGATGGTGACTCCACCACCTCTCTGGGCAGCCCATTCCAATGGGCAATCACTCTCTCTGTGTAGAATTTCTTCCTAACCTCCAACTTAGACCTCCCCTGGCACAGCTTGAGACTGTGTCCTCTTGTTCTGGTGCTGGTTGCCTGGGAGAAGAGACCAGCCCCCTCCTGTCTACAACCTCCCTTCAGGTAGTTGTAGAGAGCAATAAGGTCTCCCCTGAGCCTCCTCTTCTCCAGGCTAAGCAACCCCAGCTCCCTCAGCCTCTCCTCACAGGGCTTGTGTTCCAAACCCCTCACCAACTTTGTTGCCCTTCTCTGGACACATTCCAGCAAGTCAAGTCCTTCCTTTTATACTTCAGTATTTCAAAATGAAGAGGTTTAGTTTTAGTGATATCTTTAAAAAAATCCATGAAACTTTTCTGAAGTGAAAAATTGCCTACAGTAGGTTGAATTCCAAGCAAATTTTGTTGAGGGACTCTTAGCCTTTTTCTTTTTTTTCTGACAACTTTTTGCATCAGCATTTATAATTTTTGTATGAAACCTGAAGTCTTATTCTATTAGTTTGGATCACTTGCTCCAGAGTCTCTAAGACTTTAGTTTTAAGTTCTCATTGCTGTTTTCATGCTGATTGATTATTGTCATCCTGAAACCCCAAAAACTTCTAGGGGAAAAAAAAAACCAAATTACTTAGATCCTAAAAATGAATTTCCAGGAGTGAACCTGTAGCAGAATGACTCTACCTGATTCACACTGCTGAGATTAAGCCACAAATAACTCTCCATCTCCAAATCTTTTCCTTACTTCCAATATCCTTGCATTTCCTCATTATTCATCAAAAAGCCTTCAGAATTTGGCTTGTGGCTTTTAAGCTCTTTGTGCTTTAAATTGCCAGCTAGATATAGTTTGGGGGTAGGGGGAACATGTGGCATTTGAAATTTGATTTACTAGATGTCCCCTCAAAGGTTTGCCTCTGTTTGCAAGAAGCTCAGTGCCCAGGGATGAAGTGTTCTGGAGGTTGCAGCACTCTGGGACATGGAGCTATTTTCATACCCACAAACAGAGGGTATTTTCACAGGAGAGCCAGCAGGAAGTTATTGTTGTAGCTTACCTTGAATAGACAAAGGGGAAATTACCAGCAATACCAGCACAAGCTCCTGCTTCTCCAACATCCAACCATCACAGGAGCTTCTGGAGCTTAAAACAAACACGCAGCTCTGCTCTATTGTTCCTTGATTTTCTATAGCCCTTGCTTGTTTAAAAATGATTTAGAAAGCTTGCTAGTACCAAGCCAGGCTTTGTGGGCTTCTTTGTGTGTGTTGTTGCAGACTTGACTCGGCTCAAGTTGTGAAAATTTACTCAAAACAAAACAAAAAAGACCAATCTACCATTATTTTCTTACTTGGGGGTGGGGGGTGTGTGTGGAGGGTTGTTGTTGTTGTTTCAGTTTTTAGTCAGCTTCCTGTATTTACTTTTCAGCCTGAACTGGTGGTGTGCTGACTTCTGGTGTTTACTGGTTTTAACAGCTGCAAACCTCCAGGAAGGTCTTACCAGCTCTTCCTGATTGTGGTTCTGAAGGGTGCCCAGATAACTCCCCCTCCTTCCACCCCAGAGCACGTGAAATGGATTAGAAACCTCCTGCTTCCCCCTTTCCTGCTGCTCTTGATTAAGTCCATAAAAGCATACTGCAAACACTGTGTTGAGCAGCTTCCTGGAAAAAGACTCAAAGTCCTTTCAGCCAGCACCTGACACAGATACCTGAAGCTAGAGAGTTTCCTACCAAGTGAAACAGCTTCTGTTCAGTGTATCCGACATCTGCTTGATAACTGCTTCATGCTTTTCAGTATTGACTTATATTCTGCTAAACTGAATTGTAAAAGGCTATCCCAAGCACTGGAACATCCCAAATATTCTATTGCTACAGCCTGCAGGCAGCAGAATCTGCCTCATGTGGACTCATCCATTTGAAGCATCAACTTTTTCTTTTCTTCTGTAAAAATGGAGCTGTGATCACAGCATCCTCACGGGGAAATTGGTACAGAGGTGTGCATGACTTTGTTCTGACACACACACAAGGCAAAACCAATTTTCCTGGCAAGACCAATTTTCCCTGCAAGACAACATTCACAAGGGCCATCAGGAGCCCTGTGTAGACCAACACCTTCTCTGGAACTCTGCTGTGAGGACAGGCTGAGAGTTGGGGTTGTTCAGTCTGGAGAAGAGAAAGCTTCAGGGAGACCTTACTGTGGCTTTTCCATACTTAAAGGGGCAAATAAGAAACAGGCATTTTAGTAGAGTCTGTTATGACAGAAAAAGGGGTGATGGTTTAAAACTAAAAGAGGGAGAATTAGATGAAATATGACTAAGAAATGTTTGACACTGAGGGTGGTGAAACACTGGCTGTGGTTGCCTAGAGAGGTGGTAGATGTCTCGTCCCTGGAAACATTCCAGGTCAGGATGGATGTGACTCTGAGCAACCTGTTCTAGTTGCAGACATCCCTGCTTCACTGTAGGAGGGTTTGTCTAGATAACCTTTGAAGGTCTCCTCCAACCCAAACCATTGTGTGATATTCATTTGCAATTTAGTCCTTGATCAGGGTTCTGGGTTGGTGCTGATTCCATCACATATTAAAAACTGTACCTAAAAGGCATTTATTTCCTGTGCTGCTCTGGCTGAACAGAAATTTTACCAGTCTCTGGGTTATTTAAAGGCTGTAAAGCAACTCTGAGTCCTATTATAACACACACACACCCCCAGGAGAAAAAAAAAATGAAGAAAGAAAGAAAAAGAGAGCCGTTTGCATTGTCTCTGCTTGGACGCCTCTTTTGCTGGGGAAGCAGCACCACCTACCACCTACTCCCACCCTTCTTCTGACAGCTGGGAGGGTGGGGGGGATGTGTGTTATTAACTTGCTTGGCAAAGCTGGGGGCTGATATTACCATACTTGGCTCACATCTTCCTGGTAGCACTTTCTTTACAGTTGAAATTCTTCTCCTCTCTGAAACGTAAGCAAACTCCTTTAACACTTTTGAAAGAAGTGGGAAAACACAGGGGAAAAAATAAATCTAGATTTTCTAAATGTGTATTTCCATAATTTTAAATTATGTTACCACAGCCCAAGGGGTAACATACTCACAAAAAATCACAGGCTCACTGAAGGACATCGAAACACTTGAGCGTGTCCAGAGAAGGGCAACAAGGCTGGTGAGAGGCCTTGAACACAAGCCCTATGAGGAGAGGCTGAGGGAGCTGGGATCGTTTAGCCTGGAGAAGAGGAGGCTCAGGGGTGACCTCATTGCCCTCTAAAACTACCTGAAGAGTGGTGGTAGCCAGGAGGGGGTTGGTCTCTTCTCCCAGGCAACCAGCACCAGAACAAGAGGACATAGTCTCAAGCTGCGCCAGGGGAGGTTTAGACTCGAGGTGAGGAGGAAGTTCTTCACCGAGCGAGTCATTCGGCATTGGAACGGGTTGCCCAGGGAGGTGGTTGAGTCATCGACCCTGGAGGCGTTCAAGGGGAGATTGGACGTGGCACTTGGTGCCATGGTCTAGTCATGGGGTCTGCGTTGATAGGTTGGACTCGATGATCCTCAAGGTCCTTTCCAACCTAAGTGATACTGTGATACTGTGATACTGTAATTTTAGGGGTTGGGAGGGACCTCAAAAGATCATCCAGTCCAATGCCCCTGCCCGAGAAGGATCACCTAGAGCAGGTCACACAGGAACACATTCAGGTGGGGTTTGAAAGTCTCCAGAAAAGGAGAATCCACAACCTCTCTGCCACTCTCACAGTGAAAAAGCTTTTTCTTATGTTTACTCCACTTCACTTGAATTGGTGTAAGAGTGCTTAATCCAGCTTGCAAAGGCACAATTAAAGACATTACTGTGACTCTGGGATTTTCATCAGTTTTTCTGCACTGAAGATAAAAAGGTCCAAGGCAGTAGGACACCACATATCTCTGAAATGTCACAAGGTGCCATCAAAAGTTTCATTTTCCTAATTTCCTTGTGTTTACTGAAGGGTGTGAACAACCAGCAAAAGCAGTGTTAAAGCCCTGTGTCTCTGGAAGACATGAGAGATGAGTGTCATCAAACAAAACCAGGAAAGAGGGAGAGGAAGGGCAGTGTTGCAAAGGACAGGAAGGTGGACATTGAAAACAAGGAAAGCATAAGAAGGATGGACACATCAGACTGAAATAGCACACGTGAGAAAACTCTCCTAGCAGCAGCTCTGTGCTGTCTTGAAATGAAGGATTTCACGCAGGTGGAAAACTGGCATGAGACCCTTTACTTAGTCCCCATCCAAGGCAGCAAAAAAGGGAAGAAAATGGAAACCTTTTGCTATAAACCCCTGAGAGCCAAAGTTAGTTTGTGGCAGAACTCAGAAAGAAAAGAGGCAAGAACAAAGTCACTGGAAGACAGGATGGCTCGCTATCTCTCCTGTGTCTGCAGGTATTTTGGGGTCTGAAGTTTCTGTGCCTTGGAGGCTTTTCTTCTTCTGCAGCTGACAGCAAGGAATGCAGAAAATATACAAGATGCCACATTAGTGAAGAATTTGTTTTATCTTTATGGCTGTGCTTTTGTTTCTTTTTTAAACTGTTTCATCAAAAAGGGGCAGGGGAGGGAACTCAGGTGACATGAAGAACACCTCAAATGCTTGCTTTGGGTTTCTTATCAGAACAGCATAATTAAGCTATCTCCTTGTTACTAAAATATTTCAGGGCTGGACCCTGTGTGTCCTTGTGGGCAGTTCTGCTTTGCAAAGAAGCAGATAAACTGCTGATTTTGCAGGATGAAGCTAAAATGCTAAGTGCAGCCCAAGCAAAGAGATTTGGATTCTTCTGAGTAGAAGACAAGAATTAAAAAGCTCTACAGAGACTCTCTTAAGTGGTTAAACTTACCTGTCGAAAGATCTCTCTTTCCCTTCGAGATTTAGGTTTGGATTAATTTTAATGTTTGCCAGAGCAATGACATTCAGATTCTTTCTCCCTTTTAATAGCTTTAATTACTGTATTTTTTTTTTAACCATTCACTCATAAATCTACCAACCTGGGACCATTCTACATTGTGCTTTGGCTCAGGACCATAGAAAACAATGGCTTAAATCCCATACATGCTTTGGCATCCACTCAATATCTAGTACATTCATTTATGCTAAATTTACTTCTGTTTTCAATATTTCCAGTGTGCCCTAACCCTTTTTGACCTACAATCTGCTGTAAATCCCTTTTACTACTCAATGACACGTGACTTTATAAATCACACACAGGGCACTGAGATGATCCTATAACTGAACCCAGTATTTAGACTACAATTGAAAGGTCATCGTTCTGGGCACATTTAAAAGGCAGAGCTTGCAACAGCAGTTAGCACACAATTCAATCTTTGACCTTAAAAGCAAAAGGAAACTGAGGTTCCTGCCTACCCCTCCCTCCCCTCCCTCCCCTCCCCATCACTAGGCACACATCACTTTATTTAAAACAGTGCCTTCAGCAGATAGATGAAGCAATTTGAATTATTCATCCCTCAGAACCCACATCTTGGAAATATCTGGCACCATCAAACACTGCAGTGCTCTGAAACTCGGAGGAGTCTGCGGGTGGATAGATTCAGCTGCTCCCTGAATCCTTTCCCAGAGGAGGGAGAGGCTCCACACATTTCCATGCCATATTCTGCTCACTAGAAACCTCAGGTATTTTTGCTACAACTGGAACAAAACGGTAAAGCTGAGGCACTGTGGCCATGTGGCAAGAGCTTGGGATTGCAACTGTTTTATAGGAAACTGCTCATCCAAGTGTCTCGGAAGGCTGGGGTAAAATAGGTGAATTTACCTTCCTGCCGGATAGGTCCTTGTTAGATGCCTTGTATCCATCCACACATCCAAAACATAGTCTAACATTTACTCTTGTTGCATTGTTGGGTAGGGCTCATTTCTTTTTCTGTCCCCATAATGCAAGTCAGGTCAGGGATAAATTGGAGGTGCCTATTTGTGAACTCTAAAAGGAGACTAGGAGAAGACTCAAGCAGAGGCATTTCCAACATAGATGCCTACAGTTAGGAATGACAAACTTATCTTTTTCACACACATATAGAATCACTATGGCTGGAAAAGATCAGGAAGATCAAGTCCAAACATTACCTAACTCTAAGGCACATCCAGTAATGCCAACTGACTACCACTATTGATCAGTGCCAACACCCTTGGATAGGTTTTCCCTCTTGCTATGTGAACATAGTCCCAGTGACTTCAGCTGATGCTGGATGTGACCACAGCAAGCCGGTTGTTTGGCTTTTGCAGGGCTTAAGTTGCAGTTTCACCCAGTCTATGTTTTCCAGGTTCACCTGGTGAATCTCAGAGGAGGAAAAACTACTCTAGGGCAAACTCAGCAGAAAGAGTGTGTAATTCTGTGAGTAAAACGTACTGATGCTCCCCTCCCCATCAACCACTCCCCAAGATTGTTTCTTACCATTCCCTTGCTTAGCACCCAATCAAAATTTGCCTCGCTTCCCACGCCTGCAGCTACTTCTCCAGGGGAAGTAGCTTCCAATGCAGTAGGTAAATATAAAGGGAACCCAAACCCACTGCAAAAATGATGACTCCAAAACCAAAACAAAAAACACAAACCTCTAAAAAATTCAGAGCTTTCATCTTGGCAACTTTTGAAATAACAGACTGCTGCTGCAAACATTGCATAACATGAGAGAGCATTACTCACTACGAGGTGATGTAATGTGACATCTGGTATTTGGAAACTTCAGCTATATGCTAACTATATGTTGCCTTGACTTGTTACAGTGCTTGTAAGAGACTCCATGCATGGAAAGCTTGTGTGTCAACACAGCCAAAGCATGGTTCTCATGAGGACTGCATACCTTCTGCTGGCACAGGCTTTTCCTCCCTTGCCCAGTTTCATCCAATTTCTAGTTACAGTCCTCCTGCAGCTTCATCTCTGCCCAAAGCCACAGCAGATCCAGTCAGAGGAGAACAGTAGCACACCAGAAGATCAGTGCAGAGCATGACTTGGGTAGAGGCCTCTCACACACAGTCCTATCAGCAGGCTACCCTATCATGTACGGGAACTGCAGCACATCGAAATTCTCCATATATGCTTCTTCATCTGCACTATCAGTTGTATAGATGGATCTGCTATTTGATCTGTATTTATATTTGGCCTGGCCATATATCTTTCCCTGATTGTTCACTCTAAAAGACACAAGGACTGTGTTTGTACCACTCCATACAATTTAATTTCTTTAAAATTTCATTATATTTAAAAGCTACCTTCAAGTGCAGATATACCTACTCTCACCAGGTCCACAGGCTGTTCATGAGACACATTTGTGTACAGAGGCTGAGGTCAAAGAAAAGACATGATGGAAATACAGCCGGGACTTTCCAAGGCTTTCACACTAGGCTAAGCATTCCCAGTGAAAGCACTGGGACAGCAGTGAAACCTGAGCTGCCCCTGCTGAAATCAGAGCTCTGTGTGCTTGCAGCACTCGTTCCCTGCCTCAGCCTGCACCAGCCCTACTGCTCCTCCATCTCTTTGATTATTTCCCCCATGAAATGTGAGCTGAGGATCTCCCATCTTCTATTTTTATTCCAGGTTTGGATCACTCTGAGTTTCCAGAAGCTTTACCTCCCAGGCTGTATTACAAATACCTTTCACACTCTCTTCTCACCTTCTCCCTTCCCACTCTAGTCATTTTTACTATATATATGTATGCATATGAGAGATCCTGTATCTGTATTGACCCCTAGTGAGCATGGTTGGCCCAGCTCTGCCAGGTCCTGCAATAGCTGTGTGAATTGTTGAGGATCCAGCTGACCGTTGTAGACTTTTTACATCTGCTTGTGTTTGTTGGTAGGTCTCTCAGGCACTGCTGGTATAGTAACACCCAGCTAACCAAAGCCCAGCACGAACCTCAGAAAAAAATCTGCCTTTAACTTCTTGCCTCTTCACCTCTCACCTTCAAGATTGAGAGGAAAAAGAAAAGGGGAGGGGTGGGGCAGGGGGTGGGGGTGGAATTCCTGGTAGAATTAATAGAATCACAGAATCTTTAGGGTGGGAAGGGATATTTAAATGCCATCTAGCCCATATTCCCTGCAGTGAGCACAGACATCTTCCACTAGATCAGGTTGCTCCCTAGTAACAAGTGATAGGATGAGAGGAAACGGCCTCAAGTTGCACCAGAAGAGGTTGAGGTTGGATATTAGAAGAAACTTCTTCACTGAAAGGGTTCTCAAATGCTGCAAGAGATATCCTAGGGAGGTGATTGAATTTCCACCCTTGGAGGTGTTCAAAAGGCACAGAGGTGTGATACTGAGGGACATAGGTTAGCATCAGGCTTGGGAGAGCTAGATATTGGTTGGAGTCAATGATTTTACAGGCCTTTTCCAGCTGACACAGTTCTGTGATTCCAGAGCAGTCCAACCTGACCTGGAGATTTGACTTACTTGACCTTACACACTCCTGCTCGTTTGCAAAGTGCTACCTAGATAACCACTCCCCCCTATCCAGTTGCTAGAAATCCTTATGAAAAGTCCCTCCTCAGCCTTCCTGTAGGATCCCTTCAGGTATTGGAAGGCAGCTATTAGGTCTTCTCTTCTCTAGGCTGAGCAACCCCAGCTCCCTCAGCCTATCCTCAGTAAAGAATAATAAATTACTTCAGGTTAGAAGAGACTTTCCTTTTCTTCTCAGAAATTAATTACCTGCCTATAAGAAGCATCTTATTACTATCTAGATTAAGTGACATGTCAACAAACCAGCTTCATTCTCTCACCAGAGGATTATGGTGCCATTTAATGTGCTCTTTAATAGATATTAATTAGTGTGGATGCCTCATGTTCTCATTAGTTATAAATAAATTAAGTGGGAGGTAAGCACTTGGTTCTTCCTTGCCACAGAAGTTCTATGTGTAAATGGCTGCACAGTAAGTATTTAGTGTGTGATTCATAGGAAACACCACAGTGAAGAGTTGTAATAGCATAAATAAAAACCAACCAAGCAAACTACCCAAAGCTGTAAAATGCCAGGTAGGTCACCTGCTTGATTCCTCCCCCCATCAATGTTGAGTTGTTCCCTGTGAAATTGCCTTCTGGGAATTGCTGCCTAATCAGATTCATTGATGAGGAATATTTGTAGGGATCAATTCAAGTGTTTAGCTCAATATTTGCTGCAGAAGGAAGAAAAAAGAGGAAATCAAGCGGAAAGTTCATAGTACTGCATGTTGGGAGATGTTGCAGTGCGCCCAGGCAGCCAAGAGGGCCAATGGCATCCTGGCCTGCATCAAGAACAGTGTGGCCAGCAGGAGCAGGGAGGTCATTCTGCCCCTGTACACTGCACTGGTTAGGCCACACCTCGAGTACTGTGTCCAGTTCTGGGCCCCTCAGTTTAGGAAGGATGTTGACTTGCTGGAACGAGTCCAGAGAAGAGCAACAAAGCTGGTGAGGGGTTTGGAACACAAGCCCTACGAGGAGAGACTGAGGGAGCTGGGGTTGCTCAGCCTGGAGAAGAGGAGACTCTGGGGTGACCTTATCACTCTCTACAACTACCTGAAGGGAGGTTGTAGACAGGCTGATGATGGTCTCTTCTCCCAGGCACCCAGCACCAGAACAAGAGGACACAGTCTCAGGCTGCGCCAGGGGAGGTTCAGATTGGATGTTAGGAAGAAGTTCTATACAGAAAGAGTGATTGCGCTATGGAATGGGTTGCCCGGGGAGGTGGTGGAGTCGCCGTCATTGAAGGTGTTCAGAAGGAGACTTGATGGGGTGCTTGGTGCCATGGGTTAGCTGTTTGAGTGGGTTGGATTGGTTGATGGGTTGGACACGATGATCTTGAAGGTCTCTTCCAACCTGGTTTGGTTTATTCTAATAATAAAGGTTTTTATTTATTCTAATTGCAAAGAACAGTGAGGTCTGAAAGGCACCAATTGGCCTTTTCTTTCTTCTCTTTTTCTTATTCCTTTTTTCTCTTTCCCCCTCTTCTTTTATTTGGAATTGTTAATTTTGGTTGCAAGCTCCCTGTGAACTTCTCTCTCAGTATAATCCACCACCTCGGCACTCGAAGGTCAGTTTATAACCGGTGGTAACAATGACATAAAATTTAGGGTACTTCCTAGGGTAAATCTATAAAGGTCTAAATTGGATTTTATTTCCTGCTTAGAGGGTGTTTGCTTTTCATCTCTCACTTCCATCCAGTTCAAAGTTCATAACTCACAATCCAGGTCATAATTCCTTCTGAGCTCTGACTCACCTGTAAAGGAAAAGAGACTGAGATCAGCACTGTTACAGAAAAACAGTGGTGAGTTTTCTTTGCTTGGTTTGTATTACTGAATACACAGAAGGCTCTGATTATTTGCTATTCATCTACTATCTCAAATGAAAGTGTCATAACAGGTGAGAGTGAAGAGACTGTGTTAGACAGAATTGTAGAATCACAGAACTGTTTGGGTTGGAAGAGACCTTTAAAGGTCATCTAGCCCAACCCTGCAGCTGTCAGCAGGGACATCCCCGACAAGACCAGAGCCCCATCAAAGCTTGACCTTGAATGTCTTCAGGAATGGGGCCTCCACCACCTCCCTGGGCAACCTGTTCCAGTGCTCCACCACCCTCCAGCCTCATTATAAAGAATTTCTTCCTAATGTCCAGCAGATGAGGAATAGAAATTGATAAGGGAAAAAAACAATAAACTAATTATTGCATTGCTGTCTCTACATGTGGCCACTGTAGTTGTAGGAAAATATTTTAATGAAGGCATGGTGAGAAAATAAAATATTTAGAACGCCCTTCTAGATTAATTTCCCAGTTCTAACAAGAATGAACTGTCCAGCAAACTTCACTTTATGAACACCCCACTCACAGACATGCACACACTTGTTCACACTCTTGTGTGCAGGAGTGCAGAGGATGTTTGCTGCACTTGGGTGATACCTACTCGCAGCTCCAAACAGCACTGAGTGGTAGTTCACTGTAGGTGAAAATCACAGTTCCCTCTGAGCAACTCCTAAATAGCCAAAAACTATTCCAGCAAGTATGCTGGGATTGGAGTTGTGAGGGAAAAAATAAATTACTTCATGTGGTCAAAATTAATGAGAGAGAGAAGGGATGGCAAGTAAAAGAGAAGAAAAACTTTCATTGGCAGCCTTTGAACCAAGAATTATTCTTAAAATCAAGGGGGGGGGGGGGGGGAGGGGGGGGAAGGACACAAAGAATTGTGACCTTTTAGCACTTTGCCTGAAGAAATCCAACAACAAACGTTCTGTGGCCCACCTTTTGAATTGTCAGATTGGCACCCCAGTGGTGTTTGTGTGCTTTGTGGAGTTCCATGAGAGCTGGATACCTTGAGTCTCCTCATCATGGTGAAGTATATAGGTCACCAGAGGAGAGGGGTGCAGTGTATGGGGCATGGGATGGGAGTTACACGAAAGGAGCTTGGAAACAAAGAAGGGAAGCAGAACTCCAGAGCTCTGACAGTCCCTTGGACTGAGGCTGGGAAGTCATACATAATCCTTTGGAAGACTAGCCTTCCAAAAGGAGGCATTGTTTAAGTCCTGGCATGATTTGTGGCTGTTCTTGCTATCAGAAGAGTTTCTTTAATCATTTGAGGTCATGGGACTGTGATTTAATTATTGTGAATTGCACTACTCAATAGTATTGAAGTACCAAGGGGGAGAAGATAGCACAGCTGGCAGCAAGCAGTCTTAAACCTCTCCATGTGCCTACATACTTGCATTGTTGCAAAGAGTTTGGGAAGATATTATTTTTCTTCCCCAAAACACAGATTCCTATTGAGACAGCCACTGAAAGTGGACACCAAACCAGCTGTTTGGGAAAGCATGTTTGAGGAATGCTGCCAACTAGTATCTACTGGCCCTTGCTTAGTATGTGACATTTTTTTTACATGCACTGAGAGGGTGTTTTAATTAACATTTCAAGAAAAAAGAAAAAAAGACAGAGGAAGGAATGATTTTTCATCTTTTAGAAGGTCAAAAGGTCTTCAGGTATCATCAGAATGGATATAGTGTGAGGGCCTAAACAGACAGAGGCATGTCAAAACACTTAGATACCACATGCCCTTAGAGTAGCTATTTTCTTTCTGCTATCATGTTGAATAGAGGCATCAGAGAAATTAATCTCCTGTTCAGACATGCTCCAATGATAAGGCAGAGGTGGTGGGAGGTACTTCTTCAGAGTGCTATGTTTGGCCAAAGTAATGGGGGTGTTTAAAATTTAAAGAGTGGTATGATTATTATATGTGATGTGTTAGCCAATTGCAGTCAGCCCTACAAATGGATGTCATTGCTTTTGATGAAGACATAGCATTCACAAGTGTGAAAGGTTAATGAGATTATTCTTAGCCAGGCACAGTGCAGGGCACCGCACATCTTCTGTCTTGGAGGAGATAAAAGGGAAAAGCTTGCAGTGGGAAAACCTTTTAAACTCCAGTGCTTGTACTTCTCCATAGCAGAGACCATCAGTCATGCTGAACTTTACTGAGAGCTCCTTAATGCACTTCACTTGAACTTTTAAACTGCTCAAATCAGCTTTTGTTCAAGCTGGGACCCCCAGATCAAACTGGGTTTATATAAAAGAAGTTGGTTTGCCACGGGGAATCTCATCCATGTCACTGAACTTGTTTCAGAGCCTGCACATAGAGAAATTATCAGCTTTAGAGTGCACAAAAAAATGCCTTACACCAAAGTCTGGCTTTGCAAACACGTCAGCCCATGTGTGTGCTCCCATTTGGGGTGTGGATGGGCTCTGCCTGGCCAAACAGCTCCTCAGCATGCCAAAGAAGCAAAAAAGAAAAGAAATCCCTAAAAAGCAAATTCCTTTCATCCTGTTTCAACTATAGTAAAGCTCTCTCAGGTACAAGGATTTCATGTATTATATTCAAGTCTGCATTGGATGCAAGATGGTAATAATAAGACAATGCTATTAAGTATGATTTTTTAATATTTTTTTTTCTTTTAAGCAGTTGTGGGAGATGCTCTAAGCTGAACAATGAACCTGCTGTAAGGAAAACCAGAGCCTAGCTCCCAAACTCTTACAAAGAATCTTCACACCTACAGGAAAGAATTTTGATAAAGCTGAATACATGAGAAGAGGCTTTCAACAGCTCAAATGCTCTTGTAAGGGCTGAAAATAGATAATTTTCCACCTGTATTTCCCCATTCAAGGCAGTACATCTGTTTAAACAGCTGAGGGTATAAAGGGCTTGCAAATACATTGTGAAGTTTGCAGGTATCTGTGACTGAAGGTGATTCAAAGGTTAGAAGACAAGAATAGAAACAAGAATAGCTGGGCCCTAATCCTACAGGTGCCATGGTGACTTCACCTATGGACCTATCTACCTTAGGGGAATGTTTAGAACCTGTCCTTCCCATCCTACTTGATCCTTTCATATCTCCTTTTCCACCTTGTATCAGCACCAGTAGCTGTGCCAGTTCAGCTGCCCAAAAACAGATCTGAGAGATGATCCTGGGGAAGGAGAGCAGTCTCAGGCTGTGAGCAGCTGAATCCGATCCAGCTGAATCTAAACAACTGGATGAGGACTAATTCTGAACAGGTGGCAACAAATGGGGCTGGAAACATCTCAAAATGCCTTCAGAATAGCAATGTGCCTGGGTTGGCCCATCAGAATATAAATTATTCTTACCTCTGGAGTGCCTTGTGGACTTAGAACTTCAGACATTCAGGATTTCCAAGCAGTTAGAGATCAGGGAAGGCAGAGAGCTGTAGAAACACAAAATATCAGCCTTACAGTAAATTGCAGAGGGGAAGCACGCTGTCATTTCCATGTAAAAACAAATTGGAGTTGTATGCTGGCTGCCTGGTGGGTGGCAAAAGCAGCACTGATGCTATGATCTACAGCCTCCTGGAAAACAGAAATCTGCACCATTAAACCTCACATTTCTCCACAGCACCGAACAATTAGGCAGGGTGGAGGCTGGTTTTAAACAGGCATAAATCTTTCCTCCCTCTACTTGAATCTCACGCTGATAGGAATGAGTTTTCTTATCAGCCTCTGATGGTAAGAAACAAGGATCTAGATAAAGTTGTTTATTCCAGTCAGGTATTGGCATGATGTGAGAAAACACACTGGGAGACCAGATGTTCAGAAGTTGGCCACTGCAGGCACTTGCTCAGGAGCAGGAAAAACGATTTTCCCTCCTTTCCCCTGGCCTGGCTTTGCCTGTTGTTGTTTCCTACAAGCACCTCAACTTTTTCCTTCGCTGGTCAGTGAACTCATCAGAGCAAAGCGTGGTTTCACCTCTTCTGCTCCATCTGTTCTCAGAGGAGTTTTTGAACACTATCAACACAGAAATGATAATTACTCCTCAGGCTTCAGGAGAGCACTGAACAGAATGTAATGAATAGAATTTAAACACATTCTCACTAATCCCTTTGGCCACACCATTAGCCACCAACCTCAAGTAAGACAGTATTGACACCTTAGCTATTAGGTAACTTTTATGTAGTGCATATCAGAGAAATGTTCTGGCACTTGCAATCCCCCAAACACCAGTTTAGCAGGAATGGGCAATTAAGTTTCTTGAAGTGCCTATGAGTGGTTTGAACACATTGGGAGCATAAGTTGGTTACCTGTGTTTGCAGCTAGTTAGACACACACTTTGGGACGTAGTTTAGTGTTCATGGCTGGGCTTGATGATCTTAGTGAACTTTTCCATCCTTAATGATCCTATGCTTCCCCAAGTTCATTTCTTTCATTGTGGGGGGATTCACTTACAGAATAGAGGGTCAGCTTTTTTGGATGATTTTGCTCTTTTGGGTTTGTTTGAAAAGTTTTTTTCCAATTAATAATATGTCAGTAGAAGCTAGATGAGAGGAAAAAAAAAACCACAATATGGAAATTTTCTCTGATCTTGACCAAATGTTTACTCTATTAAATACTTAATTAAGAAAAACGAGGAGAGCCGCACAGCCTCATCTCTCAACAAAGTGTTTGCAGTCTACAAACACAACAGGAGATAATCAAATGTCTGCATAATCTTCCCTTTCAACCTTTTGATAAGGAAGTTTTTCCAGTCCAGCTGTACCTGAAACGATTCCTCCCGGCACAGCTCAGTGGACAGGCTTCCTTCTGAGGGCAGCCCATTGTGCGCCGTGTGAAAAGTGTTAGAAAGCACTTCATTAACCGATCTGAAATGAAAGCATTCAATCTTAATCCTGTCATCAGGGTTGCCTAATTAAAGGAATGGGCAGATTTATGAAGCTGCTATTTTTAACAAAGGCTCAGGCACATCCAGTGCCTTGGCCTCTCAGCGCGGCGGAAGTGATGTCAGTGGCTGCCTGAGCGAACGTGAGTTATGTTTACAATATCCCAGGAGAACTTTTGTATTTTTCAACTCCCACAGAAAAAACCGTCGTATCGAGCTTCAAATAGAAAACCCCAGGCAAGGCTCCAAGTGATTTACACAAGCTGAAGCTGCAGCTTTATTTCTTTTTTCCTTTCATATTTCATCTCACAATATGTTTTTCCTGATTTCTTTCTACTGCCGTAAAGTCCTGGTCTTCTGCAAGTCCGGCTTTAGGCAGTGAGATACATTTTCTTGCCCATCAGATTGGAGTAAATTTTAAGGGGGTTGTACAAAGTCATCAGGCATAACCCATATTGGCAGTGGGGTCCGTGGTGACAGCGTTTCATACAGTCATAGAATGTGCTGGGTTGGAAGGGACCTCTAGAGGTCCCATCCCACTGTGGTCAGCAGGGACATAGCCAACTAGGGCAGGTTGCTTGGAGCCCCATTAAGCCTGACTTTACTTCCCTGAGCAATCTGCCTCAGTGTTCCACCACCCACATACTAAAAGCATCTTCCTAATGTCCAGTCTAAATCTACCCTGCTGTGGCTTAAAACCATTGCCCCCTGTCCCAGTGCTACATGCCCTTATAAACAGTCCCTCCCCAGCTTTTCTGTAGGCCACCTTGGGATACTCAGTCAACAGGTATTAGGAACTTGGGAGCATGTGCTGGGACACCTGTAGACATATCAAAAGTGAATTAAAATCACAAGAGGTGGAGTATTTGTAGGACAGCACAAGCACAGTCTGCTCTTGATACTGTTGGCACCATCTCTGCCTCTTCCAGCTCTTAAAGCCATGGCACTCTTTTGAGAAACTTCCTCATAAACAACTTGGTACAATGAGAGATCTCCAGGAGCATTGAGGACACAGCTTTAGCCGCTTCCTTCCACTCTCTGTTTGACATTGTTTTTTTTTGTGAATGTACTGGGGGATAAATGGAAGGGGAATGATCCAAGTATCAAAATGCAGCTGTCCTCTGATGAGTTGTAGAAACAGTGTTGACTTCAAAGGGCAAAGAAATTCCTTTAAAAAATCAACCAAAACCAAAACAAAAACCCAACCAAACATCACCACCACCAAACAACCAAAACCCAAACCAAACAAAAACGCACAAACCCCCCAAAACACACACAGAATCAGCCAGCTTGGAAAAAACATCAGAGATCATCAAGTCCAACCTATTACCTAATACCACCTGACAACAAAACCATGGCTCCAAGTGCCACATCCAATCATTTTTTGAAAACCTCCAGGGACAATGACTCCACCACCTCCCTGGGCAGCACATTCCAATAGCCAATTACTCTTTCTGTGAAGAACTTTCTCCACACCTCAAGCCTAAACTTCCCCTGGTGCAGCTTGAGACTGTGTCCTCTTGTTCTGAAGAGACCAACTCCCATCTATCTATAACCTCCTTTCAGGTAGTTGTAGAGAGCAATGAGGTCTCCCCTGAGCTTCCTCTTCAGGCAGAACACCCCCAGCTCCCTCAGCCTCTCCTCACAGGGATGTGCTCCAGGCCTCTCACCAGCCTTGTTGCCCTAAAGAAAAAGAAAAAAACACAAAAGAAAACCCAACCAAGGAAACCATTAATCCAATTTCCAGAGAACAAAAATCCAAAGCTCCAAGTACTTTCAGCAGTTTGTTCTTAATGTGTGTGGATGAAAACCTTTCAGCCTTCCCCCTATATTTAGCACTGCGATAAATGTTCTGCATCCCCACACTGCCATCGCTGCTCATTTAAAAGCCTAATAGCTTAATTTATGACAGGTTTTCTTTCTAATGCTGCTGTTTTCATCCTCATGAATTATAGATCCAGCTCTATATACAGTGTTGGTATCAGAGGGAAACTAATAACTTCTCTATCTGAAGAGAAAAAAATAATAAGGCAGAAAACTGTGCTGCAACAAAGGACAAATTTATTGATTGGGGGGAAAAATTATAAAAAAGGAGTCCTTTCTGGACCATGGCTTGCAGCAAGTCCTCAAATCCTCTGTTAGATTCTGCCTTATTAATACTGGGGGAGAGGAATCACTGACTTCAGCAGGAGTTTGATTTCTTTCTTACAGCAAACGAAAGAGCAGCATAAATTAATGACTATCGCAGTACTTAGCGGGCCAAATCCCTAATTCTCTTGTCTAGCAGGGATGACCCCTCACTTTACTCTAATTTATCAAGACCTCTCCCAAAGTAAATATTCCTTTGTGAATTCTGACCTGGACACTGTCCACACCCATAGCTCAACATATTTTACTCCTATTGACCAGTGTTTCACTGCTGTTCCTCCTTTCCAGGGGACCCTGTTAGTAAGAAATAACATTCCTTTGCTTGATTTCCTTCCCTCCTACAACAGCTGATGTTGGTAAGAGTGGGCAGATTTTTGCACATTATAAACCAATGCAGCCTGAGTCTCACACCCAAAGTGTGTAGGTAGAATAGGGGATTTAGGTGATTTTTGCTCTGAAGTTTGGAGAACAAAATTGTTGTTAATTATTGATATTTGTTTTTTGTTTGTGCCTCTGCACTTCCACAAGAGGTTTCACTCTCTTCAAAATGAAATTTGGGAATACCATGGGGGTTTTGTTCTGCTGTATGTTTTTATCTTCTCATTTATACCTTTCACACAAGGAATCTTGCCAAATGGTGCTTTTTCTCTTCCCTATCTCCTCCCTCCATATCCTCCTGTTATGTCCATATTCTGGCAATGCCTTCTGTGAGCGCTTCATTCCAGGAGGAAGGAATGCAAAGGCCAGATAGTCCAACATATCTTTGCAAATACTTTAAGCTGCTTTTCCTCTTGTCAAACCATCCTAAAATAAATGTATTCTACACCTATAGGCTGGGAAAGTTTTACAAGGCAATGCTATCATGAAAAAGTATAAATCACAGTAGAGATAAGAATGCAAACGAATAAAGTTGTATATACAGCTGAACTGCAGAGGTATGAAGGTCTGGCAGATATGACCAAGATCCTATTTTTCAATTGTTTCCTCACCCAGAAACCATCTTCTTCGTCAAAGCCTGAGCAACTTACAGGAATATAGTTTATCCCAGTGCCTACTTCTGATATGAGTAACTTTTCCATACTGACCTTCTACCTAAATCCATTCAGTATGGGCTGGAAAATTGAACATATTTTTTTTTCTGGTTATTTCATTCTGTTCTCTCTGTTCTGCCATTGTTGGGGCAGCAGTGCCATCCCCATTGAATGCAAAAAAAAATTATATATATATATATACACACACAATGAAGAGAGGACCAAAAATATGAGAGCAAAGGCAGCTTTGAAAACAAAAACATGTATGTAAATATCCAACTACTGCTGAAGAATGGTTTTGAGTTGAAACTCATAAAATCCATAGAATCCAGGAGGCCTTTGGCAGAGTTCTGCTCATGAGCTATGCACACACAGCCATAGTGTAAGAACTGGAGTGAGAGTGGGTGGGTTGAAGAAGCCACCTGGAGTAATGCGGAGGTTCCTACATGTTGAGAGAGCCTGGGGAATCCAGCAGTGTCTTCATTACTTTTAAGCATTGGCTTTTTCTGGAGGGCAGCAGTAACAGTCCCAGAACAAAGGAACAAAGATATCTTACCCAGAGTTTTCCATGAGACTCCTTCACCCACATTGGTGAATATTAGGTTACAGCAGCCCATATTCTGCCTGTGAAAAATGATAAATTAGTGAGGAATGGAGTAAAATTGATGCTGAATATCCTTTATCTGTTAGTGCTGCCTAGCATCCAAGCAGTAATGCCACATCTCTGAGCAAGACTCTTTAAACTACTTTAGGTGGATCAATGTGTTTAGTTATTTCTTTCTCAGCAGCTAATATTGTGAGGTTGTTCCTGTTTCAATTGGTGGTAAAGTGGTGAATTGCATTTGTCAAGTACAAGTTATCTTCTGAGGGTGTGTGCATGTATGATTTATCTTTACAAGGGATGTACTGGGACTTGTGTAGACATTTCAGTGTTACTGGGGATGCTAGGTGAGTTACCCGCCAGGAGGTGATGAGAAGGTCTGATGCTGCTGCAGCTTTTTTCTCTATAGAACACACTCAGAATACTGATAGGCTGCTTTTAGTTTGGTGGGACACAGGACAGTAGCAAATATTGATCAGTTCCTGATGCTTAAAATGGAATTTCTCAGAGGTGGGAACACTCACAGGGTTTCACTAGCTCCTTCTAGGGGAAGGAGAAAACCTAAAATGTATATTTCTGGAAGAGGCAGAAACATTTGGCCTAGCAAAGGCTTGCAGAACTCTTCCATAGGAGACCAAAGCTGTTCTTGAAGGCAGCCCTTCTTATAGCTGGTGGGGAAAGCCACCTCCACTAACACAGTGCTCACCCTGCCACTGCCTTCCTGGGGACCTCAGCTGGACCTGTGGCACCTTCACTGCCTAGACACAGCAACATCCACCCACTAGCTCTGTCCGAGGGGCTGATTGTCATTAGTTTGGCAGCTCGTGCCTCCAGGAGACAATGAATGGCTAGAGAACAAATAAACTGACAGTGTCAGGGATGTTGTTGGATGAGAAAACTGATATTTGAGATGAGCTAAATTTAATTATGAATGTTTAAAATTCTTTCTATGTCTTTTCTATATTTTCTCCTCTGGTTCTCCACCACTACCCACGTTCCTGGGGCTTTCAAGTTGCTGCACTGGGGTGAGCTTGGCAGTGGATGCTGCTTCAGAATCGCCAGCACTGGAAGCCTTCAGATCCTCAGAAGCCCCTCATGAATCCAGGCATGGTTCCATTAGAAAACAGCCTTTGATTTTCCAAAAGTTTCACATCGCCAAGATACACCAGATGAAACAATTTTGGGTTCTGTGGAAAAAGAATGACTTCCAAAAACATTCAAACCAGCTCTAACCGCTGCATCTTCAACAGTGATGAGCTGCTACCTCTTAATCAGTCCCAAGAACAGCAAGATTAGGCATTTGACTCCATTTTGAATAGATTATGGTATCCTGAAGGAAATGCTTGTGGGTGACTAAATTAGTCTTTACACATGTATGAACTAATTTGGGTTAATTGTCAGTTAATCAGCCCAGGCTTAGGCATTTCTCAAACACATGCAACAGAACCAGAAAGACAGGACACTGTGGAGATTCTTAAGGAAAAAAAATAATTAAGTAGCCTATTAAAGAAATTTTAGCTATTTTTGCACATCATTAAAAGGGTGTTAAGAGGAAAGAGATTAAGCATTCCAAATTTCTCCTGGAAAGCACAATCTTAGTATTACTCAATTACTCAGGAGAGTTTTCAACAGAGCAAATTGATTGGATAAGAACTTCCAGTGTTTTGGGGATGGATGCCTTGAAACCTGCACTTGCTCAAGGAATCAATAAGGTGTTATGTTATTCTCTTGGTCAATCTTCTTCTAGCCCTTTTCCTATGGAAATGGTGGGCATGTTCATTCTGAAGGTAGTGACAAAGTGCCCAGAACAAGCTCCTCCACCACTGGCACATCTGTACATCATCAAAATGGGGCATCTAGCTCTGCACCTGCTGCTCTTGGGAAGTGCACCATCTGGGTGACCATGGGCTTCACCAGAAGTGGTACCAAAATCCAGCTGTGGCAGGGAATGGTGGTGGCAATTCAGTAGGTGGCACTACTCCCTTTGAGTCAGGCCCAAAACTCCTGTCTGAAGTTAGGGAGCTCTGTGCTGGAGCATCTGGCATCCTTCAGCTGTCACATTGAAAATGTTCTCCTTGCTCCTGAAGCCCTGCACCCTCAGATATCCCATGGCACAAGACTATGCTCTGCAATATGGCTGCACTGAGCAAACCTCATTGCCTGCCCAAATTCCTCTTTCCACTAGAGAAGGTGATTTCCTTTTGTCAGATGTGACTGGTAGCTGTATTTAACAGATTCAACCTTCCACACTGGGAGCTGTCTGTGTTTCAGTGGGTGGGTGTAGCTGCAATTGTATGTTTTTGTAGAATAATTGGATGCTTTTCAGAAGGGCAGTGTAGCAACGTCAATCAGTTTTACTCTGCTCCTCAAGCTGCTTTGTACACTGTGCCTGAGCCAAGCATTTGTGTTGGAAGGAAATTCATGGGTGGTGATTCAAGCAGAGACCTCATTAGCAGGAGCTGAGCACAAAGAACTGAGTTTGTTGCAGTGTGATTATGTTGTATCTGTGTGAATTATCCATGAAAGATTCAAATCGTTCTGCAAGTGGGTTTGGAGACATCTCCCCAGGAGAGAGAAGTGGCAATGTCTCTGTAAGTGGTGCAATTAGGAGAGCTGTGTGCTCCCTGTTATCCATATACAGGGACAGCAAATTCAAACTGGAGCAGAGAAGACATGCCATTAGCAGTAGGATTACTCTTATGAGACAAAATTAAAGACCTCCACCTCCTTCTAATGATGTCTCCAAAGTAAGAATTGCATGAATACCTCTGGAGGTAAGAAAACTAACTGTTTAAACTGAGGGAAGTGTAAGTAGAAGAACAAATTACTGGCTGAATATGAACCAGCAGTGTGCTCAGGTGGCCAAGAAAGCCAACGACATCCTGGCTTGTATCAGGAGCACGGTGGCCAGGAGGTCTAGGGATGTGATTGTCACCCTCTGAGGAGCAATGCTAAGGTCACCCCTTGAATACTGTGTAGAGTTTTAACCCTTCACTACAAGAAGGACATTGAGGTGCTGGAGCATGTCCTAAGAGGAGCAACTAAGCTGGTGAAGGGCCTTGTGCACAAGTCTTGTGAGGAACAGCTGAGGGAACTGGGGTGGTTTAGTCTGCAGAAGGAGAGGCTGAGCAGACACCTCATAACCCTCTACAACTGTCTGAAAGGAGGTTGGAGTGAGGTGGGCTTGGTCTCATCTCACATGCAACAAATGACACAACAAGACAAAATGGCCCCAAGCTGTGCTAAGGGAGGTTCAGGTTGGATATTAGGAAAAATTTCTTCACAGAAAGGGTTGTCAGGCATTGGAGCAGGCTGCTCAGGGAGGTGGTGGAGTCACCACCCCTGGAAGTGTTCAAAAAACTTGTGGATGTGGTGTTGAGGGATGTGGTCTAGTGGTAGTATCTTAGCAGCAGGGATGGGATTATGACCTCTAAGCAAGCAGTTGGACTCAATCATCTCAAAGGTCCAACCCAAACAGTTCTATAATTCTATGAAATGGCACTAAAAGAAGAATGGGCATAATTTGGTTGTACATCAGATAACTTCCAGTAACCTGAGCAGGAAGGTAGTCTGGAACAACCTTCCACTGGAAACCGAGGGAGCACAGAGACTAACAGTTTTTTAAGATGCAATTAATCAGCTTGTGAAAGGGTTTATATGACATAGCTGCAGAACACAAAACCTCTTCCAACCCATTTTTGTGGTTGCACTCAAACAAATAACTAAGATTAGCCTCCTAAGTACATTACCACATCACTCCTGCCCTCTTGCTATGTCTTGAACCTGTGATTTGGTCTGGTGTGTGTGGTATGCTTTGTACTGTGTGGTACCTCCTAATCCCATTTCTTTTCGAATCCCACTTGATGCTGGTTTGTGTAATGCACTGCTGATGTGGAAAAGAATGAGTGCACATCTTACACAAAAGCAAAGGAAGACTCCTGCTTCAGGAATGCACTGGCAGGGATCCACCAGGCAAAGGTTTAACTTGCAATCACAAGAATGGACATAAATGGTGAATGGTTGTCTTCCTGACAGAGCCCTGGAATGCCACTGGGACTCCAGTCAGTGCTCACCCCAGGTCATTACACATTACTCATCTCTAGGTTACATGTGAGGATCTACACAAAGCACAAGTCAGATAATTTGTATGCAACAGGCTTTTTGCTACCCAGTTTGCACCCCTGCAAAAGGTTCTCCAGCCCCATACCTTTCACTGGCATCCGTTATTGCCTCAGGTGGAACGGTTGGTGACAACTGGCCTCTTGGTGGGCAGATGTTTGTGTCTCTGAATGTCAACACCAGAGGAAAAAGAGTGGAAGGACATGGCATAATCCCTGTGCTTGCCTTTTCAGTGGGGGGCTTCTCCCACTTTTGAGTATATCTCAAGAGTCTCAGACACTAAATTCTGTCATTCAGAATAGTGACACTCCCAACTATGAAGCCTGTTGTGAAAAACCCCACCGAGGTTACCTGTTTTCCAGTTTATGGAAATAGTTGTGGTAGTTTTAGGCTATGCCTTTAAAATTTTTCACAGATCTTGAGCAGAAAAGTAGTAAAAATGTAATGGTAAAGTAGTAAATAAGTGATGGTGGAGTTAATGCTAGGTTCAGTCTGAGAGACGATGCAGCCACAAGTCAGAAAACAAAACTGTCCTCTGCCTTGCACAGCCTGAAGAGCTCAACTCTCAGCATTTTTTTCCTTCTGTTTTTCCAGAACCCACTGGAGATTTCATTTTTTTAATTTGTTTTCTTAAAATATTCACAATAATTTGTCCTTCTTCAGATGCAAGGAAGGATGATGTTTCAGCTCCTGCTAAAACCCAGCCAGCAGAGCAGTGGTGAGGACATTTATTTTCTATATTGCAGTCTGCTAGACTCTATATTTGGATCCACAGAGACTAAATTTGATGTTACTTTGTGTTTTTACTGTGGGAACACACAGGCTGTGAATCGGTGGAACTGCAGTCTAGCTTCATGATTTCCTGGGGAGCCTGAAATGCTTTTGTCTCAGTGATCAAACCCCTTTTCTTTGTCAGCAAAGCAGTCTAACTGCTGGAGACTATGTCATGGTCAAACAGCGCTGCGCAGGAAGCAAATGGGAAGAGTAGTAGTGGTGGGACTATAATCACAGCTGCAAACAGATTTCATCATGGGTTATATGTAAATTGACTTGGCCAAAAATGAGTGTCTTTGCCAGGAAAGAAGATCCTAATATTAAGCAGTTAATAAGAAAATGTGCTCATGTTTGTTTGGATTTGAGTAATACAGAATTCAGAGCTCCGATTGAATGATAATGACCATATGGCAAATTATTGTTGTTTGCAGGCTGCTTACACTTTGTAATCAGCTCAAAGAAACTTTGAGGCACACTTCACTGAGCAATTCCCAGTGCTGGTGCAGCTGGAGGGAAAAGATGAGGCAGAACAAGAACATGAACTTAAAAAATTAGTTCCTGGCTCTGACCATTTAAGAGGTTTTTGTCAAGTGTCACTGAAGTTCTCTGTGCCTTTATTTCCTCCACTTTAAAAGCAGGACTGTAACATTGACCTCATACCCTATGAACTAATCAATTTCTATTGATAAAGTACTTTACAATGTTCTATTGATGGGCACTGAAGGAATGATGATATTGCTTTTATGGCTTCTCTAAAGTGCCACCTTTTTTTTTTTCACCAAAGCCTAATACAGCCTAAGAAACAGAGTTGGGAAGGAATACTTACTCAGACACAGAGAGTCATGATTATTGATACACTGGGTCCAGAGAAGGGCAATGAAGATAACAAGGAGTCTGCAAAAAGAACTTTTATGGGGAACAGATGAGGAAACTGGGGTTGTTTAGTCTGGAGAAGAGGAGGCTAAGGGGAAAGACCTCCTTGCTGCCTGAAAGGAGGTTGTAATGAGCTGGGTGTTCATCTCCTGGTCTCTTCTCCCTAGTAACGAGTGATAGAATCAGAGGAAATGGCTTCAACTTGCACGGGGGGATGTGTTCAATATTAAGAAAAAATTCTTTACTGAAGGGGTGGTCAGGCATTGGAGCAGGCTGCCCAGGGAGGTGGTGGAGTCACCATCCCTGAAGGTGTTCAAAAAACATGTAGCCATGGCACTTCAGGGCATAGTTTAATGGCCATGGTGATGTTAGTTGAATGGTTGGGCCTAATGGTCTTTTCCAACAGAAGTGATTCTATGATTCTATGATTCAATGATATCGTTGTTATGGATCCTCCTGTGTACCTAATGGAGCCCAAGTGCCAGAGCTGGAGAGCAACATGAACTCAGATACAGGGACTCATGATTATTGGCAGCTATGAGCTTGGAGACTATCTCAAAATTATTTTACTGATATTAATTAGTATTTCAAATACTTTGGGATTCATTCAGATCACCATAGACTAAAGAATTAAACCAGTATTTTGTACATAACCACTCAGCCAGCCATAGCTTTCCACTCCTCCAGGTCTCTTTCTAGCAGTAGGAGGAGATGAGATTGTTGGGCAGCATCTCTCCCACCTTGAGAGCTCTCATCAGTTTCCATGTCTGAAAGACCAGGCTCCTCCTTTGCCCGTGCCACTGGAGTGCCTTGGCAGTACTAAGCTTTCACACAGTCTTCTTCATTTTTAAATGTCTTTGATCTGACACCACCCTTGTAAGATCGCTTGGAGGCAGATGATTAGCTTGGTGCCAACCATGCATTTGGCACTGAGCAGTATGCAAAATACCACCTCAGCCCTTTTAGATTCCAATTACAGCTCCAGCCCTCCAGGACACTGAGTGCCTTGGGAGATTTTTGTTTTCTTTGTATTCCTTCAGCTAAAACGTTGGAAAAAATATAGCATTTCTTATGCTGAGGCCCCAAAAAACTTTACCTAAAAGTAAATCCACAACAATAATTTTATTAAGGATGAAGCTTACCAGTGATGAAACCACGAGAAAATGCAACAAGCTCGTCTTGTACTTTCCAGATAAATTGGGATCAGAGTTGTTGGAAAGTTTTAGAGTATTCCCCAGGTCTTACGTGGTTCTCAGCATCCTGAGTGGAATCTCCAACAACTACGTAATTCTGCTTACAGATGTGACTTTAACTTTGGTAAAAGAAAACAAAAACCCTAGCCTAGGCTAGGATGGGTGTCAGGAGGATTGAGCCTGTTGTTTTTCAGGACAAGAGGTAATGGGCACACACTTGAACATAGGAAGTTCCATCTAAACATGGGGAGGAGCTTCTTTGAGGGTAGTAGAGATCTGGGAAAGGTTACCACAAGAGGTGATGGAGTCTCCATCTCTGGAGTAATTCAAAACCTGTGTTGACATCACTCTGTGCAACATGCTGCAGGGGAACCTGCTTTGGAGAGGATTTTGGACGAGGTGATCTCCAGAGGTCCCTTCCAACATCTATTATTATGTGATCCTGTGAAGATGCAAAGCACAAAAGTAGTAAGCATTATATGATTCTCTCTGGCTTTTTGTACTGTGTAATTTTGTCTGCTTTCTGTGGGGGAATCTATTGCAACAACTTAAGTCTGACCAGCATCAGTTGTAACCCCTTCTACATTCATGAGGAATTTCCACTTGGAAATGTTACTGCTTTCAGGAAATGAAAATCCATGACTTGTGTAGAGGATGTGCCACTGGTCAGCTTCTGTATGTACAGCTCTCAGCATCTGCTCTGTCTGGGCACAAGGACCAGAGCTCTGTCTGGGCACAAGGACCAGACCTCTGTCTGGTTTTATCTTTTTGATTCTTACCCAGCTGTTGGAGGGAAACTCACCCTCAGTGTGACTCAGGAAATACATTGCAAATCTGTTCCATTCTGGCCATGCTCCAAAGTGAAACAGAGCTGCACTGACCAGCAGCAATGGGTGGAAATCCACACGGGGACATTCTTTGCATTCTGAGGCACGTGCTGCTTGCTGAAAAAAATCCCAAAAACTTTCCACTGCAAACAGGCACTGAAAGACTTTCCCTCTCTGACTGCCCCAATGGTACCAACCTAGCAGAAGAGCAAGCCCACATATAGAAGGGAGACGATGGTATTCTCTCACCTAGCTTGAATATGTTGTCAGAGAACTTTGCATATACTTATTTCAAGTTCATACTCCTAAACAGTCCCCTGTGAGGTCAAACCAGTAATGAGTGTCAGCACCAGTGTGGGACAAGTCAACACACTCATTGTCATCCTTTCTCTGCACACACTCCAGCCCCCAGCAATAGAATAGAATAGAATAGAATAGAATAGAATAGAATAGAATAGAATAGAATAGAATAGAATAGAATAGAATAGAATAGAATAGGTTGGAAGAGACCTTCAAGATCATCACATCCAACCTATCATCCAACACCACCTAATCAACTAAACCATGAAACCAAGTACCCTATCAAGTCTCCTCACACCCTATCAAGTCTCCTCCTGAACACCTCTAATGATGGTGACTCCACCACCTCCCCTGGCAGCCCATTCCAATGGGCAATCACTCTCTCTGTGTAGAATTTCTTCCTAACCTCCAGCTTAAACCTCCCCTGGCACAGCTTGAGACTGTGTCCTCATGTTCTGGTACTGGTTGCCTGGGAGAAGAGACCAACCTCCGCCTGTCTACAACCTCCCTTCAGGTAGTTGTAGACAGCAATAAGGTCACCCCTGAGTCTCCTCTTCTCCAGGATAAGCAACCCCAGCTCCCTCAGTCTCTCCTCATAGGGCTTGTGTTCCAAACCCCTCACCATCTTTGTTGCCCTTCTCTGGACACGTTCCAGCAAGTCAACATCTTTCCTAAACTGAGGGGCCCAGAGCCGCTGGTAATAGCACTTTATTTTAAAATATTAATAAATGCAGAGCCTCTTATCCACAGCTAGTGAAGAGGAGTGTGTAAGCAGCACAGGGGGACTGTAATTTGTGATGTGATAGAAGAGGAATATACGGCTGAAAGGCTGCTCAGGAAGAGCTGTGTTTTAATTGCTGAAGACAGCTTTAATTGCCATCTTCAACTGCACAACAGGGGATGCAGAGAAGGCAGAGACAGACCCTCCACAGAGGTGCACAGTGAAGGACAAGCAGCAGCAGCATGGGGAATTCTAGTTAGACATCAGGGAAATAATTTGCCCCTGAGAGTGAGCGGGTGCCCAGAGAGACGTGAAATGCCCACATGTAAAGATATTCAAAACTCCATTGGAGGAGACCCTAAGCAACATGGTCTAGCTTTGATGTTCACTCTGCTTTAAGCAGAAAATTCCTTCCAAGCAGAATTATTCTTTGACTTTATGAATCTATACCCATGGATCTTTGGCTTTACAAAGCTATATTAAAAACTATTTTCCTTGCCTCTTGAGATACCCTTCCTACATGCTGTCTGCATCCTCAGAAAGACCATTTTCTGAGCATCAGTCTGTACCCCCCGAATGAATGCACTGCCCACCTTATTCTCATATGTCATATTTTAATCCCTGCTACCCTCCTTTTAATTCAGTCATATTTTTGTGGTTAGTTAGCTGTCACCAGAACGTGCCACTGATGCTACTCTAGTACTTGTATAAATCATAGTTGCATAGTCCCACCACTGTACCTTCCTCCCCTCCCTGCTGACTGCATCACATATCACATGCCATGTTTCTTTCATCCACCATGTGTACCTGCAGATGCAGGAAGCGTTGCCAAAGTTATTTTAATCATTATTAAAGGAAAACAGAAGCAAGGTCAGATTCCCTCACGTGAGCACAAATTCATTCACTGCTTTTTTTTTAGGGGACGGAAAGAGAAAGTCAGAGTAAAAACAGGTTTTGGTAATCTGTTCTAAAAAAGTTCCATATAATAATCTTTTCTGTTCTCTCTTGTCCTAAATGACTAAACAAACACTTGTATGTCTGAGTTTCATCAGCTTATCCAAGTCCCCTCTATCACACTACAACCACTTGATGCCAGACAGCAAATGTGTACTGAAGAACTGCTGATGTCACAACTGAAAGTTTTGGTGCTCTGGTCACATATGGAAGTAAGCAAGTGATCAGGACAAGGCTTTAACAGTGCCTGTTGATTTGACAGCCAGAAGTGGTGGCAGGCACAGCAGCCACGCTGGCAAATAGCACACACACTGCTGAGATGCAAAATCAAATTTGCCCACCCCTTCGCAGGTCCTGGAGTCTCAGGAGGCTGCTTCTGAGCTCCTGACATCACCCATGACTGTCCTTTGGTACAAACCAGGGGCAGAATGAGTCAAGTTTTTAAATGACTTGAAAATTGGTCTGCTGGAGGGATAACAAACAAACACACGTGACTACCAAAAACTCGTACCCCCAGCACATTGAGTTCAAACTCAGACAATGTGTTCATGCCAGGAAGATTGTCCCTCTACCACCTCCCCTCCATGGGTTGCTTGCAGCAGTAGGCTTACCAGTTGGGAAAGAAGCAATAACATTTCTCATATTTTCACCCACTGCTGGTCTAAAAGCCAAAGCAAAATCATTTTAACCTCATCCCAATATTAATCATAGAATCAACCAGATTGGAAAAGACCTCAGAGATCATCAAGTCCAACCTATGTTGGACTTAAGCCCCATTCTCAGCTTTGCTAGCACTTCCAGAATGCCTGCATGCTAGAGCAGTGGAACAGATTCTGCTCCACAGCTGAAGAAGAGAGACACAAAGGGACAGATTTGCAGAAAATCTCAGCATGCACTAAGGGACCAAAAGAGGACAACTCTTAGCCAGCCAGCCAGCTTTCTTCTTGTTGTTTTTGCCTTCTTTTCAATGCTCTGCACTCAGCAGTTCTCGGCAGCCACATCTTTTAAATGCTTAACTGAGCCTTGGACTTTTATTTTAAGGAAGAAAGCTGGCTGTTAAATGACTTGCCCGAGCTCACACAGGGTGACTGTGGCAGAGCCAGCAGTCAAACTCAGATCTCCTAAATCTCAGGCCAGCCTTAACCACAAGACCATTCTTCCTCTCACAAAGATGATCCCCATCCCATAGGAAAAATATTCTAACAGGAGTAAAATAAAAAATACACAAACCAAAACCCTATAAAAATACTTAAACCTGAACAACTATGTAATAGTTGCTATTCAGGATCCATGCAGGGTGTAATTAAATCCATGTTCCATAACCTTAATTTAAAACAATCCCAATATTATTTTTAGGCTTTGGATGTGGATTTATTGCTTCTATCAGCAGCATGTTTGGCATCCAATGCCATACAAGACTCTGTGTCTTTCATCAAAGTGTTGGCAAGAACCTTTATTTTCTGGACAGCTGCTGTAGGTTTTGCAGCAAAGGAGAACTAGCAGCTTCATTTCCCTTACATGGTGGCTCAGATTAACAAAACATCATTATTGCTTGTGTTTATGTTCCTGTACCGTTAGAAAACAAGATGGTTGTGTTACTGATAATGTGAGCAAGTCCTTTCTGATTTGTGCTCCAAGCCTCAGTTTGGGATTAAGCTTTAATTCCGGAGATACAAGTTATATAATAAAGCAGAATATGACTCCCCACCCCAATGCACTTGCTGACCTTCCAGCTAGTGAGCAGAGGGCCGTGGTGCTGAGCTCAGAAATCCAACCTAAGCCAATTCTGTCATGTCCTTAGACATCACTTAATTTTCCTTCTTGCTTTCTAATGTGAGATCTGTGCAATGTGCAAGACTTTGTAGAGGCCCCAGGAGCTGAGTCAAGGTGTAGGTGTTGTTTTCACACGCGAGAGAGACAGTAAGTGATGTTCTCTTCATAGTCATTGAAAATAAAAGCACATGGTGACATGTATCTTCTAGGGTTTGGTTTTGGTTTTGTTTTTTTTTTTTCCCTTTTATTCATTTTTTAATGCTTCTGTAATTCCAGGACTGGTTAGAGGAACTAACCACAATAATACCATTTTTTGCTTAGTTTTGGTCAGGGACAAGAAACTGAAATATTTCTGCTAAACTAGAACAATGCAGCCTCTGTGAACTGAACTCAAAGGCTGTGCCCTGAAGAGTAGCAAAGCATCTGTTTGTCCTTGTTTCTTCAAACTTTTTCATCTTTGCTAATAGAAAAGGGTTAAAAACAACAGCAGAATAAAAATAAGAAAAGTGAAGACTCAAAATAGCTCAGGTCAACCTCATACATAGGGCATTTCTCACCTTCTTAAACTCTTCGTACCTGCTAGAGCAGTGTCTCCTTTTTCATTAGCCCACAAATAACAAGCCCTCCACTTCAGCCCTCAATCACTGCTTTGGCCCTGAGCCTCCAGAGCAGATGTGGCAGGCCACAGTATAAAAATAGTAAGTAAACAGCAACGGCAAAGGCTGGACTGGACAGGAGAAGAACAGGACCCTGAGCTCGTCGTGCAACTGTCAGATGACCCTGACAACACTGATTCCTCTTTTGGGTTCTCTCTGTGTCCTTCAGAAGACAGGCCTGTGTGTGCAAATTGTCTGAACTTTCTGTATTGTTGCCAAATAACAGCACTCAGTGCTTAATTTGCCATACCTCCACTTGTACAACCTCAGAGTGCCTGAGCACTGCACTTTCTATACCTCGCAGACTCAAGAATCCAGGCTGGGACAGAAAATCCTTTTGCTGCTGGGCTATTGCATGGTACAAATGTCTTATCCTGCCTCTTGTGGAGCTTTTCCCTGCCAGGTCAATGGTGTGCTGTGACCCTGAAGAGACAATGTGCCTGAGAGAGCTTCAATGGGAAATAATCTCTGATTTATGAATGCTTGTGCTCAGGTTGGTGGGAGCCCACAAGCTGCCACGGAGGAAGGTATTTAGACCCTGACTGCAATCTGATACTAAGACAGACGATGAAAGTTGAAGATGTTCTTTCAGGGTGCTCCAAAGTGGAGTTGACATAAGAATGTCTTCCAGAAATTGGGCACTAAGTGAGGTTTGTGTTTGCCACTGAGATGTAGTCATCTGGAGGAGGGAAAAAAAGTGCTGAGATCAGAAGCCATGGTCTGTCATTACCTCTTTATCTTGCTATGATATATATGGTCAGCCTTGCTTCACCCTTCAAACCACTGTAGCTGGAAGCATCCATCATCCTATCAGTTCAGTTGGATTAATTATGCTCAATCAAAATGTTTCAGAAGAGGACAGAAATGTCTGCAGCAGTTAATCCTGTCCATTCAGGTTGTCAGGACATTGGTATTTTACACTTCAGCACAATTACAAGACAAATCTGCTAATGGGACATAATCTTTCAGAGTAAACAAGGAAGCAAAGCACTAATATTCTGCCAATTGATTTATGCAGGGTAAATGGTGCAGAGTAAAAGCTCCAGGAAGCCACATCAAAACAGCCAGAAGCTTGTCTGGTGCTGCCTTCCCTCCCCTCTTCCACTAAAGGGAAAAAAAAAAAATTATGTGAAGTCTGTTTTTAGTTGATTTGCATCCAGGAGTTGACTCCTGGTCAAAAGGTCACAGTATGGGGTAGGGTCCTCTTCTCTACCTTCTCCCTCCACCCACCTCTTTTCCTTCTGAGGGGAAGCAGGATAAGACAGGGAACAAGAATCATAAAAGCTTTTGCTGGACAGGGTGAGATGTCTCTGTGTGCACACCCTGCAGATGGGGAGGCTGAAAATTCATGTGGTAGTGAGAGCCAGAGTGGGGGTGCTAACAAGACCCCCACCTCTCTCCTTTCCCCCTTCCCCCCTTCCCCTTCAGCTCAGCTCTCTGTGGAAGGCAGCAGTGAAGTCACCAAAAGCCAGTGCTCTGCAGAGGGATGAGTTGTGAGCTCTGAGCATTTCTTTCTTTGACTTTAAAGGTTTAATTAAGAGTGATTTCAAGTGATGCAATTGCCTGCCCACGCAACCTAAAATTTCCCAGGGGAGCTGATGGAAGCAGTTCCGTGCAATGCCATGCACACACACGTTATCCATACACAATCACATGCCCTGCTAGCCCTGCCACAGTTTTAGGACAGATTGCAAGAGAAATAAATGGGAATCCTCTGTAGCTTCTGCCCATTGCTGGGTTACTTACAGCACGGCATCTTTGTAACTTTGCCTAGTCACTAATACCCTCCAACAGCCATTTGGACATCATGTTTTCATTAAGCATTTATAGCAAACCAACTGCAATTAAAGATTTATAAATCCTATTGCATTGCAGCAGAACCCAGTGCAGGAACTGACCCTGAGGTCAGCTTTCCTTTCATTTTTTTTTCTAAGGACATATTGGGATCAAGTTATCAGTTGTCAGCACATGGGATCATGGGTTTGCCTGAGTGATTTTGGTTTTGATGGAAGGATTTTGTTTGGAGCATAGTATTTGTCAGAGGAGGAAGGGCCTGAAAATTAGAATCATAGAATACATTGGGTTGGAAGGGATCTTTGATGGTCATCTAGTTCAACGCTCCTGTAGGAGGCAAGGACATCTTCAAATACATCAGGTTAGAATACACCAAAAACTACAAGCCAGTTTGGAGAGACCTCCCAAACCCCCTTTCCCACCTGACTCAGATCTTTCAGCAAAAGCAGGGATGCAGCACACTATTTTCCACCTGATAGATATAAACGTTCTTCAGGCAATTCACCTGAGCTCTCAGAGAAAGGTTGGTGCAACAAATTGAACCCCGGTTTCCCAAGACCTGACCTCCTCCCAAAAATACTGCACCCATCCATGCATGGCACAGCTAACTGCCAGAGAAACATGCTGCTGGATTATCTTCAACATTAATCTGAAGAGATTGAAGTGGAGGAACCTTATACTTCAGGCCAGCAGGGGTTGTTGAACTCGTTCATCCACCTCCATCTCTGATTAGCAGATTTCATTGGAAAGGATTCTGAAAGCAAAGAGTTATGGAAAACTGAAATGATATTGGGAAACGATGACATTGTTGGGATGAAAAAGGACACTGATATAATTGGGTACATCCAGACTTGGAGAGTGCATTTGGAACTGTAGTTGTGTATAAATACTCTTTCTCAGAGTACCCATGGGATTGTATTTTTTTCCCAAGGACTTCCAGACTTTATGCACTACTTTAGGGAAAACAGAGTTTGCCTCTTAGCATTTGGACCACACCATCCAGATTCAGTCCAGCTTGAGCTCTGCTCTTTCAGAATGAGGAGGGAGGGGTTTATCAATTTGTTTGCTAAGACTTTACTAACTGTTACACTTAAACTTACACCTCAAATTGCCTGCTTTGTGATCAAGGAAGTGAACAGACTTCAGAGTGCTTCAGGACTTTGCCACCCTCCATAAGGTCAATGTTTCAGCGTAACTCTGTTTTGGCTTGGAAATAAGTCGCTGTCAATTGGCAGACAGATTTTTTCTGTATTTTTTAAGAAGTAGAGTATTTTTGCACCTTCCTAGAAGAAATGTGCATGCCCAAGCTGTGCAGCACACCCACAAATCCTCTTGCTTTTTGAGGGTGGTTTAATTATTTCCGGAATGGTGACAGAAATATGTGGGTCGCAGCCTGATGTTTTCCACCCAGTTGTCCACGTAGCAGATTGAACTACTGCACAGTTGGCACAAAGCCCCAGCTCTCCCTCCAATGGGCTCAAGGGGGTTGTGGAGGGTGGGCTTTGCCAGGGCAGAGCTACCAGCAGGAGGGGCAGTGGGAGATGGTGCAACAGGGCTGACGAGGGACATGGCTCTTTGCTTTGTGAGAAAACACTCCCGTGGAGTTTGTGCAGAGCAGCTGCCCTCTAGCCATCAATAGGAAGTTCTCTGTCTGTGAATAAAACTCCTCCTTTTGCTCCAAATTTGGATTTTTAAGGGGTTTGTACCCTAGCCTAAGACTGGAAGGAGTGAAATGCTCAGACCCAGCTTAATAATACACTTTCCAGAGGGCAAAATCCACACTTTGTCTGTCAAAACTCAGCACCGAGTATTTCCCTTCTGTTTGTACCTCGTCTAAGTCTCCCCAGGGATCAGTGATAACATTTTGACTTGTGGCAGATGCTTCCTTCATAAGGATATTTCCCAGGCTGATATTTCCCCAACCACCTCATAAAAATAGTCTCTTTTTACTTGTAATGAGTTATTTTAGCTGTCAGGGAAGGTGTGGGTGGGTGGATGTGTGTGTGGGTGGGTGTGTGTGTGGGTGTGTGGGTGGGGGTGGGGGGTGTGTTGGGGGTGGGGGACGATGGGGGGGGCAGCATCCTTCAAAGTTTGTCTTTTGATTAAAAATGAAAAATATCATTCTAAAGTAATTAACATGTGTGTTATTGGATGCAGGCTGATGATTACATTATAGGACTGGTTATCAAAGGATTACAGCTAAGAGGTTTAATATTCTCCAGCTGATCCTGTGGCAAATTAATCTGGTCTGACCTTTACTGTTCTTTGTTATGTCACCATAGTATCATTTCAGCTGTATCATCCCTTGCCCCCTTCAGTAAAGCTTAAAAAGAAAGTAAGTAGGGAAAGTCAGAACATATCTTTTAGGGAAAAGGACTAACAGAGAAAATCTTACATTCTTCATGCCAACTGATCCCTTGAGAAAAGGAGTTCTGAATTACAAACTGTTGCACCTCTGCAAACTTCATGTTCTTGTTAGAACAGCAAAAAGTGTGAAGAAATCTCTATAAGGGTTAAGTTCAGTACTAGGTAAAATGAGTGCTCGTGCTGTCATGTCTGGATTGTATGGTCTCATCCCCAGAAACAAAGCAAAATATGAGGCCAACAGCCTGTATCTAGCTGTCTCACCTCCAAATCCATCGTGTTTAATCCCCCCGGTGCTCACACGAAGCCTGCACAATGAAGTGTTTAAGTATGACAACACAATCTCACAGCTGTGAGGTCACAGCATGCAGCGTGGATTAAAAACATGCTACCTCAGTAGAAGAGATTCAGACTTCAGAGATAAGAAAAGCTGCATAATGACAGATTCTGAGCTTTCTGTCTGACTCAGCAGAGAACAAAAAGACTAAGCCAATTAAATAGCTGACATCTGCTTTTATATACTTTTGCTCCTCTCCATGTAAAGCAATCTGAAGAGGCATTGTTTTTTTTACTGCTATCAGAAGACGACATTTGTCACTGATCAGGTCTGCACAGATGAATTTTCCTGTTGGAAGTGTTTCACAGCAGTGCTAACAGTCAAACCCGTGATCAAACACATGATTACAAGAACACATCCTCCAGGGCTCTGTAAAACCAGAAGAACATCCAGTGAGCTCTCCTGGAACCAGAGCCTGAGCCAGTTCTGCACAGCACAAAAGCCTTGCTGAGAAGCCACAGGTGCACAGAACCTAAGTGACTTAAAGGAGATGTAGAAAGAGTGAAATTTTCTGCCCCTGCTCTATTCCTTCCATGGGATATTTTATTTCTCTCTATTCTTTTTTGGGCAATCCATCTCCTCCTTAGGAGTTTGGGTGATTTTTGCATTATCATTTTTTACACCTATAGTCGCTTCATGCCAGGTCAGTGCTATCCTTCTCCTTCCCTGGAGGAAGTGTCTTTCTTCATCCAACACCATTATTCACATTCCCATCCAGCTGTTCTACCAGATAAGCTCCTACACCTCTCTGTGCAGAATGTTATTGCTTTTCTGCTTCAGTTTTCCGTCTTGGTCTGAATTTGGTTTGCCCATTTGATAGAAAGGACACAATTCTACTATCTCAGAACAAATTCCATGCCTAAATTTCTTGTTCCTAGGAAAGAAAATATTCACATTTCCTAGGAAACTTAAAGCATTGTTCAGAATAAACACTACCTTGGCATATTTGAGGAATTAAGTCTCCTCTTCCATCACATTGAAAACAACTAGTGAGTAGTGGCATCTTCCTGGAAAGAGAATTAGACTTTCATCATTCCCTCCAATCTGCTAAGCTCCTGATTTGAAATTATTGTACTGTTACCTGGATCAAAAAGCACCTTCCACATGACCCTGAGGAGCTGCAGCACCACCCAAGCCTCATGATGAATGATTGGTAAGAGGAAGGTAAGCAAAATTATGATGTGAACAAGTAGCCTGATGAATAGTAATCTTATGAAAGCATCATACTCTGATCTACCTTTCACCAAGCTTGGTGGAGTGCTCTAGAATACAGGCCAATGTTCCCAACATATCTGCCTCTTTTAAACACCTCCAGGGATGGGCATTCAACCACCTCCCGGGGGACCCTGGTCCAGTGTTTGAGAACCCTTTCAGTGAAGAAGTTTCTACATAGATGTCTTTGACAGGAAGACACACTCAGGGCCTCAACTCTCGCAGACTCATTTTTATAGCCCAGAAATCACATTAATTTGCCTTTTTCTCCTTTGCTTTCCTTTCTCCTACCTCTGTTGTGTTCACATGGGAGTTGTCACCAGCCGTTGACTTGAAGTATTTGCTTTGCAAGTGTTGAATTCCCAGCATCCTGCTCAACATGGTATGAAAACATGAAACCCGAAGGGTATGGCTGTGTGATATGTGAATCACAAGAGCTGGAAGGACACACCCAATGTAAGATCCTCCAGTTATGCAACAGCCTTGAAGAAACCAGGCCTTTCTTCAGCTTCTACTCTTCATTTGCCAGAAGGAGCTGATTGCCCAAGTCCACTAGTTGCCAGGAAATATAGGGTGTTCAGCTCTGCTTTCATATGGCAACCTGAAAACACTCATAAATAAGATTGAGTCTGCCTGGTGCCATTTCAAGAAGTATTTCTACACAACTGCAGGCACCTATAAATTGTGCACCTATAAATTATTCACCAATTTCCCAGTCTGTCTCGCAGCATTCCATTGGGTTGATAGTAAGGATAATAAATTCACCTTATAAACGCCCCGATAGTGCTATTGTTAGCATTGCCCTCATTTCCCTTGTAGGAATTCCTGGTCTGGCATACACAGAACACTTTAAAAAAAAAATATTAAATTTTTGAACTGAGGTTGTATGTGGCAAGGGCAGAGGTTTCTCAAAGTTTAACTTCTTGGGGTTTTTCCTCTTCAAGCTAAAGCAGAATCATAGAATCACCAAGGTTGGAAGACACCTCAAAGATCATCATAGTATCATAGTATCATTCAGGGTTGGAAGGGACCACAAGGATCATCTAGTTCCAACCCCCCTGCCATGGGCAGGGACACCCCACACTAGATCAGGCTGGCCAGAGCCTCATCCAGCCTGATCAAACAATTCAGCTGTTAAAAGGGAGTGGAAGGGGAAGAGGGAGGGGAAGGGGATTAATTTTAATGTTATGAGGCTTTAGAGCAGGGGGTTGAGATCTGTGCTTTGTAGCATTTGTGTGGCAGCTTGTTTTCACATGCACATGATGCACACATATATGCATACACATAAAATAGTATTGCCTTTCCCCTTTCTTGATGGAAATGTCATGGAATATTCTCTCCTACCCCCTCTTCTGCATCTTCCCTGAAGTGGGAGTCTGTGGGGTTGGATTTTGCAAAGCACACTACACTGCTGGACACACAGCGAACATTTTTAGGTTGCTGTTAGTTTAGTTCTAATAGCTGAAAGCAAGACCAGGCTATCAACCATCCCCAGGAGTACTGCTTCTTGCCTTTACCAGGGCTGTGCTCATTCACACCAGCTGATGATTTAGTCTTTGGTCATTTGAGTGCTATCTACACTCAGAAGAGTTAATTAAGAATAACAGTGTCTCTCCTGCAAACAATGGTCCTTCTGTTTCTTCAGTTCTTTTAGTAAATACTTTATTTCTGAAAACAGAGCTCCTAAACTGATTTGTGTTACAAGAGCAACTTTCCCTTATAATTAATTGATTGATTACTTAGTTAATTACTTAGTGATGTGATCACTCAGGTGTATTATGGCATCTGGTAGGGTTGATAATGATCTCTGGCTAAGTGTCTGGTTTGTATCTGTTGGAATCTCTGCTCCAAACATGGGAGTGTGCCTTTGTTTAGATGCAAAGGAAACCAGGGGCAGAGAGAGGAATTTTCTCTCCTCAGCCTGATCATTCTCCTGGTAAATTTTGCATGTGAAATATTTTTGCTAAGTTTTACTTACTATTAAAAAGAAAAAAAAAAAAAAATAAGTGTGTAAAGTAGAAAAGGTATAATATGCACCTTGCTGGGGCTCTTGGTACAGGTTTTGCAGTGTTTTCCTTCCCTCTGACTCCATCAGGACTGCAGCTTGTTACAGGAAAGGACAGACACAGTCTCAGTGTTGTCCATGAGACACCAAAAAAGATCCTCAGAAAGTAATCATGACTGACCCACACTGTTTGTGCACCTTCTCCTTCTCCTCATGCTCTACTTTCAGGTTTACTATGTTTCTGTGGCTAGAATTCCCACTAGCAGGACATATGCTTTCAGGATCTGATCTCGTGTGCTGCTGACACTGCTGCAGGTGCTGCTCCACCACCAGGATTCAGGTTCTTTTTCTTTTTTAGAATGTAGGAGCAGCCTCAGCGATGTGCAGAGAGCTACTTATAACCCTCGGAGACCACACAATCCTGTTGCATCATCTGTGTCACACTCAGAACACTTTCCGGTTCTCTAATCCTACCACCCAATAGCTTAAAATGAGAAAGAAGGGGGGAGGGGGAGGGGAGAAGAAGAAAGAATAAGAAGAAAAAAGGCAAAAAAAAATCCCAAACCCCAAAACAATCAGTTGTCTGTGGATGATATTTTATCAGTAGTTTACAAATTCTGTAAGTGTATGGATTAATGCTTGAAACATCATTGGAGGTGTTTAGGAGGAGACTTGATAGGGTGCTTGGTGCCATGGTTTAGTTGATTAGATGGTGTTGGATGAGGGGTTGGACACGATGATTTTGAAGGTCTCTTCTAACCTGGTTTATTCTATATTCTATATTCCATGAACAGCTGTGTTCCAGTTAGGAGTTATTTGGTTTTTTTTGATGGAAAGTTTTATTAGAATAAAACCTTTTTAGAATAAACCAAACCAGGTTGGAAGAGACCTTCAAGATCATCGTGTCCAACCCATCAACCAATCCAACCCACCCAAACAGCTAACCCATGGCACCAAGCACCCCATCAAGTCTCCTCCTGAACACCTTCAATGACGGCGACTCCACCACCTCCCCGGACAGCTCATTCCATAGCACAATCACTCTTTCTGTATAGAAGTTCTTCCTAACATCCAACCTGAACCTCCCCTGGCGCAGCCTGAGACTGTGTCCTCTTGTTCTGGTACTGGGTGCCTGGGAGAAGAGACCATCATCCGCCTGTCTACAACCTCCCTTCAGGTAGTTGTAGAGAGTGATAAGGTCACCCCTGAGTCTCCTCTTCTCCAGGCTGAGCAACCCCAGCTCCCTCAGCCTCTCCTCATAGGGCTTGTGTTCCAAACCCCTCACCAACTTTGTTGCTCTTCTCTGGACTCGTTCCAGCAAGTCAACATCCTTCCTAAACTGAGGGGCCCAGAACTGAACACAGTACTCGAGGTGTGGCCTAACCAGTGCAGTATACAGGGGCAGAATGACCTCCCTGCTCCTGCTGGCCACACTGTTCCTGATTCAGGCCAGGATGCCATTAGCCCTCTTGGCTGCCTGGGCACACTGCAGGCTCATGTTCAGCCTACCATCAACCAGTACCCCCAGGTCCCTCTCTGCCTAGCTGCTCTCCAGCCACTCTGACCCCAGCCTGTAGCACTGCATGGGGTTGTTGTGGCCAATGTGCAGAACCCAGCACTTGGATGTGTTAAATCTCATAAATACCATCTAGATAAAAAAATCAGCCAGTGCAACGTTTTTTTGAAAGATTATAGATATTGTTATAGGTATTGTTCTCCTAAAGCAATTAGGGTTTATTTTGCTTTGAGCTAACATCTCCGTAAGGAAACATCATTATCACCCACACTTAGTTCGTTAAAGTTTCAGTATGGATGTTTGAATAGGATTCATTCTCTCTGGCCAGCTCAGTTCTCGATGATTCATTTCAGATTATCCTCAGGCCATGCCCAGCTTCAAGCAAGAATTTGCAAAAATAGTGGTTTGAGTTGAGCATTTAATCTTCTTACCCAAATAAAAATTGTTGTTTTGTGTTTTGGTTTTGTTTTCCTGTAGTGAAGATCAACTAGAGTGTTTCTAAAATTCCATTAATACACCCAAAGTGAACCACTTTAGAGGGAAAAAAAGAAATATATATATATATATATTTAATTTCCATTACAATCTGGACTGCACTCAGCTCAATTTCATTTCATAAAAGCCACCCTAATGGATTTAATTTTTTTTTTGTCCAAAAGTTTATTTTTTGCTCTGTGCAATGAGTTTCAATTAAGCTTTGTCTTTGGGTTTTTCCCATGCCTGCCTCATGATTTTAAATAAAGAAATAAATTCCTACTAGAACATAGACCTGTTTCCAAAGACTTACTTCACTGATTTTTCATGAATTATAGCACATCCTGGGAGCCTCAGGATTCTGAAGTCAATGTTGAGTTTTGCAGGGCAGGCTTTCCTCTAGTTTTTAATAGAATGTTTTCCATTCACCTTTAACTAATCTCAACCCAGGATTATAAAACAGAATTACATGGAAAAAAAAAAGGAAAGTACCTGGTGAAAAAGTACCCAGCAGGTTTGTTTCATGGTTGAGCAGCTCTCATTTTCATATCTAAAATGTAATACAAACTACTTGTATCCCCTTTCTTTCTAGCTGTAACTGACCTGCATTAACCTGGCTACTCAATACCTCTGGTTTTATCTTTCCAACACAATAGAAACAGAAGTCCTGGTTTGTTTTTTTCCCCCTCTCTCCTTTTTCTCTTTCTTCTCCTCCTATTCAACTTCAGCAGCATTTGGGAGAATGGAAAAATTAATTGATTTTCCCTAATGATGTCTCAGTGAGCAGATCAGGTTAACTGTGGACAGCAGCTGCAGTTTAATTTGTGAGTGTGCAATTGAAAATTATACACTCATTGGATTACTGCACCTGACCATGAGGCTGGCACACTGCCTGCTGGGGCTGGACAAAGCAAGACTTACCAAAACATCCAGAAAAATTCTAGTGTCTGTGCAGAGGCATAGGAGCATAGGCTCCGAGGTGACCTAATTGTGGCCTTCCAGTATCTGAAGGGGGCCTACAGGAAGGCTGGGGAAGGGCTTCTCAGGATCTCAGGTAGTGATAGAACTAGGGGGAATGGAATGAAGCTGGAGGTGGGGAGATTCAGGCTAGATGTGAGGAGGAGGTTCTTCACCATGAGAGTGGTGAGACCCTGGAATGGGTTGTCCAGGGAGGTGGTCGAGGCCCCGTCCCTGGAGGTGTTTAAGACCAGGCTGGATGAGGCTCTGTCCAGCCTGATCTAGTGTGGGGTGTCCCTGCCCATGGCAGGGGGGTTGGAACTAGATGATCCATGTGGTCCCTTCCAACCCTGAATGAAACTATGAAACTATGAAACTGTGAAACTATGAGAAAGGATAATGGAGAACCATCCTTATTTGTTTGAAAAAATACATATATATATATAAATGGAAATCAGTCATTTTCTTAAAGAAGTCAAGAAAAGCTGCAGTTGGGAGATGCTTTCAATGCCATTATTGCATTTTGTGGTGTTAACCCAACCTTACTCTTCTGGAATCGTCTCAAGAGCCAGAAAGTGAAACAGAAACATTGAAGGAAAAGCACAAATTGTAATCTGCTGCATACTGGTTAACAGCCCAAAAATGTCAGGAAAGTATCAAAGTGTTCTGACTCTGAGCACTTTGAAACAGATTCTTAACTCAAACAAGATTTCAATCTGATGAGAACCTTAGAGTCTATTTTTTTTTTGCCTTAAAACTGACAGTGTGTTTGAATACAATTAAGGTTTGGTTTGTGTTTTGTTTGTTCTTCCTAATACTTGACATGTTGTAACTTGGGTCATTTCCCTTCCAGAACATGGTTAGTTTCTCTTAGAAAACAACAACAATCCCCCCAAAAAATGTAATTTAGGTGTCCCTAAAATAGAAAAGAGAAGTCAGTGTTTGGCCCATTAGATTTTTCCATTTGAAATCATTAAGATTTTGCAATCTGGATGTAACTCTGGATATTTGTAGTCTGAAATGTCAGCCAGCATCTTACAATTTCACATATTTGTCATCATTTTACAGACTTCAGGTTCAGATTACCAACTGGCAGGAATAATTTTCAGGTCATCTAAGTGTGTTCTTTTTCCCTCTCCTTCACCCAAACTCCTGCATTTCAAAGAAAATCAAGAAGTAAGTCATAGTTCCATGTCAATACATTAGCTGAATGTTGGGAGGGCAGCTGCCCTGCAAACCCTAGGGCAGGCTGGGCTCTTGCACATCAGGTCCAGCTATGGGACACTGAGGGCAGTGGTAAAACTGGAGTTACAATTAAAAGGCACCTACAAACCAGCTAATTGAAAGGATTTAGGAGGTGGGTAGTGGTCTAACACACAGACTAGAAAATAAGCTAGTTCTGAAAAGGCTGGAGAAAACCCTGTACACAGCTATCATAAGCTAATCTACCCAAAGAAAAAAATTCCATCTCATCTCCCTGAACTGTACCTTGTAAATCCTTTGCTTTCATGAAAATGCATTTTCTTGCATGTCAGAGGGAATTCCTGGGCTACGTCACACCAGCTTCTAACCACACCAGCAGCTCACAGCAAGAGACAAGCTCATACTTGAGCTCCCCTGACAAATGTGCGGAGCACAAATGGAAGAAGCCCAGCTGTGCTCCTACCCACTAAATGTTTCTAAAGGGTTTCTCTTCTAGAGAACGTGGCCATTTGTCAGATTCCTGCACTGCAAGTGCTTCAAATTGGGCACTGCTACAAACTACAGCCCTGCAAACCACTAGTCCCACATGCTCTTCTCTTCCTGCAGTCCATCTGGGAGGCTTGGAGGGAGAAAACTCACCACCTTCTACAGGAGGGAAGGCTGATGCAGTTCACATCTTCTGCTCTTCTGCCAGAGAAAGTTTGATATCCTTTGCATATATATTGCCCAAGGCAATATAAAGGCTTTCTCTGACCAAACACCAATTCTTTTGCTGCTTTGATTTCTGAAATGGAGAGGATTTATCACTTGCAATTTTGCATTGTCCTGGATTAGAGAGATATAGTTGTACACTCGAGCCACTGTTGACATTCCTGGCATGTATGGATACCACAGGCAGTTTACATTTACAAGCCAAAATGCTACAGAACCACCTTTTGTAAGCATTTGCTTTTATTGTGACATCTCAGCTGTGCAGCTGTGCAGTAATCTCCATGCCAAGGAGATGAAATCATCAGCTTGTTTGAATTCTTGCTTTTATCAGAGCAGAGCTGCTATCACAATGGAAGGGCTAACTTCTCACTAGGTTAATTAGTTTTAATTTGTTCTTTGTAGGAATCTTCTGACTCGACTGTCAGATGGCATTTCTCTAATGTTGATCCTCTTCAAAGCACTCCAGCAAGGTCCATTTCCTTGGGCAGTGCTCTTCCAGACTCTGCATCGCTGTTCTTCCCTTTGTAGCAGACAAAGAGGTTGGTGGCCTGATTTTTCAGATCTAGGAGTCACACCTGACAATTCAGCAGATTTAACTCATTCCAGGCTAACAGAGGGAGAAGAATATTACTGAAGGGGTTAGGAAAAGCAGGAGTGAAAAGGTCCCCATCCATACCCACACATGAAAGCTAATTCCCCAGCAGAGAATCATTGAATTGTTGAGATTGGAATAGACCTTGAAGATCGTCAAATCCAGCCATAAACCTAACACTGCCAGCTCAACCACTAATCCATGTCACCATGCAGTTGAGCCCTCACTCTCTCTTCCCCACTCTGTCTCTTTAAATAGAGGAAAATAACTCCATAGAATGAATACTTCCCAAGAGATCCTTAGGTTTGGGAATTCAGGATCGAACACAGAACTTTTCTGCATTTACAAAGCAATTCATCTAGTGCCAGAGAAAGCACCAAAAAAAGACAGGAACAAAAAGATGATTTTTCACCAGAGAGGGAGAAACATAGAGCAATGTTATGGTTAGACTAAGACTAATTAGACTCAGATGATGTTTTTTTTGCAAGGATTTAGGATCATAGGCACCAAAATCACTTCAGAACCTGGGACTTTGTTAGGTTTGGTAATGTGGAGACATCTGTTGCATTTCCACTGTATGGATGAAGGTTAAAGATCCTCTAACATTCTCCACCTTCTCTGTTTCCTCTTCATTCTAAATAACTCAGCAATAGAGACATAGCCACAAGGAATAGTTTAAGAAAGGTAGAACAAGGCTGGCCACAAAAAAAATCAGTGAAAAGAATTTAGCATCTTAACATCAGTGCAGCAAAGCAGGATGCTGTTCCTGACAGATCTCAGAAATTATCTTTCATCCCAGCAGATTTGCATACATCAAGGAGTAGAATCACAGAATCATTAAGGTTGGAAGAAATCATCAAGTACAACCATTAGCCCAACATCTCCATGCCCACTAAAGCATGCCCCAAAGTACCATGGCTACATGGGGGTTTTGTTGGTGACCCCACCACCGCCCTGGGCAGCCTGTTTCAATGCCTGACTACCCTTTCAGGAGAGAATTTTTCCTAATGTCCAATCCAAGCCTCCCCTGGTGCATCCTGAGGACAAGGAAAAGTAGGTACCTTCATACTCAGAAAAACAGGAGCAGGAAGATCCAAACTTACACCAGGGTGCAATTTTGTCTCTACATCGTAAAGTATTTCTAGGTTTCAAGAGAACCATTTGCCATCACCCACACATATTGCATGGAGATAGGAAGGTTAGCTCAGATGTTGTTATCAATATGAAATAAGGTAGAAAACAGGATTTTGTTCACACTAGAATCTTTTTGGTGGCATCAGAAACCCAGTGTAAGAGGAACTGTAATTCTAGAGCATATTGTGTCATCAAGGCAGTCAGTGAAATCCCTGGGGGATTAATATGTGTTTATATCTCTCCCCTAAGGCTGCAGATCTTCCCTCTAACAAGTAAAAGACAAATATTCCCAGAGAGGGAGAGGCGTGTGGCTTTGTATGGCTGAACAAACACTTTGCTGAGAAGGGCCAGAAGGCACTAAAGAAAGGCGCTTATGAAGGGAGACGACTCAGAGAAGAGGTTTGGAGGGAGGAAATATTCACAAAGCTTATGGAAACCTCACAAAAACATGGAATTTAGCCTCTGAGAATTCTGTGCAAAATTTATTCTTCCTTGCACTACAACTATTCCTCTCTTTGTAAAAATTAATGAATGGAAGTATTATGACTGCACTGGGACAGATAAACTCTTTGCAAAATGTGTTTAGTAACATTAGAGTAACTGTCCAAGTATTGCAAGAAAACTGGTGATGGAACCAGGAATGGATGTGCTGGACACAGAGCATCCCTTTGTTCCTACTCTCACACCAGTGGAAATGGTATCTACAAGCTTTCCTCTGTGTCATGACAGCTTAGACAGGGCCCCTTTGCACCAGCTGTCTTAGTTTTTGAGAGCCTCTGTCCTCCGGGCTCCAAACCATAACTTTCTGCTTTGTATTTACTGCAGGCTATTCCCAGCCATTCCTAACTCAAGAGTGTTGAACTTGAGCAGACTGGGACTATTTCAGAAGAGTTTACAGACAACAAATAGCAGCATTTGCTAAATACAAGACTGCCAGATTCAATGTGAGAGAGTCATAAAATGCAAAGTACATAACTCAGCTCCGCATAGCATGGTCTGGCTGCTTGCCCTTTTGCCTCTGAATTGCTTTTTGAATCCCTGCCCTGCCCAATACAAGTGAAATTATTCTAATTATACAGTTTGAAGGAGTCCCTAGTGACATGCTGGATGCTGATCATTTCCTAGTTCACTGCAAAACAATTTCACATATAATACAGATTACACAAAGGGTCATGAGCTCATAGAAACTCTGAAACTGTCTTGAAAGCTTTGTGTTCTGTCTGAGTCTAGGTCACATTTGGGTATGGATCAAAGAAAGATAATGAATATTCTGTTATTTTTAAAGTAAGCTTCTAGATATTTTCTTCTTCATCATCTCAGGCTTGCATCCTCTGAAGAGACAGAAACAGAGCTGCTCTTTTCCTTGTTCTGTTTTCAGATGCATGATGAATTAAGCAGGTTGTGCTTGTCAGCTCTGTTTATGGACCAAACCTGAGCCCCAGAACCCAAACAATATGCTAACCAAAGGAAGTTCAAAGTTGGATCCAAAAATTTTACCTATTTCCCCTTTTGAATGACCCAAATACAAACTTCAAGGACATTTGCATCAGGATTTGATCTATTTTTAATCACTAGGAGGACCTGCAGAAAAGTCCCCGTTTCTAGCTCAGAAGAAGATAAAATACAGATATAAAGAGCTGGCTGCTCTTCAAGAATCTTTTTTCCAGAGTTGTGCAACAGAGGCTGTGTTTGTCACAAGTGTGATAGAAATTAGCCATTTAAACAGGCACAGGAAGATGGATATAAGCCCCCCAGTCATAATTCTGTGTCTCTGCAGGTGACCCATCCCAGCAGACTCAGGCAATGACAGTCTTAGAGCAACATTGTCCTAACCTGGAAGAGCAGAAACAGTGGGAATGTTTCTTTTTCTCATTGACTGTCTTACCTTCTGAGATTTGTTTCATTCCTGAACATGTGCTTGTAACTACAATTCAGTATAATTGAGGTCAGAAAATCACCCAGCCAATTATCTAAAATGACTGTTGTTAGCCATAATGAACTCTTTTAGGATAAAATGGGGACAAAACATGAAATTTTCAAAACTTGCATCAATATGTTTGGTTTTTTTTTTTTCCCCAGGGCTGTTTATTATTTGTTGAAAGTTGAATTTTCATCAAAACCTCAAAGAAAAAAAAACAAAGGGAAATTGTCAGCAGCAATGGACTTCCCATCATGAAAAGGTCTCCACTCTGGGTCACTACCCTAGTGTCAAGATTTATACTACTGAGCTTACAGGATCTGACTTAACTCTGAACATCAGCAGCATCAAAAAGACGAAGTGAGAAAGAACTTTCCTTATTCCAAGCTTGATGCATGTCCAAGAGTCAAAAACAAAAGATGTGTTCTGCTGCTTTAATGACCTCACCTGCAAAACACTATGCAGAGTCATGCCAGCGCAGATTTTTCATCCACATGTAACATACAGTTACCCAGCACTGCTTTTCAGATTATTTTGGGATGTTTCTGTTGCCTCTTTCTGATCCCAGGAAAATATCTCCACCGCTCACTGTTTTCCCAGCTGCAAGTAGAGTTTGGAGGGGATGAACACCTCTGCCACAAGGATAGGCTGAGGAAGCTGGGGTCATTCAGCCTAGAGAAGACTCTGGGAGGGACTTTATATCTGCCTTTCGATACCTGAAAGGATCCTACAGAAAGCTGCAGAGGGACTTTGCAGAAGGGGGTCTAGAGACAGGACAAAGGGGAATGGTTTTAAGCAGAGGAAAAGCAGGTTTAGACTGGATCTTAGGAAGAAGTTCTTCAGTACAAGAGTGGTGAGACTCTGGAATAGACTGTCCAGGGAGGTTGCGGATGCCCCCTCCCTGCGGGTGTTTGAAGCCAGGTTGGATGAAGTCATGGGGAACCAAATCTAGTTGAGAGGTGTCCCTGCCCATGGTGGGGAGGCTGCAGCACATGATCTCTAAGGTCCCTGCCAACCTAAGCCATTCTATGATTCTATGATATATTGTACACAGAGAGATCCCATGCTCAGAATTAGCCTTTTGGGGCTTCTGGAGAAGTAAAGACAAAAATAGCTTTTGGGCACAAAACTGGTGACTGCAGCTCTTACATAGACAGCTTCAATCTTTCCAAAGCCCTTGAATCCGCTGAGCTCCAGCTTACAACCATTGAGCAGGGCACTGACAAATTTGTTTCTAAATTAAACTGGGCCTGGCTGTTTTGGTGAACTTGTCTCTTTTCTAATAAATATTTTCCCCCTAAAATTATGGAATTGTCTGTTTCATTTCAAACTGTTTCTTCACCCCAGGATTCAGAAAGAGCTATGCTTCTTTAATGTGGAAATTTCTCACACAGGTCCTCCCGTCCTTTGAGCCAAATCCCATTTTATGCTCCTTAAAGATTTATTTATTGATACTTTTTTGGCCCACCTGACCAGTTACACAACTACATATCGCAGAGGGGATGTAACCACCAGTTTAAAAAACCTTTATGAAAAGTTTTCAGAGTAGCCAAAGAAGCTTTATCAGCATCACACTGATTTATTTAGCACATACAGTGATTTACTGCAACATTTGGTTTATGCTTGCAGACTTTTTCTCTTTGTGTTCATCTTTCTTGGTCTGTTCTGAAAAGTTAGACACACATAACCACTATTGTTTGCTATTTCTAATCTTTTCACATTTTTAAGGTTTAAATCATCTCTAATAACGACAAACTTTCAGTTGAAACATGAGAAAGGGAACTATTTTTTCCCCCTTTCCAACTACTCCTGACCATAAGGCAGATTAAATGTTGAAGTTTTCCTTTTCTGTTTTCTGCTTCTGTTTGTTCTGTAATTAAGAAACTACGTCAATGAGTGAATATTTATTTATTTATTTATTGTATCTATCTTGCCAATCTTGGACCTTTTATTTCTTATAGAGCCAAACTTCTTTGAAGTTTCTGACAAATCCTGTTTGGGCTTTTTTTTTTTCTTATTACACACTAAGGTTTCAGTTTTTAGCTCTAGCTGGAAGTGCTGAAAGAGCAGAAGTTGTCAGTATTGTGACTCCCATTAGATTTCAAGTAGCATTTCTGGCAGCCTGGAAGCTTAAGATCTGAATATTTTGGTAAGGTATCTAAACTAATTGCTTCATACCTCTGTCATTCATCAGTGTGGATGGACTAGCTATTAAGCTTTATCACTCCAGAAGGCTTTGCCCAGAGCATTTTCTGTGTTGCAGCATTCCTTTGTTATTGCTGGGGCTGGTCCCATCACTCCTGTAAAGACATTGGACAAGGAGATGCTCCTTTGCCTGGAAGAACTTACTATTTAAACACATTCTTTAGTACAGGTCCTCTTGTTTTCACAAACCCTCTGTAAGTGAGAGCACTCTGTAAGTAGAGTCCATCCTGATTTAAAAACTGGAAATCAAAGCACAAAAATATTAATGATAATGGCAAAGTCAAAGTGAAAAGGCCTCTTGACATCTCCTCTAGTGCCAAAGCCACTAGAGCATCTTCTTTTTCCCTTTGCAAGTTAAAAACTGCTGGTTCATGTCTCCTGGAGCAAATTTTCAAAGGCAGCAACTATTGGAATTTCAGAAACCAAGCAGTTGTAGGGAGGGGTTTGGTACCATTCCCAAAGTGGTACCTCACACTTTCCCAAACAAGTTCTTCTGCACCTTGAAAACTTGACTTTTTCCCCAGTCATGGAGCATCTCACTATCAGCACTGAAAGAGTGGTCAGGCATTGGAACAGGCTACCCAGTTAGATGGTGGAATCACCATCCCAGGACATGGCTCAATGGTCATTGTGGTGTTGGGTGGATGGTTGGACTTGATGCTCTTAGAGGTCTTTTCCAACCTTAATGATTCTGTGGTACTACTGTGAAGATTTTAGTGCCATCTCAGAGATCCACTTGTCATTTTATCCTGTTGCTAAAACATTTCCAAGGCCAGGCTGGGATTCAGCAGCTTGCAGGCCCTTTCCAAGCCCTTCCAGTGCAGTTCTAGACACTTTCCCAATTGATAAATATACCACAGATCCTTCCCATCCCTTCCAATACCAAAGACATAAACAAGCTGCAGAGCAGTCCGGGTTTGAATCACCAGCAGAGTAGCAAAGTCCTGAAATCCAGCATATTATCTCATGTTAAATACACTCCTGTTCTATATGATTAATATGCCTTCTGCTTAATTGAAGTGTGACACACAAAGCAAAAAACATTAATTGAATTTTCTAGCTCATGGAAGTTGCCATGTTCCTAGGAGCTAATATTGCTGAGGGGATAACTTATCTTTTCAAGCTTTATTTCTTGCTGGAAGCACTAAAGGAGCATTAGCTTGAAGAGACAATACATTTATTTATTGGCTCTGGTTTCTGGCAGCTAATGGCTATTTTGTTTTATTTTTTTTTTCAGAAAACATGCCTAACCTTTATTTTAGCCACAGTTTGTGTAAAAATCTCATCGCAGGGGGAAAAGAAAAACATGTTCACCAAACCTCTGAGTGTGAGGATTATCTCAGGTTTGATCTCAGTTTGAAATGAGGTCTGATTCCTGACCTGTTTGAGTTCAGCATCCCATCACCTGCCAGACTTTTCTTCTGAGTAACCATTTGAATGTTTCCTTGTAACTTAAACTGCATCTGAGAGTTGTCCCTTCTGGGAGAGCCTGCTTTAAGCTTCTGCTTCACTATAGATGACCAATTAAGACAAGAAAAGAGCTGATTAGAGTGATCCTGATTGTAGTGACTGTTATAAACCATTATGCATTGATTTGGGTTGTTTAGAAGGATTTTTTTACACACTGGGTATTGATCCTCAGATAGCAATGAAGATAATTGCTGCATGGGCAAGTCCATGCAGTATATTTAAAATGCAGTAGCACTAAAACTATGATCCTCAGTAAACACATTATGCTGCTGCAGAGATAGAAGTTCTGCTCCAGAAATCTGTGCAACATTATAGACACTTATTTGGCAAAATCTTTGCCACTGATGCCTGGAAGATCAGATCTTGCAGGTCTCTGCATAACATTGTCTGTGTCACCATCCTGCATGTCAGCTGTCAGAAAAAGAACTTTGACAATATCCCAAAAATTGATTTTGATGCTTTGAAAAGAGGCAACTTTATTCCTCCCATACCATGGGTGTGAATAATCTGTGCCCCAGCCTATTCTGTGCCTTGAGGAGATAAATCTGAAATATATGTATGTAATAGTAATTCCTCACAAGCTCTTGAGAAGAAGAATTTCATGGTTTCTAGTAGACTGTTTAGGTTTGGGTCCACCACTAAGGAAAAAAAATCCAAACAAATGTGGTACTGATAATAGAGTCCATTACTTCTCATCTAGTGAATACCTGTTTCTGTGTGCAGGAAAAGACAGAAGTCCACTGAAAACCCACATATTGGTTCATTGGCAGGTTTATTAGAGGAGCTATTAAGCATTCTTATTGACGATAGATTTTCCTGTTAGTGGGGTTACTAGACCTGCAGCAACCGAACGTCTACTTTGCTTCTTGTTAAGCTTTTAGCCTTAGTGTTCATCAGAGGCATAATTCAGGGTCTATTTAATTAAATAAAGCCAGTAGTCATCTTGGAAGAGATTTTCAACTACAGAATATGGGAAGGGGAAGGGAAAAAAAAAGAGAAAATTGCAAAGAAAAGGACAAAAAGCACAATAAAATACTTCCAGCATTCTGCGAAATCTCTCCAGTTTCTCCACCCTCCACCACACTCAGCAGGCTCTGTGCTGGAGGTAAATTCTGAACCTTTTTGCGTAAGGCACCTGCCAATGCCTGAAATTGTGTTTGTCAACAAAGCAATAATCACAACTCCTGGCACCACCACTACCAAAAGAAGTGCATTAATGACCCATAAAATCTCTGGTACTGACCCAACTGCTTCTCATGCTTGCCGTCTTAAGCTGCCGTTGTGATAAAGCAACCAGCTGGCAGATGACTGCATGTCAAAGCATAGCAAAGTACAGTCTGTGGTTTTAAACTACATTATCCTCATCCCCATTACACTGCTGCATAATTGTGAACAATCTGCTGGAGTCTCTAGAGAGAAACCCTTGAAGCTCAGACTGCTAACTAGTGTTTTAAAAGCATTGCACATCCACCCCCTGTGTTGCATGCAGAAATCACACTGAGATGATTAAACAAGAAATCCACTCGTTTTCAACACAAAACATTTGTCTATAGATTGGAAGTTTATTTGGGTTTTTGGTTTGATCAGTTTGGCTTTTGGTTGGTTGGTTGGGTGGGTTTTTTTTGGTTGGTTGCTTGGTTCAGTTTTATTTGTTTGCTTGCTTGCTTTGGGTTTTTTGCTATGCATTTGCTGATATCTTCCACAGGAGAAAGAGGAACAAGTGAAGGAACATTGGTTGGTTGGTTGGTTGGTTGGTGGGGGTTTTGGTTGGTTGGTTTTGTTTAGTTGTTTGTGCGGGTTTTTTTTGCTATGTATTTGCTGATACCTACCACAGGAGAAAGAGGAACAAGCAAAGGAACAAGAACACACAGTGGAGAATTGCTGATTTTGATTGGGAATGGGAACAGAGCAAGTGGTAAACAAAAGCTTATGTAGAAGCATGACCTACAGCACAGCTCCAGATTTCTTCCAGATTGTTAATCAGGAAAACTCTGCATATGATTTCATAAAAAAAAATGATGATTTGATAAGAAATCCCACAGTGCTGGATACAAATTTCAGAGAGCTGATGTAGGGCCCTTGTATATGACTCCTAGTTTTGAATTGATGAATAATGTTGACTGTGTGCTTGGTAACCTGCCTCCACTGACCAATTTCCAGCTGTAACATGCAAGCACAGAATGTACAATTCCAATTAGCTGCTTTGCCCAACTACTTAAAATGTTTTGCACATGCCAGAAAATGTAAATACACAATTAGGGCATATTTAGTTAAAAGGCAAAGCAAGATAAAGTACAACTATTAGTGGCCAGAACAAAAATCTTCACCATCTTCATCCATACTCAGGGCTAATTAAGTTTGACAAATGTGCAAATCAGCTCAGCTGATTATTCAAGGTTTGGTTCTAGGTTAGAAAACATGACACTGGGCATTTTGATGATGTGGGTGACTGCTTTTATGACAACTGTTACTGCTAGCTGTTGTCTGCACACATACTAAAAAAACCTCATAAGCCAAGTGTGAAAGTAATTAGCATTGGGAAGTTGTGTTAACAGGAATTAGAAAAGTAGTCACAGGAGAGCTTCTTTGCAGAAGATCAGTATTAAATGTCATTTGTATCTGGTGGGATATGTTGTCCCATGTCCTTCTGCTTAAATGTAGGAAGTAAATAAAATTCAGTTCATTGTCAGCTCAGTTTAATGACAAGAAAATGAGTTTGGGGGAGGACAAAAAGGAGAAAGCATTTTCTCTCTCTGTCTTATTGAGCATTTACTGATTTCATGTTTAGAAACTCTGCACTTCTCAGTGCCTGAGAGTTAGTGACAAAAGTAACTTTCTTCCTAGGAATCTGAAGCATTCTTCACTGTGATAAATGCTTTATTCTCAGGTTAGAGGTAATTCCCCTCCAGCTGAAACACAAGGTCTAACCCTGACACAAAGTGCTCCTAGACTTGTGGAACGGTTTGGGTTGGAAGGCACCTTAAAGATCATTTGTTTCCAACCCCCCTGATAACATCCACTAGAGCCTGACAACTTATTTTCTTGCAAAATTACAGAGACAACTGATTATAAGCAAGTCGCTTAATATCTGTTTCAGAGGGTTTCAGATTATGTATGAACTGAAAGGTCATGTTGCATTAATCACCACTCTAGCCCCCAGTGAGAGCAGTTGTTACCAGGAATGGAAAATGCATCCCAAAATTCCTCCACTAAGGATGCCCTGGGTACATCTGGGAGGGTTTGTCAAAGTGGAAGTGATACCCCAGCCACAGCATTGCCAGGATTTTGGTGCAAGTCCATCTGATGCTCCATGTAGCAGCTTCACGTAGCTTAATATCCATTTGAGATCTGCATGCAATCCTTGTGAGTGACATCAAGGGTTGGGCTTCCTTGAGGTAAAACCAGGTATGTGGATACCTAAATAAAGTTGGACATGTGGAGGTAAAACTGAGTCTATCACCTCCCCTCTCAGTTAGAATATTGCTGATTAACTTTAAGCCAAAGTCATACTTACAAAAATAGCAGTAACAATAATTTCATTTAAATAAAATTTGGCTTTATGAGTATTTAATCTCTTGCCCTTTCTTCACTTCTCCTATTTTGTACATAGCAAAGTGGTTTCTTTCCCACACCCCTCCAAGTCTGGGTAGGTTTCAGCAAAACAAGACAGAGAGAAGCAATTGAGAGCTAATGATTGGTGCAGTCTGATTATCAGACCCCAGCTAGGCAGAGCTTCTGCTTGTTAAATGTGTCTGCAAGCTCTAGAAAGCTAATTAAAGTAAGCATATTCTTCTCATCTTACAGATCCTCTGTGTCTGCAGGCCACAAGATACCATAAAAGACTTCTATTTCCCTGATCCTTTAACTGTGTGTCAAAGCAATGAGCCCTAAACGAAGTTTTCTCTTTCTCAAGGTGTTGCTAGGTGCTAATTAGCTTCAGGACCTTATCAAAAGGGGAGAAAGTGCAGCAAAAGGTTTGTATGGAGCTTGGTTCCTTTCCTGCTCTTTAGAAATCAGCCCTGAAGGAGCCTGTGATTAGAGCTGGCTGTGACATTTATTTGTGTGCTGTGGTTGTTCCAGGGATGGACTCTACACTTATTAATCCCAGTATATTTTGCTGCTTCGGTGGTTATTTTAGCAAATTGATTTTCCTCACTCTCTAGCTAGGGCTGTCTCTAACATCTTCAGAGCAGAGAGGGAGACAAAGCAATTATTTCTACTTCCCAGGTCTTTGTTAGTCCAGTTCAACTAACACAAACTTCCATCCTGGACCAGGGACTTTCTGGGAACTGATTTGTTCTATCACCATCAGCCAAGGATAAAGCAGAGCAAACAACCCAGTCTCAGGTGAAAGTGGGCAGAACTGAACCAACACAGGTCCAAAAGTCCCAGCCTCGATTAAATTCCCAATGTCCTAATGGGTGGAGCACTGGGAAGTGCCCTCAGTTCCCTGATAGCCTCAGCATTACGTGCTCAAACACTCAAGCACTTTCTAATAATGGGCTTTGAGAAACTGGATGTGGGTTTGGCCTACCCAGATACCTACTTTTTAATTTATTTTATTATTTTTTTTTTTTTTACTGTTCCATTTACTGAGAAGGAAGGAAGTGGTGAGAAAGCCGAGTTCCGTGCCCAGCCACAGAGTCCCAGCAGTTTACAATATTCCCATGCTCCTAAGGACAGTCATGTTCTTGGCAGGCTGAAGTGAGCAGCAGGATCACCTAAAAGTCCTTATGGCTGCTGTCAAATCTTCCATAGCGTGGCAGAGGACATCTTGTTTGTGGAAAACCCAGTCATTTTCAACTCAATTTCCGACTGCTAAATTACCCCCTGTGCTCTCCTAATGACGTTATCATGGTCAAGTCCAGCGGTGTTTGGGGTGACTGAATCCAAACCCTCAGGGCTTATTTGGGTCATGTGTGCCAGACCTCAAAGTGACCTTAACTAACAATCCCTTGTTTCTCTTCCTCTTTCATGTACTTACTTTCCAGGATCAATCTCTTTCCAAAAATAATATTAGTTTTGGCCCCAGACCCTGCTCCATTTCATTCTCCCTATGTCTGGAGCAGTAAGGATAAGAACAAAGCTCTCTGTCTTTAAAACACTTCTCTGTCAACCACAATTGTGTCCTTTTCTTTACTTTCCTTGTATTTCAAAGGGGAAAGTGAAGCATTTTGCACTAAGGCAGGTCTGTGTCCAGTACTAGTAACTTGTACAGCATCCATCATGACTGCTTTTTCGTGTTCAGTTCTGGGGCCCCCAACTGCTGAAGTGGATCCAGAGGATGATCAGAGGGCTGGAGTACCTCCCCTGTGGTGACAGTCTGCAAGAATTGGATCTATTCAGGCTAGAGAAGAGAAAGATCCAGGGAGATCTTCTAGCATTCTTCCAGTACCTGAAGGGGCCTGCAAGAAAGCTGGGGAGGGACTTGTTAAGAGGGATTGTAGGTATAGGTTGAGGGAGAAAGGTTTGAACACTGGAACAGGTTGCCCAGGGAGGTGTTTGAGGTCCCAACCTTGGAGATATTCAAGGCCAGTCTCGAAGGGGCTCTGGGCAACCTGATCTAGTGAAGGATGTCCCTGCTGACTGCAGGGAGGTTGGACTGGATGACCTTTGGAGGTGCCTTCCAACTCAAACCATTCTATGATTCTATTATTCCATTACTGGACTTGTTCCCATCTCATTTTGATATCCTTCAAATCTGAAGGAGAATTCATAAGTAGATGCACTGATGCATGGTCCTTTTGTTCCAACGTAAAACATTTGTCCAGAACATTAAAAATAACCACACAAAGTGAAGAGTAATGTACAGATATTGGAGGATACAGGGGCAGGAAGAGCAGGAGAGGGTGGCCCTGGAATGCTCTGCTCCATTTTATTGGCTGCAGAGAGAATCAGCAGCTGGAAGCTACTGATTATAAAATTATAACAAGAAACTGTTAACACGTTTAACAGCAGAGTGACATCATCCTTGGAAAGAAGTCACTGCAGGAGTCAGTGGACCTTTTTATCACTTCACAGCAAGGCTGGAAGCCTTTCTAGAAGATACACCAGACTAAAAGTCTGGGCTCCAGCAGGCTGTGAACTGGAGGAAGGAGGCTAGACAGAGGCCAAAATGACACTTCCCCTCTCACCTTAAACTTTCTTGAATCAGTGAAAGACTGGCTTACTCCTTTAGAATGCAAAGCTTCAAGCCATGGCAGAGTTTTACAGACCTGTGAAGAATGCAGAGCAGATGTAATGCAGTGACAATATTCACTTGCAGTTAAGGGACACAAGAACTCACTGAGCAGTGTGAGCACTCAGGAGAACAGCTCTCCTCTACCTGCAGAGAAGGTGCTGCTTTGTATTTCACTCAGCAGCTCTTGGAAAGTCATACCTTCATCTTTGTCCACATGAAATCAAGTAGGAAAGGACTTGGGCTATACACCCTGAGGAGAAAGTGGGAGAAGTTCTGGCAACCAGCTCCTTTGACCCACCACCAAGCCCTCAAAAACTTCCAGAGGGCAGTCTCTGCTCCCCAAGTAGGGCAGATCACCATCACAGCATCAGCAGCCCAAGATAGAGAAAACTGCTGTCACTTGTCAACATTATCATCTTTGTTGATTTAAGAACAGGAACTGATAGGTATGCTGTGATGTGATCCCAGCAGATAAATGTGGAAGAGGATGGGCAGCTTAGCAGAGCAAAGGGATGCAGAGGCTCCAGTTCCATTTGCAAATCACAGGGCAGGGCAGGAAGGGTGAAATGGAGAAGAGTTAATGATCCATTATCTTATCTGCTGGGTGGAATCAGGGCCAGTGGTTTTGAGAGTTGGGTTGTTTTTTCATGTTTCCTATTGACAAACACCACTTTTCTTGCTCTTCCTCTCATGGGGAAGAGTTAATTGCCTTCCCTCCCTCTCCACCCAAGAACTGGACAGTGCAGATGGTCCAGCTGCTCATGCTTTTCAGGGGCTGGTGTGGGCACCTGCTCCAGCATTTCCCAGGTTTCCCAAGCACACAACATCCCAGCATTGCATCCCGAGGTTTGGAGAGAGATTGCACTTTTTTGTCCCCGTTTTCGGGCTTGGAGTGAAGCTAATTATCCACATGACCTCAGCAGTCCTCAGCTATTTTCACTGCCTGTGGTTCTCTGCTTCCTGGGAGCAATGACATGGGTACACAGTAAAGAAAGAGCCTTTCTGAGCCAAGTGCTGTTTCTTTAGAAAAAATATTTTTAAGAGAAAACAGATTCTAAAGGCAGTGAAACATTCTATCTCTCTCTACCTACAGCTTACTTATCCCCTGATGTTAGATCTGAGGTTTTCTAAACCTCACTAGAGTCTGCCTTTCTCTGGGCAGTCCTGCACTGCTGACTACCCTTCTAATTCGAAGTGGACTGGTCCTCTGATGCCTTACACCCAGCTGTGGCTCAGCAGCTGTTTCAGTTTAGCTAGGACCTCAAAATCAGGCCACACTTATGTAATTGAGTTGTCAACATTTGCTGAGAGATCATTTATTGTGTTGCCCTGCTCGCTCCCTTCCCATTTAGACAGGAAAGTCTTATACAATAACTTCACCTTGTGGAAAAGGTCACATAGAGAGTTCACAGACCACTGTCTCTCTATTCCTTTGTTTATTGCTTAGTATCCCAATGCCGATCCCATATACCGCGAAACAGGGGGAGGTATTTAAAAATACTCTCTGTTTTGGCACCTTCCCCATAATTAGGCAATATTTGGGTTGAGGTTTTGGTTTACATTTATCCAAGTTTCAGAAAAATCAGGACAAAGCTCAGCAGGAGTTCCACAGTTTCACTGAGTTTCACAGAGAACCCCCACACAGCATCGCTGCAGGTTTTATAGATCTCCATCCAGCCCACAAATGGATTGAGGTTGACTCGAAACCCAGCCCAGGTGTGCCCTGACACCCCAGCATCCCCAGAACTGATCCAGACAGCTGCACAGAGCTTTGCAGAGCCTTCAGTTTGCTGTCTTTCAGTACGTCCTATCCCTTTGGTGGTCCATTGCCACCAAGCTAATGGTGCCATTACACAGCCCATGTGTTAACACCAACATCTTCACGTCACCAATGTCCCGTGGTAGCAACAGGCAGAGCTGTTATCACTTGCTGCAAACTGTTCTTTCCTCTCCTCTTTTTTTTTTTTTTTCTTGGTGAGTGTCAGATGTGGAAAACTGAAACAGGATGATCACTCAGCATGCACCTTGTCTCTGCTGCCTGCTGGAAAGTCATAGCAAAAATGAAAAATGAGAGAGAGAGGAATTTGGAAAACACTGAATTGTTCAAAAGGCAACAGGGCAAATGAAGTCCAACTCCACTGTGGTTTTTCTGGTCTTGATAGAGTTGCACCAAGAGACAAATACTCAGATGTTCCACTGACTTGTCAGCAGGCAATTGGTAAAAATCTTTTAGCACTTTTACTCAAGGAGGGATCTTTTTCTTTTTTTTTTTTTTCCACAGAACTCCTGTGGATATGATGAGGCATTCCCCAAAGAGAACTAATGATCTCATCCTAGCTGACCCTACAAAGAAACCTCTAGCCCAAGCCTGAATGCTGATCAGCAAGCGCTCACTTATCATGCCCCAGCTGCTGGCTGATGCTCCCTTTGGTCTTGCATTGCTTTTACCCACAAGGGTTTCCGTGGAAATTAATACACAGCACCATACCTGTTATATCATGCCCAATCTGCTGTTTTTCCAAGGGGTGTACTGCATGCCAGCCCTCTAAATCCTTGAAAAGCCTTGGATCTATAGGGTAGTAATTACCCACTGTCTGTGGAGCAAATCCAAAACATTCTGGGGCTGTGGAACTGTAGTTAGGCTGTAGCCTGCATGACTAACTGACTGCTGCCAGTTCTCCCAGTCACAAGGTGTAACGTAACCCTTGCAGCCACGGGATGTTTTCCTACGTCTAAAAAGCCTTTGCAAGGATTTCAGGGGTTGAACGGGATTTGCCTGCTGTGAAACTGGATTCAGATTTTAAAGCAGGTTTATTGGTAGCAGGCCTCTCCACACGCAACATTCCCACCACATGAGACCTCCCTACCTTCAGTGACGCCAACAGGACATGTCCACAGAGCGTGCCTGCAGATAGGGTTGATCAGTTTTTGCATGCCTAAGTCTGGGTCATGTAACAGGAGCCTGCTCTGTGACCTGAGTCTCTTTCTCCTGCTATGTGACCCTGTTCATGGTACGTGGGCTGGCCTGTGGATTAAGGACCAGCAAAATATCTGTGTCCAGTGTGAGGCTTCGTGGGAGGGAGAGGGGAGCAGGGAGAGTCAGAAACTCAGCTCCTGGAGAAGACAGCAAGGTCTTTCTTCAGGTCTTTCCTCATGCTCTGCTCAAAACAGCTTTTCAGTCCTAACATGCAGCAATGTCTAACATCCACTAGCATGTATCAAAAGGGATCCACCTCGAGAAATTGATGGTCAGACTCAATGATCATAGAGGTCTTTTCTAACTGAAACAATTCTGTGATTCTATGATTGTAAGTGATGTGAGACACCAGAACTATGTCCACCCTATATGAACACATGCACAATGTCCTCATCGAAGCTGTGAGAGCCCTCTGATAATTTGCTTGATTGCCCATGCAGCCATCATCACAATTTTCCAATTTAGAGGGACCACAAAAGACATAAAGGGGAAGATCCAGACTTTAAAATGATCAAGAGAAAACAGAACAGTATAGAGGTGTGAGAGAAAGAGAGTAATATTAAAGGAAAATCTAGGGTTCAGGGGTGGGATACTGGCCCAGCAGAAGGATAAAAGGGCGTAACTGCATGGCCACACCCAATGCTTTAATTTTCACCTCATCTCCTTCTTTGAGCCTCCACCCATCAGAAACACTACTGAATTAGCTCTGCTGTGTGGAGAGCAGGGTGTATTCAGTAGCACACACACTTTCCTCTGATATCAAGTCCTCCAAGAACTGCTGTGGAGAGCGAGTCTGATCACATTCAGGGAGGGACACACGATGTATTCCTTTGTCCACTCCTATCGGTCAGACCTGCAGGTCCTGCCATTATGCCAATTAATTGTCTTCTAGTGTTTACACACATTTGTGCTGCGGGGATTTGAAGGTTATACAACACATGCTTGGGACAACATAATTTCGTGTCCTTGTGAAACCTGGGAAGGTACAGCAAGATCCCTAGAGCACAGAAAGCTCCGTGAAGTACTTGTGAGAATAATGATAATTCATTTGCTTTACCCAGTGGCTGCAGTTTGCATTCCAAGGACGATTTTATGTGGGACCCTGGAATTTCTCATTAGCTTGGGTACAATCATTTCTAAGAATGCTTGAGGCATTTTACAAATATTTACAGCTGGGGCACGTGGATAAAAAGGGATGGAAGGTAGGTATAATTGAACTGAAACTGGCTTAATACCACTAATTCATCAGATAATTGTGCTAGTTAAAACTTTACCTATAAGACACACCTGTACCACAAACAGAGGCAGCCAGCAGTGACTGGTGACCTGACAGCTGTCTAAGAAATGCACAGTCACAGTCAAGATCTGTTAATGAACCCCCAAACAGGTAGATGGAGTTCCATGCATGGGGACATTACCATGCAGCATCTACCTGCACATCTTTTGATGGTGGCTTTGTAGGCTGTACCACCAAGAAAAGTAAAGAGATGGGAAGTCATGTTAGTGAGGTGATTGAATTCCGTAATATATCTCTTTTTTCCTAAAACTACCTCCTGCAAACTATCCAGGTTCTTACTCTCTTGCTCTCTCCTAATATTGTGGACTGAGAGACGTTCCCAAATCTGCTAGCAGTCCTCATGGTTTTGCATGATACTTTGTTGAAGGTTTGTCCAGTTTATGACTGTATACACACAAATGCACACATCTGTATCTGAAACAGCTGTTCTTCACCTTCTGTGCTTCAGATTCTCAGCGGTGAACTGGAAGAAACTTTACAGAGAGCTCATTTCCATCCTTTAATTTTTAAGAACTTTAAGGGCAAGTAAAGTTTTTTTCTCCTTGAGAGATTGATAAAGTGAAACTTATACCTTGCAGCAGCCCTAGTCACTCTCCTGAAGGCATGTTCACCTCTCTCTCCTCACAGGAGAAGAGACCCAGGGCTCCCCTCCTGCCACTGAGTATTGGGTATGGGCCCATACCGGGCTCCTGTTATGGAGGGGATCAGTGCTTTAGCTGCAAAGAAAAGAAACTGAATCACAATAGAGGTTGCTGGAGAGAGGCTTCTGGAAAACATTCTCTGTTTCTAATTTTGGTAAGGAAATAGGCAATTACTGTCTTAAAAAATTAAATGTCATGAAATTTCAAACTCCGTTTGTTTCTGATAAATAACTCGCAACTTGTGACAGAGGTTGCTGGAAATGTCCCCTAATAGCAGTGTGGTGTTGGCCAAGAAATGTTTAATCTGTGCTCTAGCTTTTTCTTCATGTGGTTTGACTGGCCTATAGTCACATTAAAAAATCATCTGGTTAGTTTTGTTCTTAAAAATAAATTTGAGCCCGTCAGCCTCCACTTCATAGCAGCTATACAAAGTCTGTTCAGAGAAGCTGGTAGAACTAGGAGTCAGCGAGCCCTAAAACACCATTTGCCAGCTTAGTTGAACTTCAGAGAGGGAGTCTGAAATCTTGATCTATGTGTCTTCAAGCTTTGGCTGAGCTCCAGCTCTACCTACTACCCAAGAAAGCTCGACCGGATAGCGTGTATTCTGTTGGATGTGCATCCAGGAGGCAGAACAGTGATGTTTACACACACTGGCTTCTGAGTCAGCTCCATGCTTCACTAGGTTGTAATTTCTGGTGCAGAACATGTTCAGTAGGTTTGGTTTAAATGACCATGCAGATATCTGGGCCTCAGACTATCTTTAGAGTTTGTCTTAGGAGGTTTATTTGGCTCTAACCCAGACTTCTATCAACTTTCTACCACTTAATGTGGTCTGCATTTCCAGTACTCAGTTGAGGCAGGGGACTACCCTGGCACTCATTGAACACATGAGCATCAAACCCTGTCGCCCATATATTTAGTTGAAGACCTTACCAATTCCACTAGTCCTTTTCAAAAGGACTTTTAGGTGTAAATCCCAGTTGTCTGAATGAACTCACTGGCTTCAAAGCCAACCAGAAATTCCATCACTTTTACCTGCACTGGTGACCCAAACACTTGTCAACAATCTCTTCCTTACAAAATTGAAGCCTCATTAAAAGAATTCTTCAGTGATTGCCCTCAATGTCTGGAAATAGTCTTTCATGCCATAGTGTTCAGATTTGGAGATGCTTTATTCCTGGAAACGTACAAGGCTTGAAGACAGGACAAGAAAAGGTGAATGGGTCTCTCCTGACATGCCACACTACTATGGAATGGAGTTTCCTTAGTCATTAACACTCACTGATAGACATATCACCATGTGTTGCTTTTATACTTCCATGGCTGTATCAGAGACAGCAGAAGCAGTCATCAACCTCAGTGAGATAGGACACCCAGCTGAACATGGTGGCTTGAGCTTTAGCTTGTATTTGATGGTGCACAGTTCATCTGTCGCCACTACTACAGCCTGCCTGAGGCAGTGGGAATTAATTACAAAGCTTGAGAAGACAAGTCAATAACAGAACTGAAATATTCCCATTAGTGTCTCTGGAATGAGATCTCCCAGATAAAGTCTGCAGATCATAAAGAATGATGCTAGGTGAGATAATGTTGCTAATTAGAAGGACATAGCGCCCAGCCTTCAGCCAGCTCTCGTGAAGCTCCATGAGGTCATGCATGAATAGGCTCCAAGGAAAAGTGTCAGTAAGGATGGCTTTCTTCAGTAGATTCACCTGTGATAAGCACATTTCAGTGTCTCAGGGCAGGATGAGTAGGTGCTGGAATTTCCATATCCATGTAAAAATAACATAGTATAGAAAAATCCTGTAAATGCCTTTCTCTTTTTTTCCCTTTCCCACAGGTTCTATTTAAAATTAGAGATAAGCAATAGGAAATCTGTAGCAGAAAACAGATATCCATTATCTGTGGATATTTACTGTCATCCAGGGATGATCTGCTCATGAGTTATTACATCCCAGTATGGTGAGGAAAAAAAACCCAACATGCATGAAATTACTTCCACTTGATTCTGAGGTAGGTCCCGAGTGACCAAAATCTCTGTCCTTTGAAACAAATCCAGATCACATTCATTGTGCAGGCTGTGTTCTGATGCAGTCTGGAATTTGTTTTTCCCATCATGTGAGAGAGACAACATCCAGTCCAAAAACGGAGATGTCAGGCAGTACGCAAATTCACTCATCGGAGAGAAATGATGCTGCAAAGGCACAGAGCAAAGTGGGTTAGCAATGCAGCAACCCTCTCTATTGCCTTCAGTAGCCCTCTCTATTGCCTTCAATAGCCCTCTCTATTGCCTTCAATAACCCTCTCTATTGCCTTCAGTAACCCTCTCTATTGCCTTCAGTAACCCTCTCTAGTGCCTTCAGTAACCCTCTCTATTGCCTTCAGTAACCCTCTCTATTGCCTTGTGGACAGAACCATCTTTGAAGGATTAATAACAAACTGAAAGCTTCACTGGAAGATCTCCCTTGTTTGTTTTGGCTTCCAGAGCATTTCAAAGTGCAATTACTAGCAGTTGAGAAAGGGAGAGGATGAAAAAAAGCTCTTGTGGTTAGCACACAGGGCGGTGGCTCAGGAGACCTGGGTTGATTTCTAACCTCTGTCACGGTCCAGTGTCACACAAGAAAAAGAGCCGTTAATTCATGTGCTGCTTGCATCCTTTCTTAGGGCAGGGCTGAAGCTGCTCTTTGCCTGCCCAGTGCTTGAATGCCAGCAGCAGAAGCTGCAACTCCAGACACAAACAATGTCAGATCCTTAGGGTGTGCTGATGCTAAAGCCATTCAGACAGTGACAATGATGTGTGTCCCCTTCAAGGCTCCCCAGCACTTACATATAAGCCTTTACTAACTGAAACATACTGCTTCTGATGGCTGTGTACAGCCATGCACCCCTTAAGCCAGTGGACAGGGATGGATTTGTGTTCCATGAGAATGAACATCTTCATTAAGATCCATGTTTGCTCGGCAGTGACAAATCTTTCCTTCAGAACACAGCGATTAAGGTTTAATTTTATTCTGGATTATAGGCAGTTCTGTTTGCAAAGCAGCCCTCATCCAAGGCTGCACACATATTGCCTGGAAATGAACATTACTCTCCAACTGCTCTAAGCAGCTTTGGATAAGAAATGATGGTTTCAGGAAGATTAGGAGCATAAGAAAGATCTCCAGGCTAAGAGGAAGTTAAGAGAATGTGCCACCATGAGCTCAGGAGGAAATGATGCCACCTGCAAAAGTCTGAGTCAAATTACTTGGGAGAGTTGAAGATTCTAATTGGATTCCAGAAGAAAAGTTTTCACAATAAGAATAGTTTAGACATCAGAATCATCTGCCAAGGGAAGTAGTGGGCATTGGACAGTGTGAAGGCTCAGCTTGACAGGGTGCTGGGCTCATTTCAGCTTCACTATTACCTGAAAAGGTTAGACCATATGATGCTTGGGAACCCTTCCAACCTGGCATTCTGTGATTCTGTGAGAAAGGTGTTGAAAACAGGAAAAAGTTGATGGGGAAAGGGTGGATAAGTGATGATCTTAGGAGATGGTAAGTGTTGAGGACAGCCTATATGTGTGTGTGTGTGTATATGTATATATCTACCTCACTAGGAAGTCTCTTCTCAGGCTGTGCCAGGGGAGGTTTATGTTGGATGTTAGGAAGAAGTTCTATACAGAGAGAGTGATTGCCCATTGTAATGGGCTGACCCGGGAGGTGGTGGAGTCACCATCATTGGAGGTGTTCAGGAGGAGACTTGATGGGGTGCTTGGTGCCATGGTTTAGTTGTTTAGGTGAGTTGGATTGGTCGATGGATTGAACACAATGATCTTGAAGGTCTCTTCCAACCTGTTTTTTTTATTATTATTATTATTATTATTATTATTATTATTATTATTATTATTATTATTAATCTATAGGCTTCAGTCTACTTAAAGAAACAAACCAGTGGCACAGGTTCTGGAAGTTTTATTATATGGCAGCCCTCAGGAGCATCACCAGAGTTGAAGTTAAAGGTGTCATTTTAAAGACAGAGGGGAATAAAATCTGTCTTGTCCAGTTCAAGGGCTGCATAAAGAAGATAGACAGAGGGCTGGAAGAGAAGCAGGGCACAGGAAAAGGAAGTGATGCTCAAAGGGCTGCTGCAATGAAATGTTTTCTTTGTTGTCCAGCACCCTGTTGATGCAGATTGTACCTCCCTTGGGGTTTTCATCTTAGGCATGTGCCTATTCTGCCAGAGAAAGTTATTTAAATGCAACATATTATTATTTGTTCTTAAATACATGTGTTCATCCCCCCCCCCGGGAGCAGCAGGAGGAGGACAGTGTGGCTATCTGATGAATATTTCACCCTCACTGCAGTGACAGCTTTGATTTGTGAATCAGTTTGGAATAAAATGCTGGTAATTTTTCATGGAAAAAAAATAGTGGACATCATTTTCATCTGTCTAAAAGAGAACAGCAGAGAACTGAACTGCCTGGACAAGCCATTATCTGAGTGCCAAAATCCTGGATGGATATTAAGTTAACATTTTTAACCTGGAGAAGCAACATTGCAATCACACCTAATAAAGCAGATTCTGCTTGTATATTGTTTTCAAGTATCTGCAACTCTGCTCATCAATTTTTCACATTATTCCTGGGCTGTTTTCTCACAATCAGACTCTTTGATGGTTTGATGTTTTGTTCTCTGGAGATTCCTTTCATGAATTTTTACTACTTCCTCAGAGAGATCTTTTTTTCCCTTGCTATTTATTTTTAATTCCAGAAGAACGTTGTCGCTGTGCTATGGTGTAGCAAGAGGAGAAGGCAAGGCAGTGGAAACTCCTTTAACTGAGTGACATGGAAAAACCCCTCTGGCTCCCTCTCAGCCAAAGAAGGTCAACTGCAGTCAGACCTACAACTCTGTAAATGGATCCTGTATCCAGTATGTTACATTGATCCCCAGCTTCATAAACATCACATTGACGATGGTGACATCAGTCCTAACATCAGGGTGATGAAATACTACCAGGACATAAAAAAATGACTTCATACTGCCAGATTTGATCACAACAACCACTGGAACAAAACCAGAAAGTATCTTTTGTAATGACTAACTAGTCATTAGCAATAGTGTTTTGTTCAAGGAACTTTCTAGGCTGCAGGAGCATTGCTTGCTATCTAACTCTCTGTGCTAGGGTGTCTAGGCAGGATGTTGAGGTGAGATTGAGAAGAGGAAAACTGGATTGCCTCAGTGGTTAGAGCAAGGGGATGTGTGAAGCTGGTGCTGCTGGACTGTAAAGAAGAGCTCCTGGCTCCCTGACTGTGAGGAAGAGCCAGATTTTTATGGTTTTTTTTTTGTTTTTAGATTTACCTTCATCTGTTTTAGCCCAACACTAAGCACAGGTTAGCAGTAAGGTTCCCAAACAGCACTGTTGGTACCTTGCTGCTGGACACACATGGAAAGTTACACTAGGACATGTCCAAGGTGCTGGGCACGTTCCTCTGCAGAATTAAAGACATGGGGTCTGCTCTCATCACTGTCTCTGTCAGTGCTGAGCCTGAGGACATCCTTTCTGAATTTAATAGAAGTCTAGAAGCTGCTCTATTAAATCATACAAAGACCAACTTGACCATGTTGCAGGAGAGTTCTGAGTGGTCTTGGTGGTATTTAGGGACGTGATTATAAGCTGAAAAAAGTTCACATGGTTATAAGCTGAAAAAAATTCACATGGTAACAATTTTTTAATAAAATGAAGGGGGTGGACAAAGAGAACATTTCAGATTTTTCCCTTGAAAATGTTACAAAATTACTTTCCACATACCTCAGTTATCTCTACCTGCATTTTCTATATGAAAATCTGTGCCTCCAAAATGAGTGAATAAAGCCAACAAAATGAGAACAGTATGAGACAGATCTTTGGATTGTGGAAATAAAGTGTGGCTGAGGTGACATCACTGGGGCAACAGTGATTTATACCAGCTGAGGATCTGGCCCATAAACTGGGAATAACTCTTCCTGTCCTGTGATTTATGTACTCCAGTTATTGACTGCTTAGGAATAAACCCTCTGTTATAAACAATCTGGGAAGCGAAGAAGGCAATTGTGTCTTAATGAGACCATGGTTCAGAGCACTGCCCTGTTACAGTGACCCTTCTATAGATCAGAAAGTCTCCTTGATTTAATTACCTTACAGAACTGCAGACTAGACAGCTCCAAAACTCCTTTATGCCCCAATTTATTATTATTCTTTTCTTTTTCTCGGTGCACTTTAGAGTGATTTACAATTCAGCCAAGGGACTCTTCAGGCAACTGCTGAGAATTGTTTGGAGGGGTTTGCAGTTTGTATGCAATCACATTTTTCTTAAGAAAAAAGAAAAAAAAAAGAGTAAAATTCAAAACATAAGCCCATTTTGAGACGATAAAGGTCTTGTCTCCTTTACCAAGCACAAAGAATAAGGAGTTCTGCCTTTTAAGTCTAAAGGACCAAAAGCTTCAAGCGTAGAATTAAGGGAATTTAAATTAGAGGCAAGACACTGCACATGTCGGAAATGTTCCCATTTGAAAGTTCACAATTTAGTCTTTGCAGGCACTTCTCAGCAGATATTACAGGATTGTTCCACCAGGATTATCTGATCTTCGAGGATAGGGTTGTTTTCTCCTTTCAAATCTGTGGCATAAACCAGTGGAAATAACAGGATGTTCCCTTCAATTCACAAATGAGTATTTTCTCCTGTCTCAGGATGTCTCAGTCTCTTATTAGATAAGGCTCAAAACACCCCCAAAAAATTAAACAAACCCCCAAGTCTGACATCTGCATTTCTCCTGGACCACTGCAACCACTGCAGCAAGCAGCCTTGGCTCCTCTGATGCTTCCTCAGTGCCAGTCCATGGGATTCTGTCTCACTGCTGGCAAGGAGGGATGCTCAGAGTCACCCCAGCCCAAACTGAGTGTGACTTGTCCTGAGGACCACAACCATCAACTATAAAGCCACACAGCCTAGAGGTGGCTGTTGGCCATGGAGACAGCATGGAATCTGTCTTTGTGATATCAAAAGTCTTGGTAATATTCAATAAACACCAGCGTCTGTGCTGAGCCTTTGAGAAAGTCTCCTTAAGCATTTCACTCATCTCTGTGGATTCACAGACTTTGGTGTCAGAGTTGTCGAAGTCCCTGCATGATGGAGCTGAAATCCCATTGCATTTTCATAATTTACAGCTGCTTTCCAGAGGCTTTGACTGACAGACACAATTCCCACTTGCCTTTCTTCTGAGCTCCTTTCTGTGCACCACCAACCCTGACTTAGGATCAGCTCTTCCCCTCTACTAAATCTTTCTCTCCTGGTATCTACTTCTTGGCATTTTCCATCTCTCTCTTTCTCTAGCCATGGACAGGTGAAGCTTCTTCTTTAATATCATGGTCTAGCCACCAGTGTCTGTTTCACTCTCAGGGTGCTGGAAAGCAAGAGCCTGACCCAGGAATGAGTCAGGTCCTTTTCCCCTGGACACAAGCACACTACCTGCGCTCAACAAAGTACTGTGCTGGGTGGCGTATTTACATACTATCATTAATGAGCTCATGCTATTAATTGTAACCAATGCTGAAAATGCAGTGGAATTTTGAAGTGAAAGCATCCCATTTATTGGCATATTTATACCACACGAATATACTTCTTTCCGAGTCCCTTAAGCAGAAACACAGAATCCCTCAGGAATGAAGTCTCCTGGGGAAAGTTATAGTAGAGAGAGAGAGGAACTTTAACCTATGCTGTAAACCATACATTCATATTTAATAAGCCCCTGCCTTCTTTCAACACAAATAAAATATTATTGCTCTCTGAGCCAAAATATGTTTAAATGGAACAATGATTTATATTTTTCCAAAACAAACAGTCTTCAAGTAAAGTTCCTTGGAAATTATTTGGGAGATATTTTTGTGAATTGGATGGGTGCCTGAAAATAATGTTGTAGATGGCAAGATCTGACAATGGCAATAATTACACTGCTATAATTCAGCTTAAGCATTTTACCTTCCTCTGGGTACCAGGACTCCCTTTTTCTCCTTGACATCCAGGGTATTTTGATGTATTCTGGTTGAACATTTAAATCTCCAATCACAAGCTCCTCTGGAAAATATAGCCTTGTATTTTTAGGACTGGAAAAGGACACAGGGAACTTGTTTCTCCCTATTAAAAGTGTAATAAGTGTCTCTACTAATAGAAAGGGGGGGAGAGAGAGAGAGAGGGGGAAGAAAGAGAATAATGTGACAATTGTAATGATCCTGCTCTGTCATAAAACAAATATGTTAATAGTGAAATACAACCATCAAACTGCAGAGCAGCTCTGACATCTGGACTGTGTTAGAGGCACTTGAAGGGGAGCCTGTGCAGTGCTCTGCTGCTGCTGCTGCAACCCAGAGCCGTGGCAGGTGGGATCTGCAACACTCCTCCAACCTGGTCCCCTCTTAAACTTAGGATGATGCTGAATCAGCCCTCAGTGAGATCCATAGCCAGCACTTATGCCATCTGCAGTAGAACACGATTCCCTGAGGAGGTTTTCAGCCTGCAGCTAAAAGCAGGGTTTGACTCCTGGGTGCCCCTGGGCATCTGTGGCTCTGCTGAATCGCAGGCTGGATCTGATCATTGATGCAATAAAACATTTCCTGCATTCTTGATGGTTTTGTTTTGCTTAACTCAGTGCAAGAAAAAGGGAGAAGGCAAAACGGTGGCAAGCAGCTCAGCTCTGGTACAAGTAAGAACAACCTTTAGGCTGCTAACAGCCTCCCAGCCACCTGGTTTCATCTCAACCAGCAGCTCAGCCCCATACAGCCCCTTGCTCCCTTGCCTTGATGGGATAGGGGGGGAAGAATCAGAAGGATTGAAGTGAGAAAATTTGTAGATTGGGATGAAGACAGTTTAACATGGAATGTAAAAGCTGTGTGTGCAAGCAAAGCAAAACAAGGCATTCATTCCCCACATCTCATCAGCAGGCAGGTGCTCAACCATCTCCTGGAAAGCAGGGCTCCAGCACACATAGAGGTGACTTAGGAAGACAAATTCCATCACTTCATTCTTTTTCCCCCAGCATTATATGCTGAGAATGACTTCACACGGTGCAGGGTACCCCTCTGGTCAGCTGGGGTCAGCTGTCCTGGCTGTGTCTCCTGCTACTAAATTCTTGAGCACCCCTAGCCTGCTCACTGATGGGGTGGTGTGAGGAACAGTCAAGAACTCTGTGTAAGCACTGCTCAGTGGTAACTAAAACATCCCTGTGGTATCAACACTGTTCTCAGCACAAATCCAAAACATAGCTCCACAGCTGCTACCATGAAGAGAATTAACTCTGTCCCAACCAGCATCAGCACACCGGGTTTCTGCAGAGCTTTTGATAACCAAGAATCAGATTTCAGCAACAGTCTCCAACACTGTGTGCTGCAAAGTTCTCCCAGGTCTATGTCCAAAACCTGGGGCTGGATTAGTGCTACCTCACATGTAACCACCAGTGTCTGCTGAAGTCACTGAGGGTTTAGGAACCAAGTGCCAAACACTAAGCCCTACTGCATAAAACCAGAGACATTAAGGGAAGCAAGCACTTCTTGCAGGACACCTTTCCCCTCAAGTTTTTGCTCCCTCTTGCAAGTGCTCTCCTTAGCCCAGTTTCCAGTGCTCCCAAGCGATGGGGACTCCAGTCCAGGCAGCAGCCACGCAGTCCTGTTTATTTATACGACTCAACCAGAGCTGCACAAAAGGTTATGGCTACAGGCCAAATGTCTTTGACATCACAGCCTGTCATTAATGGCATAAATCCTCTGTGATTTCATTTCCCAGTCAGCTAACCAGCAGCTATCACAGATTATTTTAAAGAGGGGGGAAAAAAAAGTCTAAACATTTACCTTCAAACCCCAAACAGATCATATCATTCTATTTTGCCTTCCCAATATTAAATATATTCTCTGGCATATGGCATTTTTATTACAGGTTGTGACCAGTCAGGGAGCTTGTTTCAGAAAGAGATATGCACAAAGAGCAGCTTTCTTATTGTTCCCTAAGGAGAGGAACAAAAATGGCATTTCATTTAACAAAACCTTTACTAACCACAATATTTTGCTACTCTAATGTATTTTTGTTGCCCTGCTTGTGCACCAGACATCTATTGGGTCATTTATTTCAAGGCAGAGAAAAATTAAAAGATTGCTCTCTGTGCTGTAGCTTCCTCAGCCTGAGAACATTTAATGTAGTCAGGTCAGAACAGTGTTTCTTCAGACCATGCCTGTCTTGGGTTTTGCATCAGACTATCGTGGTTATGTGCAAAATATTAGTAAATGACTCAGAGCATAAAAGGACCCAAAGATACACACAATGCCTGAGCATTTCAATCTCAGACACCTTGCTATTTAAAGTCTTACTGATCTTGGCCAGTATGCTGCTTCATAGTAAGCTTTGATATTTAAACAGCCATTGCTGGTTAAATTAAATCAGGCCTAAAAAGCACAAGTTTTCCAAGGGGCTGCTACTAAAACTGTAGGTTTAAACTGGGAATTTTTTCTATGTTTATAGGTAAAAGCATCTAGGTTGGGTTTGATCTCACTTTGGTTTTGTTTGTTTGGAGTTTTTTTGCATATAAACTTGTAATCACTGAAATTAACCCAGATTATTGTTTGAGAGCAAAAGAACCTAATGGTCCTGCCTCCAGAAGGAAACATCATCTTTTACAAGGGTAATGTACAGCATTGCTGTCATCTGGAAAGTGTCCTGTAAGGAGAAGTTAATTACAAGGAATTAGAGATGAATTCTGATAGCAACATTAATTCAAAGGAGAAAACTCAGGATTAGATCAAGACTGTGCCACTTCTGCTGCAGAAAGGGCAGAATGACACAGGCAGTTTGGTACCTGGTGACAGCAGTGGCTGGGCAGAGGCAGTGAGCCTGATCTTCCTAATGCCAGAGCAAACTCCTGGGGGCTGTATTTTTTCAGTTCCTCCCTGCTTGGAGGTCACAGGGGATGGAGCACCACAAGGAGCATCAGGCAGTGAGCAGGGTGCCAAGGGACCAGGGCAATGCAGCTGAGAAGATGCCCCAGGCTGGGAAGGTAGACATGAATTTTTCCAGCACAGAAAATAACAACCTCGGGGCACATAAATAAGTCCAGCTGAGCAAATGCAATCTCCCCACTCTCTCTGGCCACCCTGCAGTTGTTCAGAAGAGAAAGGGCAGAGCTGGAGCTGGACATTACAGCACGAACCCAAAGTTCCCGTTTGAGCCATCACTCATGCCTTCATCCCATATCAACCCTGTGCCCGAAAGCCCTCACCGCCACCAAAGAATAACAAAAGGACCTCCCGCATGCCTCAGCAAATATAAATTAGATGCTTCATTTTTTTCCTTTTCTTTTCTTTTTCTTCCTCCTTCTTTTTTTTTTTTTTTTTTTGTTTTGTTTTGTTTTGTTTTGTTTTGTTTTGAGCTGTCTGGAATCTCAGGAGGCACCCTCAAGGAAACGCTACCCAGACGTGCAGACAGCAGGGATGTGTCAGAGCACTCATGTGAGAGCCAAAGCTAAAATATGCCTGCAAAGCACCAGTAGCTCCATTCTTATGAGTAACGCATCCCAAAGGTGCCATAACATGCACGGATGCAATGAATTCTGGGGCGCTGGAAGGAGTACAGCAAGAGGAGGAGCTGCAGAGGAGAGTTTCTTAAGAAAGCCAACAAGTTCTTTTTCCACAATTTATCATACTACTCTTACACTGTGAGTTTGCCTTTCCCTCCAACTGCAGAGATGAAAAGTCACACAACTCCAGCATGGCTTGAGCCAGCCAAGAAAAAGAAATGCAGCTTTTTTCTGCTCCCCAGGGCATATATTATGGCTATTTGCTAACTTAATTTTTTTTTTCTTTCTGTCTTTAATATGTGGAGGAGACAAACTTCAAGGAGGGAATGTGGTCATCTCTTATCTGAAACAAAATCTACCATGTTGGAACAGGCTGAACCTGTTTTGTTAGGAAGATGTGTGAGGGGCAGAAATATATTGGAGTGGTAATGCCTGGATTTTTCAGCACAGATAATGCAGCACAGTTCTGCCCTGGTGAATACCAGGCATACAGTAGAGTCTTGCAGTGCTGGTGGAAATAATAAACAGCACATCTGCAACCTGGCAGAAGAACAAAATGTGTGCCAGGGCAGAGCAGGATGAAGGTCAGCAGTAAAGCAGACCCCAACTGCCATGGTTGCAGAAGTTCCCAGGGTCTATGTGCTCCTGTGGATGATGAGCTGAGTGCCAGCAAAACGTCATGAACCTTCAGATCCAATCAAGTTACCTGCAAACATATCACAGAATCACAGAGTCACTACAGTTGGAACAGACCTTCAAGATCATCAAGACCAGGAGCACTACTACACCATATCCTTGAGCACCATATTTAGATGGCTTTAAAATACATCCACTGATGGTGATTCAACCACTTCCCTGGGCAGTCTGTTCACACCTTTGAGAACCCTTTCAGTATAGAATCTTTTCCTCAGGTCTAACCTAAACCTTCCCTGCTCTAACTTGATGCCATTTTCTCTTGTCCTATCAGTTGGAACATGTTGGGAATCTTTCTTCTGAAGAGCTATCACCAACAACCACCATCCGAAGGAAACCTGTAAGATTTGAAGTGTGTGTCCTGAGGCTTTCAAGCAGTACATAATTAATTACACCTCAAATGCATGCAAATCATTTCTATGTGTAACAAAATCTCCTGAAGTCTGAAAACTCAGGGTGTGAAAGACTGGGGACTGTTTAATCACTCATTCTAATAGCAGAATTGTCATTTAAAAAAGCTCCACGATGTGATTCCTGCAGCAGATGAAAACGAGGGGCAATACATGCAAATGCTCCTCACGTTTTCTTTTCCAGTTCTCCCAGTGGTTTAATTTATATCTGATGAGTCTACAGTTTTAAGAAGGAGAATGGCACATTAGTCTCTCTGGCAATACTGCTCAGGATGAAAGCACTCTCATTATTCGCACGGAAAGATTCAGATTTGCTTAAGCAAGAACTGTCACAACACTCTGAGGTCCAGGGATTCCTGCGGGAGGTAGTCTGACATCCTTGAAGCTGATTTGCATTAATTTATGACTATTACATTGTCTGTTTGTCCAATGGTTCTAAAGATGTTTAGTCAATGCATACTTTGAGTTAATTCAATAGAAAAAACTGTCAGATAATACACCAAGGGATGGGCACAGCAATTCAGGCAGCCCCTCCTCGTTCAACACTGAGCCTACAGATCTGCAGAAGGACTTCTTCACAGGAGTTATAAATGTTGAAAATACCAAGATGCTCCAACTATCCTAAAATATTGCAGCTATAAAGGTAAATACCAACTACACAAGGGTTCTTGAGATCAAAGCCTGGCAGAGAGAGAGAAAAGAAGGGGGAAAGGATGAGAAGGGCAGAAATAAACTTCTGAGCCTGCTGGGAGACAGCTTTGGAAAACTCAAGATAACTACTCCAGTACAGCTCCAGCACTGGCTCTAATTAGGATAAGTCAGGGTTCTCCTAATTGCTTTTAATTCCCATAGCTTCTTTGGAAGCAGGATTGACCTCACACAGGGTGTACAGTGCTGTGTTGGATCATGTGGATGTGGAGGAGAGCACCACATCCAAGGGCCATATCCTTCTCACCTTGCTGGTAAGGATGCAACACTCAGAAGCAATGTCCCATATGGGAACAGGTTTGCAGGCTGACCAGATAAAGAGGGAGAAGGGAGGCCAAGGACATCATGGCCTACAAGACTACCTATCTCCATCAGCACAGCCTTCGCAAGGCAAGATGCAGGTGACATCGTGCCTCCCTCAGCTGAATGAAATCTTTCCTTTTTGCAGATGTTGCTCTTACAATCACCCCAAACCATGCAGTCAGATGCCCTTCAGGTGGAGCTACTGACCTGCGATAAAGAGCAGATGGAGCATTTTTTGCCCTCCATGTGCTTTGAAATGCACCACGTGCATTTGAGCTGCTCCATACCTTTATTCACTTTCTTTTCCTTTAAAGCTTTTATTTTCTTTCTTCAATGAGCTGCCGGGCTTCTTCTTAGAGGGCAGACATCTCTTGCCAAGCTCTCTTACAGAAGGAAGAATGGAATTCCCTCTGTTTCCATTTGGAGATCACAGAGGTATCCTGCATCAGCTCAGACAGCCAAAGCTCTCTTGCCTAAGGTGTAAACAGAGAAAATACCAACTTGTGATTTGCCTCTACCTTTCCAGCAAAAGTGAAGTCAGCACAAGTATCAACATGGGAGAAAGGAAAGAATGATCTGCTGTTCTGTCTGGCATTCTCTGTGCGCATGAAGAAGGACTCAGCCAGATGAAAGAGTAAGGGTGGAAATTCTTTGGCTAAAGGTAGACATTCATCCTTCCTGGGAGCTGACAACCATTGCACCAGTCAAGGATGCTAAAAGACTTCAAAAACAGAGCTTAAAGCCATATTATTTCTCTGGGTAATCTCTCTGCCCCAGGGTGAGATTCATCCCTCTTCATGAAGATCCTGTGCTATTAACTATAGAAATCCATCTTTTCCCCTTAACAGCCTATTATACATCAATTAAATGAAACTCTGATAATGATTTCAGTGGAGGCAGTATCTTGGAGTTTATTAGTCTTGGGCAGCAGCAGCAGCAGTCAGATCTTTCTCAAAGCCTAATAATCCAGACATTTCTCAGGTGGTGACCTCAGAGTGCTCTGGTTTGGTTTGTTCTGTACAGCAGAGCTGTGAGTGTCTGCAGAAGGGAGCAGTATGCTCCTGAGGCAGCAGAAGGTGGCTCAGGCAGCCCAACCATGAGGCACCACTCCTGCCATGTAATGCAAAACAATTAAGGAGTTAATTTGCATACCAAGTCTGGTTTATGCACAGCAAGGTATTTTCATGGAATTGTTTCAGCTGGGAAAAGACCTCCAAGGTCCTGCTGAAGAGCTCCGTCACACCAGGGCAGATGAGCTAAGCCAGACAAATCAGGTTTTGAATCCCAGAGGACATCTCATCCCAAACCTTCCTTGCATGCTGATTTCCACCTGCCAAGAACCCAGAATCATGAAACAGGCTCCTTTGAAGTTTAGTTTAAACATTTTGAAAGAATGACCATTTCTTTAAACATTATTATACATTTTTGCACACCAGGGAAAACTGCAGCCAGGCTGAACTTGGCATGTCGAGAGAGTCAGCATGCACTGCTGGTTTGAGGAAAATAGGAAGCAGTTGGTTCATGCAGCCTTCTCTGATGCACCTGCTGCACTCCTGTCTGTGTTGGGCTCTTGTTGACTTGCCAACACCAATGTGGGCAGGGGAAGGAGAAGAGTTTAGCTCTCTAGACACCAATATACACCATTTCCCAACAAGAGAAGGGAAGGACACTGACAGGAGAGGGTGCTAATGACTTAGGCAAAAGGAGCAAACGAGGTAGAATATGCAGAGAGTGGCCCCTGACTTGCTGTCCATGCAGCAAACATCAAAGCCAGGGTCATGCCAGTGAGCAGCTCGGACAGAAAATAAGCAGATTCAGGCAGTGGCAGCCAATCTGTATCTCTAAATCCAGTCCTATAATTATTATCACAAGCTTTCCGAGAGACCATTAGATTTGAAAAGTAAATTTGAGTTTATAAATGGAATCTTCCGAGATAGGGTCAGGGCTCTGTCCGAGGCATCAGTTAATAACATTATAGACTGATAAGAGGTTTGAAAAACCAGGGGAGGGGTCAGACCTGCACTGAAAAGCTTCATGGCCATCCTCAGCTGCTGCAGCCTGTTTGATTCCAGTTAGATCAGCAGTTTCCAGCTGAGTCACAGTTGTGCAGCCTCAGTATGTGCCCTGGAGGCCACACACAAACAGGGGGAAAGGATCTTCCCAACCCGGACAAATAAGGGCACTGAGTCTCTTTGGTTGCTTGAGACATGTCCCTGTTACTCTTCCCCAACCCATTGCACAAACCCCAGCTCTACACTTGTGCCATAAGGCTCAGGAGACAAATGAGGTCTGTATGAAGCTCAGTCTGGCACTGAGCTGAGGAGCATCATTTCAGTAAGGGGATGGGTCCAGGCAAACAGGAAACATAGGGATTTGAAGATGAGTTTCCTGCTCAATTATTTAATCCCTTTCCAAATCTTTCCATGTGCTTGCTTATGTCCTGTGTTTCCCCCTCCACCCCGTCCCTTGCTTTGTAGTTTGTGCAGACTTCGAGCATTTTTTCCCCTTCTTTCAGCTCACAGCTAATGATCTGGAGCTCTGCAGTGCCAGGTATGACCTTAAGAAAGTCCCTCAGTCTCTCTCTGGGGAAGACCCTCCTGTGGTCCAAGCTGCTTTAGCGTTTGTGTTCTCATCTGGGAAATAATGATGGTGTAACCTTTCCTCCTGCCTTTTGTCCAGGCAGAGAATGATCTGTCTCATCCTAAAGTGTTTCAGACAAGGACTGTGCTCACCAGACAGCCATAAACACAGCCATACAATAACCTCCAGCCCCATCTCCTCAGCTGATTTACAGACATGCTGCACTCACCAGTTCATTCTCAGGGTTTGTCATTGTTTGGTTGTTGTCAGTTTTTTTATTATTTATTTAGAAATAATAAAATAAGACATAATATATAAAAATCTGTACAATCCACAATTTGTGCAGTACATTAGGAAGACTTTGATACAAAAAGGCTGCAAACAGGAAAATAGTAATGGACAACTGTCAGATGCCTAGATTGTTCACCTTACAATAGCTGCAGGCCAAAAGTCATTACAAAAATCAGTTTCTGGTTGGCTGTGGGATGGCAACTATGCAGCACCCTTCTACTCTGCAATGGTCATGAGCAGCCATAATTTAAAGACATTACAGTACTTCTCAGTTTTACCTTGTACTCCATTATGAAAGAAAAAGACCTAAGAGAACAAATAAAGTATCTGGACCCTTTGTCTTTTCCAAGAAGGGTGAGTGCTAAACTAACACCACAGAAGTTTTGTCATGGCTGGGAGAGAGCATCATTAAACACAGGTAGTCAGCAATGATTCCTACCCTCGCTACTTAACCGAGGACAACTCGCACAGAAGAGACAGAGGAAAGAGAAGATCCATCCCCACCTGCCTCAGAAATGCTCTTTTGTCACTGTACACAATATTATGTTTTAGACAATGTGTCTCATTCAAGTATTTTCAGGGAAGGGCAGAAATAACATATTCCCCCCCAGACCCTAAGCAAAATACAGTATAACCCTTCTGTGCGAGCCACTTTTTCCTGGATGAAGAGGCTGAACCAATGCCTGCTGGAGTCTGTGGGTAGAGCTCTGGCAGTTTATAGGGCCCCTGATCAAACATCACTTTGGCCCAGGACCACCAGGAACTGCAGAATTGCTGTCAGTCACTGTGTGGTCCATCTTCAAAAACCGACTAACCCGATCTGCTGCTGTAGAAGTGTGCTACAATAGCCTGTCCTACGCTGGCGTTAACCACGGCGTGCTGAGAAACAGAAAACGATGGACAAAGAGGGGAAGGGTACCGTGGAGGCTACATTGCAGGTGTCATTCTAGCAGCTTCCCCAGAGCCAGAGGCTGAGTGCAATTCTGCAATGTAAGAGTCAATCGGCAAAGACAAAGGGTTATCAGAGAAAGAAAATAAAAGGGAAAAAAAAAATAAAAGAGAAAGAAAAAGAAAAAAGAGAGAGAGTAAAAAAAAAAAGCTTGTGGCAGAGAGCATAAGGGATTAGCTCAATGCACACCCTCGATGAGAGTAGCACTCAGAAAGCTGGCAACTTTAAAAAATGCCAGTAAATAGAACAGGTTTTCAAATTAAAAGCCCATGCTTACAAATAAATAAAGAGAAGTTGATAGCATTAGGAATCCTATAAGGCTTGCAAGTATTTGCTAAAAACAAAAAATCGTGCTAACCGGTAGCATCTAGGTTCTAGCTACTGAGACTGCCGAGCAGAAGTTATACTTTTTGTGGCCTTTTCTTCGTCGTCGTTTTCCTCCTTGCCTTCCTTTACAGACTTCTATTTACATTTGGCTTTAAATATGAAAATACTTGATAAACTTTATAAAATGTACATTTTAAAAATAGTTCTGAAAAAAACTGACTCCAAAACGAAACGAAACAAAACAAAGAAAACCCCCAAACCTCTGCACCAGAAATGTTAAGGGGGAGGGGATTTTATTTATTTATTTATTTTCCCTCTGAATTTCTCTTGCTTTAAAGAACCAAGCTGAATTCTGCATTTCTCAACCCTTCCCCAATCTCTCATCCCACTTTCAAATAGGTCAAGTATAATTTAGCGGGAGCACTGGGCATCTGGGGGATGCTGACAGGGTCCCCTTTCTCCTGGTCAGCCTCCCTTTTCCATCCCTTCTCCATCGTGTTTCATGCACCCTCTGTTTCACTGAATACTCTTTGGTTTAGTGTTTGGTTTTTGTTTTTGTTGTTTTTTTTTCTTTCACAAGAATATCACAATAGCAGCACTAGCAGCACTCAGTTGCCTTCACCACTGTTGACCCAGAAACTGCAATCAAATCACCTTTACATGTTCAGCCTTTCCTTTCTTTTACATCCCCCCACCCCAGTAACAGCCTTAGTACTTGCACTTAATCATCTGCCCTCTCTAGGAGCCGAATCTATGTTTACAATGTCGAATTTCCACAGCTTTGAACCCACCCACTGTAGATACTATCTTATCAGAAACCATTTCATTGCAGGCATTTCTTTCAGGCAGGGCTGGAAGGGGCCAGAGGCCTTCACAGATATCCATTTGCAGAAGACATTAGACCTAGAACAAGCTGTTTTTTAATGGCATACAGTGATCCAATACTGTGAGAGTTGACTAGGGTAATCGTCCCCACCACCACCCCTCTCCACCTGCTCCTTGAGAAGCAGGCGTGAAGCACACGTTCACTGTCTCTTTGAGCTTTAGAGGCACAGAGAATTTAAAGCCTTCTGGGTGAAGGAGCCAAAATACCTCCAGAGCCAGAGCTTCCCCAAAGGTCAAAATCTGCTCAGGGCTCAGTGACATATCTCATCCACTGACCACTCAGCTGGTATTTGAAGGGGACTAGAGGCAAGGGATGGATCTCACTGCAGGCTCATCCTCCCCTCATCTAAAATCAGATGGAAAATTTGCTTCCCCTCTCAAAATCAGGTGAAAAATACACTTTTCCTGACACTTTTGCTCTGCTGAAGAGCAGCACTTTGTACAAAGCGCCACAATCCCTGTGCCATTCCCAAGCGCTGTGCTGTTGAAGTTGGTTTTTCTTCTCCGTCACTCTCTACCTTCCTCTTCCCAAACCTCCTCTTCCCAGGGATTTATCTATCGCTCAGCTCATCTGTGCCTGCACACCAGCTCCAGCAGCTTCAGCGTGTCCCTGGCATAGCTTCACTGGTAAGCAGCCGAGGGGCTGGGGTCAGGCGCCTGCAGCACACAGAGGATGGCTCAGTTTTCAGATGAGGTCCAGCGTTGGGTTGGGAATGTGTGAGCTAAGACTTGACCTTCTGCTGCCAGCTCCTCCAGCGACCAGAGAGGACAGATATTTGCTGGTTTGCTTTCCCCCAACTGCATTTCTCTCCTTACAAGAAGGAAGGGAATTTACTTCCCCATAGAATAGCAGCGAGGGGCAAGGGGAAGAGTCCTAGCTCACTTTAGATCCCAGTCTTAAGCTTTTAGAATAAGGTGCAAAATAAAGGTCAAGAAAAGGAAAAATAAAAATTAAAAAAAAAGAAAAAAAATAAACCAAAAGAACTGTCTGAGGTTTGATTTTTTTTTGTTTGTTTAAAGCAGCCTGTTCCTTTCTTTTTTTCTTTTTCCTCCTTTTTTTTTCCTCTTTTTTTTTTCTTTTTTAACTTTTTCTATTTAAATAAACTCCACTGTGCAAAACTGTGCATTTTCTTTGGTATCCACTTAGGTAGTTTAAACTTAGGTTGTTTGTTTGTTTGTTTGTTTTCCCTTATGTGTGTCTATAGATATATTTATTTATTTTTCTTTTAGACAGAGAATTAAATTCTCCCCCCCCAAAAAAAACATAATTTTGCTGGCGGCTACTGATTGGCCTCATGTTACATAATGCCCCTTTATGTAATTGGAAAGAGAGAAATTGATTCTAGCTATCAAACTACTGGCCTCAAAAGGAGTTTAGACTTTCTGGCAACGTTGGCCTCTCTGAAGTGATCACAAACTTTTCAACCCAAAAGGTTCAACACTGACTTTTTATCCCTTTGTTGTTGTTGTTGTTTTTTTCTTTTCTTATTTTTTTTTTAATTACACAAAAGAAAATAAAAACTACACTGCAACAAAAATAACCATTTGTGTTCATGTAGTTAGCAGCAGCTTCTTAAAAAAAAAAATAATAATAATAAAATAAGGCAAATCCTTGCCTTTGTTATGCCATTAAAAACATTCTTGTTCCCTAGAGAGAAGCATTCTGGAAAAAAAAAAGATGAAAAACAAAAAATAAAGAAATAAAATAATAATAACCCAACCAAAGCTTGCCTGCAAGTTCAAGTTTTGTAAAAAAATATATACATAATTTATTCTACAACATATGTGCCTTCTGTTCATACTTAGACATGTTTAGTGCTTTGTGTTTAGAGTTCATTTTCTGTCGTCCCACCTCTGAGGACAGCCCTAAAACCAGCCTGGGTTTCTCAGGTCTGCTTGCCTTCACGCCACTCTTCGACAGTACCGTTGTCTGAAAACTGTTCTGGGCCAACTTCTCAGGTCAACGTGCCTTTGACCAGTCGATGCATTTTGGTTTTCCTTTCAACCAAAAGAGAGAGGAAGAGTTTTGTCAGTCATATTTCCGACTCTCGCCGTAGCGGCCGTGGCTCTAGAGGCACGCCTGCTTGGTTGTGGTGGTCCATGTCTGGGTGGGTGTCTGTGCTCATGCTCTCAGGCACCCCTGTGTCAATCTCGTCCTCCTCTTTGCTGGTGAGGGCCACTTCATTCTCGTAGCAAAAGGAGTTTGCATTAGAGAGAATATATTTCTTTTCTGCTAAGTCTCTGGCACTACAGATGGGTGTGTTGGGCACTTCGTATGTTTTGTGGAACCTCGAGTAGTCCACTTTGTAGTAGTTTTTCTCTTCGAAGAGCACAGGCTCGTAGCGGTGGCCCCAGAGGATTTCGTTTGCCAGATATGAGCTACGGCACTGGGTGGTCATGGCGGTAGCTTCCACCATGCCCTCTAATATTACTACAATTTCAAAGTCTGCATTGTCCATGTCTTGTTTGCTCAAGTCATACAAAGGACTGTCTTCATCTATTTCATGGACTATTGTAATTGGGGAGACCAGGAATATGCGGTCTATCCCACTGTCAAACCCTACATTGATGTCTATTTGATCCAAGGGAATGTACTCCCCTTCCGACGTGATCCTGGATTTGAGGAGCTGTGCTCGCACGTGCGCCTCCACCAAGTGGCTTTTCCTCAGGTTTCCAACACGCCACATCAGGCACAGTTTTCCATCTCTCATGGCCACCACGGCATTGTGGCTGAAGACTAGAGTTTCATTTCTCTTTTTTGGCTTCGCCATCTTTGCCATGACAGCACCAATGATGAAGGCATCAATGATGCAGCCTACTATAGACTGGAAAACCACCATGAAAACTGCAATGGGGCACTCGTCTGTGACACACCTGAAGCCATAGCCAATAGTGGTCTGGGTCTCGATGGAGAACAGAAAGGCTGCGGTGAAGCTGCTCACTTGAGAGACACAAGGTTTGCTGTTCTCCTGATTCTCCAGATCCCCATGCAACAGCGCAATCAACCAAAACACACAGCCAAAGAAAAGCCAGGAGAGGATGAATGTCAGGCAGAAGATAACTAGCATCCACCTCCAGCGGATGTCCACGCAAGTGGTGAAGATGTCTGCCAGGTATCGCTGTCCCTTCTCCCCCACGTTAATAAACTGGACGTTGCAGTGGCCATCTTTCTTGACAAAGCGGCTCCTGCACTGCTGTCTGGTGTGTACCTTGCTCTTTCCATTCCCAAAGCCGTTGGCAACGGCCATGGTCGACAGCTTCATGCCGTCCTCTTCCGAAGACACGATGCTGTAGCGGTTGGTTCGCACGCTGCCCATCACTACTGCTGTGGACTGAGGTGCTTCTGCTTTAGAAAACAGTCTAAGTTTCTGCAAAACCCTTTGGAGAAACAGTTTTGAAAGTTCTAGAGGAACACACACACACAGAAAAACAGGGGAGAGGCTGAAGTCCCCAAAAGTCCTTGGCTCAACCAAGGACGGTCTTCTGGCATGCAGCGTTAGCTTAACAAGTAACCGTCATAGAGAGGGCATGGTCTGCAAAAGAAAGAGAAATGTCATATTAGAGCTTGGAGGAAAAGGATGAGGAATCAAACCTGAAAGAATCCAATAAAATTACTCCTGTGGACCTGCAGGAACTTTCCATATTCTTAACAGCGTATTTTGGATTGCACAACGTGCTCAGTTGTATATTGACATTAGGACTGCAAAGAAAGTACTGCTCTCACTGAGAAGAGCACTGGAGTGATCATGTCGCACAAGCCTCTAAGCAATATTGACTTCAAAGCTGGACATGCAAAGGAAGCATCTTTGTACTTATTTTGAAACAAACAATCGATGCTCACACTCGTCTGGTCAAAGATAAACAACGAGGCAGCTTCTAGTGACACACAAGGTGTCTCCTGGACTCTTTTACCTACCACAAATGCAAAAGGGAAGGTGATGTGTGCTGAGAAAAGCAATAAACCTGGAGAATGCAAAATGTTACTGATTTCCACGAATTACATCAGAGAACTTTTCTCCTTAATTAAGCTAAAAATAGGAGTTGCTTATCCTCTGCAATAGAACGAGTAAGGGCTTCTCATCTCTAACTCCATGAACTCTCTGGGATCTGTGCCGTTTTTACACTCACATTATGTTTAAAGTGTAAGAACCCAACTAAATCTTGTAACAACCCTCATCTGCTCCTGCTAACACCACTAGCAAAAGGCTGCAATGGTGTGGGACCAGACAAGTGTCTTTGTAACACCTTTGGTAGGAAGCAAGCTGCAGCACCTTTCCCTCTGGAGCCTGAGGCAGCCAGTTCTACCTCCGATGGATAACGGTTCTGACTGTCCCTGCGGGTCTTAAACATCAGCAATTAAGATTCAAGAGAGAGGCTACAAAACCTTCTTCCTGAGGGTAGAAGCCACGAAACTTGTTTCAGGGAGGTCTGGCTTAGACCCAGGTCTAGCTTTTAACAAGTGCGTCATCCATTAAGTCATGCACTTTATATCAGGAAATGTAATTGAAATGCTGCAGAGGAGAAGAGATGTGTTAATGCAACTGCTTCATCCACACATGCACCCCATGGAGGAAATAAGACTAAAATCAAGGAATGAGGAATGTCTACTGCCCTTTTGTCATAGGAGAGGAGACTTCAGGACTATTTACAGTAGTGGTGGATAAATTGTGATGCTTCTTCATAAATCAATATTGTCAAAACTCATCCGAGTTTGTTCAAAACCCAACAAAACTGCAGCCACCAAGAAACACAACTTCTGCCCACAAAGTGACCTCAGTGGCTCGTCCTCAGATTCGTATCCTTTCCCCAAAACAGCTCTTAAAGTCCTGTAGAGATGTCCCAAAAACTTGAAGAATTGCAAACAGTTTCTCAGCCCTCCCACATCCTTCAACCACATTACAAGGGCCTGAGGTCAGCAAACACTTGTTAGGAAAAGAGCAGGTGACAAACAGAAAACACCAGCATGCTCACAGTTGCCTGCAGGCTGCTTTTTCCCTCTTGAATCCTTCTGGGTTTACTTTTACCTTCTCTTTTTTTCCCTCACTTCTGTTTGTTGTGCAAGAATGCGTCCCAACGCCTACTTGCCGAGATTAGTCATCTGTGACTTCAGCGCCGTACAAGACGTTTTGGCAGCTCCTAATAGGTTTGGTAATGCCAGGTTTGGAGTATGGCTCTCAGCAATGTAGGCTTAGGTATAGCTGCCTTCGTACTTCTGTCTTCCCTACACCATGTAAGGATTCACTTTCCCCCCACACACACCTTCTTGTTCATGAGGTTTCTCAATCATGTCAGGCTATTATTCTCAAAAATACAAAGGAATTCTTTTAATGTTCACTTAATTTAAGAAAAAAAAAAATTCTATTAGAAACCTGAACACAGAGGGAAAGGGAAATTACTCATAATAGGTTCCACACAACTTCTTGAAAAGCCATTGCTCTGGTCTGCAAATCGATCGCTCTTATAAACCACATCCTACAATCCCAGTTGTGTTTGACTTCTACACTGAGTCTGTTTTGTTCCAAGCTGATGGAAACACAGCCCAGGAGACAGCTGATTTTGAAGCTTTTTTTTTCTCTCTCTTTTTTTTTTTTCCTCCTGCAATGTCTCATGGATTTTAGGAGAAAACTTGTGGTGCAGAAAAAGATAAACTGTAAAGCTGCAAGTGTCTGAATATGCAACTCCCTCCGCAAAAATCTTGACCAGAGGACATTTGTTTGAATTCCATGAATCAGTGAAATCTGAGCACCAGGTTCCTGCAGCAAGCTGGTTGCACTTAGAATTTTGGGACCTGAACTAGGTATATACCTTGTCCTATTCCTGCTCTGAAGAGCTGAGAACCTTCTACATACTACAGACACAACGGTTCTCCTTCCTTGCTGCAGGCTGCTCTTGGGAGTGTACCTGCACCAATTGGGCTCTAATGATCCCTAAACTCTGGGGTGTGCCTGGGGACACCCTGTGCTACCTTTACAGCCTGCTTTAGCTGCATACAACAAAGCTGTGCCATGCTCCACTGCAGCAGAGCTGTCTTCTTTCCTTTACAGCACAACTTGCCTCTCTTCTTTACAAGTGCTTGGAGTGGGGAGGATGCCAGGATGGGAGCACAACCAGCACCGTGCGCAGGGACCAGCCACTGCAAGGCAGCAGAGGTCTGATCTTGCTCCCACTGGCCCTGTCAAACACCTTGTAGATGCACCAGCTGCCTAGTAACACACATTGTCAGTGCTCTGTCCAAAACTTCACAACTAGTTTCAGTAGAGGACCCCCCCCCAAATACCAAAAGCAATCAAACCAGCATAAAAATCTGACAGTGCTTCTTATTTTGCTAATCCACCTGCTGCTCAAAGGCAAAACAAGTTGCTGTCACCCAAGCCACCTCATTATTGTTGTTAGTAGCACCAAAGATGCCAAGATAGTGTGAGATCAGTTCTGCAAGCCACACTAGACAAAAGAAGCCAACCCAGTACCCACCACCCAACCCAAACCTTTGCCTAATTGGGCCCAACACATCGCTGCCAGACATAGACATGCATGTGGCTGTAAATTCAGTCATCACTAGGTGTGTTGCTATTATAAATCTGGGCTCCTTTTCCTCCTGGAAGGGACACCACAAGATCAGATCAGTGCAGCCTGGAATTACCAGCACTGGTTCCGACGCAGCATTACTGGGAAGGGCTGCCCTGGGCTCGCTCTGCTGTGAGGGGATGCTCAAAGGAGCAGAGCAAAACGGAGCTGTGCTGTATTTTCAGCATTTCTGAACCAACACTTGTGGAAATGCCACGATGAGAAGCCCAATCCTTCACTTTTCCCGTAGCAAGCATTCCCCCCTCCCCCCTTAAGACTTGCCCCCGGGGAAGACGTTCTTGTTGCATGTCTGAACTCTACAACGAACAGCTCGAGGGGAATTTGTGCAAAGGTTTCGTACTGAGGAAAGACTCTGAAGTGCAAAAAGAGCCGGGAGGGTGTAGAGAGGAGCACTAATGAGCGCCTGGAGCACTTATTCCCAAGCTGACGCCAGGCAGCTCTGCAGAGCAAGCCGGGCACATGTTGCTAAGCGAGCCCCAGCACCACCTTCGCCAAGCGCCTTCCCTCTGCCCTCGGTAAACAGAACAAAGGAGCGACTCGCTCCAGCGAAGCCTCTTCCCACAGTCCCTGCTCCCTCGCTGCTGGGTACAGCCACCCCCATAACTATCTTCCTGACCCCCTACATGGCTTAAGAGTCATTCCCCAGGGCTCCTCCAGCAGGTTGCGTAGGACTTAAGTTGCACAAAGTGTTGAGCTGCCTTCAGAAGGATCTGTCCTCTATGATCAGGAGGTGGGAGGGGGGGAAAGGCAACCAACAAATGAGAAAGGAAAAATAAATTAAAAAAAAAAAAAAAAAAAAAAAAAAAAAAAAGCAGCAGGCAGATGATATAGGGAATTTTTTTATTATTATTATTATTTTAAAAAGGACAAAGGGAAGGACAAGTGGCATTTACATCTGCTGTCCTGCAAAGGAGAGGGGTTCAGGGTATTTCTAGCTGATGACACAATAACTACAAGTGAAGAGCCAGCACCAGGGGGTGTACTTGATGCACCGGCTCCGAGGATGGAAAAGCAAACAAGTGTAAAGGTAAGGCTGAGCCACAGGAACAAGTGCGGCCGTTGCGGGCTGGAGCACTGGCAGCGGGCACGGAGAGGACTGAGACGCGGATCCTGGCTCAGCCCGGGCACCTGCAGCTCCCTGGTGCCTGGCTCTGGGACACGGCAAAGCAGACATTGAACAGGCAGATCCGTCTACAAATCTGCCATTTCTGATCAGTATTTTTTACTGTAACTGTCAGAGAATCATAGAATGGCTTGGTTTGGAAGAAATATTTAAAGCTAATCATGAACCAAGTTGAAACAATAGTCTTTTAACAGCCTCCACAGCTGCAAAACCATCCAGTTGGGGTTTTTTCCTTCCTATTTTAATGCTTTTTCTTTTTAGTAGGATGATTAAGACAACCCCTTTTTTTCAGAATGCCACTGAATGAAGTATAGGTTGGTTTCACACACCCCTAAAACATTTCGGACGCTCCTTTTCAAACCATGCATCTGATCTCCAAGACTTGCTACTTTTGACCTCTCTCTTGTACAGGAAACAACAAGCAAGAAGAACAGAGAGGGATGGAGCAGTGCTGGAGTTGTCATGCGAACTTCCAGCCCTTCCCCAGAATAAAATATCTCAGGAGCAAGGGGGGGAAGCAGCTGGTGCATGGAAAGTTATGAACATAAACAGATGCTGCAAAGCAGATGCTCGAGTGTTCCCAGCATACCTATCTAATTATTTTAGGCACTGAGAATAGCTCGTGGATGGTGCAAGAGAAATGCAGGAGTTCCCCCTCCAAAGGGCTATACCTACTCATGCAGCTCCTTCGCCGACAAGGAAAAATTCCCCCCGGCAATTCAGCTCCCACCGCATCGCCCCTACCCCTGCAAACCAGTGTCACACTAGGAGGGGCTGAGGGGTTGGAGAGTGAACTGGGTAGCTAGATGTAGAAAGAAGTTGGCTCCTTACCTGCCGCTGGCTCAGAGGAGGTGCTTATGGAGCTAAAGGGGGTAAAAGATCCAGCAGCGGGGGGGACGCAGCAAAGCCAATCCGGGGTGCCCGCCCGCCGCCGCACCGCTTGCAACTGAGCCTCTGAATGAGCCGCTGCCCCTTTTTGCCGCTGCCATGTGATGTTTAATAGCGGCCCCACCGGCTCCGCCCTCCGCGCTACTCCGCGCCAATGGCAGCCGGGAGGCCGGGCCGGGCCGAGCCGAGCCGGGCCAGCGGCGGGGCCGGGGCGAGCGCAGCGGAGCTGCTGCGAGGCCGGGCGGAGCGCGGGGATGTCCAGCTGGAGCTGGAGTGGAGCGGGGTGCCCGGTGAGAGGGATCCCGGGGGAAGCCGCGGTGCAGCCGCCCGGCCAGATTTACTCCGGTTGTGCCCGCGGGCACCCAGCACCTGCCACCGGTATCCCCCCAGCATCGTCGAAAAACGCTTTTGCAAGAGTTTACTGGGAGCTGGTGGAAATCTCATGTGGGGTCTGTGTGACTGCTCGCTTCTGCCTCGGGCTAATCTGCGAGGCACATGTGCTAAAGAAAAATACAAGAGAAAGACAATTTTTGTGCCTTTTGTTCCTTATTTTATTTCAGCCAAGAGAAATGCTCAGATGCAGGCTATCACCTCACAAACGCCTGACTCCCAACACTAGAAGCAAGTCAAGCACAGCTACGCAACATCCTTCTCTTTCACTGAAACCCCTCCCAAAGAAAGAGCTTTGATCCCTGGGCTGGGATCTTTTGGAGCAAGGATGGGAGCAAGAGCCTGGATGCAGAATGGAGGGTCTAAGACTTTGTTCCATAGATCACCTGTGGCACTTCAGTCCGCTGGTCACTGTTGAAATACACAGATATCAAAATGATTTTTAGTAGCTTGTCCTTCCTACAGTGGATGTGGCCTAAGACAAAGAAAACAAGGATGAAATGCCTGGCTGGGAGCCTTGCAGGAACAAAAACAGCCTTGTAAGCACACTCTGAAGTTTGCCAAACCCCAGCTCTGATGGACAGTGCAAGGGTGTTAGTTTCCAAGGCAGGTGTCCACTCTGCGACACTCTCCTTCTGCCCCCAGAAAGCTGAGTGCCAACAGCTGAAAGGCTTCACTGAGCCCTGGGTGCTGTGCTGCAGAACTGGAGGTGAAGGTGACTGCTGATTGCAAGGGCTACAGACCACACAGGGCTTTAGAATCAGCATGAGCACCTTGGATTGCAACCTCGGGCTGCAGCAGCAGCCCCTCCAACACATGGGGAATGGGTCCTGGGGACGCTTCTGGGTCAAGACAGTGTTAATCAGCAGTCTTGGAGCTGCTGAGGGATAGACTGATCCAAGTGGGTTGTCCACTCTCCTCCCTGGAGCTTCCTTACAATGTCCAGACCAGGTTCTAAATGTGATTTCCTACTTTGCACAGCAAAGCCAGTGCCTGCAGTCACTCATAGTTACTTAAACTGTCCTCCTCCTCCTCGTTTGTTTCCTAAGTTTACAACTCTGGCATTAGCTCTTTAAATACTCAGCGAAAATGCTTTGCCCAAATGCTTTCTCACGGAGTTTAGACTTTAGGAACACACTCATATTGCTGCTGAACAATTCCCACCAACTGCCATTACTGTCACTTACAGCATTTGCCCAGTTCCCCATACTCCGAATAAGGAAGCACCACATTGTTGCAGCAATGAATGCAATGGCCAAATGCAGCCTGTTTTAAGAGCCTCCAGAATTATGTGTGCAGGAGAAGCAAAATTTACATGATGGGGAGAGGGGAAGAAAAGACAAGTGCTTGTGTCTCTTGAGTAGTCTGTCATGTTGGGCAATCATATTGTTTATAAGTTATTTTGGGGTGATTCTGTTCCTTTTTAAGTGGAAGAAAAGTCTTACAGCACAAAGAAGTTTGTTATGAATTGTAAACCTGAAACAAACAAAAACCTGCAAGAGGGAATGACTGCAATATTGTATTCATTCAGTAAGATGAAGGTTGTTAAATCCTCAAGGTTTGAAAGCCATAGACACAAATCCTACAGAGTTCATATACCTGTACCATTGAGAAAAATAACCCTTGTTCTTCTGAGCGCCTGTATGCTACTATGAACTGCTAAAATAGCAACAAATTGACCCACCTTGAAGAAGTCTCTGCTCATCTAGATGTAAGTGAAAGAAAGAAGAACCTTGGTCTGCTATTACTAAGAGATGCTTTGCTGAGAATGCAGGCAGTTTGCTGGGGGTGGCTTCGACAAATCTCTGCACAATATCCACACAATGTTACAGACCACAGACTGACCTTGTAGGCACTTACTCAGCCTTTGCTCATGCAAACTGAATGATGAAGGCTACAGACTTACCAGACCCAGAGATCCCAGATCTGCCGATATGAGTAAGGATTATTCACAGCAGTGTGGACTTGCAGGTCAAGCCATTTAGCACTTCGTGCTGGGGAAGGGTACAGCATAGACATCACAACTGTTTTGCAGCTTTCGTGAAGTCAGAGCAGCTCTGCCCAGAAAGCTCTTCTTAGAATGAAATATTGATTCTAATCTGTTCTAGAGATAATGAGAACTGTAACAAAGTCACCTCTCATCTGCATGGACTTCAGTAGAAATAATTCCAAACCCTGCAAATGGGGAAGTTGAAGTTGCAAGCAAAGTTTCTTTCCTGTTGCAGCAAACCAGGACAAAGAGTGTGAAAGACAGCTGGAAACTTAACCCTCGAGAGTGAGCGAGGGTTGCTTTCCTCCTCTCAATGGCTGGTTTTCTAATTTGAGGTAGTCTAGCTCCAGAAGACTCTGAGTGCCTCACTGAAGAACCTCTGGATGAAAATACTAGAAGGGCTCTGTGAAATGGTCATGAGATGAGGAGTTTTCAAGACAAAAATCTGCTATCTGCAGAATAAACAGTATCGAGGGATACAAAGAGCTTTGTGAAGGCAGAACATTGATATTTCATGCCAGTGTAGGAGGTGTAAGAGCAGGAGCCAGCCCCAAAGCAGTGTGCTTTGCTTAGGCAGATTTCAGCCAGGCCCTGTCGGTGAAAGGAGGGTCGCCTTCTCCCCTCATTTTCTGTTTTCTGGCATCATCCTCTCCTTTGCCCATCACAGCCACCCTGTCCCCATGTCTTGCAGTGATCTGCAGATTCCCCATGGAAGCAAATTTAAGAGTTGTATTGCAGACAAAGTCCTTGCCAGCTGGGACCAGTGGCTTTAGCCCCTGCCTTACTGCACGGGAGATGTTATTAAATTGCTTTTTCTGTCTTGGCGGTGAAATGACCTAATTATCAGATTGCATTAGTCTTCATCTCTTAAAGTGGCCAAATCTGCTTTGGTTCTCAAGGATTTTATTGCCAGCTGAAAATAGCTTAATTGTATTGTACTAGCAAAGCAAACATGGTCTGGTAGAATCAAAGCAGTTGGTTTCCACAAGAGGAGAAGAAATGCCATAAATAATGCGCCAGGCTTGTTTTTTTCTTTTGGTCTCACCATTTCCACACATGTAAACTGCCATAAGTCAGCCTTTCTTCTCTCACCATTAAGTCAACTGGAAAATATTCATCAGGAAAAGGTGGTTTCCCCCTTTCGCAGCAAACCTCTGGGGTTTAGGCATTAACAGGATCTTTATACGTCTGATGCTGGCATCTCTGAGGACAAATGAAGCCCCTTCTGGTAACAGAAGGAGTGGGTAAATCCAATGAGAATTGCACAGAGAGATGTTTACATGTTTGATAAGACTTGAGAGAGCAAAGAAATAGGTTTTGTACTTTGTAAGCAAATAGGACCTACAGATGTCAGTGGCACAGTTATATTGGATGATAATAACACACTTGTTTATAGAAGGGGTGAAATATGACAAAGGAAATTGAATTTATATAACTGAGAATAGTGGAACTTACACACCATTCCATGTTTTTTTTCTCTCTCTTTTTTCCTTCCCCATATACTCTGTGTCCAAAATCTTTGCTTAAGATTTCAGAGTGTCTTGTTTCATTTTATTCTAAAATCAAAACACCAGCCAGTGACTTTGTTTTCTGAAAAAAAGACAACCCATAATTAAGTGTGGACTCTCAGCATTTGCTGCTGTAGATGGCAGATCTGGGAAGGAAGGTGAAGAAATCTTGACAGAATGAATTGCATACAGTGATCCCCAGCTAACAGTAACTGGGTATAACCTGCAAGGCAACAGCATCCCCAGAATTTCTGCCAAAGGAAACTTATTTCCACACTGTATTCCATGTGGCTCCATTCTCCATAGATTAAGATACCTCATTTAATGGATCTTTAATTTCCAGCTAAATATTCAGACCCAACAAAATATGGTAAGTGCCTGTTGGTAAAAAGTGAGCTCTTTCAGCTCTCAACATGTGTCAGATTTAAAGCCCTAACATTATTAGGATGTGTTAGTGTTATCCAATCCACATCTTGCACACTCTTTGTTTTCTAGAAGCATTGCTGCAGCAAGGCAGTTGTGTTACCATTTAGTGATCTGGTTTTGCAAGTTAGGGTTGTGGATAATCTGCCAGAAATGCAATCATCTTAAGGGACATCCAGCATTGCTTGTGACATGGCAATTGTCCATATTTTAACTTGTCCAGCCATCAGTCAGCTTTGTCCTCAAAGGTGGCACTGGGGAACATGTGTTCAGATTAAGGAGAAGGACATTAGTGTGATAGAAGTGACCAAGAAATTACATAGTAATAAAGATAATATTTCCATATTATTCTTAGAGTTATCTAATGATATTTCATGGTTCCCATTCTTTAGCTATCTCAAGGGAAAGGGAGTTAATGGTTAATAAAACTTGCCAGAGTGGTGAGAACATGCCCATGGAGCTGACATAGGGAACTTGACAATTCCTGGAAGGAAAAGGGTTAAGAGCCAGCAACTTGCGCACACAAAACTATGTGACTACACTTTCATTCTCTTCCTTACAGCTCCAGTTGCTAGTGTTGCTGCCTGCCAGGTTTTCTAAAGTCAAGATAGGCTCATGCTCAGCTGAACAGAACAGGGTAAGAATCTCTTTGTATTTCTTGGGCTTGTAAACTTTTGGTTGTGTAAAAATCACATGTACGCAGGAGGGCTCTGAAGGGATATTCACAGGATTGTCAGTGAGTACTCTGCCATGGGCTGTCATAGTCAAGTCCACTACTTGCTGAAAAGCCCATGTTGTGCTCAGCCAACTTTCAAACTCACCTGCAGAGTCCAGGGTGCTCAGAGACCGAGGTTGAGTCCTTCTGCTGCAGACAGGAACCAAACCTCAACCTCCTTCCTCATGGTTTATCAGTTTGATGAGTTGATCCTTCTAGGTGGTTGTCAGCTGAGGTGTGAGGATGGGTTGAGCTGCCATGGGTAAAGATGTGCTTCTCCTGTGCTGCTTTGCTCCTGCACCAGCCTTCCTGGCACAACAGCATTCTGGTCAGCAGAAGAACCATGGGGCAACCTACTTTCTGGTGTCCTGACCAAGGTGAGGCAGGGATGATGATTACAGACTTGTGTTTCTCTAATGTCACCATGGCTGTAAGAGGAGGGATGAAACAGAGATCTGCTTTGACCTCTGTCACCATGTGTGTGCTGCCATAGACAGAAATGTGGAAGATTTCCAATGGGAAAGGAAGTGGCAAGAAGAATAAAGAGCCAATTGCAATAGAAAGAGCTGGAAGCCTTTCATCTTTTCTAAACAAAAATAATGCAAACACTTGTCTTTTCTGCAGGTCACCACCTGACACTTTGCTGTTACACAGCTTGGTTCACTGAAGGGATCCAGGCTGGGCAGTTTCCCTTTCTCAGGTGACGTTTGGTAGTTCCTGAGAGAGAGATGATGGGAAATCATAGAATCATAGAATTGTTAGGGTTGGAAGGGACCTCAAGGATCATCTAGTTCAACCCCCCTGCCATGGGCAGGGATACCTCACACTAGATCAGGTTTCCCAGAGCTACATCCAGCCTGGCCTTAAAATTCCTCAGGGATGAGGCTTCTACCACCTCCCTGGGCAACCTGTTCCAGTGTCTCACCACCCTCATGGTGATGTATGTGGGTACGTGATGAAACCTGCCTCCAGCAGCAGAACACCATACCCAGAAGTGCTTCAGAGAACCTCTACATGGTTTTCCTGCATTGCAATGTGCAGATTGCATTTCTGCTGCTGGTCATTTGTTATCACTGCACTTTATTACCTATCAGTGTGTCCGCTCCAGTGGAAGCTGCATTTACCAACTCAGCAGCATCTGATTTGTGTTAACAGCACACAAACCTCTGCTCTCTACTTTCTCACACTTTCTATTTTGGTTTGTTAGCTTAGATGCAAATGTCCTCGGTGTTTTCATAGAATCATAGAATCAAAAAGGTTGGAAAAGACCTCAGAGATCATCAAGTCCAACCTGTCACCCATTTTCTATCAGTTTGTACCAGAACTCAAGAATTTGCCTGGAGTCCATGGCCACAACATAAATGACAACATCAGAGTTTATTTTCTCTCTCGGAAAACAAAGAAACTTTGCTAAAAACAGAGAATTAGATCATTGTCTATTGTGGAAGAAAAAAACCATGGTAGAAAGCAAGCTCAGGTTTACTGAGGGGCCAGCACTGTGCCCATTTGTATCAAATGGGAACTTCCATCCTGATGGCCTGACAGGAGACCAAGTGATTGTGTGTGCTTGTGCTGGTGCTTTCAAAGTGCTGCCAACAATGACTGAACAGAGCAATTCCTGTACTGCGTCTGCAGGTGCACCAAAGAGGGTCCTTGAGCTGCTTCTTAAGCAGCCCTGCCTCGTCTTAAAGGGTTTTGAGACCTTTGACAGCCATGAGAGCATCTCTCCCCTGTGCCTGCTTTTCCCAGTCAGGAAGCCAAGCTGAGTAAAAAGAACCTGGCCCAGAGACATGTTGCCCAGACAATCAGAGGAGTAGCCCACTGGCACAAAATGGCAGTCCAGCCCTGCTCAGAATTCCTGTGTGGCTCAGAAGGAGATACACAAATCAAATTTGCTGGCACCTTCCTAAATTTCCCTCAAAACTCAAATTGAACAGATGAGTAAAACCAAACCTGGTTAAACTTCCTGAGATTGTTTTAGACTGATTATTTGGACCAGCCCTCTAAGGCTCACGCACTAAAACACCTCTGTCATCTGAAAAATCTGTCATCAGAGAGGAAATAATCTTCAGCAAGTAAATGCCACAGCTTCCTTTCTTCTGCTATCATGATCTTGTGTTGCTTTTTTGCTCCTCTGATGCCATTTTGTGCCTCCAGGCTAAATTTTGCCTTTCATTTACACAGCTGCACAGGGGCAGAAGGATTCCTCACCCAGCCTTGGGCATCCTGCATTAAAATTGAAGCCAGGCTGCATGTCCTGGGCTCTAGTTTGGCCTGATCAAGATGCATAGACAGAGGGAAAGGATGGGCACAGAAGGAGGCTCTCTGTTTTTCTGGACTAGGAAATGTTGTGGCTCAGAAGGCAGGAGCCGTGCATTTCTTTGTAATCTCCCTAATACTTCAAAAGTTGGCTTTGATCCTCTGGTATTATTTGAGCTAATGCCCAAACCTTATTAAACAACCTTGTGACAGAGGCTGGAGGGTAAAGGTGCCATTTCCCACCAAGTATTAAAAAATCAGTAGGGAAATCTGTAAAATGTTGAAGCTGCTGCAGCTCACAGTGACTGTGAGACATGGTGACATCATAGGCTGAAGGTGGCATCATAGGTCCCAAGACACCGGTGCTTTCCCAGGGCTGTGATTGCTCTTCACACACACAGATGGATGTTGCAGAGAGAAGATTGCTTGGGAGAGTGCAGGGTTTGCTGCTGGTCCCTTCCCTGCCTGCAGACAGGGTTGGCATGTGTATGTGTTTTCTGCAGTTGGTAGTTGGCACAAAGCAATTTCAGGAACATAATGATGGTCCATACCTCATGGAGAAGACAGGCTGGTTACAATAAATCCACATTCCTCTTTGGAGACCACAGACCAGAATACCTCTGTTCAGAGCAGCATTTTTGGTACATATTTCACTTAAATCTAAGCATCAGCTTAACCTGGGGGCCAAAAGCCTATTAAGCCTCTTGGTAAAAGGCTGGGGCAGAGGCAACATTCAGCACCCAGGTTCTGACTATCTTAATGTGACAAAGGGCAGAGATCACATGTAGAGACAATCAGTGGCAAAGAGTAAAGAGTGAGAAAGCAGGAGAGAGAGACAAAGAGCTACAGAGAATGAGCAGAGGCTGGTCATGTCACTTGTTACAGTACTGGAAGGTGCTTGTGCTGCCTGACAGCAAAGGTGACATAAAAAACCCCTTTGCAGAACAGACCAGAGCAGAGCACAATAAGCTGGCTTTGTTCATCCTTCATGATGGGGTGACTCCAGTGCTTCAGATCTAGTGCTACCAATGCCAATCCTTTCTGGGTCTGTTGTTAAAAACAAACCAAAACAAAAAGAAATTAGAAATCCCCAACCAGGTCTCCTTTGCCTAGTCATCAGCTGTGGTGCAGGTCCCAGAATCTCCAGGTGAAGTCAGGATGGGTGCACAGCTGAGGTGAGCATACTTGAAAGCGCAAGTGAGTGCTGCAGAGTGCTGTTTGCTTTGCATTATTCACACTCTTCAAGTTCTGGTAAATTGTCTTTCCTCTGACCATACTTCACTGTAATTTCTTCAAGCTGGATGGAAGAAGTGTCTGCTCTGAATCTTCATTAGAAATGTCAATTGACTTTGAATCTTTTTGGAAGGTCCAGAAAGAAATAGAAAACTTTCAAGCATCTTTGCACTTTTAGTGTCTGGAAGTGGCTTCTCTCACAGGAGAGAGAAGAAAAGAAGCAGATCTGGTTGAGTAATTTAATCTGTATAAGGTAATTTACTACAAGGCAACAGTCAGTACACAGGGCTTTTATTTTCCAGCACACAAGTATCCTTGACCTCTCTCTTCTCTAGCCTCAGTTGTGTTTTGGCTAGCTCTTGTATGAAGAAGCTTCCCTAAGGAGCAAATCTACAAGTCAAAAATCATGACTGACTTTGCTCAAGAAAAAAAAAGGACCCTGCAGACTGGCCCAGCTGTATGCATCTCCTCACTTTATATGGTGAGGCTGTTCCAGCCCTTTCATCATCTCAGGTAAAATTAGCGCTACAGTAATTACCCTGAGCCAAATATACAGCTGGAGAAATTGCACATATTTCAGAGGGGGGAAGCTTGAGGTGGAATTGGCAGGCACCATCCCATTTTCTTAAGGCTAAGGTAAGGAAAGTGATGGGAGGTATGTCAGTCCCATGTCCATGTGTGCAGTCATGCACTCACATGCTGTGATTTCCCCTGCTAGAGCTTCTCACCCAACTTTCTAAGGGCTGCTAATGCCAGTGTAAGGTTTTCCATACCATCCCTCCACACCTTTGGCACGGACCATATCAAAGGAAGTCTGTGGGGTTTGGTCTTCTGTACCATCAGCCATAGGTTTGCCTAGAGGGTGTTTGGGAAAGGCCTGTGGTGTGTAAAGGTGTACAGGGCTGTTTTATGTGATTGAAGAACTGTATTTGGTGGCTTTATCTGGTACTTCTCCAAGAAAAAGGGTAAAATGGGCAGAAAGAGAAAAAAGATGCAGTGAGGCAAAGCCCTATGACAGAGTGCTTGCCATCTCACAAGTGACACTCTGCTGGACCCTCACAAATAAAATGAATAGTAAAAGAAAGGTGGATTATATGCCTATGGAAAAAGTGATCACTGAAGAGGGTTTAGTCAGTACAGAGAGCAAATTATTCCAAGAACTGCAGTAAAGTACTTACCAAATTTGGTTTCCCGACTCACATCCTACCACAGGTCACTCTGGAAACCATCCCATTGATATTGGTGGGGTCACATTTACTTAACATGGATAAAGTCCTTGACCTGGGTGGGCCAGGGAAGGCTTCCCCCGGGCACACTCACCAGGGTCTTTTTTTTATTTCTCCTTGGAGATCTATAAAGAGACCTACCCCTTTCTGCATAGTTCCATTTTTTTCACGCCCCATTTAGGGCATGGCTATCACAATGAAGCATTTACCAGCTCAAATTTGTGCTAGGGCCAGCCAATACTGACATTTCACCAAGCCACGGTGCAGAGCAGAGGTACTGGAGAGGCTTTGGGACAGTCTCCACTTCCGCTGCTGTTTTGTACGATGGTCACATAAAGGCCATCAGCTTCTTTTGGCACCTGAAGCGAGCAGGAATTGTGCCGAATGAACATCGGACTGAAAATAGCCCCTCCCCCATCAGGCAAGTCGGAGAGACACTCCGTGATCAAAGATGGGGAAACACGAGGAACAGATACAATGCCCAGTAGTCACAGCAGAGCAGCTGCCTGACAGTTGTGCAGCTTCCTACACACGCTGCTGCGAAGGAGAGGCTGAAGAAAGGATGTGAAGAAGGAATGATGATGATATAGATGGTTCAGCAGATGTTTAATTGGAGCTACTCCCATGCGTGAGAGAACGCACGAAGCTGCTCAATGGAAAAATGTGCATTCAGAAGTGGACATGGCACTGAATATGAGATAATTATTAAGGCATTTTTATCTTGGAGACTTTCTGTGTGGAGTTTTGCATAATCAATGTTAGGGTTGCTTTCCTACACGCACACACATTCCCTGGGCCAAACAAACAAGCAGCTTTTTTGCTTCTTGTCACTGATACCTCTTGAAGTCAGCATCTTTGGCCACAAATAGATCATTGCCCTATTTGAAAAGTTCCTAGTGGAGCGTGGCCAGTTTTGACTGGCTATATATACCTAAGCTGGCAAATCAAGCAACCTCTCAGCTTTTGCTTCTATATATAAAGAGGAATGATATAGAATAAATCAGTGGGACAGAGCATGTGTCAAATCAACTTGTACACCAAAACTGTTTTCTTTCTGAGTTTGGGCTATTGTACTGAACCTCGGAAGGCAGATTTAGGAAACCCTAGCCTCTGGTCCCAATTTGCCTGTGATAGTCAGGCAGTATCAAAAATGTGCTGACAACAGGTTGTCCACTTATGGCATGGTTATACCGCAGACATTTAGGAATGGGCAGGGAATCCCTCGGTGGGGACAGCACCCTGTGCCTCCCACGTGCTTATAGCTGTGCCATGCTGCAGGGCTGACCCTGAAGGAGGGTTTAACAGAGGCAGAATTAGAGCAGAAGGGGTCGGTTTGGATTTATGGTGCAGATGGTCCCGGGTACCTCCTCGGGGTTAGGGCAGGGCCATCTCCGTGGCCACCGCCGGACCGAGACGGGCACGGGGAGCGGAGAGGACACGGTGCGGCAGCTCGGTCCGCGGCCACGAGGTGGCGCCAAAGGGCCCGCTGCGGCGCGGCCCCGGCGGTCCTGCTGCGGGAGCGGGGGGTTGGAGCTGTGCTGCGGGGCTGGAGATATTCTGAGAGTCGCAGACTGTGCTGTGGGACTAGGGCTATGATGCGGGAACAAGGCTGTACTGCGAGGCCGGGTCTGTGCTGTGGGAACGGAGACGTGATGCGGGGCAGGGGCTGATTCTGCAGAGCTGGAGCTGCTTTGTGGGTCTCAGACTGGGCTGTGGGACAGGGGCTGCTGCTCTTGAGTGCGGGTGAGGTGATGGTGAATGCCTGGACAACATGAAACCCCACTGCTCTTTATACACAGCTCAGAGCATCCGAGATTGGGGTTGGTCTGGACCCAGAAAGGTGCAGGAGTTCAGGGTCACACCTGGGTAGGAAAGACTCGGGCATTTCAGGCAGTCCCAGGCATCTTTGTGTCGTGAAGTATGAAGTAAATGGTCAGCTGACAGGTGTCAATATCACAGCTAGTGTTCTAGGAAGCAACATCAGCCTGCAACAGAATTATCCAACTTCATGCTGTCTTTGCCTGATGTATCTGATTCCCCCATCACCTCTTCAGCCATAGGGAGCGACTCCAGGAAAAGCTTTACACTCTTGAAGTAGCTCCTGAGTTGTGACTGTAAGTCTCATGAAAATATTGATCCACACTTTTCAGCCCAGACTAAAACTGACTGCTCCTTGTCTCATTCTCATTTAATTTCTGTCATGCTTCTTTTTGTCTGCTTGGAAGTGAATTTATTGTCAGATGCTTCCCTAAATGGGCCTCTTAGAGCCACCATAGACACCAGCTTTCTGTTTGCAGGTCCCCAGTTGAAAACCAGCAAAGGCTTAAGAGCTAAAAAAAAGCTTACAAGTGATTTTTCCTTCCCAAGAAAACACTTCTGATACTCTGAAAGGTACCAGCTCTTTCTTGAATTGTGTGGAACTGTGTCACTGTAATGCTTCAAGTTAGGCAGCAGCTGAAGCCAGACCTCCTGCACAGTGTGGAAGAAACAAGGGATAAAGGGAAATATATTATGCCCCACATCTGAAAACCAACTTCACAGAAAATATGCACTAAATGATACATGATAATGGGGGAGGAAATGCCAGCTGCCTTAATGAGTGGTGGTAGGCAAAGCTGGAAAAATAAATGATATAATAATCTCTTATTATATTCCCTTTGACATAAACTAATCCTGACCCAGAACAATAGTGCTGCTTTCCAAGAGAAAATAACCAAGATGTGGCTATAATCATGATAGAGGAGTCCAATGCAAAGTGGTTTGTGTTTCCTCTTTGTTGTTGAAATTTTGCTTCATCTGGTAAATTTTGTGGCGAAGACGGGAACACGGAGAGCAACTTCCAGCTGAGGCAGAAGAAGATGCCAGCCACTGCCTCTTGGTGGCTAGGAAGCAGCTGCTGAACTTCAGCCCAATGTGCTGTAGAACCAAGGGGCATGTGTAATGACCTGGGAGAGCAGGAAGGTACTTGTGTCTCACTGCAGTTCCCAGCTCATGAAACAGCCCAGAATGCAGCCGAACACTTAGTTTTGGGCTGGTGGGACTTATATTCATTTCATTAAGCATGACTTAACAGTTAGGTCGATGCAAGGGTTAGGTTAGAATGCAATTTCTGCTGTGAGGATGCAGTGTTATTGCTTTTGCTGGGTTTCTGTGAGGATTGCTTGCTTTTGCATTGCTTAGCTCTACAATGGGGGTCGTAGAAACGCAGGATCACTTAGGCTGGAAAAGACCTTTAACATCATTGAACTCAACCATTAACCTAACACTACCAAGTCTGCTGCTAAACCATGTCCCTCAGCACCACGTCTATATGTCTTTTAAATGCTTCCAGGGATGATGATTCAACCACTTCCCTGGGCAGCCTGTTTCAGGGCTTGACAACCCTTTCAGCGTAGAATTTTTTCCTAATATACAACCTAAACCTTCCCTGCTTCAACTTGAGGCCATTTCCTCTTGTTCTGTCTCTTGCTACTTGGCAGTATGTGGCTGCATGTCCCTTCTACAGTTCTTGTCCATTCCTGTCTCATCCAGCTGGCACCACCAAAGACACCTCATCAGGGGTTGCAGGTTAAGTATGCAAGCTGTGGGTGCAGCTGCCATGCAGGTGTGTGTGTCTGTCTGTCTGAGAGAGGGGCTTTGCTTGGCTCATACTAAGAAACTTCCACAGAACGTATTTATAACTCCGTGGCTTTACTTGTAATTTGGCATCTTCTAAAGTCAAAAAAACTATTCTGCACCTTCTAAATCTTTCCAAGACCTCTCAGTGGAAGCTATGGAAGCTCACGAGTGGCTGAAGGGAAGTAAAACGTGCTCTCACGAGGTGTGTGGTAGAGGCATGGTCTTTATTTCTGTGTCTTGATTCATAAAAATGCAGCGTGTGCTTTGCTCTGCGTTACTATACAGAGTTTTTATACTGTGATAAATACAATTAAAATATCAAACAGAGAAACCCAGAAAAAAATCCAGACTGGTTGAGACCGGTGGTTCAAGCAGTATCCTGTCTCCAGCACTGGCTGGTATCAGATGCTGTAGATAAAAGTAGAAGAAACTGTATAGTAGCCTGTTATGAATTAACATGCCCAGGAGAGAAGTTTCTTCCTGACCCTCATCAGTTAGCGGTTGACTTCTATGCCAAAGCATACATTACCATACATGCTCACGTGTTTATATCTATCTGTACCAAGAAGCATGTGACAGAAGGCTAACTCAGACTCCTGGTACTTTCACTTACAGGAAAGTCATTCCAAGGAAAGAATTTTTTTTTCACCGCAAGAGGCTCACACAGTACAGAACTGAGAGAGGGAAAGGCAGTGGAGATCTGCAGCCTTCCCTTCTGGGGAAACTGCTTTTACAAACAGCACCTGAAATCTGCACCTTCTGCAGAGATTGTTTGGATTTTGATTGCATATCTCAGTAGCATCTCATCTCTCTGAGTGGCTTTAGGTGTATGATTAAGCGTGTAAGTATTTGTGAAGTGAGCAGTTAAGCAGATTTCACCTTGGGTATTCTCCTTGTCTGAAAATCATAGGATCACAGAACAGCAGGGTTCGTAAGGTCAAGGCAAAGTTGTTAGGTCCAGGGTAAGGTTAGTAAGTGCAAGGTAGAGTTAGTAAGTCCAAGGCAGGGTTTGTAAGTCCAAGGCAAGGTTGGTAAATCCAAGTCAGGGTTGGTAAATTCAAGACAAAGTTGACCATTCTGTGTCACTCTTGACATCTGTCTTCTCCATCAGGCTCCTGAGAGCCACCACCAGAGACATTTCCCATCCCACAGATCTGTCAGTGCTTCACCTGCTTTGCACTGCTTCCCAATTATTTCCAATCTCATTGGCTTCAGTTTAAGCTTATTGTCCCATCCTACCCACCAGACACGGGTAACAGATTGTCCCTCCCTCCTGAACTGTAATTTTTGTGCTTGAGAACTGTTTCTTTGCTCCCCAGCCCCTGAAGCTATTTCTCTGTTCCCTCACTGACATGTTTTCTAGAGCTTCAGAATTTCTTCCATGTCTTTCCCAAAGCCTGGTGCACAACATTGGATAAAGTAACCCAGCCAAGACAGCAGAGTGTGGAAGGATTACTTCTCATGTCTTGAAGGTTGTGCTCTAGTTTATGCAGCCTGGATGGTGCTTTTTGCAGCACCACATAAGCACTGAGACCCTTACACACTTTCCTACATTCCTTTCCATTTTTTGTCTTTTTTTAAAGGCTATTTCCCCAATGCCTGCCAGTGCTCAAATCCAGGATACAATAAGATATTTTCTACTGCACTTAGATGCTGTTGATGATTCAGCACATAAAATAGGTTAATTAATGAGCTTTGGAATAATCACTTTCCCCCCCCCAAGGCTTATTAACATGCTTGGTTTAACCTAAAGGGGTCACAGATACTCAAAGTCAAGCCCTAGCAAAAGAGAAATGCAAGATACATTTAAATAGTGCAGCAATGCTACTGCATGGAGTGAATTTCAGGAAAGATTCAGCATGCTGTTCTTCTTCATTAAATGTGATGAGCTCATAAAAACTTTTAATTAGTCAGAATGATGTGAATTGCTCGTCAGACCTAATTTTAGCAGCCTAAAGTTATCCAGCGTTTCCACAACCATCATCTCATCTCTTTCAACGAGAAATGGAGAGGGATGAATACTTCCCAGATACACACATCCCACTGCCTTCACCTCCCTAGAAAGCCTGAGTGAGATGGGATGAACACCCCTGTGAAAACAGAACTGTCCAGTAACCACAGAGAGCCACAGCCAGCAGGCAAACAATTTCTTGATGGCTGAAGTCAGGTGAGATAAATCTCATTTTAGGCAACCATGAATTCTGAGATAGTAGTTTTTATGTCAACATGATAATTAATCACAATGCAAATTAACTATAATCATTGGGGGGAGGGGGAGGGAAGGCACAATGAGCTATTGCCTATTGAATGATTACAGGGATGTGCAGAGCATGGAAGTTTCATGTCACAGCCAACTTCAAAACATTAACATTTTCCTTTTCTCCAAATGGAGCTGACAGCTGAGTGTGTCGAATTTCTCTGCAAAGGATCATTTTTACACAGTCATTGCAGATGAATGAAAGGATTTCATTTTGACAAAGTCAGACTGTTTGGTCTCCAGATTGATCTTTGTCTTCTTGTAGAAGCATAATAGACTAGAAAGAAAAGGGAGGCTGACATTCTGAAATGAAAAGACATTTTGATTTCAAATATTGCACAGCTCACTCTGAAAACATGGTCTTCTCTCTGAGGCTCAGCCTGATTTTGTTGATTTCGATTTCAAACTTCAGGTCCTGCTTTGATTTTGGAAGAGTGCAAATGAGCCAGTCTGGTCAGTCCTCAGAGCCACATACCGACGTTGTCATGCAGTCCCAAGCCAGGTAACATACTGCATACCTCAGGCTGCTGTGTGATCGCAGGATGGGAGCTTCATTTGAACTGCTAGAGAGGTGCAATGAAAGAGTAATTGCTTTTTGTGATGGTGGGGGAGCTTCAGAGCCTCCTGGAGACACTGGGCACTGGCATCCCAAAGAAATTAGGCAGCTTTGAAAAATCTGACCTAGAGGGCACACTACATTGTTTGTGTTCCTTGCCTAGATCATTATCTGTCTCCAGGCATGTCCAACATTGGTCCCTGCAGGGTAATAAAGTTTACAACAATTTTTCTCATGTACAGGAGCTGTCTTGTCAACCCAAATGTAAGCTGTTTTCTTGTGCCAGTGCTAATCTGTTACTGATACCCAAGCTAACTAGTGTGAATCTCCTTCTAGCAGCTCAACGAGGCATTACACTGTGGGCTTGCTTGACAGCAAGGTTCATAACATAAATACTTGTGCCTACAAGTTCCTTGCTTGTATTCTAAAAGCTATGATGGCAGAATTTGTTGGAAGTGATGGGAATTGCAGTGAAAAGCTAGATTTGGGACTCTATTGATAGCCTACTTAAGGTCACAGCTGCTTTCTTGTAAGAATCTTCTCCAGAAGGCTGATTGACAGCTGGCACTGGGTCTTCTGGATCTTCACAGCTGGTGACGAGGGCAACTGCATTAAGTGATTTTTTGTTAGTACTAAATGACTTCATCTCCAGTGCTGATGTCTCTGCTTCTTTTTTCTGTGTCTTCTCAGTTTGGTTCCACTCCCATTCCTTGCGCTCCAGCTGCATGGCACTGCAGTGAGGAGCATAAACTTCTGTGGTTTCTTCAAACTGTAAGCAATCCACCTTGTAGTATTTTTTCTTTACGTGTAAGACATCATTGAACCTGTGGCCCCAAAGAATCTCTCTGGGAACATAGGAGCTTCTTGACTGATGTGAGGTTCCTGTTGAGTCACCCGTGTAGACAAAGGTGACCAAGATTTCAAAGTTGTCCTTGGCCAGAGCTTTCCTGTCTAGACCATACAAGGGGCTCTCGCTGTCAATTTCATGTACGACCGTCACTGGTGTAACAAGTATGATCTGGTCATTAAGCAACTTCAGGTCTTTGTATTCCATTGTCATCCTCCCTTCCTTGTCTTCCTTGTAGCGCAGCAGCTGGGCTCGCACTGAGCCCTCCACCATGTGATTTGGCCGGAAATCCCCAATGCGCCACATCAGGCAGAATTTGTTGTCCCTCAGGCCGACAACGGCATAGTAGCTGAACCGAATGGTCTGAGCTCTTTTTCGAGCCGTGGCCATCTTAGCCAAGGCTGCTCCAATGATGAAGGTGTCAATAATGCAGCTCAATACTGACTGGAGGATAACCATGAGGATCGCGATGGAGCACTCTTCCGTAACACAGCGGTAACCATAACCAATGGTTGTCTGGGTTTCGAGGGAGAAGAGGAATGCTCCTGTGAAGCTATGGACATTTGCAACACAGGGGGTGATTTCCTCATCATTGAATACATCTCCATGATGGATTGCTATCAGCCAGAAGACTAGGCCAAAGAACAGCCATGAAAGAACATAGGACAAGGAGAATATGACAAACATGTGGCGCCATTTGATGTCCACCAGCGTGGTAAAGATGTCCACTACGTAGCTCTCCCATTCTCCAAAGATGTGCTTGAAGTACACATTGCAGCTGCCATCCTTGTGGAGAAATCGCTTCTGCAATCTTTTTACCCCCATTTCAGGGTTTTCCTTGCAAGTGCCTTGGTACCTGATCTTGTTTCCCTGTATGTTCACAGGCCTATAGCAACCACTGTGTTCAGGAGTCTTTCTCATATCTGCCTTGTGGCATCAATTTGCAGAGCACACTTGCAGTCCCAGGGGCTATTTTGTTTTCTTTGTTCATTGGAAATCTATGAAATAAAAGAAAAAGTTTAGTTGCATTTTAATTTCCTATTCCAGAGCTGTGTAACACCAAATCTAAGCACAGTCACTCTGTGGCCATCGTGAGCAGTTTTTTGAAGGGTACAGGTTCTGACATTCACTCCACAACCTAGCTCAAGGACTTAGACCTGGAAATAGGAAGCAACTAGGAATTCAACTAGTGAGAAATGTCCAGATCAACCCTAAAATTTGTCATGTAGGTGAAAACAAAAGTCAGAAATCTTAGTGGTGACCTCACTGTGAGTACCTCTTATAATGGCCTGGTGAAGTGGCTTTCACATCAGGATAGGGTCTCATGAACAGCCACAGCAATGGTGTGAATCCTCTTAAACTCTGCCAGATATTTGAGCTGGTTAATGTTTTTTAAATTTTTTTTGGTGGCATATTTGTTTGTTTTGTTCCATTAGAATAAATGCCTACAAAGTAACCACCCTCATTTAGACAAAAGATTTCAGCAGCATGGGCAGGCAAATGCACCAAACACAACTTGTGTTCCACTACTGTCCAGGAGAACCTGGTCGTGGAACTGAATATTAATGGGCTAATGTGACAGAGGCATATTTGTTCAATTTGTAGAAAAGCATTTGCATTTGAACTGAACAAGAAACCTCTCTTAGCTTCTGGAAACCCTCTCCAATCAGTCCTTAAAACAAACCAACAGAAAAATATAAATTGGAATGCCAACCACTATTTACTTTGTTATAAATGAGTTTGAACCAAGCATGCAGCATGTTAATAGCATTTGTGGATGACACACAATTGGGAAGTGATGTGAATGAAGAGATTCCTGTGTTGGACCAGGGAAGGAATGGATGTCTTTGCAGATTGCAACCATATGAACTCCAGCAGTACGAAGTGCTAGGCTATACATTCAGCAACTTATAACAAGAACTTATGGTAGAAACTGAGACCTCGTCACCTGGAATCCAATAAAAAAGGAAAGACTTAGCTGAAGGAATCACTTACAGGATGCTTATGAATTACTTGTAGGATACAGCCCTGAAAAAGGCAAATGCCTTTTCCTGCAGGTCTCCAGCTCATTCCACATCCCAGCTGCTAACACAGAAACCACTGACAAGTCAGAAGTGAGAGGGCACACAGCTCAAACAATTCAGCATTTTCACCAAGTGCCATGCTTCCAACTGGTATTTCTAAAGGAGAAACCCCACTACGTTGGAGGGAAAAAAAACACCAACAAACAAAAACAAAACCAGAAAAAACCCTCTTATTATTCTTCAAAAAAAGTTTGCAAGTTTTCAAAGGAAAAACTTCAAGGCCTTTCCCCATTCTTCATCTGCTTTCAGCTGACAGAAGTTCAGATGGAGGTTTACAATGAAGCCAACATATTCATGGAAAATGGATTTAAGGGGGAAAAGAAAAAAAAGAAAGAAAGTTTCCTAGTGGTGATGTTTTTCCTCAGCTCTTCATTCACTTTGTCTGAGTCTAAATGACTGCTCACCCTTCAAGGCAGAAGAGAGTCAGGCCCATAGAGCGTTTTATATATATATATATATATATGTGTGTATATATATGTATATATATAGGATGGACCAGATTAGCAGACCGAGAACTCTCCTCTCATCCAAGGAACAATGACAAGCATGCACAGACACTATTCCAAAAAACACTTAAAAGCCAAACATAGTTTCCATTTCTTTTTCCTTTTTTCTTTCTTTTTTATTTTCTTTTTATTTTTTCCCTTTTTATTTTTCTTTCAGTAGAGAAATGAATGTGACATATGGTGTCGTAGCCTCAGAATGTGGCCTTCATTAAAAAAACACAACATTAATGTTTCCAAAAATACTTCTTGGAATACGGTCTTTGGAAACATTCATACAACTTGCTTTACTCAGAGCTTTAAACAAACAGTGCAGCCCAGACTGGTGAAGAGTCTTGACCTAACATTTCAGAAGTCATATTTAACAACAAACAAAAACTGGAGCCTGTTGTGTTAGTTTGGGGTTTGGGTAGTTGTTGGGTTTTTTTTAAGAACCTCGTAATGTGAGGTGTGAAAATGAAGAAAATTGTAATCAGTAGCTGATATAGAATCATAGAATCATGGAATCAACCAGGTTGGAAGAGACCTCCAAGATCATCCAGTCCAACTTATCACCCAGCCCTATCCAATCAACTAGACCACAGAACTAAGTGCCTCATCCAGTCTGTTCTTGGAGATCTCCAGGGATGGCAACTTCACCACCTCCCTGGGCAGCCCATTCCAATGGCAAATCACTCTCTCTGTGAAGAACTTCTTCCTAAGATCCAGCCTGAACCTATCCTTGGCACAGCTTGAGACTGTGTCCTCTCATTCTGTTGCTGGTTGCCTGGGAGAACAGACTGACCCTCACCTGGCTACAACCTCCCTTCAGGTAGCTGTAGACAGCAATGAGGTCTCCCCCGAGCCTCCTCCTCTGCAGGCTGATCTTAAATGAAAAACATATTTAGGCTTATATTGATTGGTTCAAAATATAGTTCACTGAAAATGCTCACAGACATCATAGAATCTGAATCATAGAATCATTTGGATTGGAAAGGACTTTCACAGCTCATGTAGTCCAGCCTCCTCAGGGACATCTTCAAGATCAAGTCTACATGAAATTGCTCAGACCCTGTCCAATCTTACCTGGGATGTTTCTAGGCTTCTACCACCACTCTGGACAACCTAGGTCAGTATCTCACTACCCTCAACATTAAAAAAACAAACAAACAAACAAACAAACAAAACATCCTTCTATCTAGTCTAAATCTCCTTTTTTTTAGTTTAAAACCATCACCCCTTGTCCTGTTGCAACAGGTCCTGCAAAAAATCTGTCCTAATATATCTTCAATCTCTATATGTTCTTAAAAGCCTCAATAAAGACCCTCTGCACCCTTCTCTTCTCCAGGCTGAATGACCCTCTCTCAATCTGTCCTCACAGCAGAGGGGTTCCAGCCCAGAGATCATTTTTGTGACCTTCTTGAAACCCACAACAGGTTGATGTCCTTCTCGTGCTGAAAGGTCCAGACCTGGACACAGTACTCCAGGTGAGGTCTCACCAGAATGATGCAGAGCAGGAGAATCACACCCTTTGACCTGCATCTCTTGATGTAGCCCAGAATGGGACTGATCTTCTAGGCTGAGAGCACACAGTGCTGGCTCATGTCCAGGCTGGGATTCTGAAGGGGACTGAACAGTTCATGGATCAAAGACTACTGAGTTGGTTCCACTCTCTGCTGTGGTCAGCAAAACATCATATTTCAAAAGGGATGTTTCACTGGCACCATCTTTAGCTTTTATTGGTGCTGGCAAGAATCATGGACTGTCACATGTGCAGCTTTGTGGCAAAGCCCACCTTGATTTTATGGTATTCTGTCACATACAGCAGGCATCTTGGATCAGGAACTCTGTCTCAGAGTTGCTCCCAAGTACATGCTGTAGCAATGTATGTATGCACAGGGATGTCTGTGTTGAGGTTTTCACTGGTGTAACTGAAGCCATGTAAAGATGCTAGGTTGGATTTTGCAGAACAATCAAGAGTATGTCTGCAATAAGAAAGAGAAAGTGATGCAGAGCTTCCTAAACCAGAAACAAAATGTCTAGCGCTGAAGCTGGGTGGAGTCATAAAGAAACAGTGCAGGGCATCACAAACAGACATATATTGCTCTCAGGATCTGAGCTGATCTTTCTCCATCATGTTGAAAACTGGCTTGCTCAGAGCCATTTGGCGTACCCCAGATGACCTAAAATCACAAATGTGCTTAAAAGTCTTAGGAAATAGCCTCTTCAGTCACTCAAAACCAACTACAAATGTTGCCCAGTATTTTGGGTGTGCTTAAAGGGAAGCCAAATCTGGATTTTTCCAGGCTACTTCTTAAAGCCTCTCTAGTGGAATAATAATTATGCACCATAATTAAGAACTCTTACACTGTCTGAAGTTGCTCAGACCATTTAAGCCTAGAAACCTTTCCTTCCACATTTCTGAGTTATCTAAGGCTGTATCAGGATCCATACTTCATCCATGGGGACACTGTTAGACAGGCATGGGAATTTTCTCGTCCAAGTGAGAGGCAGCTGCTCATCTCTCACTGATACCCCCTGCCTTTTGCTAGACACTCAGAAGATTATTGTTACCAGTACCAGTTATTAAAGGGGAGAAGGCCACAGCCTTACAGCCAGATGCATGAATTTAAATCTTAGAGCCATTTCAAAAATCTGAGTTTTCAACATGGCAACATTTGGTACACCCCTAAGAAAGCCAAATGAATGGCATTAAAGGTCCTACTACCTGGTAAAGATTAACAGAGGGGGTGGGGTGGGGGGGATTTAAAAACATTTTCTGCTCATGGATCAGTTGCTGCAAATGATTCTCAGATGTTGCCAGGAAGCATTTTCACCTTCCTCTAACACTAACACATAAACCCTCACCCTTTCTTGTCTTGCTTTTGCTTTCAATAGTGTAGTGGTGTGGTTTCTTTTCCTTATCATTTATTTATTTCTGGGAATGTTTGTACACATCAAGAGCCTCCTCTTGTTGTTCGGAGAAGGAAGTGTAATGAAATTTGCAGCTCTTCTGATAACCTTTCTTATAAATACATTTTCTTCTCCAAATAAAAGTATATCAGAGAGAAAAATGGAGCAGTGACGGTAGGCAGGATAGCAGAAAGACAGAAATAGAGAAATCTCAGTGATTTCATTAGGGTAAACAGTAGAGAGGGTTCAGAAGTTCTTCTAAGGCATGTATGTGTCAGATTTAGAGTTCAGAAAATCAGCGTATATTCTTGGATCTTACTGCATTGGATACTTGAAATGTGCTCAGGGGATACAGAAGTGCTCTAGAGATCTGTGTTCATGGGGTCTGCATATTGATCCCCCAAACTGATATCTAAGTTTCACCCCAATTAAACATGAGAAATGTAAGTAAATTCCTGTATTTCAAAGGTCATGAAGCAGTGCAGTGGCAGAAATAGGAACAAACCCAAGTCTTACTTAGATGCAGTGAAGAGCTGCCACAAAGCAAACACTAGCAGAAGGAAGACTTTTGGTCACACTTCTCATCTTCATTTAGCTCCTCTTGAACAGAGCAGCTGTACCAGAAGAGCTTGCATTCTTGGTGTTCATCAGCTCACACAGAACAACAATAAGTTAAAAGCCTTAAGCATTAAATTTAGCCTTTTAAAGACTTCCACTAAGTCTAATTATCAACTTAATCTTTCTGCTTTGGAATTTAGTGTTATGAGGATAATCCCTATATTGCACCTTAACCTAATACCTAGCAAGTTGTTGCTACACCCATTTTATGGCACTGTTTTCCCATTATGTAAACAAGCAGGCGTGAATTTTTGTTCAGTGACAACTTCAGTCAACAGCCTCTTTGTAAAACATTAAGCAAAACAATGTGAAGATCTTAGTTGCAGAATAATTCTGTTCTGAGATCAAATCAAAAAGAAAACAAGTCCAAACCTCCAAATGAGGTTGGGTACTCTCACTCGAACCCCACACACATGGAAGTGGATCTCTGTCTCTAAAGTGGTTTAGCAATCACCTCAGTTTCCTGCTACATTTTGGAAATTATCTGAAAGGTTTCCAGTGTTAGTCATTGTTGTGTAACCCTAGAAGACTTTAAGCTCAGAAACCAGAGCTGTGACAATTAGAAACCTTTTGAGCTGCTTTGGAATTGACTCAAATACTTGTTCCTTTTAAAAAAAAAAAAAAGAAACCTTCACCACCCACACAATCTAAATAAATCTATTTTAGGACAGCGCTGAGACTCTTCCTTTTTTTCTTTCCTTCCTTCCTTTTTCCTTGCAAAAGGATCTAACTTCTGCTTCTGATGCATTAATCCCCAGCTCAGGGTGGGAACATGTCATAATTCACCATCTGAGTATCTCCTACCACATACACCAGCTGACAGCCCCACCCCGGTGAGATGTTTGCTAGCTGTCCCCAACAGGAACTCTTCAGGACAGAAAAAGTTGTGCTTGTAACTCTACTGCCTGCTTGGCCTGTAAGCCTGATTAGTCTAAGCCCATGAGATAGAATTATCTTGATGGTATGAAAACTTTCACTCATTTCTGGCAGAACAAAAAAGCACAATGGTGTTCAGTTTCAGAAAGAGATATTCTTGTTCTCTAACAAGTCAGGCCTGATAAGTCCATCCTTCTGCTACAAGTGTGTTTTTTCATATTCAGTACTGCTCAGCTCAGCTCAGATCCCCACAAATGACTCCAAGGTGTCTCTACAAGGGGAGAGGGAATCCAAAATTCCCTAGACTGAACCCAGAGACAGCCCTCTAGGGAGCAAGGATGTAGGAAGGGGGTTCCCACCACAGAGCATGGCCCAGAGCATTTTCAGATCTGGACATGCTTTGCTGCTGACTTTACAGAGTGTAGCACACTCATGCAGGAGCTTCAATCAAAGAACTTTCTTAAACCTGAAGTAATTTCTTGGAGGCCCCTGGAGCAAAGCATTTCAATGGTTCAACTTTCCCTATAAAATGAAAATTTCATTGGTTCACATGACCTCAACTTAGATGAGGAGCAGCAGACATAGGACTGAAGTTCTCCAGTCAACAACAGAACTCTGTCAACCAGAACCCACATAAGCATCACCCTGCTAGCAACACCTTTCCTCACCATTATTTTTGTAGGTCTTTCATCAGCAGAGGAGAGGATTGCAAATGCAGAAATAAAATTTAGAGTAGGCTAAGCTCTGAGCTGGAGGAAATGGAGATTTCTTACACTTTTCATTCAATACCTCTGGACAGAGAGAAGACCTAAAGTGTTAACATAAAAGTGTTAGTTTACTCAACAGTTTAGAAGACAGACATAGAAAGCAACAGAACTTTGCACAGCCTTTAAAGCCCTGCAATGGGGCTGTACAGTGCATTGCTGTACAGGAGCACTGAAGAGTAACAGATATATTTACATTTAATTCATCTAAGTGCAACCAGATCTCCAACCCAAAAACAAATAAATAAAATTTTAAAAAGGAAAGCAGTTTGGCCCCTTAGCTTGAGAAGACAGACTCTGAAAGTTGCTCCTTGATGAAGGCAGGTTGCATGTTTGAGAGCCACAGGACAGGTTAGAAGTGAACCAGTCCCCTCCTTACCCTCAGAGCAGTTCCCCGAATCTGTAGAAAGCTGAAAATGTCTATTTTAATTTATTTGCACTGTATGCACGGCATGGTTTTAGCCAGGAACAAGCAGTGGAAACACTGAAATACCATCAGAAATGGAAAGTGCTGGCAACTTGAAACTCTTGCTCTCGGGCCTCACTGCCATTCTTTGTCTCAGACAATTTGGCAGGGGTGAAACCTAAAACTGTTGACTCTGAGGACTTTCTTCTTCTTTTAACCCTCAGCTCTCAGCAGATCCTGTACCAAGGTGCTTGAACAGAGCATGCACTTGACTGCCCAACTCTCACATCAGCCTAATGCAGACATGGGTGGGTGCATGTGGTCCATGGGCAGAGTGTAGCTGGTGAGCAGTTCTAGTGCACCCACAGCAATGCTGAAGCTGAGCTGGGAGTTCAATCTCTGTCAAGCCTCTGTAGCTTCAGTTCTTAAAAGTGGCACACTAGGTGCATAGCCTAGACCTGAAAATCTACCAGACATGGAGCAACTGAGAAGACAAGGTTTACAACCAGTCTTCTTCCTCTGGAAATAAATAGCCAACCCATTCCATACTTCAGCAGGCAAAATCCATTGGGTTTTAATGCAAGGTAGCTGTGAGGGAATCAAATCCAAGTTTTAATACTAATTAGCATTTCCTCCTCCCCTGCCACACTGATGTCTGCACAGATGCCCAGGGAAGATTCATTTCAATAGCTCTGCAGAGGTGTGCTGTGGGATTGCTCCACACACTGAACCTCAGGGATTACATTTAGCATACAGAGGCACAGAACAATTCTTTGAGGATCTTTTCCAACAGATCTTGTTGGCAGGGTACAGCAGAACAGTTTGTTGCAGCTTTTGGTAGATATGATGTAATATAAGAATGTGCTCAACAATAGGTAAGTGGCAGGTCAGGAACAAAGACAGAATCAGATGAGAGAATGCTGACCACTTTCAGTTAACAAAGCCAACACCCTGAGCTCTGTTCTATGCCACAATTCAGCGCTGTTAAATCTCTTCCCAAAACACAACAGGTTGTTAATAATGTAGGATTATAGGGGCGGGCAAAAGCTGATGTTCTAAAATGGTTCTTCCAGTCTCAGGGGCCATTTCCCTTACGTCACATTGTGCAGTTCTGCTTCCTGAGGCAGAAAGCATACTCCTTTTTTTCCTGTTTTCTGGAGTATATGGTAAGCTAAACATTCTGGGAAGGGCACTGTGGCATAAGAACATGGAGTGACTATCTTTTCACTTGTGCTCTTTGTCCAAGTGTGCAGAACAGGAAAGGTAAGGAGTTGCAAAGATGTTCCTCTTGTGACACTAACTAGCTCCTGTAGTCCTATGTGCTTCTCTCCTCACTGGTCCTACAGCTCTCGGTATGCACACACAGACAAAACAACCAAGAGAAGAAAAGGTTACGTGGCTTTAACCAAAGGGGTTTGTGAAGATCAGTGTCTCTCATACTGCCTGCACAACTTTGAATCCTGCCAGTTGGAAAGGCTGCAGCTCTGACAATGGAAAGCCCTGTGCTCGTGTCAGTGGAGTTTGGATCAGCTGCCTTGCTATTGTATTTCATATAAGGAACAGACTGAAACAGAATCCCAAGTTAACAGCATGAGTGAGCTCTGTTCAACAGATGAGAGATCTGAGTAGGAAGCCTGAGGATCTGTAAATTTTTTATTTATTTTCTTTTCAGCCCTCATAGAAAGTACCATAAGGTATAGCTTGACACCAGTTACTGGCTTCTAAGGACTATCCACTGCAGATGGGAACACTTGCAAATTTCTACTGATCTCAGCTTCAGGCTATTGACCTCAGCAAGAATTCCACTACAACACTCAGAAGCTGTGTCATCCCACCTAATAGAATATCCCAAATGCCAATTAAATCAACAAAGCCTTTACATTCTCAAAATTAAAGTAGGGTCTAACAGTGAAAATACCATTTTTGCCTTTTTTTCTTTTTTTTAAGTAGGAAATGGAAGCAAGAAGGGAAAAAAAAAATTAAATCCAAGTAGAACATGTAAATAAAATGAGTCACACCCACTGTGACCTAATGCTTTTTAGGAAATACCACAAACAAAGCTGCTGTCTCAGACTTTTACATTGATTCTCAAATCAGAGAGTTTGAGATAAGTATTAGCTAAGGGTCAAGTCAATACATCAGTGCATTTTTATTCATTCATTTATTTATTTTAGGAAAAGCAGCAGAGAATTCTGACATATGCAGTCAGATAAACCAGGCAAGCACTACACTTCAAGGAGTTAACTTATCAATCATTACTGGGCTCAAGAATCACTATTTGCTTTTCTGAGTGGCTTTGTACAGCTCTCAGCTGTGAATATAGATACAGCAGATGTGTACCTCTGATATGCATAAATATGATTTTCTCCCTAGTCTGGCAGAGGGTATCATGTAACTCCTATGACTAGAGTTTATCAGCCAAGGCACATAGTCCTAGAGGGCATCACAAGTTTCCAGTTCTTCATCCAAACCAAACCATCTCCCACATTTGTTGGGTTATGTATGTCACCACTTTTGAAAAGCCTGTGAAACATATTAAATGGTTTCAGAGATCAGAGGCCTGACCCAAATCCTACTGAAGTCAGCAAAGGAATTGTCTTTGATTCCTTGTTTTGGATCAGATCTAGCTGCTGGGTTTCCTAGTATCACCACAGGCAGTATCCCTCATTGCTCTTCAGCACTGGCTTGGCTTGCTGGAATTCCAGCAATACTTTCTAAGGAATAAGGGGAGGAGGGGTTTAAAACCTTCATTTTCTTTGGTTCACAGACTTTGGCAGAATGTTGACTTTCCATATTGTTACTTAACTCCACTGAGCTCTATAGGAAATTTGGGAATGGCATTCTTTCAGAGATGACTTTCAACACTTTGTAGAGCAGATGGCTGAACCTCTGTGTACCCATCCTGATGAGCCTCTCTCTCAGCATGGCTGCTTGTGATCTGGAATGGCACGTTACTCTGAAACTCAGAAGCTGTTTATTCAGAACTTAGACTCAGCATGGTGTTGGCCACTCTTGTTTTCAACTGTCATTCTCTTCCCAGGTTCAGTGGTCTAATCTACAGTATGTTGGCATTTTGCAAGGGAGAAAATTAAACTAATGTGGAACTGGAAAACCACAGATGTGTTTTGACTGTACATTTAAGAACTTTATTTTTACCACAATGTGCAGGTTACATAACTTTGTTTCTGGTCTGTTGAAGCTGTTCCACAGCTTACTCCTGATCACCTGAGTGAGGTTCTGAACACAGTGATTAGTATTTTAAGAAATACAAAGACAGGCAGAATCTCCTTTTAAACCTTCTCTCTTCTCCCCCCAGCTTTAAAACATCCTCAGATAAGTTACTCGTTCCTCTAAAGACAGGAACATTTATCCTGAATCAGGATTAACTTTCATTTATGCCAGTGCCTGCTCTTTCATGGTGGACCACATCAAATATTTAATGGGGTAAATTCCATTTATCATTTATGACTCTACATACAAAGTTTGTCCTCTCCACTCCATACAAAAGGGTGAGTAGCAGACAGATTTAGGGCATAGTTCTTAAGTTCCTTTTCAATATTTACACCAATACTAACTGTGATACACTCAGGAATCATTACCCATATCAATATCCCATTCTGTTGGGTTATCCATCACATCTGTTATCAACAGTTCTCAAATCTAACCTTCCTTTTTATCCTGTGTTTTTCACTGTCCTCTTTCTTAAAGTTTTCTTTGGGGCAAAGTTGAGTGAAAATATCTTTTGTTCATTTGCTTTCCCATGCACGTGGCATTCATTGCAAAAGGGATGGGGAAATGGCTTTCATGTTCCCCCTCACAGTGTAAAAAGATACTTTTCATGATGGTGATAATAATAAAGGTGAATTTAAAGATTTTTACATTAGTTTGTCTTCCAGTGATTTGCCCAGAGGCTTATAATGTTTTCTGACTGCCCATGATCTGTGCCACTGTGGCAGCCTTTTGCATGTAAGGTTTTCACTCAGCAGCTCTACTGGCTGATGTGGCTGCTTTTGGGAGGTTCACCTCATTTCAAGCTGTTTGCCATGAACCTGTTCAGCCAGCCACGTTTTTCCTGTTTTACTTCTCAAAGGCAAACACTGTGAACAAGTGAGCAGATCTTATCAAGGCAATGTTAACAAAAATACATCAAATAAAAATCTGTTGTATTACAAATGTCAACACTCACCCCCCACCACCCCCCCAAAACAAAAAAAAAAAGGTAACTGAGCTACAGCAGGGCTGATTTAATTGCCAAAGCAATTCCCAAAGGTTGTGCTGAGAAACACCTTTCCTGTTGTCCCTCCTAGGTGCTACGGACATGTGAAATGAATGTCTCTCAAGTTTATTACACATTAGCCTTACAAGGGTGTTGTCATCAGGTCATTAGGGATACCTGAACAGAAATTCACTCTCTGGTTTGAAACAGACTTTCACTGTCCCCTTATCCACTCTGAATTATTTGGTAATTAGATAAAATGATTGGTCAACAAAATTGAATTCAAAAGTCATATACACAGCCTAAGTGTGAGATGTGTTATTCTGTCTTTTCCCCGGGCCCTTTTCACTCCTGTTTACACTGAGTAAACTGGATAAAAGCATCACTTTCTCTGGCCACAAAGCCAGAGTCACTCAAAAGTCACACAAATCCGTAGGTGGTTAATTAAACCTCAAATTGCTATCAAGGCCCTGACAAGCTCCAAATCACATGGGCTTGGATTGGTGGCATTCTTCTGCAGGAACATTTTGTATAGTGCTAAGCTGTATTCACTTCGTACTGAAAAGATCTTCAGGGAATGAGGTCTGTGAAAAACATAAAGTGGTGTTTCCCACAGAAAAAGCAAGCCACACCACTTGGGTGTCTTAAGTCTGGGACCAACTGCAACGTTGATTACGCTCAGGAGAGAAAGTACAGATTAAGGAGGCTAAAAAGTAACCTAAAAGCTACTGGAAGGAAGCCAGAAGTACTGTAACAAGGGGAAAGCAATCTGAAAACAATAATGTCACAAAACATCCCACGGAAAGAAGCAAGGATGAATCTCCAGTCCATACAAATGCTAGAAAGATGAAGTTATCTCCCAGCTACTGCCAGCACAAACATTATTTAGGAAGCTTGACAGCTGCAGAGCAATTAGGAGAGGAGCTGATATTTACTTGTGTTTAAAGGCAGAAGCAGCGAGTGGGTTCCAGCAACATTGTGACGTGTGTTGATAATTATGATATTATGCCATTGATTTGGGCTTCGGGTGTTTTTCAAATCAGGACTTGAGATCTCTTTGTTCTCCTGTGTAAAATTCAGCTTTGAGGTCATTCGTCGCCTTACACACCCTTGGCTGTTTATGAACATCCTCACAAGACTCGAAGCCCATTTCCCATTGAGGAAGACAAGAAACAGGTTGTGTCATTATCTGGCTTGTTTTGTTCTTCACAACCACAGAATAATTCCAAAGAGAGGAATATTTACTAGCTTGAAGTTTTGTTGTGGTGAAAGCTTAATATCAACAAAGAAAGGGTGTGCATGGTGCTGTATGACTGAGGAGAATCTGCTTTTTATCTTAAAGGGAAATGAATGAGAATTACATACATCTATTTAAAAGAAAAAATGGTAGGAGGTTCAACGGGGTACCCACCTACAATGACTATTAAAGGCCATTTCTGCCATCTCTTCACCAAACAGATGGCTCTAGATGTCTTAAGTTGTGACACAGATCCCCAACTGATACCACAAAGGATGCCAAACCAAGCTTTTTAAGCTTTTATCTTTGGGGTAGAGGTGCAAATTTCTGAACCCTCTCCTGAGGTTTCCTTAAAGCTGCAGGCAATATATATTCTCTTGTCCTGATCTTATGCATTGCTGCTCTCAGCTGTGGGTGCATTTTATTAGTTCAGACAGCACTCTGGGATCTTGCAGAATAGAAGGATCATTATTGCAGAAGTTGGAAAAACATCAGCAGAAAGGATGAAATATTGCCCCATGCCCTTGCCATACTGAACAGGGAATCTTTTCTTCCAGTGTTGGTTTAGGACTTAATCCTGCAGGCTCTTGTCTGTCAGCAAATACAATCAGGTTTAAGAGCATGAATAGCCATCCTGGAAATCACTGGAAACTATTCTGTTAGTGTAAAATTAAGCAAGTGCGGAAGTTCTCCAATAGACTTGGACCAGAGTACTCAGCACCCTGCAGAAATGAGCCTTTAGTTCTTAGAACCATTTATTGTGTCCAGTACAGCCATTCATTAGGGCTTTGTGCAGAGAGGTTGAATTTCACTCGCTTGGAAGATATTCTTTCTAAGCCCCTGAGACACACAGACTCTTTGGTTGATTTGGAAAACAAAATGATTAACGACATTTTACAAGTTTTTCCACTAACCAGATTTCAGTTGAAGCCTGTCACAAGCTAAAGAATTTGCAGGAATAGTGTCAATCTGATGACACAGTAGCAATAAATCCTATTGTACTGGATTACACTTTTACCCATTAAAATGCTTTGACCTATTGTGATCCAAGTAGAACCACATTCCAGTGGCTGTTCAAAAAGGTTCTGATTTCACTCTCGATTGTTACCAGGGCGACTGCACCTCAATCCAAAATTCTGCTGCACCAATCATTTAACTCCATTTGCACAGGCTCATGCAGATAAAGCACAGCACTAATTACTTATTCCCATTGAAAAAAAAAAAAAAACCAACAAAATCTTAATCAAATGTTTCTGAGACCTGAATAACAGAAACTTACAGAAGTTGTTGGGGGGTTTGTGGGTTTGCTGCATGATGAGGCAGCAGTTGCCGCATTTCTTTGGGGAATAAATAGCTGTGGTGACAAAATCCTGTCGAAAGATTAATATCTTTAGTCTGTCCAAAGCAAGAGTGTGCTAGAAATCTCACCACAGGCCACTCCTGGAAAGAGTTCTCACTCAGTTGTGGAAAATAAAAGGATTTTCATTAATAGTCAAACAGCTGGTTAAAGCTTGTGAGTGGAAATAGGAATATTTGAGTTTTCCCACTGAGATTTCTGGTGGAAAGAAGGCTGGGGTTTATGGCAAGTACTTTTATATGTGTTAAGTGAGTATTATCTCAGTTGTTCAGATCTATATTAATTGGAGCTATCTTGAAGTGGGAGAATATCAGTTAGAACGTGGGCATGTTCTTCCAGAGCTGCATTTCTTGGAAAGCAAAATGGGCCCTTTGGCCATGTCAAAAATCAGGCCAGTAAGTGAGCTCAGGTCTGATCACTGTCAGGATGCAGGCCTGCAAGATACAATGAGGTGATGCTGGTGCACATCACAGAATTGGTGCCCTGCTCTTGATGCACACAAAATTAGGTTCCAATCTGAAAAGCTTGAGAGAGAACAGTAAAAAGAACTGGAGGCCCTTTGTGTGCCTCGGGAATGGGGATGCGTTTAGTTCTCGTACATGGAAAATTTCCACCTAGCTTTACTCTTTTATCCAGATGAGTCTTCATTTCATATCACCTAGTGAATCTCTGTCTTATTTTTCCTTTACGGTACAGGAAAACTTGTCTGGAAAATGATTGTTCACTGAAATTGCCTCTATTCAGTCTGTCTCCCAGACTGTTGATTTTTATCAAACATCAGTTCTCAGATCTTCTCAGGCTAGTATTGACCTACTATCCTCTACCATGTTGACAGCAAATGGAAACCAAAAATTCACTGCTTCCTCAGCTGAATCTTTCCACAGGAAATTAAGGGCTGAAACACTCCCCACTCTTCCATTTCTCCAATCCAGCATGTCACCACAAATAACATGTGAGTAGCTGAAGCATATTCTTCCCTGTCTGCACTCTCAAAACACGAATTTAACTGCTTCAGAAAGAGGAACCAGTGCTACTACAATGACTGCAAACTAAAAAAAGAAATATGAACAGTTCCTTTTGAAAGGCAGCACAATGGCTTCTTGAGTTACAGCATTGCTTCCTGCCAGACAGGGTGGACAACAAGCCTGCTTTTACAATATGAGATAAAAAGATGAAGAACCCACTTAAGCTCTTCTCCCAATCCAAAAAGCAAATAGAGAAGAAATCAGAGGTTTCTTTTTTTTTTTTTTGTTTGGTTGTTTTGCTTGTATTTATCATGTGGCATTTCAATTGCACAGTAGGTTACTGGAAATGGATGTTCTGTTACCAAACATTTTTACCAAATGCTCATGGTGAGGATACTGGGCAAGAACGGTAAATAATAAGGAAAAAAAAGGAGAGCAGATCATCAGCCAACCTAGAGAATCTTAGTCATGTCAGAAAATACTAGGCAAGGTGAATTAGCAGTGTCCTGTGGAAACACAGAAACTTTCTCAGTATGAAGTGTTTTCCAGCTGATCTTTCCAAGAACTATTCAGAACCTCTTCTGGCAGAAGGGTTTCTCAGACTGCAACCTTTTTGGCTGGTAGCACTTCCTTTGCAAAAATTAATTTCTTTAGAAACAGTTTCCTGAACAGATGACAGATACTCAGTCCCTGCTCTTTCTGCCTCTGGAATGACAGCTAAAGAAGTCTGGATAAGAACTTGAGTTTTATTTCTGACATTTCCTCTATTCTGTTTCAGTGCTGAGTTGTTACAGCTGCACCTACGAAGCCCACCTAAAATATGGATTGCCCTGGACACGGCCTGATTTTAGCAAGTTGACAGCTGGCTAACTCTGACTGATCAACTGACATTTTCTAGGCAGTGCTAAGCCATTCATCAACATGTACATAACTTGTGTTTGGCACTACATAGGTCAGCTGCTGGCCTCTAGGGAGCCTGGCTGATTTAGCAGCACCAATGTTGTTACATCATTACATGAACACCCTTTCAAGAGGAGTAATGAAACAAGTGCCTGAGAATGTTTGCCCCCATTGTAAAAATGCAATAAAAGCAAGTGTCATGTAGATGCCCTAGGCCTTCTTTGAGAATAAAATGGAAGAGAAAGAAAGAGAAGAGAAGAGAAGAGAAGAGAAGAGAAGAGAAGAGAAGAGAAGAGAAGAGAAGAGAAGAGAAGAGAAGAGAAGAGAAGAGAAGAGAAGAGAAGAGAAGAGAAGAGAAGAGAAGAGAAGAGAAGAGAAGAGAAGAGAAGAGAAGAGGAGAAAAAAGAATGTGCAAAAGTGCTGTGAAATTAGTGAAGTCTGTACAGTTCATGAAACTAAAGAATTTTCCTCCATTCTTTCTTTCAGTGACTAACTTCTCTTACTGTAAGTAGCATTAGGAATGTTTGCCCCCACCAAAGCTGAAGTGTTCTCTTCCTCTTCCCCATCTCCTACAGTCACTTAAAAAAGAACTTCCCTCTCTATTTTGATTCTCATCAGAAAGCTTATAATAATATTACAAAACCCACTATCTATAAAAGACATTCTTTTGTGTACTTAAAGTTTATAGCCTTACTGTATCACCATCCTCATGAGGAATGACTCAGGGGTAATAAGAAACAGCAGCTCAAAGTTCCCAGGAGGCCACGTCACCAGTGGAAAGGAAAGTGTGGTAATAAAAGGACATTGCAAGCTTTGTCATAGGAATGGTCACAGGGACAGACCACCTCACAGACCACCCCTCTCTTCTGGATGAGCTCTGCCTTCTTTCCAGGCTCACAGATCTGTTGTGTCCACTGCCATGGGAGGAGATCTTCAATCAGACACTATAGCATAGGTGCAAATATTTGAAGATATTTAACAACAAGGAGTGTAGAAGTTGGCATTATGTGACCTAACCCCTGGCAAGAGCAACGTGCCTATTGTGTTGTCTTTCTTTTCTCTGCCATCTTTCAACTTGTTCTGTCTGTCGAATATTGCTAGACAGGTTGTCTTCAACAAGCACATCTAGGCAGGAGGAGTGAAAACCCTAGATAGACAGCAAGGAAAGGAAATCCCGTCTACCAGATAGTCTTCTAAATGACCTTCACAGAGCCTCAACCTACTTGGAAAGATCTTTCAGGGCTTTTAGTACAGTTCAAAATGTTTGTTCAGGATTTAGGCAGATCGAGGGGTAACTCTAAGGTAAAAGAACATAATTCTTCCTTTTGGAACTTTGTTTGTGGATTTTCATGGCATGTTAGGGGTGGGAATCACTCACCGGACTCCTTACACATCCATGTTTGTGCACAAGCACACATTCACAAAGGTCCTCATGCACAGACATTCTGATCTAACAGAATTTTGTCCATTTTTGAGCTTCAGGCCTTCAGTACCAGCCCCCTTCTACTGCAAACCAGTTGCCCAATTGCTGGTTGCCCCTAAGGCAAGCTCTGGGGCAAAAATGATTCTTCTGACTCACATCCATTTCAGCCAATATTTCTCACAGTCTGTACCCTTTGCTTTCCTCTGGTATGAGCTAAAAGTGTCTGTGCTACTTTACCCTCCTAACTCAAGAATTCAGGTGGGCAGCTTTGCTGCACCTTAGCTTTATTCCTCCTCTGGTAATGACAAGTTGGATAAACCTCTCTAGATGTGGACAAGTGGAAATGTAGGAACTGCAAGACTGGATCAGTCCCACAGTCTTTCTAGTATTCTATCCTGTCTCCACCCATGGCTAACACCAAATGCTCCAGGAGAAGGTGTAAGAGCTCTGCAACAAGCAGCTTTGGAAGGATTTCCCTCCTCTAAGAAGTTCTTATCCTGATCTTAATTAGAGACTGGCTTCAGCCCTGAAATTACACAGCTTAAAACCCTTCCCAAACAGGTATTCAAGCAAGCACTAAAGCTCTGCCACTTTTTTAACATTCAAATGAACATGAACTCTCCCTTTGAATTTCAGGGTGAGAAAGTGTGTTTCCAAACAACAGCTAACAAGCTGCCAGGTTACATGCAAAACACACCTCCAGCTGAACAAGATAAATGGTTTATTGACATACAGGTTGTTTAGTTAGTTTAATACTCTCTAAGGTAACAGAATTTCTGTTTACATGTACACACATACACAGACAAGTATAATTAAGGAAACGAGAAATGGGTTTTACCTTAATGCCTGCTGAGATCTGAAAGAATCTCTGCTTCACTCCCTTCTTTCTTTTCCTCTGTCTCTCTCCCTGTCTCTTGCATGGCTGGACTGACAGGTTGGCAGAGCTGAGAACGACAGGTTGGGTTTGTTTTTTTAGGCACAACTCCTCCCCCTCTCAAAGAGAGAGAAAAAAAAGTTGCAAGACTGTTTGGGAAAAGTTCACAGAAAATCCCATCCTTTCAGCAGGTTAGAACTGATGAGAAGTACACCACATTGGGGAGCCCAGCAGCTTGCTTTTCTTTTTTTTCCTCCAAAAAGTCTCAAGGTCTATTTTGCAAAAATTGTGAAGCAACCAAGGGATTTACACCAGAAACTAATCTGACCCCAAACCTTTCCCATTTCCCTGACAACCTGCCCCTATAAGGCACCCTTGACAAGAGGATTTTTGTAAAAGGGGAAAGGGCTTTTCTGCAGGCAGCACAAGTATCCTTGGGCCTTGGATTTTATCCTTGCATCCCACCACCACTATGTATGATAAAAGCCACCAGCAGAAGTCTGAAGTCCTTATTTTCCTCCCAGAAGCCTCTGCTGCTACAAACCTTGCCTGCACTCACAGCAGAAAGCAGGTTATTTTAAATTCCTGTTCCACTCCATCCTCTGATTTGGTTGCATGGAGACCAAGCTCACCTTCTGTCACCTGAAACATGATAGCAACCCCAGAGAGCTGGGAGAGATCTTTAGCAGGCCACACTGGCCACAGAAATGAGGTCAGTGTCAAAAGGGGTGTGTGCAGTACAGAGCAATGCTGCCAGTGCTGTGCTTCTGTGGGCATTCCCAGGGGTGGTGGCGCACCTAGACAAAATAGATTCCTGGCAGCTCCTGATACTGCAAAGATTTTTTAATTCAACCCATTAGAAAATGTTACACACAATGCAGACAGAGATCTCAGCCTATCAACAGTGGCTGTGTCAAATGAACTCTGCCTGCTCCTGTTTCTGTGCCTCTGCCTACCTGGTCATGGAGTTTTGCTTCTGGGGGCTCACAGGCAGAAATATCTTTCAATAAATGCCAAGAAAGAAGAGTCAAGAGGTTGGTGGTTGGTGATGAAACAGCTGCTACAGCCTCACCTTGCTGCAATCTGTCAAAAGAATTGACAGGGAATTCTCTTTTGCACTCTAGCACCTTTCCTAAGATGGCAGTTTGGGCACAAATCTGCAATTTCTGTGGCCTGTTCTCTGCAGAGTAGCTGCCTCTTCCTTACCCCACTCTTTCAAATAAACATCCAGTAGACTAATGACAGTTATCTGCATACATTTGCATCACAGACTCCTTGAATAGAATTCATCTCTCCTCTGGGTCAGATTTGCAGCTGGTTTATAACAATGAAGTTTCAGAGACTTCATTTACCTGCGTCACCAAGGCTGGCATGACTGTGTTCAGTGTGCTGATAAGAGACAGCTCTGAAAAGCCTTAAGTGTTCCAAAACTCTTGGAAAAAAAACCCAGCCACTTTAACACTATGGTGAACAAGATTAGAGGTATCACACAAAGTCAGTATGACATCATATGCAATAGTCTCTACTTCCACCTCTTGCTAGCTCAGCTTTTTCTCTTAGATCAGGGGAAGGCCACGTTTATCTGTTGCAGGATCAACTTCACTTCCTCCCTAGTCTCCCACAGAATGCATTTTCTTTCTGTCCCTTCTGTCAGGCAACTGTTCTCAAGGTTGTTCAGCTCCCTACTTAAGATTTCCAGAGAGATAACACAAGTGCTTAGAAATCTTTCCTGCCAGTGGAACAAGTTAACTGAATCCAGACAAAACTGGCTAAGGCCAGCACCAAAGTTCAGTGATAATGAATCATGGCTGAACGCACCAGTGCCTGCTGAGTGCCTCGATGAAGTGAGAAACTGTTCTTAATGTTACAGGATGGTAATGGGCTTCGTGTTTCTGCCTTAATTCCTAATACAGATGGGGTGGGGATAAGAATGTATGAGCACTAAGTGTGTGCCAGTCTCAGCATTACAGTATCAAAGGTAGATTTACTAGCAGAGATCCAGCTTGCTTTGCAGCTTGCTTTGGCACTGATATATGAGTCTTCTCAGAGCCCCTCCCCAGCATTATGAGGCTGAAGATCCAGCTCCTTCTAAAGGTTTGCATTCTACAGAATCTTTAAAGAGGCCAAGTAGATCCAAAGGGGTTTATTCTCTCTACTGACCCCTGTTATGATCTCTAAAGAGCCAGGACCTAAAACACATCAATAAAACACCGCTGCTTTACCTCTGGCATACTGGCCCCACATGGGCTGTCTGGCCTGTGTCCAGGAGGACAAGAGAAACTGAGCAACAAGGGAGAATGTGCCAACCTCCACAGACAGCTTCCTATCCAGACCCAGACCAACCCTGTGATGCAAGACTAGAGTATGACATGTTTGTGTGGCTAGGTTGTGTCCACTCCTGGACCTAAAGGTCCATTTAAGCCAAGAGCTGGCCCCTGTTTCTTAGCAAAGAGAGCTGCTATAAGAGCTTAAAATCAGTCAATAAGTGCACTTCAATTAAGTATTCCAGTGAGGTCAGATTTCTTGTTCTTCCTGTTTAACTAGCAAGTTTCAAGACAGTCTAATAATGAACCCTCAGAGAACAGCTTGCAGCAGAATGGTTGCAAAATTGCATACAACTTTGGTTTATTACACTCCCTTTTAAAACAAAAAATATCCAAATAACCAAGAGGAAGGAACTTATCTCATAATGTAGGAACTTAATCCAAAATCTCTTGATGCCAGTGACAAGATCCCATGGCTTTCAATTGACTGTGGATCAACATATCTAATAGGAATCTGAGATTTTCACATATTGCTACTGGTATAGCTGAGCAGACACCAGTCACACTGGAGCCACTGCAAAGGGGAAAGAGCAAAAGGAACAACCTCCATTTCATTTCCCAACTTTTAGCCTTCAGGAGTGTAGATTACTCAAGCAACCTTGCAGTGGTCACTGATCCACATCCATAGCCTCACACCCCAGCAACAAGGTGCATTATGCAGGCTGCATTTTTTGAACTGAGTCTGTTGCTCTAAATTTCCACGTATTCAAAGCTCAAACTCTCTTCTTGCTGCCTATAACCTGCAGGTGCTTCAAGTTTGATAAGGAAGGGAGAAGCTCCCTCCAGAGAATAGCAGGAAATGGGATAAGTGGTATTGTCTTCAGTGCTTATAGACTGGTTGTCCCATGAAATTCAGCACAAAAGTTCCTGTTAGCTTAGAGGGCACAGGTAAGCCCTATGGATGTCATAGACCCTCTGTCACCTCAAGGGGACATTAGGCCGTTGGGAGCTACAGAAGGTCTCTAGCCCTTATACATGTGCTATTGCACAGGCAGAATATTTCAGTCAGGGGACTGAATAATTCACCAAGAAATCAGCTGGCCAGTGTGGAAATAATTTTAAATGAACTGAGCCCTTAGGTATTACATTAACTGGATCTCTAGGGAAGGATGTGGATTATTGCAGCTGAATAGAGCCCTTATTTATCAGATGGAAAAGGTTAATGTCATTTCCTTTCCTTTCCTCCATGGTTTTTCTTACCACATCACCATTTATGGATAGCATGAGGTGCAGACAGTGTAAGAACATGTGCTTGATTGTTTAAATGACCAGAGCTGTTACTTTAATTGAGGGAAGGGGGGTAAGAAATTAAGATTTCTTCTGGCTTCCTGGGAGGAATTACAGGGCTAGGAAACATAAAACACTGAAGAAAGGAAATGGGCTTGTGGAGCACCTGGTCTTTGATTTGACATCCAAGAGTACCCAACTGAATGAGGGAATTTTTGCCTTCTCATCTACTGTGTGTGCATAATAAGAACCAGGATCAAACTAATCTAATATCCTTATTTGATACTTTATAAAGAAATTGTGCATTAAGAAAGGACTTTTTTTTTAACTCCTTAATGAAGTTTAAATACAGTTAAATTAAGTTCTACTAATAAAGAGTCTATGCTGCTTTCTAATTTGCCTCTGAAGTCTCAATAGCTGTTGACCTGAAGAAAAATATCAGCAGTCAGCTATCTATTATATGCTTTAAAAATTATGTCAACAAGGCAATTCTGATGCCAGCTATGGAGACTATTTCCATGGCAATAAGATTGAGAGCAGTGAAAGCTTGGATTAAGAGAAGAAAAATCTTTTGAGGTAAAAGACTCAAGAGATCCAAGTTTATTTCCATGTCTTAAGCACATTGCATCCTTAGGTAAGTCACTTGGGGATAGTCTCCTTGTGTAGTAACAAAGATTGACCAAAGATAGACCTGTCTGTTGTCAAAATTCAAAAGAAGGATGATTTCTTCTGAGGATTTGGGAATTCAAGGGGGCCAGAGCCTGGCTTCCTTTATGAGTCAACATAGAAGTGTCTTCTTCTCAGTGTCTAGAAGCATTCATGTCACTCCAAGTAGGTGTCATGCATATTTCTTCTTACCATTGCACAGGTAATAGATGGTTCAAGTTCCACCCCACCCTCTTGCTTCCAGATCCATCAATGGAACCATACTGAAGGGATAATAAAGGTTGCAACCTCTGGGTATATGCAGGTTGAGTCTGAGGTAACCTTACTGGCCATGGCTTCTCATCTGTGAAATGAGTCAGTAGCATTACCTTACCTTGCAGAGGTGTCTTGAGGACAAAATATTAACATCTAGGGGCACTGCAATGGGGATAGCTAATTCCAGCTCTGAATGAAATGAGGAGAAAGATGCCCATTGACTTATATGGGATTTAGAAATGAGCCCTTATTCATTTTACATCAGGCACTGACCAGCCATCTGAGGATAGCAGTGAATAACTATTAATACTTGTGCAGTTAAACAATCAGCATCTAACTTGTAATGGAGTGAATTAATGGATGTATCTAAGGCAACCACAATGTGACTACTGAGTTGGCTTCACAAAGTGAGTATTTCCAGAATGTGAAAAGAAGCACATGTAAAAGCTGAGTGCATCTGTTCTGACTTCCCCCCACCCCTCACCCCCACCTTCCCTTACCCATAAAGGAACAGCTTTCCTGGACAACCAAACAGCCAGATATTACAGCAAATAGTCTTCCGCATAAAGCCAACCTTGACTTTGTTATAATTGCTATGTAAATATAATCCCACTCATCAATTAAATGCTACTCTCCTGGGCTGGAACATTATACATGTTCATTGAGATGGAATCCCTCTCAATTCAGTTTGCTAACTCAGTATTCATGTGCATTAGCCTTGGAGAAGAGAATGTGATTGCTTGAATAAATTCAGCCACTGCCTCCTGCATCCCTGTATCAGTTGACATGCGTCAGTCTGGCTGTAATATGGGTTCAGAAATATGTTGCCATGGAAATCCTAAATATTCAGTTCTTGGCAGGGCAATTCAAATGGGATACCTGATAAATAGAAATAGCCCAACCCTTGCCAACCTCATAGCTCACCCCTAGGTCATAAGATCTTACTGACAATCAGTAAGCCTTTTTTTTCCTAAGTACTTGAATAAGAAAATGACTTAATTGTCACTAACAGTTGTGCTTTCAGGTCCCATATTTCTTACTGAGTCAGGAAATCTCTCCCAGAGCATCCCATTGCACAAGTGTGGTCTTTCCAGTGGGGTTACATTACTTTGGAGCTGTCTGGATCCAGCTGGTTCCACAGGCCAGAGGGTAAATGCTAATAATCTCTGACCACCCAGGTGTTGCTGCTCAGAAGTACCCCTTGCAAGCAGGATGACCTCTGCTTTCCATCCCCATACACCACCCACATGGGGCCAGCCAGTGTCTGACCTAGTGTTTTATGGTTACTGTTCAGTGTGACTGAACATTCTGACTAATTCAGCATGGTTCTAGAGCTTTGCTGTTTCCTAAGTGCAGTCACAGACTTTACAACCCAAAATACTACCCATAAACAGATTTCCCTCTCGGGCAGAATCCAGCAGCTGTTTAACAACATCTAACATCCCCCTGCAGCAGTTTAGAACCAGGAGGAATGTGTGTCAGACCTAATTAAGCTGTAGGTAATTCAGGCTGGAGCCCAATTCTTTGCTCTCTGATGGTAAAGCAGCACAACAGACCATTACTGGGGGCATTAAGCACTACAATATTTAAAATCTAAGTAACTGTTAATAGGGAAGAGAAATTAAGCTTCACAGAGCATGGTGGATGTTGCCCATAGACATTGAGATGCTGGAGCATGTCCAAATAAGAGCACCAAAGCTGGTGAAGTGTCTAGAGCACAAGGCTTATGAAGAGTGGCTGAAGGATCTGGGGTTGTTCAGACTGGAGAAAAGAAGGCTCAAGGGAGACCTCATTGCTCTCTACAACTCCCTAAAAGTAGGCTGGACTGAGGTGGGAGTCAGTCTCTTTTCCCAGGTAACAAACAATAGGACAAGAGGAAACCACCTCAAGTTTCAACAGAGAAGGTTTAGGTTGGACATTAGGAAAAATTTCTTTCCCAAAATGGTTGTGAAGTCCTGGAACAGGCTTTCAAGAGTCCCCATCCCTGAAGGGGTTTCAAAGCCACAGAGATGTGGTGCTGAGGGACATGGTTTGGTGGTGGCATGGCAGTGGTGGGTTAATGATTGGAATTAACGATCTTAAAGGTCTTTTACAACCAAATCGACCCTATGACTCTACAGTAGATGAAGCTTTGGGGCAGAAATGCTATTTTGAACGACTTTTCCTCCCAGAAAGTGCCACAGAAGCATTGTGACATCGCCTCCTTTGTCTCAAAATTACTCGGAAACACCAGAAGCGGCCCCGAGACGAGCACGGAGCTGTCATCGGGAAGCGGACGACGCGGCGGCCGGGGGACCGGGCTGGCTACCGGGGGCCAGGGCGGGCTGGGCTGTGCCGGCAGCGGGGGGGAGGGGGGGGCCGGGGCAGGCGCTATCCCTTCAGCACCACGGCCGGCGGCAGCGGCTGGGTCCCGGGACACGTCGGGTCGCGGGGGGGAGAGGGGGGATGGTATTCCTCCAGCCGGGACCAGCTCAGCCTTGGGCGGGATGGAGGAGAAGCCACCGAGAAGGCCATTGAGGAAGCGTCCCGGGCTCCGTGACGGGATGGGTTCCAGGCTTTAGCACTGCTCCAGCTGTGATTTAAAACCTTCAACCTGAGAGCACGTCCCTGCACTCGAGATTATCTCATTCTTCTGAGGCAGAGAGGAAAGAAAAGAAGAAAACGCCTTTGTCTAGTTTTAGGTTTCAGATGATTTTGTACTGGAAAACAAATTAACCTGAGAGGATTTTCTGAATTTGAGCTAGGAACAAAAGACAAGGTGAAAGTGTCTGAATTTTGAAACGGTGCCAGAGTCCCAAACAAGCAAATATTTTCTCTGAATATTGTCTCAGCAAGACCTTTCAGCAGCACTGGGAGAATATAGCAAAAAAAAATAAAAGTGGCTTGGTTTGGGTGTTGGTGGTTTTGGGGGGGGTTGGTTTTCGGGGGGGGGGGGGGTGGTGTTTCTCTCTGTTAACACAAAATATTATCTAAAAACCTATTTTCAGTCAAATATTGATTGTGCTTTCTCCTTGTCTCAAAAAAAAAAAAAATAAATAAAGAGAATAAAAATGTCTCTGCACATATAATTATGCCAGAAGAAAACTAAGCAGCCATAGAATCTGCGGATCCAATCTGGCAATTTAGATGAAGCCAACACTTGGATTAATGAAGGTTAGAACTTCGTTTGGCCAAGGCATACATCTCTGCCATTCTCTTGAACAGTAGTAATTTCATTTTCAGCTGAGTGATTCATACTCCACTCCTGCAAAATAATCTGCCTACCAACTAAATAAACTTAGCCCGTTCCATGGTGGTTCATGGCTGCTGGTTGGGTCTGGAGGAAACAGCTGTCTTTAGAATTGAGCAAATACCTGGGAATTTAATAGCCTCTTGTGACTCCAAAAATATTTGGTACACTTATTTTCAGGTGAGATTTTTTCCATCAGAGTTTCTGCTCAAAACCAGGACCTCCATAGCATCCCACTCTTCTCTGTTATATATTTAAAACACATTCAGAGCTGGCCAGAAGAAACATCGAGAAGAAATGCCTCTGCTTCTATGGAGAGAGGAAATTTCTAAACACTGGTGGAAAAGTTTACTGAAAGGACTTGATTTCTCTTCCTCCAATGGAGTTTGTCACTTACATTTGGCAATTTTCAGGCTTTTGTGCTGAATGAAGCAAAGAATTGTGCAGAGCAGATTAAGAATTATAATAATAATAATAATAATAATAATAATAATAATAATAATAATAATAATAATAATATCTTCATCAAGAAGGGTTGTAAGAAAAGAGTAGGAAAACATTCCTGACAGACAAACCCTTCTCACAACAGATGCGCACAGGAGCTAAACATGTAGATACAACCAGCGCTCCCTGCACATTACACAGAATCCCAGCAAGGTGGGGGTTGGAAGGGACCTCTGGAGATCATCTAGTGCAACCCCCTCTGCTAAATCAGGGGTTACCAAGAGCAGGTTAGCCAGGATTGCAATGCCCGTGTGGATTTGGAATCTCTTCACATAAGGAGACTCCACAGCCTCTCTCAGCAGCCTGGTCCAGGGCTCCAGCATCCACACAGCAAAAAAGTTTTTCTTCACTCTCAGATGGAACCTCCTGGGTTCTAGTTTGTGTCCGTTGCCCCTTGTCCTGATGTTGGGCACCACTGAAAAATAACTCGGCCCCACCCTCTTGCTCCCCATGGATACTTTAGCTCTTGCTGAGCATTGAAAAGATCCCATTTCAGGATGCTCTTCTCCAGGCTCAACAGTCCCAGGTCTCTCACCCTTTCATCCTCACAGAAATGTTCCACTCCCCTCAGCATCTTTGTAGCCTCCACTGGACTCTCTCCAGTAGTTCCCTGCCCCTCTTAAATTGAGGAGCCCAGAACTGGACACAATATTCCAGTTGTGGCCTCACTAGCAGAGTAGAGGAGGAGGTAAACCTTCCTAGACCTGCTGGCCATACTCTTCTTAATGTGCACCAGGAGACCATTGGCATTCTTATACAGAGGAGCACATTGCTGGCTCATGGTGAGCTTTTTGCCCAGGTCCTTCTTTGTGGAGCTGCTTTCCAGCAGATCAGCCCCTGACCTGTGCTGGTGCAGAGGGTTACTATTCCCCCAGGCACAGGGCCCTATAACTGCCATGGTAGAACTTCACTAGGTTCCCTTTCACCCAACTCTTCAGGCTGTCAGGGTCTCACTGAATGACAGCACAGCCTAACAGTGCATTAAAGGATGATTCTGAAGATCTATAATGCCTTACAGCACAGAGCACAGACTGCACCAATGTTGTATATCCTGTAGACTGCAGTGGCTTTCACAAGCGTGTGAAATAATCTTATCTGCAGCCACTGGTTTCTGTGTTATTTATTCTGTGTTTCAAAATAGAAGAATAATAGAATTCTTTGTTGGCTTAGTGGTGGAAATTGATGTGGGTTGTCAGCTGAAGTATGGCAAAAGTCTAAGGTGCCCTTACTAAATGCTTACTCCTTATGTTTGAACCAGAAACATTATCTTCTTGGCCATGTGTTATCACACAGAGTCTGTGTGCTTGGTTCCAATTATAATAAAAAGTAAACAGATATAGCTTGGACTGCAGAATCTACCTGTTCTTCCCCAACTTCTATTACTTTTCCTGCTTTCCACCACCCTAGAGTTTTCTTAGGTGCTTCATCCTTTGACTCAAATGAGGAGAGCTGCTACATGACATCTTAAAGGATTTGTTTGCAAAGCTCAGAGATCCTACACAGCTCCAACAGCACAGCAAGGACTGAATTGCCAGCAGAGGGGGAGAGTTAGAGAGAGATTGCGATTTGATCTAACATCCACTGAAGACAGTGGAAGGCGTTTCACTGACTGTGTTGATACAAAGAAGCAAAAACCTTTCACTAGACATGTTTGTGTGATATTTTCTCCAATTCACTTTTTCTAGTAGAGTGCGCATCACTTTTTCTGTATAATAAGAAAAAGAGCCCTGGGAAATGCAAGGCCACATATGGTCTCACAAATACTGATTAAGATGAAAAAAAAAAACCTCCTTGACCATAACAGAAAGACTCTGAGCAGCTCTAAGCAACAAATGCCGTATGCCAACCACTCATACCCCTAGTAAATCTGCATTTGATCGTGCACTCTAAGTCTTTAAGCACATTGTAGAAAAGGGGCAAATCCTCTTTTGGAATTTACTGACTTTAAAGGGGGAGAAAAAATGAAAAGCAACATAATTGCATTTATTTTAACATCATTAGATACTGAAAAAGATACTCTGATCATATCATGGGATAGTGTTATTTTTATTTCTCTGACTGCACTGTGTTTTAACACTTGACACCGCACATGGCTGCTGGCCAATTGAGTCTCCTGTTGTGGAGTTAGACAGGCGATAAGGAGCATGGTAAGAGCTGAAGTGAGGCACAAAAAGCAGTTGCTGCTTTTGCACTTTTTTTCTCTAAGAAAATGAAGTCTCTTTACTGACAAAATAATGCCACTGAGTCTGGTTGGGAAAGCAGTACTGGAAAATGACAGTTCTTTGATTTCTATTTATATGTCTCTGAAGCATGATAAAGTGACATCCTATCCTATCCTATCCTATCCTATCCTATCCTATCCTATCCTATCCTATCCTATCCTATCCTATCCTATCCTATCCTATCCTATCCTATCCTATGTTTTTTGGAACTGGCTCCTAGCATTGCACCCCAAAAAATGCTCTGAAGAAAACAATCAACCGAAAAAACCAAACCAAACAACAAAAAATTCAGACTAAAACCCAACCAAGCAGTGAACCAAAACCCCTTCATGTCTCAAAGTCCTGTTGGGCTGGGATTCTTGAAGCAGAGCCTAAAGTTAACTCAGGCACAAGGAGGTTGTCTGCTTTTAATATAGGCAATACAGAATTCAGCCATTTCTCATCTGCCACCTTCTGCTCTAAAATAAGTTCCTTATCCAGTTCTTTCTTTAACCGCTTCAATTGTGAAGATGAATAGAGGCAGTTCTATCAAGCTCAACAGTTAGCCAGGAGAAAGCAAAGATCCCTCCTGGTTCCTCTCTGATGTGTGTTTGCTTTCACCAACAGGCATAGTGTCCTTTCAGTCCTATGGGAATTCCAGTTCTCACTGGTCCATTGCTTCCTTGGCTTTTTGTCAAGCCCTTCATCTTCAAAGCACTCCATCCCCTTTTGATGCCAGCATCTTTATTTGCATTTCGTAGCACCCAGAACAAACCAGGCAAATACTTTTCAAGTCCAACGTATGCTTTGTAGAATTGCCAGATTGGGGGGAAAAAAATGCTCAGGATATGGAGAAAGCTGTGGACCCTTAAGAAACATTAAACTCCTGACAAAAAAAAAGAAGGTACATTTGTCCTCTGCTGACCTAGATCACCTTTGAACAAACACAAGGTTCTTTATCAACTTGCCAATTCTACCATCCTTTGTGAGAAGAGGTTTGTGTTTTGTTGTGTTTTCCTTGCCTGTTTAAATCTTAATCTTTGAGCAAATTGCAAAGTCTGAATTTGGTCACTGTAGAAACAGGTTCAAAGTTTCACAACTGACTTCCTGCTTACTTCATAACCAAGCTGTCAGTCTCTTCAAATTCATACTTTTCCTGTCTTATGATTCAGATTGTCAGTCACATGGGCCTGTATTCTGACATCATTCCAATGCCCACTGATTTATTCTACCGATACTCCCAGTTATTTCAGTATTCTTCAGTGGGAGTAAAGTGACAGAATCCAGCTATATGTGATAGATGCTTTGGAACTATTTGTCAGCCGCGCTATCATCCCTTGCTTATGGTGCCAATGATCTTTAGATCTAAATAAACAGCTGGATTTGATAAAAACATGGAATATCAGAGTCGTTTTCTTAGTCTAACAAGCTTTCAAGAATCAGACATGTGTGAACTACTCCTCACTCTTCCCTCTCCTTAGCCCTACTACAGCTAATTATAGTTTCTTCTCAAGAACTATGAAGATGGTGCATCTTCACAGTGCTCAGTGATCATGACACTTTCACATTTCCTAATGTGACTGCAAACCTTTGTTCACAGTTTACTAAGTATTTATAGGCTAAATACTTTGATTGCCCATGCAGATCAAATATGATGTAAAGGAACTGTTTACTCTGAGGGCGGCACATACCATGTTGCAAATGCTGCTGTAATATAAATCAAAATGCAAACAGTGTAGCTGCAGTGCCTTTAGAAATCTCCTCTCCAGTGGCACTCAATAGTTTTGGACACACTCATGCTCACAAGGCAACACACACGGAAAGTACGAAGAGGAGAATTCACCCAGGTGTTCCCAAAGACTGTATTTGGGATGAGACTTGATCTTAGATGGAGATCACACCTAACTTATAGGATTTACTGATGGAGTAAAACAGTATTTGGAGCATCTGGAAACAGGAAAAAATTTGTTCTAATTTTACTAATTTCCATTAAAATGTTGTTTCTAAACATGTGTAATATTAATCTCATATGTAATTATATATCACAATGAACAGCTGCTTTCTGAATGTCTCTAAGTACTTGTTTTAACTTCCACTCTTGATTTTGACTCACATTGCCTCTCATGCATTACTTTAGCTAAAGTTTGATGATGTGATGATACCATTTGCCATGTCACAGAATATTAAAAAAAATAAATAAATAACCTTTGAGTGAGTCCTCTCTGCAAACCAATTTTGAGTCACCACATAGCACACACAGAAATTTATCGTCATTATAAAACAAGTATTCACACCGTATTGACACAGGAACCAGAACAACGGTGAGACAAGTGTCCTACCCACTCTTGCACTGTGCTGATGGGCACCTGCCTCATCAAGGAGCTTTCTTTTAGAATTCAGAGCTTACCCAGAAGTAGAGGGGGAAAAAAAAGAAACAAACAAGGGTGCAGGATGAAAGTAAAACAAATGGTAGGGCTGGTTTGAGGGAGTTTAGCACAAGGACTGATATAAATTCAGATGTTCATAGACCATTCCTGACTCTCCTCAGGGAGAAGAAGAGGCAAACCTTTTCAGACACAAGTAGTGCAGAAAAAAAAAATCAGGAGGAAGACAGTAATAATCAAAATAAGAATACTGGTGTAAAGAAAAGATCAGTGGAAATTTGTGTGTATGTGTGTCAGTAGATACATGACTATCCAAGCAAATTCACTGTCTAAACTCTTATACTATGTACATAGATTCTATTTATAGTTTGTGTTTAATTAGGATGAAATTAGCTGGATCTATTTCATGATTTAGACTTTAAAAGATTCAATTAAGCAGGTTGTTCTGCCCTACCAGATAAGCAGAACACAGAAATATGCAACTGCTTTCCCATGTATAGGTACAGAAACAATACAAAAGGTACTTTACCTTTGCTCATGCCTCCATGAGGAAGTTATTTCAAGGTTCCTTTGTTTCTTGTGTGCCAGCAGCAGGGCAACTGTAAAGAAAAACAGCAGTTGGGTTAATAATAAAGAAAGGTAGAAGCCATAGACTCGAAAGACTTAAGTTAAACATTTACTCCAGTTTGTTCTTGTGAAAAAACTCAGAGGGGTGCTTTGCTAACTGCTGGCTTCTTGAGAAACAGGGGATGGCGGATCCGCTGCTTGCCCAGATACCTCCCTGTCTGCAGCTCAGACATGCACAGCAGAAAGCTGAAGTCACCTAGGCACATTTAGGCTTGGATTTAAAACAGAAACAAAAAACAAAAAACAAAAAACCCCAAGAAATTCTCTCGTGTAAGAAAAACCTTTTACAATTCAAATTGTACTTCAAATATTTACACATGGGATAGGATTTTGAGTTACCCACTGTTATCATTTTAGAATAAACTGCTTCAAGTTTATACTCATGTTCCATTTTGTTTGTTTTATTCTTTCTTCTACAGAAAGTCTTTTTTTTTTTTTTTTCTTATATTAGCATAAGGATAAGGCAAAGACTCCCAGTCTACACAAGAAGTGCAACCCTGTTTTCTATTGGAGTCACAGAGCAGGCAGCATTACATGTCAGTTTGTGCTAGGCAGTTGGTGAGGGTGGAATGTAGCCTTCTTCCCTGCTTGGAAACTCTGCTGCTTCAGGAACTTTCAGAAAGTGACTGTTTTTCCACAGCATTATGTTCAGGCTGTTCATTTAGGCATTTGAAGATAATTCTGGCACTTAGTGATGATTTTAGGCTGTCTGAATTTTGAGGTATGGCTCTGCAACACACAAGTTTAGGAAGAGACCAGAATGCAGCTCCTACACTGACACTCTGCCCATTTCAGAATCTTTTCTGTGAAATGAACCTGTGATGAAAACCAACAGCAAACCATAAGGACTAATCAGAGGAGTGAGCTGGTGCAAGGTCACATGAGGCATCTCCAACTCAAATAGTCAGCCACCAACAGGAGTCAGTTACGCTAACTCATGTTAATCTTGGTTTTGCTGAACCAATCTCACATGATCTTGTGTTTGTATAGAAAAATGAGGGTCATTTCTTCTAAGGACAGTGCTGTTCTGCAGAAATTTACTCCAGTAGCTAAGGTACCAAGCTATGACTCATGATAGATGAGCTCAACTGCTAAGCAGCTGTACAACTTAGGGCAAAATGCCCTTTGTCTGTCTGGTCTATTTAGACTATGGGCTCTTGGAGGTAAGAGCAGTCTCTGACTGGATATTTGTACAGCACCTAATACAATGGAAATCCAGTCGCAGCTTGGTACTTCTGTAATACAAATTAATAACAATAACTGGACTTGACTGCTTGACAAAAAGCAAACACTTTGGAAAAAGCTGCCTTAAATCTTTCTATCCCACTTCCCTAGACCAAAAAAAATCTACAAATGTTATTTCTTTTGGCAGCTGAAACTTAATCCTACCTTGGTTAGCATAACAGAGAGAACAGGAAGCACTGTGAAGGAATTTTTCATTCCCTGGGACGTCTTTGATCCCTCTCCCCTCCCTTTTCCTATCAGGTAATTTTCAAATCTTGATGTTTCCAGTTAGTCTACGTATCTTCTTGTTTTGTCTACTTCAGTCAAGCCTTATTTAACTTCCATTTAATGGATGAAAAACTGGTCTGCATTTAGACTTTGCTGTTGTGTAAGCCTGAACCTGAGAACTTCAGGATCCCAGAAGGGAATACAGCTAAAATTCACAGTCCTTGCTGGTGGAAAACCAACCATTACTTTGCTTGCTCTAACACAGACAAGGTGCATTTGTACATTACGTAAATGCTAAGCAAATAATTTAATCCTTTTCTGTTGCAGCCACCACTTTTTATCACTTCAGAGTCAGGGCCTCAGTTTAGCTTTCCAACATATGGAGGACATTTACATCTTGATTTATGCTCATCTAAAATGTGCAAAGCTCCAAACAAATTAATGCCTATTTAATATTTGGGGTTCTGAAGGAATGTGTTGACCCTCATTTCAGTCCCACATGGAATGCAAGACCACATCTCATGTGGGCAAACTTTGGACTATAAAACAAGTAATAATCAAAATATGCATGACCCTCAAAGGGCTTAATTACCACACACTGCTGAGTGAAGCTTCATGCTTGTAGCAAAGAGAAGTCTGCAGCACTACAAAGCAGGAGGTGACAATACACATGAGATAAGAATGAAAATAAGATCATCTTGGAGTAGAAAAAACAACATCTTCTTTGCCAGTAGAGGAATGGGTCCATCACACAAGCTGGAGTATCAGTAGCCTGTGCAAAATACCACTTGGAACTGGCACAGCTGCCTGTTTGCTATCTTATTTGCCTTGGTTCTTCTTGATTTGAACCAATCACCATTTGTTCTGCCTGATGACTACAGCATGCTATGTTTCTTCTTAGCCTTGGTCCTTCTTTTCTTACTTACTATCTACTTCAGCTGCCACTCAACTTCAAGTTACAGCTCAGAAGTTCCTTAGAAATCAACAGGAGTGAAGACAATAGCCTGCTACAGAAACTCTGTTCACATAGTTCCATGATCCTCTTGCAGCTGTTCCTGTTCAAGTTGTTCCAGTTCAACCAGTCAAGAGTGGCAGTGGCAGGGTGAGCTACAGCAAGGACAGAGCATCTGTCATGTATCTGATGAAAGATGTCACCTACCATCTACTTCTAAACACTTCTAAGAGGGATTTAACTTTTGTTTAACAGGATCTTACACAACTCCACAATCCCACTCTGTTTTAGAGTACTTGGTCTCATATAATATCTAGAAAACTGGAGTGCAGAGACCACAAACGATGTCAGTTAATGTAATTCTACTTCATTCAGAAAAAGATAAGTAAAATCAACTAAAATGCAATCCAACAAGGACATTTCAGATAAACTATTTTTATACTCATACAGATCTTGTGATACACAATTTTTTTGGGTTCAGGCTACTGTTCCTCAATGGAATAGCAGGAGATGTATCCATAAATCCTTGTACACAGTCCCATATAATGGTTGGGTGGTTTGTTGTTTTTTTTTTTCTAGACCATAATATACCAAACATTTACTATTAATTGCATGTTTCCAATTTTCTGGTAGAATGGCCAACAATAATTGTCCTTGGAAACAATGAAGAAACATTGCTTGCACTGGCAAATAGTGCATGATAGTCAACAGTGGGTCTGCCACTGATTCCTTTCTTTGAAGAGCTGTTTATAACTGGAAGCCACGAGCACAGACACTGACTTGCTTACATGACTGTTACTACTGACTGACTGCACTGTTAAGACTGAAAGTTGCCAGAAGAACCGAAGTTAGAATCAAATCTTTGCTGTCTCTATTTTCCCTCTTATTCTTTTTCTTCTTTAGCCAAAGATGGCCAACATTGCTCCTTCCTTCGCTTCTCTAAGAGGAGTTACAATAAAATCTATAAAAAGTAGATATAATTTCCCTTCTCTTTATGGCTTGAACTTGTGAAAATCCAGGAATGCTTTTATTATTATTCCATGTTATAATAACCTGCACATGGAGGTAGATTCTAGGCCATTATTGACTTCATGGGTCCTGAAACAAGGACATTGCTCAGAGCCCCATTTATAAAATGTATATACCACTGCTCTGCATTCTTGCTTCCAGCTATTTATAACTCCCCAGTGCCTCGGAGCAAACAGCTGGGGAACGAGTTAGGGACTCAATGGCACTCTTAGGACTCAGTGGCACTATGCTTTTCTTTCCCATTTTTTCCCTTTTAAAATTGAATTCTTTTCAGCATTAGCAGAATAAGACAGGCAAACAAAGTGTGCACAGAATGAGATAATACAAAAGCAGTCGATACCACCAGCCTGATGGTGGCTTGTTTGTCACCGTCTGCAAGTACAGATGCTGTGGAGATGCATGGCCTAAATAGGAGCTTCTGCCTCGAGGATCAATGTGCACTGACTATGCACCAACCTTTAAGTGTGTGTAATGGGCTGTGCCTGGCAATGACCCACCTTTTTTTCAAGCCCTTCGGGTGTGGTGGTTGCTAAAGGGACTCACACAGGCTGGAATTGCTGTTAGCTTTATGTGGGTGACTCTGCTTCAGCAACGTGTGCGAGAGCCAAGGACGCGTTAGGTTCATTCCTACTCATCTAAAGGGCAGAAGAAGAAATTCTAGAGTGTGACTTCCATTGTTGCAGGATGTAACAGGGGAAGGATGGACTTACCTTGCTGCAAACAAAGGAAATTAAATGGAGATGTGTGTTTTGGGTTTGTTGGTTTTTTTTCTCCATATTAATAAGTTCATTTGCAACCATTTTAGAATAATTTTTTCCCATTCTCAACCAAGGACCTTTCCTTGGGCTTCCAAGGTTGTGAGAGAAAGTGAGAAGATCAGAAAGATGTAACAGTATTTATAAAGTGAAGTAATAATCCCAGAAAGTGTAATTTGCTTTGCTTTGCAGCATTTCCAGGATAAAATTGCAGACCCTTCTGGTGCATGACACTACTCTCCTTCAGGTTCAAGTGTTTCATGGGAGCTTGTAGATAGACTTCTGTGTTCCTGGACCAGTCTTTCTATTCTCTCAACTGGTAGATATCTGAACTGGAAATCTAAGTGCTCTTGAGGGGGAACTGGAACCTGCCGTGATGGGCACCATGGAAAACAAACGAAAAAACACAATAACAACAACAACAGAAGGGGAAATGTAATTGTTCTCAGTGAACACTTTCTGAAAGGGACCCTGACCCCGTAAGAGTGAGCAAGCCCCAGTACAGCTTGCCCATGGGCACAGGCTTTATTTCTCAGTGGATGCTTCAAGGGAAGTCTCCGATCCTGTGGATCCCCCACTGTGAGGGATTCAGTTAGTTCATATTTTACATCTTGTTAATTCTCTGACTTGACAATGCACAACCCAGATGTGCCCCTGACACTGACCTTCCTCACCAAACACGCTCTTTATCCCCCTTTTATCTCTGAAACCCCCAGATCGGGCCTGCCACAGCCCCTCAGCCCCACACAGCAGCACCACACAGGCCATTGTAAATGATGGGGCTGGCAGTGCAGCCCTGTGGACTCCTGCAGAGTGGGCACCGAGGGCCCAGGGGGGCTGCTGACAGCACTAAGGGGAAAGATAGGGGTAGAGTGCACAGAAACATCAAAAGCAAAGGCTGTGTGAGGGCAAAGCAGCCCTCAGATGGGCTTCAAAGCCAAGCCTGGGGTAGCAGCTGGGAGCCGTCTGGGCTCTGTTGTTGCCTCAATCAGTCAGTGAGAGGGCCACAGGGTCACCTCCCACCTGTGCTCAGGGAGAGGTAAAGTTCAGACAAGGGTTTAAAGTGTGATGTTTAGTGTACTCAGAGTTTCACTTTTCTCATGGCAGAACTTCCTCTTTGCAAAAAAATAATAAAATATGAAAGGTGACAGAAACCTCACATGAACCTCCTTTCAGGGAGCCATAGACAGCCAGAAGGTCTGCCCTCAGCCTCTTTTTCTCCAGGCTGAACAACCCCAGTTCCCTCAGCCACTTCTCATAACACTTGTGTTCTACACCCTTCACCAGCTTCACTGCTCTTCTCTGGACATATTCCAACACCTCAACGCCCTTCTTAGAGTTAGGGGCCAAAAATTGAACCCAATATTCAAGGTGTGGCCTCACCATTGCTGAGTACATGGGGCCAGTCACTGCCCTGGTCCTGCTGGCCACACTATTGCTGATACAAGCCTGAATGTCTGTCGGCTTTCTTGGCCACCTGGGCACAAGCTGGCTCATATTCAGCTAACATCAGCCAACAACCTCAGGCCCTTTTCTGTCTGGCAGCTTTCCAGCCAACCTGCCCCAATCCTGCAGCATTGCATGGTGTGTGGATGTGGTGCTGAGGGACATGGTTTAGTGCTGATCTGGCAGCGCTGGTTTAACAGTTGAACCTGATGATCTTAAAGGTCTCTTCCAACCAAAATGACTCTATGATTCTAAAATTCTGTGACTCATGCTGGCAGGTGCCAAGGCAAGGGCTGCCAGTCTGTGCACTGAGATTTAAGGCACTGATGTGAGGCCAATGAGAGAAACCATTTTGCTACCATAACCAAAAACAGAGCCATTGTGGGAAGTTCCAGCATCTTAAGGCAAAGGAAATTTCTGACTGGGTTGCAATAGATTTTCTTTATGTTTTTGTTTTTATTCTGAAGTCAGGGTTTGAAGAGGTGCAATATAAACAGCATCACCATCAGTGACAGAGTGATTTTTCCAGGGTTTGAATCTGTGTAGGAATTACTGACAGCTCGGAATACGATCAGCTTGTCAATATTGTAATGCCAGAGAACATGGTGGTTTGATCACTTTCCTTCGTCCTTTCCCCTCTTTCCAGCAGAATTTAAGAGAACACAACTGACACACACCAAAAAAAAAAAAAAATAAAGAATTTGAGAAGGTCACTGGAAAAAAAAAAGAAGAAGAAGAAGAAAAAATTGGCAAGACTGTACAGATAATGAGACTTAATTACTTCTATTTCCAATTTAATCTTTGTGCTTTTTTTTTATGGAAACAGTCTATTTTGGGGTGAGAGTTCTTCATTTAAAACACCAAAACAAAAAAAAAATAATAAAAAGAACAATTAGTGGAATGAAACTGGAATGACAAACAGTGCTGCATTGTCAGATCCTTTTATGCAGCTATTCTAGTAGCCTTAATGAGTTGTAGGCATGTTTTTTCTTGCCTGTGTGCCTTCCTGGCTTTCAAAGTGCCAGTATAGGAATTGTTATTTTGAAAAGCAACGCAATAAAATTTTATTAGACAGAACAGGCTGGTTCTGTCCTGGTATGGACCAATTGCAGTGTAGGACAGAGGAAGCAACATGCCAAGCACAATAAGGAGAAAAGCACTGGAATGTGACACTGGTATTTGTCTCCGATTGATTCTTCACCTTGGAGGAAAGATTTTACTCTGCAGGAAACTCTTTCTTCTCATTCATCGACAACTGGGAAATAATAGAGTTGTTCATCAAACAGTTGTCATAGAAGACAAAAATATCCCTGAAGCCCCACAGCAGGCCCTCGGCAGTCCTAGGAAAGACCTCTTTGCTAATCCCATCAGCTCCCCTACCAAGCCAGGACTGTTCTCTGCGCTGCACTTTCTGGTGCTTTGGTTAAGCTCAGTCCAAATGTTCTGAGAGATGTGTCCTCTTTATTTCTCTTTGCAGGCTGTTTCAGCCTAAGAAGTAGCAGTTTCAGAAAGTTTTTCTCTGCTACCTAGGGCCTTACATTCCTTGACTGCATCCCAGTGGTTGTAGCTGTGTTTCATATACCCCACTGAGCTCTCACTTCCCAATACTGAGGTTATATTGGGAAAACAAAGCATGTATGACTAATAATTCTATTTTAATTTTATAAATCAGTGCCTCCAGCTCAAAAATCATTATTGCTGTTCACTTCACTGTCCAATCTGATATTCTTATTTTTATATAATATTACCAAGAACTAAATACTTTCATCTTTTTGCAAAGACATGTTGGGATACTTCCTTTCTCTTTCACCTGCATTCTTCTGATTTGTTTTTCTAATCTTTTGGCACACATAGTGGATGGAAAATTCTGTATATAAGTAAATTCCTTTTCTGTGCAGAGTAAAGGCAGACTGGAAACCAGGCCTGAAGCCTGGGGTCAGTTCCAGGTTTCACATGACTGCAATGTGTTCACCTACACATAAAAATGCAAATGATATTTACCTGCTCTGAAAAGGTTACATTTTGTAGCTACAGTCATTTTTCTAAGTATTCCTAAATGCTGTTTACATAATACATCAGGATAATCAGGTTGGTAGGTGTGACTGTAATATGATCTTGTAAATTGGCTGTTCTCTGAAGGTTTGATTGTTTTTCAAACAAGGGTGTAGCACAGCCCAGTAACTTTCCTCTAACCGCAGGTGGCTGAGGACAGCAGAGCACTGAGGCAGCGCTGCCACTTCTTCACACGCTGGCTTTCTGCAGCAGTCCCCATCTTGGTGCCCTTCTCTGCAGTCAGCTCCTGGCTCTCTGTACAAGGAGTTCAGTCACCATTCCCAGACCAGAGAATTCATCTAAGTGAAAGCACAGAGAGTCGTGTTTTTCAGGGACACCTGTCAAAGTAGTTCTATAGGCCAAGCTCGATACCAACATCTATGACACACAGGGTACAGCAGGACTTTTTCAGACCATTGTATGGCATACACAAAAACCAAAACTGGTGTCACTGAGTGAGAGTACAACAGTTTCTCTTGCAGAGATTTGAAGAAGCTGCTTTCTAAATTTAGCATTGCTTTAGTCATTGTGTTTCTAATAAAAGTAATTAAAACCAACCCAAACCAAAATATTGTCTGAAAGAGCACATTTATAACCCAGCATTTATAGTAACCACCGCTCTGGTAGAAGTCATGGCTGAGAAACTTACTAAAAGTCCTCATTTAAATTTTTCTTTGGAACCAAACGTGTTTGGCTTGACAATCATAAACTGTTTTTCTTATCAAAACAGAACACACCCATAAGGTTGTAAAAGACAGAGGCAAAAAAAAAAGTAAAATAATGAAATGTGGGTGGGGAAAACAGTTTTCTTGTGAGCTGGAGATTATTCAACTGTATTATGGGAATAAGCAAGCATGACCTGAATTTCCTCATTGAGATTGAAATAGCTTCTGTACATCTCGAATGCATATTTCTGAGAGGTAGGAGAGAGCTGAAGACTGTTGCCCAGGGACGTCGTTTTTGATTAAGGAGTGGGTTAGGCCAAAACCACAGATCCCAAAACCTCTTAAACTTTCCCAAAATGTAACTCCTAATCTGAATTTAACATCTGTCTCTGTAATGAGCTGAACTAAAGCTTGACCTCCAACACCAGTGAACTTTAGAAAAGTTCAGCTTCCTGTTTGAAGCTGGGTTTCCTCCCTCCAGATGAGCTATCCCAGGAAATCAAGAATTGGGTTCATTGATAAAGCCACAAATAATACTTCTAGGTTAGGTGTTCTGTGGAGCAGGCGATTAGACGCCAAAATCTTATATTCAGCTAGCTCCAGATGATATCTATTTAGTGAACAGACATGTGCAAGACCTCATACACCTAAAAGAATTAATAGCAGTGGAAACTATTTGAAGAATTGCAGGTGAGGCATTTCATTGTGCCCAGGGGGATTTATGACCTGGTTTTAATAATGAAGACGGTGTTTTCACAAGGTCACTAACAGCATTCAAACCTGTCCCAAGAAACACAGCTAGAAAATAGCTGGGATCAGGGAAAGAAACAATAGAAGTGATATTGTGTACCTCTCAGGGCCAATAAAGTGATCTGCCTCGCCAAATGCAAAAATCCAAGGGATGGTTGAGGATCACAGGGATGCTGCATCCCCGGCAGGTACAAAATGTTTCTCACAGGGCAATGAGGTGTTACACAGTCATGGTGGGAAGGTTCTCTAGAAAGATTCAGACCTGTCATGCAGTAATGTCTCTCTGACATATTTGAGCTGCCACTCAAGGTGCTGACAGCTGAAGCTGGTGTTCAGGGAGGGTGCAGGCAGAAATGCTGGGCTGCTAAGCAGCCTTCATGTACCTCCAGCAGCACACAGAGCAATGATGTGCAGCCAAGGAAAATGTTTGTTTTAGTAACCAAGTGTAAGTGAATAAATAAAATAAGCAATAGGAAACAAGCCAGCATGTTCCTATGTTGGCAAGTCATTGAATAAGCACAAAGATTTCAGTCTGCCATATGCACAGACACCACTGAATAAAGAAAAACAATGCACAGTGCAACCTCTTTGAGCCCTGAAACTGCACTTCGTTGTGCCACTCATTAGCTGGATAAACACCCTGCGGTGGGCAAAATGACTGACTCATTATCCATGAATCAGGGACTAAGCTTTACTAGATCCATTATTTACTACTGTACAGTTAAACTCTTGTTAAACTGAGTAAGAGTAACGGAGCAGAGACAATAGGAGTGGAAATCATTGTGTAGGTAGCTCCAGATGCAGCTGGTGCTGCCTGACAGCTTAACAATCATGCCATACCTGTGTTAATGATACACAGTGAATAATCCACAGGTCAGAATTACACCACAATTTCCATCCCATAATTGCACAATAAGACACGCCAAACTGTGCATTTCTAAGGGATTATTACACTCCACTGAAATCTGAAGTTGTTCGGTCTTTGGCCTCCCAGAACCACCCAAAAACTCTCAATAATCTCCAGGGCTCTGTTCCCTGTTGTGTCTTTCTCAGACAAATGGAAAACACATTTTCACTTCAAACTAATCCCCATTAAACATCACTGAAACCATGCAAAGCCTTGAGCTGATTCTAATAAAATTTAAAAAAAAAGGAAAAGAAAAGAACATATTTAGAAGCAAATTAGTCTTGTAGCTCAGGCACTGTAATACCATCCTGTGAAAACCACTGCTGGACAGCTGTGATTAGCTGCATTCTACATGCTTTCCTGGGCCTTGGTGACAACCAGCACATTTCACTCAAACACAGACATGATCCAAGCACTCTGTGAGCAGTTTTAAGTCTTAACCTATATTAATGGGGGATTTTCAACCCTGTGAAATCACACAGCACTTTGCTTTATGGTGAATGGGAGAGCCAGCTCTGTACAAGCAATTTAATCCAGAGAGGGGAACTCAACCTTGCTGCCCCATGTGCTGCCGGCTTTTAATTAACCATCTTAATTAAGCGTCTCAGGAAAGCATTTGACACTGTCTCACACAACATCCTTGCAGATAAACTGTGGTATGGATGATTGGGTAGTGAGATGGATTGTGAACTGGTTGAAGGAAAGAAGCCAAAGAGTTGTAGTCTTCTCAGTGATGTCCAGCAATAGCATAAGGGGCAATGTTCCACATGAACATAAGGAAAAACCTTTTTGTCTGTAAGGGTGACAGAGCCCTGGAACAGGCTGCCCAGAGAGGTTGTTGAGTTCCCTTCTCTGGAGAAATTCAAAACCTGCCTCAATGCCCTCCTGTGTGACCTGTTCTAGGTGATCCTGCTCAGGCAGGGACTTTGGATTCGATGCTCTTTCCTTCCAACCCTTCCTTCCTTCCCTCCCGACCCCTAACATTCCGTGGTTCTGTGACCTTGAATTCAAAGTGTGTGCTGTGATTTACTTGTGATAGTGGGCAAAATGTTGTGAGTAATACTCTCAGCTTTGAGTTACTTGTTAGTGAAGCCACTATAAGCTATTTCTAGAGGATGACCTATAAAGCCCTTTCAGCTAAATACCATTTTTCCTGGGCCGCCTTCAATATTGCATTGATAGCTTCCCAACAGCTGATACCTCATGGGCTGTTAAGTCTGTTATCCAGCCACCAGCAACACTTGCTGGTTCAGAAAGGTGAAGCATTTCTGTGGTGCACCTTGCCAATATGTTATTGCTCTTCAGGGAAATGCATTTCTCCCTGATCTCCGCAGCGATCGGTTCACGCAGTGAACATTTTCAGATTAGTGTCTCCAGCTGTGGAGTTTGCTCACATTTGGAACATGGTGTAAAGCTCATCTTTCTCGCCAAGCATTGTTTTGAACATCACTTGTGAGGGCTGGGTTTTGTTTTGGACTGGTCCTTTTTTTGTTGTTGTTTGTGTGAGTTAAAGGCTTTGCATGGAAAATTGCTTTGTGAGACCTCTGTTATGCTCCCATTTGAGCTAATGTGTTGCTTATTTTTAATTCTCCATTCTTTACTCCAGGCTCAGTGCACTGGTTACATCCAGCAATCATTTAAGATGTGCAAATGTCTTAACAGCTTATTGCAAAGCCCTCTGAGGCTTTCTGTTTTCTTCAATAGATTTTGATTGGACCATAAGTAAATAACCGGGAAATTTTAATTATTTTAACCATTCTCCTACCTTCCTTCTTTCTTGCACTCACTATTTTAGTTGCATTTGCTACTTTATATCTAAATCCTATCTGCTTTTTCAGATTAAGGTTCACACTTTTAACTTTTCTCTTTTTAGCTTTTACAGATTTTTATTTATTAGGTCTAACCACCTTAAAGGGCTTATAATCAGCTTTGTTGTGTAAGTGAAAATGCTGCCAGCATCAATTTTTATCTCCAGGTCTTTGCAGAAAACCCATGAAGAGTGTAAAGGATAAATCTCTCAAGGGGTTGTGTCATATTTTCCCTTGACGTGCGATGCAATGCCTGCACTCAGAACACTGGCTCAAGAGATGGACACGATGTACCTCCTCTTCTTCCAGCCTCAGGTTACAGCCAGACAATGCTGTAGTTGGGGATGGTTTGTGCTCTCCTTATTGAGATGGGAGAACAGTAGCCATCCCCTTTGACCTGTGGAAGATGTCCTGGAGGCCTTTTGCTGGTGTTCGTTGATGTTACACAGTCAGGGCTTCATCTGGCCACAGGTAACCACTTCCATTCCTAACCCTTCTCTCTTCTCCTCTGCCCATTCCCTGCTGTTTAACTGGGGAGAGGACCAGAATGATGCTTCACATGTTCACCATGAGAGTGGTGAAACCCTGGAATGGGTTGTCCAGGGAGGTGGTCGAGGCCCTGTCCCTGGAGGTGTTTAAGCCCAGGCTGGATGAGGCTCTGTCCAGCCTGATCTAGTGTGGGGTGTCCCTGCCTATGGCAGGGGGGTTGGAACTAGATGATCCTTGTGGTCCCTTCCAACTCTGAATGATACTATGATACTATGATACTATGTTGTGCAGGCTTTCCAGAGCTCACGAAATAGCAATCAGAGTAAAAGAACAAAAGAATGCAGAGCTCAGTCTGACTCACCTGCACTGGCAGTTCCCCTGCTTGCAGTGCAGCAATGCTTTGTGTTAGCTGTCCTGCACACTGTGCTTTTCCACTGACAGTTCCCCAGCTTGCATTGTCCCATATATATTGGCAAATCAGGGCCAGATATCTTACAGTGTCTTCATTCACCCTGTAAAAGGGAAAATGGATTACATGTCCTGTTACCTTCAGACTGTGCTTGGCCTTCCCTGGGGCAGAGTGCTTTTATTCTTCTAGACAATCCCCTCTGAAAAAAAGAAAAAAATCAAAAAAACCAACACAAGTTTCCATTTCCAAAAAGTCTGTGAGGGTCAGAGTCTTTGCTTTGCAGTGGATAAATTCAGATCATACTCAGTGTTATTCCCTGCAGCTACACTGAGGCCAGTTACTTGGTATTTAATGGCTTTTATTACAGTCTTAGTTGACTTGAACAGGAATAGTTAGCAAATAATAGTTAAAATTCAAACAGCCATTAAAGTCTGGTCCTGACAAGATGCAACTACTCTGTTACCAATGGACTTTCCCCCACAAGGACACATTTGTTAAAGGAAAATGTTTGGAATATTTGGCCAGTTGACAGTGGAAAAAAAAAGGAGAGAGCAAATTCTAAAGTTCTTGGGAAGCTGCAGTGGTACTATCCAGCCTGCAGACATCAGCAAGATCCACTGATCAACAGACACAGCATTCTCCTTAGGAAGGTTTTCTGTAAGTTGTCTCCTTTTTACCAGATCTGTGCTCACACATTCCCAGTAGCCTGGTGGACAATGCTCAGAGAAAAGCTACTTGAAAATGCAAAAAAAGTGTTTGACCAGTCAGTTAGCCAGATAAAGCCTCCAGTTGTTCTTGAAGCCTGGAGGAGTTGAGCACTTCTCTGGAACAACTGTAGTATTCTGTATTATCCATGTTAAGAGGAGAAATCAAATCAGAAAGACTTGGTGGCCTAAAAGTTCAAGACCTTCAAGATAACCTGTAGAGCTATATGTGATGTGGCAAGCACCAGACCCAGGTTTTGGGACAAAAATTGTGAGATTTTGCATCAGTTTCAAAGAGGCAGAGCTTCTGCTCAGACTGCAATCTATGGGTAAAGACAATCATAGAATCAAAGAATGATAGGGTTTGGAAGGGACCTCTGGGGCCTCTAGTTCTGCTAACACAGTTTTGCCTAGATCAGGTTGCCTAGGATCATGTCCAAGTTAAGAAGTTTCTCCTTAGGCTCAAGTGAAATTTCCTGCGTTCCAGTTTGTACCTGCTGCCCCTTGTCCTATCACTGACCACCACTGAAAAGAGCCCAGCCCCATCCTCACAACCTACACCCTTTAGCTATTAATGAGGACTAATAACATCCCCTATCGATCTTCTCTTTTGCAGGCTAAGCAGCCCCAAGTCTCTCAGCCCCTCCTCATACAAGAGATGCTCCGATCCCCTAATCACCCACACAGGCCTCTGTTGGACTCTAGCAAGCAGTTACCTGGTTTTAGTGCTTCATCAAGTGCTATTGATTCTTGGTTTAGCCCTCAGTTTGTTCCCTGTTGGTCTGAGTGTATAAACATTTGGTATACAGACATACCCAAGTGGATGGGCACATGGAGCCTTCCCACTGATGAGCCAAAGGCTTAAATTCATAAGTATCCTTCACCTAAAACACCAATACAAAGACACATCCCCAAGGTGATAATATTCAGAATTTTCCATCTGACCCATCCAACCATTCAGGAGATCTTTCCAGCTCTTCATAAAGCCTCACTGTGTGGAGTGCATAAAGGGCTAGAGGCAGCTGGAGTAGAAGATGTGTCATGTACTACATGATACCACTTTGTTCAGCTCAGATGTAAGTAAGACCCACATCCAGCCTGGCCTTAAAAACTCCCAGGGATGAATGAGGTTTCTACCACCTCCCTGGACAATCAGTTCCAGTGTCTCACCACCCTCATGAAGAATTTCTTCCTAACATCCAATCTGAATCTACCCATTTCTATTTTTTTTCCATTCCCCCTACTCCTATCATTACCTGACACCCTTGAAGTCCCTCACCCACCCCCTTTTTCCCCTCAAAGCACCTGGGCTCTGTTGGAGTCTCCTCCCACCCCAGGTGTGTCCACTTGGCCCTCCCCACCCACTCCCCTTTTTAATCCCCCCCAGGAAAGGCAGAAGTCCCAAGCTGAGCCCATCTGGGCTGAGGGATCCTCCTCTCATCACCGGTAAGTCCCCATGGTGCACACTGGGTGATGGTGGTGGTGACAACAAAGGCCGGGGGGCCTGGTGGCCCCCCGGTTGTTAGGAACAGTATTGATTACTACTCCAATATCATCTCTGGGTGCTGGCTGGGCCTCCTTACTGGGGCTGAGCTCTTCTGTGTGGTATCTTGGCTGGTGAAGGTCTTGCCTCTGGCCCTGGGCTGGGTGCAAAGATGGTGGTGATGGAGCAGGAGCATAATATCATATGGCAATATGATATTTTGCTAATTGTGCTACTTTTACCTGGAGGCCCCTTGAGGCTGCTCTTATCATTCAATAAAGCTCTGCTTTTGTGCTGAGCTTACAGATCATTTCATCCCCCTCACTGCTTCTTTTTCAGAAATAAGGAAGGAAAGGAGGAAAACCAATAAAGTATATCTGGAAAATGCATTCACTTATCAATCAACTCTGAACAGGAAGCCTTCAACAAGAGGGGCAGGTTTGGAAAGTGAGAATCACTTCTTATGAAACACAAGACAAATTACAGAGGAGGAAAAAATAAAAGCCAAGCTAAGAATAATTATACTTTTTTTAATTAGGTGCAGGTGCTAGAAACCACTCCTGAGTGACCCTTCACATGGTATTAGCAAACTCTCTCTACCAAATGGGCTCTTGGAGGGGCAAGTAGAAAGCTATTTAAACCTCTGCCTCTTTACTCAATGTTCTCTCATGCCTGTGACTTGTTCATATGTTTCAGTTAGGTTTCTTAGTCCTTGCTGTTGCAATTCCCATTCACCTTTCCAGATCCCCAAGTCTCGACTCTCTTATCCTGCCACACAGTTTCTGGTTTAACTTCTCAGCAACTGCCTGTAAAGAGCACAACATTGCTGTGTGCAGCTTCAGCATGGTGGGACTTGGCACAAAATTCTTCATGCTCTCTCGTGCATGTTAGAGCTCTCAAATACACCATGTGTTACCTGCAAACAGTGCTTGAAACCTGTCATTAATACAATCCCCATTCTGTGATTCTCTGGCTCCTTCTCTGGAGACTTCAAAACCTGTCTGGACAGGATCCTGGGCAACCTGCTGTGGGTAACCCTGCTTTAACCAGTTGGGTTGGACTAGATGATTTTCAGGTTCCTTCCAACTCCCACCATGCTGGATTCTGTGTGATTCCCAAAGTGTTAGAGCAGAAGCTAAAGCCTCTCGTCTTTTTTCTCTTTTCATAGTTTCATTCAGGGTTGGAAGGGACCACACGGATCATCTAGTTCCAACCCCCCTGCCATGGGCAGGGACACCCCACACTAGATCAGGCTGGCCAGAGCCTCATCCAGCCTGCTCTTAAACACCTCCAGGGATGGGGCCTCGACCACCTCCCTGGACAACACATTTCAGGGTTTCACCACTCTCATGATGAAGAACCTCCTCCTCACATCCTGCCTGAATGTTTCAACAAACATATTCAATGTCTCTAAGACTTGAATGTGTCCTTCCAAAATAAGGACCTGTAAGGCACCTGGTGTACACTTGAAACATGAGGTCCTACCTTTTGGTCAAATTCAATGTGATTTAAAGCACATTAATGCACTTTAGCATCATTAGAAACAAGAACAGATCTTCCTGAACTTCAGGTAATAGAAGCCTCTTGCCTGTTTCTTCATTTGATTGTATTTCTTTATAGATTTTTGTTTCACTCAACACTGCTTAATGCAAAGACACTGCACACACATCTAATTATTCAACAAGGTGTGTGTAAAGAAAGATCTGTTCCCTTGAGCCAGGGCCACTTTTTTCCTTCTGTATTCTGTACTGTGCTTGCCCATATTGTATTCATGTAGGTAATGAATGCTAATAAAAACATCTGGTGTGGCTTTATGCATTTTGTTTAACGTCAGCCGAAGGAATACAGATAAAACTGAACCATGAAAGACCACACTCAGGTTTTTTTGTTTCTCCTCTCAGGATCACTTTTTAACTTCCCCATGACGAAATGTGTGTTAAGAAGAAGGAGAAACCTTCAAGTCTCACCTATAAAAGTTGCAGCTGTTTTCCTGTTTTTATAGAAAGCAGCAGGAAGGTTTACTATAAAAGAGTAAATACTCTACAGCAAAGTGCCGTTCACCTTGAGGGATGATGTCAGAGCCATAAATAACACTGCAGGAATACAGAGATGTCCTCAAAGGCCCATTAAGAGTCATGTGAAAAGGAAGTGAAAAATGGGCAAGCCAGTGGGCTCTGCACAGCATGCACATGCTAAACATCCCTTTAATTGGGATTTGGTCTCAAGTGCAGGGATGGATGGAAACAGAAAGCAACATAATAATCATAACAAATCTGGATGTGTGTGTTTTCAGAGGCAGTTAAACAGAGTAATGGACATTAAATGCATGTAGGGTTTGAGGAGGGTGGAGGAGGAAGGCTACAGGTCCTATGGCCATGCTGTCCTGCCTGTGAGGGTTTCCTTTCAAAGTGACTTACAGAAGTAATATTAAAATTACATTAATAGTAACAACTACTTCTTATCTTAACATTCTAAACACTTAGAATCATAGAATCAATCAGGGTTGGAAGAGACCACAAGGATCATCTAGGACATCTCCAGGGACATCTTCAACTAGATCAGGGACCAGAGCCCTGTCAAGCCTCATTTGAATATCTCCAGGGATGGGACCCTGGCCACCTCCCTGGGCAACCTGTTTCAGTGTTCCACCAACCTCATAGTAAAAAACCTGCTCTTAACATCCAATCTAAATTTGCTCTTCTCTAGTTTGAAGCCATTGTTTCTTGTCCTATCACCACAGGCTACAGTTTCTCTCCATCTTTCTTGTAGGCCCCCTTTAGGTACTGAAAGGCTGCTGTTAGGTCTCCCTAGAGGCTCCCCTTCTCCAGGCTGAACAAGCCCAGCTCCCTCAGCCTGTCATGGTGGCAGAGGTGCAGCAAACTCAAGGTGTAGTTGTTTAAACAAGAAGCAGATTAGATGATGGGTAAGTCTGGGAGGGAATCAGATCATTCTAGTGAATTGCTCTCTCCTTTTTGCCTTCAAAACCTTAATTTTTGAGAGAAAGTGCTAGGCTTCTCTTTACTGATAAGGTCTATAGAAAAGCAGTAAAAGCATTTAGAGAGAAAACCCAAGAAAGTTAAGCTGCAAAAAGAGTTTCAGCAACCTAATGATAGGAAACTCAATTATAAGTTATTCTAGAAATACCAGGGAAAATAAAAAGAAGAGATGGAAATAACATGATTTCCTCTTTGGAAGCAATTTGTGCATTCTTATGCTTTCCAAAGAAGCATTTCAAAGGTTTCAATAGTTAGTTAAAGAGCTAAAAGTGCATCCCCTTTTTAGTGCCAATTTCATGTTTAATGTTTGATTCCACTAAATAAAGAAATATGCGGAATACAAAGACATTGTTATATTTTGTTTTAAAAGCAAACAACAACATAGTGTTTCAGTTTAAAAGAACAATCTACAGTAGCACAACAATAATACTTTCCTGTCTGTGAATATCTCCTCTGATATATTCTAGGACTGGATTCATCTTTTTCCTCTGTTCATAACCACATCTTTTTTTTTTTTTCTTTTCTTTGTGCTGTATTCTGAATTTGTAGCAAAAATTCTGGCAATTGCCATTTCTGCTTTGACACTATGTGTTACTAAATTCCCATCTCACTGTCATGCCTCAGTCCCTTGGGGCTGTTTGGTTCTTCCCTTTTAGTATTTCCCTCCTCCAGCATTTAGGCTTCAACATCAACTTATTAACATGTCCACGATCACTGATGAAAATTTTAAAACCAAACTAATTCCACAACTGATCCCAAGGAGCCTGATACTTTTATTCCTCCTGTCTTATGTGTTACCCTTTGAACCAAACACCCGCTCTTTCCATCTCTTACTCCAGCCTTGATCTTCTGTAGTTTAATGAATGTCCGACTGGACAGATGGGCAGAGTCCAATGGGATGGCATTCAACAAGTCCAAGTGCCGAGTGCTGCACTTTGGCTACGGCAATCCCATGCAGAGCTATAGGCTGGGGTCGGAGTGGCTGGAGAGTTCCCAAACAGAGAGGGACCTGGGTGTGCTGATCGACAGCCACCTGAATATGAGCCAGCAGTGTGCCCAGGTGGCCAGGAGGGCCAATAGCATCCTGGCCTGCATTAGGAATAGTGTAGCCAGCAGGAGCAGGGAGGTCATAGTGCCCCTGTACTCTGCTCTGGTTAGGCCGCACCTTGAGTCCTGTGTCCAGTTCTGGGACCCTCAGTTTAAGAAAGACATCGAAACACTTGAGCGTGTCCAGAGAAGGGCAACAAGGCTGGGGAGAGGCCTTGAACACAAGCCCTATGAGGAGAGGCTGAGGGAGCTGGGATTGTTTAGCCTGGAGAAGAGGAGGCTCAGGGGTGACCTCATTGCCCTCTACAACTACCTGAAGGGTGGTTGTAGCCAGGAAGGGGTTGGTCTCTTCTCCCAGGCAACCAGCACCAGAACAAGAGGACACAGTCTCAAGCTGCGTCAGGGGAGGTTTAGACTCGAGGTGAGGAGGAAGTTCTTCACCGAGCGAGTCATTCGGCATTGGAACGGGTTGCCCAGGGAGGTGGTTGAGTCATCGACCCGGGAGGCGTTCAAGGGGAGATTGGACGTGGCACTTGGTGCCATGGTCTAGTCATGGGGTCTGTGTTGACAGGTTGGACTCGATGATCCTCGAGGTCCTTTCCAACCTAAGTGATACTGTGATGAATGTCTTTGGATGTGGTAGTTCAGGCAGATGTACATCCACTGTCAGAAGAAGATCAGTAAACAGGTTAACAGTTAACAAGAGCAACAGACCTTGGGAAAACATTTGCTGGCTCTTGTCCCTATCTGTTGGATGATTCTCACTGAAGCCAGTGCCTGACAGTGTAAGATGCCAACAAATCATGCTTCATCCTGCATGTACCTTAGGGATGAAAGAAGAGATCCTTTTTAGCTGCTCTTTAATGCAGATTCTTTAGCTCAGAAGAAGGTCCTTGCAAAATGAGGCCTCTTCTTCCTCCATCTATCTCAGCCCCCAAGATGGCTGAAGCCGCTCTGCTTCCCATCTTCCTCCAAAGCCAGCCTGCATTGCCTGCGGTATCTGCAGCACTGGCAAGGTTTGATTGCCTAGAGAAGTACAAAAGGGAAAGCAGCAGGGAAGAGAGAGGGTAAAAAGCTGCATTCTGTTCCTAAAAACCAGCAACGTAGTCAGAGGAGGTAAGTTCTCTGAACATGGCTTCCAAATGGCATCATCAGTTCATTCTTGTGGTTTTAGCTTGAAAATGCTTGCTATTGCACTCTGAGCAGAACAGCTGTCTACCAAATGCTCCAAATGCCTCAAATTAGCTACCCAAGAGCACCCATCAGAAGGGAATGGTTCTGTTGGCACTCAGGAACATCAGGCTTTTATGACATGTCATTCTTTGCTCTGTCCTCATTCAACCTCGCATTGTTTCCCAGGCAGGGCATATCTTCTGAATTAGAGTGAGATTCGTTATTGGGAAAATATGGAGACTCTAGTAATTGTACTAGCTTGTGTAACCTTTCCCTAAGCTGGATCACACTCCTTTAACACCAGCAGTGGCATAGTTTTCCCCTAAGGCAATGGAAAGAGAAGAGTGTCAGGGCAGAAAGAAGAAGGAACTTCACTGCTGATTTGACATTTTCTGTTGTATAGTTGGTCCAAACTCTTTAAGGAGGGGAATAAAAGGAAAGCTGCATCCCAAAGTTTTCTGCAGCCATAGCTCTGATGATATCAGTGCAGGAATTGGCTCCAGGTTTCCCATGACAGCCAAGCTTCCGGCTAATGACTAGCATGTTCAGAATTTGATCTTTCCTTCCTTATCATGGTCCCATGGTAGGTTCTGTGAGCCAAAAAGATACTCAGGTAACCACAGTACATACAGCAATCTTGGTTATGACCCAAAGGCACCAAAATGCTGCTAGTTTCCAGAAGCCTGATACCATGGAAGCAGGCCTTTTGCATGCTAAGGCAACATCTTACTCAAAAGCATAAAACAAAGGGCAGCACTTGACTGTGTTAAGTTACTATCATCAGAGGAGTAGCCAGGACAGTGCACAAAGACCTGATAGAAAAATAGACCTTAGGGTGTTCGCTTTGGCTTGGAGTCAGTTCTTATGCTTTGCTTCGGTTTATTATCTACAAACCTTTAAGGTCATGGGGGGAGAGGGGATGTTTTCTGCAAAGGATAAATGGAAAAATGGCCTTTTCCTTTGGGAAAGGGAGCCAGACCCTCTACTGGTAAAAACAGTGATTTGTTTATTTAAATCACACATGTTTCAAAACAACTGCATGGTCTTTTACTTGTAGTTGACACATGTTCATTATAGAAAGGGTTCCTAGAAAAGCTGGAAACTTGTTGGGTGTTATTATCTGTTAAGCATGTTCCTTTCCATCAGACATGCCACAAGCCTGGAAGTTTGTGCTCTTCTCTCGCCCTCTGATGTACCCCACTGTGGTTCCCACTGTAGCACCAGGCTCAGAGAGTTCTAATTCTGTAGAACAATTCCCGTTTCTAAAGATGAACCCCACCAGCATCTTTAAGAAGGCACACAGGGGAGAATGAAGTCATGCAAAATGAGATGGTTTTGGGTTTAAGTATTTATTAATTAGCAGTCAGCTTAACCCATGCCTGATGATTTCTAGCTAGCTTAAACAAAATGTGCCAATATTCTATTTAAAGAGACTCATTATGCACATACTGTTTTTTTTAATCCAATACACTAGTGATGACAATGATCTCTTATCCTTTTGTTTGTACAAGGCATACAAAGAGTCCTTATTCATCATAGCAGCTTATAGGCACTAGATTATAACGGTAGTAATTCCTATCTCATAGTAATGAGTTTCTCAAAGCTTTGTTTTCTAAAAGCTTCCTTTTCTTGCTTCTGAATTTTGCTGCCATAAAGTGTGTGGAGACTTATTTCAGTATTATCACTGGGGTGAGCAGGAGCTGGCTTTTGCACAACCAACACTTCCAGGCTCTCCATCTTCACTGCCAAAAGTTTTGCACAGATTCAGAATAGACAAAGGCTATATAATAGAAAGATAATTCCAATGCATTTTTCTTTGTGGGATAACTGAAAAGTGTTTGCTTGCCTGCGTAGATCCAGTGCCCAGCTTCTGTGTTCACAGCTTCTTCAGAATATAAAGCCTTTGTGACCCACTGATCTGATGATGTGGAAAACATAGACAAGGGACTTTTGCCCAGAAATTTGTGTGCTAAGTCCATGATTTATGTTTTAGCTGCTCATCTTCAGAACTACAGACAATAATCATTTGCCTTCAGAAGTACAGGAAATACTGGATTTAAAGACATATTCAGTACTAATTTATTTCACACGATTCATGAATATTTGGAGAGGCAAGTATTCCCTGCACAAGTGCTAAATAAAAAAAAAGGATTTCCAAAGATTCCTGGTTGTGAAAAATATTTCCAGGTCTCCAGTCATCAGCTCTGTGCTTTAGTAACCATGTAGATAAGCTGGTGAGGTAATCAGTGATCCCAGTGCACTTTAAACTTGAAGTGGTTGCAGCTGAATTGAAAAACTTTACTTAAGTGAAGTATTTGTTGAGCAGAGGGTTTCTTAGACAGCACTTTGGCCTTCCATCAGAAAGCTTTTTCAAAAGGGTGTTGGTCCTTATGTGTCTGAGAAATGATGATGAAAAAGGGGAAAACAACCATCTCAAGTACATCCATGACCCACTGGTCAAATGGAAGCAAAAATGTAGGTGTCCTTGCCTTCCTGTCCAGTGCTCTATTTGTTAAGTTCTGTCTCCTCCCCAACATCATGTCATGGCTGTGCCTGCAAGATGTGCTTCCTCTTCCTCCCTGCAGTGAAGAACAAGTTAACAAGGCAAAGGAGGACAAATGCTACTACCCCAGGAAAGAAGTCACTGCTAGTGGTCATTAACATCTGCTATCAGTGCAGTGGGGGTGGTGTGATGGGTCTGTAGCTCAATTCCCTTGACAAATTTCTGCTAGAAATAAATATACCCATGTTTCAGTGCTTGTAGGTAGGCTGGGATTCCTGGTGATCATTTGGTCTGTGTTCATGTTTACTTGTGTTCTTGGTTCTTTCCTCAAAGTGAGCAGAGTAGGTAAGTATCATTTATTTTACCCCTCAGAAATGCATGCCTTGGCTGCCCTACATGCTCCGTGAGTTCAGACCCATTCAGTGTCTCCAAGGCTGCCCACAGGGTCCTTGGGGTGACAGCTGTCCCTGGCTGCAGGTGTGAGCACATCCAGCACAGCTCTCTGAGCTTCCCTTGCTCATCATCCTCATACTACACAACCTTCCTCCCCAGGCTGAGCATCTGTTTCTCTCTGCAGGGAATTTAGTAGTAAGGTGACTCTGTGTGAAGTGTCATTGTAAAGGACAGCTGGGGATTATGTTTTGTCCCTAACACTATTTAACATCATATATCACCTTCCTGTCCCTGCTGAAAATATGTGCTCCTGTTCCTCCCTTTGCCTAAATCAGGCTGTTCTGAGCTTCATTCTCAAACGATGGGTCTCCATTTATCCAGATCAGTGTAGACTAAGTAGGATTATAAAACCAGATTTATCCAGGGCCATAATACTGTAGTTCCAAGGAGCACTCTCCAGTGGCTGGGAGGTGCTTAATCTTTTAGATTAACTAAAAAGATCTATGGCTTTAAATTGCTGGTTTGCGTCACGTCCTGAAAGCCGCTTTATGAACTGGTTGGGAAACATTATAACGGTGATTAAAAAATTGCCTCCGATCAGGGATTCTGCACGAAAGCTAGGAAGTGAAAGCATCAATTCCTGGCAGTTTAATTCCCCTTTGTCCTCCCAAGGAGTGAGACTTGCATGTACGATGAAGGCAGCAACACTTTTGTGAGTAGTTCCTGAAGGCATGAAAAAAGAAAAGGGAAACACCAAGACATGCACTGGGAACTCAGGGAAATGCTCTCCTCTTGATGCTGCCCAACACCCATGCTGTGCTGAAGCATGCTCTTTACAGCCAAGTATTAGGCTGAAAATTGAAAAGTAATTAAACAAACCAGGTATGCACCTTTTGTACCACCTTCACTACTGGCCAGCTCTTGGCTGCAGAACATCTCTTCATTTCTCCCTCTGCTAAAAGGGAAGATCCACATCCTCTCCCCTTCCAGGTTTTCTCACCTTGCCCCTTATCCAGTGATGTTCGATCATCTCACTTATGAAATGGGCCACATTGCACTGGTGGAGGGGGATGTGCTATACCCTGCAAGAATAACTGGTTCTGAGTCATGTGGGACAGCTGGTGCACATCATGTTTGGTGCTTGGATGGCTCACAGCTTGGTCTGAAAGGGCTTTGCCACCTTTAAGCACATCCCCTTCTCCTTACAGACTGTGTGGAGCTGATAGAAAAGAGGTAATAAGATATCTCCTTTGCCTGCTGGATGCCTGCATGAGACTCCTGATTTTCCTGAATTTATAAGGTCACTCAAGTTCCCAGGACTTTTTATTGACACCTACAAATGCCTGGGACGTTTTATTGCCTCTGTGGCAACTGAGATCATCAGGACAGCTATGAAAAGTCTGTCCAGGTAGAGATAGTCTGCAATGGCTTTTGCTGGTGTTCTAAAAAAGGAAACAACTGAGAGGGAAAAACAGTTCCATAAATTTGTTTATAGAACATTCAGTGACCATGAATCATGCTATAAATACACCAGGCTATAGGTTTCAGGGTTTCTTTACCAGATTGGTACAGTGGCTTCTGACAGACCTTGGTAACAGTAGCTTCGTGATGGTTGTGATAAACTGTTTTTATTCCTTATCTCTCCCTTTACTCCTTCCTTCCAGTTACACCAGGCTTTTACCCGTGGTGTTTATCCCTCACCTCATGGAAAATTTTTGACCGGAGTAAAAGATCACTTCTGTTGAAAAACCAAAAATGTCCAGCCAAAACCAACGTTTTCATTGTTTGGCTGAAAATGAGAGGTTTGCCATTTTAAGCTTAAAGTTTTTGGTTTGGGGCCAAAATATTTTCGCCTTTTGCCCAGTCTCCAGTAAAAAGTTCCCAATTTTTCAGAGAGACAGGCACTTGATTTTACATCAACAAGAGAAAAAGTGAACAACCTGATTGCTCACCGCCAGCAGCTTGGACAAAACCAGTTCTATAGAAAAGTCTTTTTTCATTAAATGGCTATTAAATAGCAAGTGAGACATCTTCCAGCTCTCTTCCCTGTTACATGAACGTGGCAGAGCTGAAGGAGAATCCTTGTCTAAAAGATTCATGATTGGAACAGAAACAACACCGTGACAACTGAGACAGTCCCCACTCCATCCTTGCCCCATGTGTGGCAAATTGCAGTTTGTGCACAGCTCAGAATTCGTGGGGAGAAGCACTGGAGAAGCAGCCTGGAGCTTCTGTGGTTGTTGAAGCACTAGAGCTTTTATAATGACCTTATCAACTCTGATTTCTGGTATGAACTTGTGTGTGGACTCCAAAAATGGTAGACTCTACTTATAGGCATGGATGTACATAGAAATATAGAATTATTAGGGTTGGAAGGGACCTCAAGGATCATCTAGTTCCAACCCCACTGCAATGGTCAGGGGCACCTCACACTAGGTCAGGTTGCTCAGAGCCACATCCAACCTGGCCTTAAAAACCTCCAGGGATGAAGCTTTTACCACCTCCCTGGGCAACTTGTTCTAGTGTCTCACCACCCTCAATAGGGCAGCTCACATCTCAGGCATATCAATTGCATTAGAGAGTGGGGTTTTGCCCTTTCCCATTTCTGAAGTCACTCTTTGGCCACAACAAATATTTAAAACAGTTGAGGCAGGTTGATTTCTGACATCATTTCAAGAATTCCTATAAGAAGCATATCAAGAATTCCTATAAGAAGCAAAGAGAGGAAGTGATTTGCAACTCACAACATCACATATTAGTGGTCCACCAAGAAACTATATTGTATATCCAGGTGCACTGTTGGCTGTTGACTTTCTGCATTGGGTTGGTGTGCACTTCTGCACTTGAGTTTGAAGAAGCACTATCACTGGGACCAGATGAAAGAACAGAAAGAAGTAATGATAAATAATTCCTCATTGGTATGAAGAGTGGTTTCAGCACATTCAAATATCTTTGCTATTCACTGCTAGACCCTGTGGTGTAAGAGTGCTTTAAGATAGGACTTTTTTAGTTTTCCCCCAGAAAAAGTGGTTTAGACACTGGTTGATTTGGGGTAATATTTTCTTTCATCCCTCTGTTCTTTTTCATGCCATGTATTTCTCAATGAAGTAATTTTATCCCTGCATTCGTGTATTAAGAAAAGGGGGGGCTGGGGAGGTGGAATTCAATCTGTGGGTTCTCATTTGTAGCAAGTTTTGGTTTCCTACATGAGTTTTCCATGGAATTTGTTTAGGAAAAAATGTGGAGTGCACCAAAATGAGATAATGATGGGGTTTGGTGTTTATCAAAGCCCTTTTCCCCTCGTCATCAAACTGCTAACGTCCCTCTGTCTACTGGATGAGAGGCTGCAGCACAAGCCAAATGTAAAACAACAGCTCTCTTGTAAAGGGTCTCCTCTGAAGAAACCAGGACAGATACCTAGGACATGGCATGAGTCTGTGTCTTTCTGCTTCTAGCATTCATTTCAGGTGAAGAAGATGATTATATTAATGAGTATACAACAAAGAAGGCTCCATAACTGATTGAATGTCATATAGATCCCACAGAAAACTGAAAGAGAATCCCATTTCTACTACCCAAATACCTTCTGATGTGGGTACCTCTAGCTTAAGGAAATGAGTGCCTTAATGTCACTATGCTATGCGAGTGACCCATTCCACTGACTGCTTTGGGGTATGGCAAGTCTCATTTTCAGAAGAATAGACTCTTCAGTGAGACTCTTGGTCACCTGTGACAATTTTAGCTGTGGTTTGGGGGGGAGAACTGAACTTTTCTCACTACCACATCACCTCAAATCATTTTATATAGTGCCAATCTGGCCAAAATTTTTTGATCCCAAGAAATCCCTTGAAAACTCCATGTCTGACTGTGCACTTCATGGTTGTATCATCCTGAGGGGAATGCCTCAGAGAAGGCCTGGAGAAGAGGAGGCTCAGGGGTGACCTCATTGCCCTCTACAACTACCTGAGGGGTGGTTGTGGCCGGGAAGGGGTTGGTCTCTTCTCCCAGGCAACCAGCACCAGAACAAAGGGACACAGTCTCAAGCTGCGCCAGGGGAAATTTAGAATCAAGGTGAGGAGGAAGTTCTTCACCGAGCGAGTCATTTGTCATTGGAACGGGTTGCCCAGGGAGGTGGTTGAGTCACCATCCCTGGAGGCGTTCAAGAGGGGATTGGATGTGGCACTTGGTGCCATGGTCTAGTCATGGGGTCTGTGTTGACAGGTTGGACTCGATGATCCTTGAGGTCCTTTCCAACCTAAGTTATACTGTGATACTGTGAATAAAAGCAACTTCATCTCTCTCTCCCATGTTGGTTTATTTCCCTTCTTTTCTATTTTGTCATTTTTTTAAAACCCTAAAACTGGTGCAGGCACGTTCTTTACAGACTTTCTCCTTTAAAACTCAGTGGATTTCACAGTCAGGAAGGCCTTTTTAATTATTTTTTTTCTTTCTTCCCCTCAGGGGAAAAAAAAAATAGAAATGAGTGGTTTATGTTTTTCACTTCCTACTGTGGGTGAAATCCTGAAATGGTAGAAATCAACATAATTCCAGTGAAGTAGAAAGGCTCTTCTTAGACCAGTGGAGAAGATCACCTATTGAATTTAGCATTTTTCACTGATTACAATAACGTATAAGCATTTCCCATTCTCTTTTATTTCATGGATTAAAAGAAAAAACACACAGGTTTTATGTGTATAACTCCTAGGGTGATAATAGCAGGGAGCAGTTTTACTGCACACATATAACTTTTCCTTAGGCCAAGAAAAGCAGCCACAGCATTTCATCTACTCCCAGCAAGAAATTAAGCAGGATTAAAAAAAAAAAATAAAAATATGTATATAAATCTAATTGATGGGGACAGAAAGTGGTGGGAGACGAGAAGCTGAAGTATGCAAATTAACACCGCCAAGCGTACAGAAATCACTCCAAGTAGTTTGTCCTCGATTTTAAATGTTTTTGAACTCTCTCAAATTAAACTTTCAATTAAATAAATGATCATATTTTCAGTCTTTCTTTTTTTGCCCCCTCCAGCTACATGGGACAAAAACCAAAGGATGGAAAATAGAAACATGAATATTTAATCTGCCTGTTACTCTTGCTGACTTTTCAAAGTGCAGTTTCCTCGCTGCCTGGCTGCAGGGGAGAACAGCAGCAAAGTCATTTGTGAGAGCATCCTGATCCAGGAAAGCTCATAATCTGGATTCCATAATGTGAATTAGGGATTTCATACATTTACAGAGGAACTGTCCTGAAAATGGACCTTATTCTGTGAGAAAGAAGAGGACAGAAGGAACGTTTGGGTGAAAGAAAGACCAGAAGGACCCCCTCCAGGAAGTAGCATGTCCAGATATGTGGAATATTTTGCAGGATTCAAGCTGTGAAAGAAATGTAACTAGAAGTTTATCCATAAAAAATTGGTCCAGAAGGAAAATGGCTTTTCAGCAGCACTACACATTTCCACACAGAGACAAGAAAGAGGAAATCTCTCTGCACCTTCCTGCAGAACTCATAATTGAATGGTTAAGAGCAATCTGATTGTTCAGGTGTCATTTGACCTTGGTAAACTGATGCTGACTTCTGCTGCTTGTCTTCTCCTCCTTGTGCCTGGGGTTGGCCTCCATGAGGACAAGCCCCAAAGCCTTTTTAAGGAGTGGCCACTATTTTCCCATGAATACCAACAGGCTTGAGATCTTGAAGGGGAAAAAGAATAACAAAGATCCATGGAATCATAGAATTGTAGAATCTAAAATCAATAGTGTTTGCTTTGAAACATAATCTGTATGTTTCAGAGACATGAAAGCCACACGCAGTTTCCTTTGCTACAGGTTTTGTGGACAATAACTAGAGCATTTGAACACAATTAGCACCTTACTGGTTCCCTTACACTTGGTTCTCCCCACTGTAGCTAAATCAGTTATTAAATAGTGTTAGAGAAAAGTACAATTAGTTCCAGGTAAAGTGATACCCAGCCTCAGTCTCATCTTGAGAAGGTGGGGAGGGGGGTGGATGTTGGGTTGAATTTGGAAGACCCTGAGGCTGGGAAGGGGAAATATGCGGCAGAAGGGAATTAAACAGCTCATCAGTGTATGCAGGGGACCAGGCTGCAGGAACTGAGCTGTTCATGGGTGTCTGTAGATGTGAGTTGTGGTGGTACTGGAAGAATATAGGTGTCTACATGAGATAAGAAAAGTTCCTGAATGTGCAGGGAACTAAAAGTAGATGGAACCCATGTGAGAAAGTATGCAGGCCTACCTTCGATCCCATTAAGGATCCCTAGAAAGCTGAAAATCTCAATATAGATACCCAGAGTACTGAACTCTTCAGTGTCATATCTGCTGAACTTAAGGTGAAACTCCAGAGGGTTAGGTGTTGATTGAAGAAAGCTCCTCAAAAGTTGAAGATATGCCAGTATCATCCTTTTTGATGTCTATGCTGTTAATGGCAGGTGCTTCCAGCCTCTGACAGAGGATCAATGATGATGTTTCAGCCTCCATTGTGCCCTTTTAAAATATTAAATTAAAGCAGTGGTGGACCAGGAAGGTGCATGAGTGAGTTATTGACTCTCTTTAAGAGCACTGAGATTTGATGGTCTAGTCAATGACACCACTATGCTGTCATGGCTTTTTGCATTGCCTTTCCTCTGTGCTTACCTCTTTTTCTCAGTCTGCTATGTAAATCTGCCGAAGATCACAACTGACCATGTGGACATTTGTAGCTGTAGCTGAGGAAGACACCACATGTACACACAGGTAAGACTTTTTCCAGGTTATCTGTTCAAAAGAAAGTAAACTAGATGGTTTACATAAGCATGCTTCTTCTTGAAAGGCTGAGCTATTTTAACAGTGCATTCCACCAAAATGAATAATATTTGGCTTTTGGAGGCAGATTTTTGTGTGGTTACAACCTCTTTTGCACATCATAAAAGTCCAGCCCCATCCTCTTGCTTTTCTTTCATTAAAAAGAACAACAACTAACCTTTAAAAATACCATATTTGACATTTGCTTGCCTGAGTTTCAGATGGTGTGGTTTATGTGTCTACCTTCAGAGTAAAAATGCTCACAGAAGAAAATAATCAAGTATATTATGCTGCAGAAATGAAGGTTCTGGGTAGGAACAGATCATGGCAGATGGTGCTGCTGAGGACATGGTCTCCTTGGAGCTCACTTTGCCAAGGGGTCCCTGCTTAGGCTGGGCTGTAAGTTGAGGTGGGTTATGAAAATGAGCCCAAGCAGTGAGCTGGAAAACCTGCAATGCTTCCAGGTGATGTGCATATAACAGTGAGGTGGGACCAGAGCAAAGAGCTCCTGCCTTTGTATTGGAGTGTTGTGATCATGTTCTGCTACCAGGATGGGCAAAACCAGACTCCTAAATCCCAAATCCTTCCTCATTGTACAGTGTAGATCGCATTAGCAATTTGTAGCTCCGGCTTACCTCCAGTTCTAGCCTGACTGGTCATTAGCACCTTCAATTAGTTAACCAGTCTCTCTTCTCAGCTATATCACCAGGAATCACGAGTTGGTCCCACAAAATTTAAAAGCAAACAAACAAGTAGCACTGAAAGAATCTGGCCCAGAACAGATGATTTTTTTTTTCCCCCTTGACTTAACAATGAGGATTTTCAGCTGGTGCAGATCTCTCCAGTTTTGTTTCAGACCCTGGAGGTATCCCTCTTACACAAGCAAATGGTCAGATCCAAATTCAGCAGGATTTCTTGGTGGAAGGGCAAAACTGTTTGAGGAGGGAGTAAATGGCACTGTATGGTTCCAACTGTTCAAAATCTGTTTTGCCAAAGCAACAGGAGAAAGCTGTTAAAAAAAGATTTTAATTGTAAGTCATTTAAGCTTTCCCTGTAAGAAAACAAGGAAGAAGCTAACACAATGGCTAAAGAACATGAAAAGATCCCAAAGGTTAAGAAAGCTCCAAGAAAAATACACTCTCCATCTGAAATAGTGAGCAATGGAAACATTATTTGCACTGCTTTCAGTGTTGTTGTTGGTTGCAAGAGGCAGCAAAGACTCTGTGATCTCCGGGGCCTGGTTTTCCTTGGGAAGGTGGCAGGAGGAGAGAAGCATTGGAGGCTGAGCCCTGCTGCCCTGCTTCCTGGAGAGCTCAGACAGCGTCTTTAGCTCTGCCACTCTCCCACCACAAAGGATGTATTTGCATAGCTGGTTTGCAGGGTGAATGAAAAGGCTCAAGTGGTAAATTGGATATTGATAACTTCCAGAAGGCTTCTCAGCACTGCTGTGTTATTCCACTCGTCTGAAAAATCGACAAACACTTGCAGCAAAAAAGTTCCCTTTCTGGCAAAAATGTATGGCTCCAAATGAATTAACTCTTAAACTTGATATTTAAGGATGCTTTATTAGTCTGCTGTCTCTCCAAGTCTTGCCAGAGCCATCATGTTGAAAAGCTGTAGACTCAGTTATAATAAAAGAGACATCATTTGTAATTGTTTCCTTATCATGTAAGGGCAGAGGCAAGTGGAAAAGCACTTTTCAGTGCCCCAATTCATCTCCCTCATGTCACTCAGTTTTTATTCTGAGTTTCTAATGCTGGACCTGAAATGGGACCTACAACAAGGCTGGGGAGGAACTATTTACAAAGGCATGTAGCAACAGGACAAGGGGCAATGGCTTTAAACCAGAGTAGGGTAGATTTAGGTTGCATGCTAGGAAGAAGTTCTTTACTGTGAGGGTGGCGAGACACTGAAACATGTTGCCCAGGAAGGTGGTGGGAACTTTGTCCCTGGGAACATTCAAGGTCAGGCTTGACAGGGCTGAAAAAAGCAAATGATTGGAAGAGGCCTGTAGAGATCATCTCATCCAACTCCCAGCAGGGGATGTTGGACTGGATGACTTTTAAGGACCCCTTCTACCCCAATGCATTCTATAATTCTGTGACTGAGACAGGGAGGCATTTGGGTTCTGTGCAGGAGCTTGCGCTACATGGAAGTGCTTTTGGGGATGTCCACGGTGTGGAGCAGAGCAGCCCTCGAGCTGAAGCAAGCAGCCAAGTCCCACCGCCAGGGCTGGGCACAAGTCTGCACTCTCCCATACTGCCTCAGGAATACTGTCCTTAAGAGGGGAGCAGAGTGCCTCCTCTTATTTTGCTGCTCTTTGTTTTGCTGTTGGTTTGTCATTCTGTGATGTTTTTACTAATTGAGGATGGGATTTATCTTTCTTTCCTCCCCTTTTTTTTTTTAAGGGAGGCAAAGATCCAAGCTTTGACTTTTCTCATAAATATTGGCAGAACAGCTTACATGGGAGAAGGAAAACAAAGGTTATCGTGATCAGCACATGATTTTACTTAGGCAGTGTATCAGTTAAATTAGTCTCAAAATTATAACGTTTCAGCTGCTGGTATTTTCCATATTAAAAATAAAATTGAATTTTCCAGTTTTGCAGAAACAAAGATTCCAACCACTTGTTGCTTTCCACCACTACCACCAGGAGGGAAGAAAAAGACCCCCAAAAAATAAAAAATAAAAAAATAGAATGAAGCACAACCTAATTCCCCAAAATAGATTTCCACAAAGGCTATTTCTATCTGGGGGAGAAACATCAGTGCAGAGATTTCAGCCATCCTTAACCTCTGTACTGTGCAGCATCTCCCCAACAGTGCTTCGATGCTCATGCTCTCATTTAGAGTGGGGTAAACCTGGCCTAAATCATCCAGACTTTATGATTTTGCTGTGTACTTAGGGCTGTAAAACCTAGCTCAGTCTTTACCATGAAATATGCACAGATGATATTCATGCCCTCTTAGTCACTGGATGTGAATCAACATACAAGCTGCCTGGCTGGCTCAACAGAGCAGTGCCATCCCTGACCATGTGCGGCAAGGCTTTTCAATGCTTGATTTAGTTCCATTCAGGCTACAAACCAGAGAACCAAACCAGAAACAGAGAAGGAAAAATGAAGGAGGCAAAAAAAAAAAATTAAAATAAATAAATCCTGTCTGATTTTCAACATAAAGCTAGGATTACCACCAAAGAACAATAAAAATTCTTTTATTACCAACAACAGGAAGAGCAAAAGGGGGGAAAATAAAACCCCACAGAAAATCTTTGTTATAATTTTTCCATAACAAATAAGGTCTTTTCTGGTCATGTTTGGCTTTTTTTTTTTTTTTTTCTCCTTAAAATTGTATCTGTTTAGGGGAGAAAAAAAAAAACAACAAAGTCATGTTTAGAATAAAAACAAAACTGCAGAGGAAAAAGTACAGCTCTTATTAAAGACTTTGACATCATAACCCATCTATTAAATAACAGTATTCTTAAAGGAAAGTAATTTACAAATAAAAGGACGGAAATGAAAGGTTGTATGAGTTCCCAAGCCCATTGTTGAGGCAGTAAAGCACAGAAAACTTCCACTATCTATAGTGGCTGAAGTCATTTATTAGCAGGAACCAGTGCTGGAGGTTCCCACAGGGAGAAGATCCTTGTAGAGAAATATGGCTTCCACTTGCTTTTGTGTTTCTTTACTCCCCACACTTTTGTAGTTCTACTGTGGGTGAGTAGGGAAGATAAAATATCAAAGAGGAGTGAAACATGCTGCTTCCCTTTGCTCATTGGTGCAGTAGAGCCACATCCCATGGTGCCCAGATCATCCTGGTCCACCACAAGACTTCTCACCCTGCATGCACAGCTGAGCATCAGCTCCAAGCCAGCTCCTGCGTTTCTGAAGAGGATGTGAAATTGTCTCCAAAAGCTTTTTAAATGCTCTCCCTAGATTTAGGGGCTGGTTTGGTTTTGTTTTCACAGGGCTTCTTTGAGAGAAAATTCTTTTTCCTCTTACAAAGCCTGGCACATTTTCCTCCTGCGCTCGGCGTTTGCTGCGTGTGGCTCTGTCGAGGCTGATTAGGGTCGATAAGGTGTGGCAGTGAATTATTACCATGTCAGACCATAAAGCCAAAACAGACAGATTCGACACAGAACAGTTGCAGAAGTGACCTTTTTTTTCCCCCCTTATCTGACTGCTCTTGATAGCAAAGGCAGCCTGGTAACAAAAGATTTGTTTCCCCATTAATTCGTAGTGAGAAGTACCAGGCAATTCACCTTCCATCAAAGACTTCTGTCTACTCTGATCCTCTGCCATGGGGTGACAGGAGATTCTGATAATCCAGACCTGGAGAGCAGCTGTCCCAGATCATGATGGCTGGGTTCCCCTGGGCACATCCCAAGTGATAGCCGAAAGGCAGTGCCTGGATTTCCCCTTAGCAAACAAGGGACAATTTTCCCAGAGCTGGGGTTGGGCTTGAGGAAGAAACAACAAAATAGAAACATTCTCAAGTTTTAATGGGATTGGACTAGGATTAAATTCCAGTTTTTTTAATCAATATCTTACAACTATAAATAAATATGAAAATGCTGCTTTCTTCTACTCTCTCATTGCTATCCTTCAGCTCCTTCCCACATCCAAGAACCTTTTATGTTGTTTTGAAATCAAGGCCTGAATTGAGCAAAGGTTTGTGAACAGGTTTACCTGTAGGCAGCTTTGTTGCTGCCAGTTCTCAATTTCCACTCAAAAGATAATTTGTGGTCATGTGTGCCTGAAACCCAGAAAACACTCAGTGTATTCCTGGAGACCATGATGATAAGACAACATACATCTCATCCAGATTGTGTGGGAGGAAGATGTCACAGATGAAATAAACCAAGAAGTGAGCAGTTAGTCAGAGCCCAGTGTTCACATCCCTAGTCAACAAATTGCAACAACCAAACTGAGTATCATTGGATGTTTTCCTGTGAAAGAGCTGCTGGCTACAAGTCCAGATCAAAGAACCTTAAAGAAATAAGATGCAAAGTCAAGGCAAAAAGTGATTTTAATGCTTTGTGGAACACATCTGAGATCAGACTGGGCTGAGAAGAGATGGACCAGCAGGGAATATGCCCAAGGAGATAAGCTGCAATAATTACATTGATTTAGATAAGGTACATGACACATGCGGCTAACATTTACCTGTTCTCCTATCCAGCCCAATGTTTTATATACAACTTACACTTAAGAACATTATTTTTCTATGTCACAGGTGACAGAACACAAGATACTTCCACACCTCTCAGGTTGAACTGACCATGAGCTGTCCATCCTTCAGTCTGTGAAAGACAACACAAAGTCATACAGAGGAGGACAGAGATCTGTTCTGATTCATTCCTTCCCAAAGGCACTTTCTTTTGAGAACAGTGGAAAGTACCTTTTTTTTTATTTCCTTTTTTTTTTTCCATGCCCATAATTTAATTCTTTATTTTACCCAAGTTGCTACGTTCTTTCTCCTTGATAACTCACGAGTTCGAATGTAAAAAATGTATTATTACAAGAGACAATTACGGGGTTCAAAGCATTCTGAAACATTCCATGCTTCCAGCTTCTGGTACTGATATAAGTAGAGGAATATTTGTGGTTTTTTTACTTGCATGAAGTGGAAGGGTTCCAAGAGCTAGTGGTAAAAGGCCTAATGAAAGTCTGCCTTCATCAGACACAACAAAGATCCTGCATCCTGGGAGGTTAACTGTTTATATGGACACGATGCCCAAGCACCATCACACTACACAAACAAGCCCTTGACCATGTAAACGCTATCATTTCATTCTCAGTCAAAAATAACAATGGCAAAATAATAAGAAAGGAATAAATCCTGGCTTTATTTGGCTTTATTTTTTTATATTTAAATAAATCATTGCTTTGGAAGTTCAAGGTTTGCAGCTCTCCAATTCCCAAAATTTGTTTGGCCTGAAGATGTGTCTAGCACCTTTGGTGGTATAGTTGGATACCAGCAGGCTATAGAAATAGTCTCTGTTTTGAAGTACACAGAGTTGTTGCACAAACATCTGAGTGCTGCAGTGCAGGAGGTTCTGTTCTACTGAACCTTCTGTTTGTCATTTATTTTTCCATTTTATAAATACTGATTGGAAACTTCTTCTTGGAAAGAAGGAGGAAATCTTGTGGATTGTAAACACTGAGAAGAAGAAGAATTGTTTAGGATGGTGAAAAGGGTATAAGGACTGAAAACATGATGTTAAATAGAGGAAAGTTTAGGCAGAATAATAGGATAAACTTCCAAGTGCTGAAATCTTATTAAGCTGTGGAAAATTATTCCAAAGGATGTGGGAGAAGCTCCACTGTTGGAGCAGTTTGCCATTAGATTAGACAAAGGACTAAAAATAAATCTGAAACAATCTTGCCTTAGCAAAGGGGGTGAACTGAAGAGGCTGAGTCAATGTATCCAACAACATTTCCTTGGATTTCATTGATCTCAGATCAGCTCATTCCCAGGGAGGAAGAATGTGGAGTAGATGCCCTTTAAAAGTCATTTCCAACCTAAAGCATTCTGTGGTTCTAAAGTCAAGGAGATACCTGTGCTAAAGATGAATCCACTCAACCATGTTCAGCTTTCAGAGATGGACTCTGTAACCTGCTGAAGAAAATAGAACCTGCCAGCAAGCTCCCACCTCAGCAAGAAATATGACAATTTTAAAGCAGGAAAACAGAAATTAAATAGATGAATTATAAATTACATACATAGATAGAGAGGGACATTGGCACCTTGGGGTTGAGGGAGCCTTCTTCATCCACATGGAGTGGGCTGTGAAAGAGCATGAAGAGCACTGGAAAGATGTGTTATGATTTCAGACCATTTGAAAGAATATAGAAAACAATTTAACACAGTTGAGACCAAAGAGAAAGGGATTATGCCCTAACCATTGCCATCTGGCCTTAAAGAATGTATCTAGATTCAGCACCAGTGGTGATACCCATGAGAGAAAGATCAGTCAGCAGTAGCTGCAGATTTGCTCTGTCACTCTGGCAAAATAATTCAAGTGCCTCATACCAGATGGTCCAATGTTCAGGAGAGAATTTCAGTTTTAAATGTGTGTGTGCTTAAACAAGGGGCTAATAAAATTATTGCCACTGTGGACAACTTACGTCAGATGATCCAAGTTAGTTTGATAGAATCATAGAATCACTTTGGCTGGAAAAGACTTTTCAGATTGAGTCCATCCATTCTCTAACTCTACAAAGGCTGGTGCTGAACCATGTCCCTCAGTGACACATCTCTGCCTCTTTGAAACACCTCCAGGAATGGTTATTCAGCCACCACCCCTAGCCAGCCTATCCCAGACTTTGAGAACCCTTGCAGTGAAGAAGTTTCTTGTCATAACCAGTCTAAGCATAGGAGTCATAGGATAAATCTGCTATTGAAGATAGAGGGGCAGTGGACAACAAACTTTTCCTTTCAAGAATGTCTACAACACTAACCTGTAATGGCAACTGGCAGCCTGTGGCTTGGACAAGCAATAGAATAGATGATGCTTCCTCAACTGAATTTTGGATTACTTGTTTTATGTAGTAATGACAGCTGCCATGAGAAAATGAAGATACAGCAGGATTTACAGCTCACCAGCAAGATTATAGCATTTGAGATATGATTAATCCACTTGCTGCCTTTTTTTTCCCCTTTCTCTTTATGGATCATCTAAAAGAAATTCTAATGGAAAAAAAAAAATCCATGATGGCATTGACCTGAAGTTCCTGAAGAGACAAGAAATCTGCCTGCTGGCTTTTTTGGGTCCTTGGATTTCATCAGACTAATTTTATTACATATTTCTGAACTGTTTGCTCTGGGGACTCGTTAGGAGTCTTCAAAATTTGACCTGAATTACTTAACGCTGACTGGTCAGATGAATCAGGTGGTGAGGTTTCCAGTCCTGAATGGAGGCATGTGTGAGCACATCTGGTGCAAACATTTCCTGATAGAAACAGCAATGTCATTTTCTGTAAATAATTTCTCTGTGTGATCCTGAAATCTGCTCTCCTCTATGCTTTTTTGCCCAGTAAAACTTGATAACTCCAAAAGTTCTTAGAAAGCAAAGAGATGTGTGTGTGGCCAAAGTGATTTTGCCGCAGGTTTAGATGAATCTAATATCAGCTAAAGCACACATTAAGCCTGCAGGAAAATGGCATCTTCTCTAAAGACTTGAGAAGGTGGCCAATTCTTGTACTAGCACTAAAGCAGTTCAAGAATTGAACTTTTGTAGCAGTTTTAACTTGGGTATTCAAGTTTAAAGCAAATCACCTGGGATCATGTCACAGAGAGAGAGAGTATGTTTTGGATAGGTGGGAACAAAACATGGTGTTTATTTGGTATTTTCTGCTGGACACATTACATTACTTGAGAGGGCATTCAAATCCCACCACAAGTACAGCTGAACTCCACTAATCTCCTGCATGTACCTGTAAACATCACCAAAATTCATTACGCTCAGGAGCATCAGATTAGAAAGGGCTTCCTGGTGATTTCCTGTCTAAAGCAGTTCTTAACTTTTTTTTCACAGAGAATTGATGGAAGTCCAAATTAATTTTCACTTTCTCCCTGTCACTTAAAAAACTTACTATAATTCAAAGGTTGTTCCAGGGCCTTACAGAAATGCCGCTTCTAGCCCACTCTACTCACAGAGGTTGCATTTATTTTTCTGCCAGCAACTGGGCACTGCTGTCTGGAGGGTCTCACCTGACCTTCCTACAGTATCCATCTCAACATCACAGATTCTGCCTTAGAGCCAGTGACCTGTGGCAGCTCCAGCAGCAGCAGGAAGGGCTACCTGATGGCCACCTTTTTTTGTTTGATTCCTAGACCTGGTTATGAGGACACAAGTCTTCTTCCAGTGTGGCCACAGAAAGCTTCATGCAGTCACAGCTGGACATATTAGTGATAGGACAAGAGGAAATGGCCTCAAGTTGCACCAGGGGAGATTTAGATTGGAAATCAGGAACAATTTCTTCCCCTTAAAAGGTTGTCAAGGCCTGGAATAGGATGCACAGGGCAATGGTGGAGTTCCCAGTGCTGGAGGGATTGAAAAGCTGTGTAGACATGATGCTGAGGGACCTAGCAGTGATGAGTTAGTAGCTGACCTCGATGATCTTAAATGTCTCTTCTAACCAAAAGGATTCTGTAATTCTACTTTGATTCAATCAGTGTCAAAATCCTTTAATTTCTCTAAACATGTGGAAATATGTATCAACTATGAATACTTGGCTTTGGAACCCAAAGATAAAGGGAATTCTTCTGTCTTTTACTATTTATCCACCTTTTCTTCTAATACATGTCTGCATTGTCTCATTTCTTTTTGGTTTTCATTTTTTTCCTTCAAATTTCTTTTTTGTCCTTCCTGACTTTGCCTTACACCTTTCCTTAATGCTACCCCAGATCTTTTTCCTTCTCCCACTCTTATGAATCCTCAAGGGCCACAAGAATTTTCCATTTTCCTGCCCTAAACTCTCCGTATATCTCTCCCCACCTCGTTACAATAAAATAATTCTTCCATTTCGCTGTCACCTCAATTTAGCTCTCTCACCCTCCACTCCTTCCCCTTCCCCCCGCTTCCCCTCCCTGGTTTTAAAGACCAACCAGCATTTCCTGAATTGGAAAAGCCACAATAATATTTTTTTTTCCATTGAAAATACCACAAGCACAGTATTTCCATTGAACATACCACAAGAACACTGTTGCCATTGAACACACCACGAGGACGGTATCTAAATGCTAGGACGAACTCACAACGTTCATCTTGGACTTACTAAACCAAAGGCCCTTCTCAAAAAGAAAAAAAAAAAAAGAAAAAAAAGGAGTTCCTCAGACAGAGAAAGAATTTTTATTCACAGGTTGCTAAAAAAGAAAGAAAGAAAAAAAAATATACAACAAAAACAAGACCTAGACAAGAGGCAGGACAGTTTTGCACTTGCTTTGTGAATAAAATATAAATAGGTTTTAGCAAAAACAAACCAAAACAAAAGAAAAGGTCTATTAAAAATGCTTAGAGTGGTTGAACAGCTGGAAAAGCAACCCTTTTTTTTTTTTTTTTTTGGCCTTTTTTATTTTATTTTTTTAATTTTTTTTTTCCTTCTTGATAACATTTAAAGCTGCTTAGCAGCTGGGGAAAAAATGGCCTGTAAAAACACTTAACGTTTACAGCCACTCAGTGGCTGGAAAAGCAACTTGTTATAAAATTGATTTAACATTTCGGTGGCTGGAAAAGACATAGGCACACACCTCCATAGAGCTGCAGTGTGTTACACAGCTATTTATGGGTATTTAGGCACAGATAAGGCTATAAATAGATATGCCTGGCATTCCTGCTGATGCCATTGGGGCAGAGCAGAATTTCCACTCAGAGCAGTCACCGTTTCATTTGATTTTATTTTCTGGAAGTTGAAAATGAAGCCATTTAAATTCCCATCAGTCTGAAGTCTGGCGTGCTTGGGTGCTCAGCCATCCCACCCAGACCCCGGGAAAGTCTTAAAGCATTTTAGTTACAGAGAATTTTATGAAATAGTAAAGGAGTTCTGCACCTGAGAAGCTCACATGAAAGACTGGCTGAGGCAGCAGGGCCTGAGCTGGTCTACAAGGAATATTTGTGATCGAGGGTGCTAGATGGGATTGTCCCCATCAGCTCACCTGATCTGCCAGGAGCTATGTGTGGCCTCTCCATCACAGCTGATGCATCCCCAGAAGTGATAAGGACAAGATCTGATTGTTTAAAAAGTGACGTGAAAAGCACTGTCTAAGTAGTAATTAAGCATATTTGTTTCTCTCTGAGATTAAAGTTCTTTAAAATGCCATTTTAAAGCATGAGTCATGTAATAAGCCCTAAAGCCCAATCAGGCAGTTGTGCTCTTGCCACATGAACACCACACAGAGCTTTCGGTCCCTGCACCCAGCTGTGTGATGTCTTCGATGGAGGGATGATGTGGGGCAGGTCCTATGCTCTGCCTCTGGTCAGAGCCTCTGGAACCAGGACTAAAGCCATGGCCTGAACATTAGCGGGATTTTTTTGTCAAGCTTGTAAACAACGGAACACTGATGTGTGAGCACCTCGATGTGTGTGGGCATAGAGTGGTAATAATTGCTAGGTTAAATTACTGCAGTAATGTCATAGAGCTGTTTGTAGCACAAGTGCTTAAACCAGTGATCCCCTTATCCTCTGGTGAAGCAGCAGGGCCTTCTGTCACCTTCCCTCAGACTTCACCTCCATCTGACATTCCCATTTCATTTTGCCAAGTGTGACTCTATGACAAAGTTAACTGGAGGCAGCCATCGTGCCTGAGAGATGTCATAAAACTGTAGAGGCAGTTATTGCCCTGTTACAACAAATTTCTGCCATAAAACATTTTATGTGTTGCATGTTTTGCTGGTGGGGGGCAGTCCAGACAAACCAAGGACCCCTGTAAAAACCCAGTGATCCAGCCTCCCTCCCCAAGGGCCAACCACAAGCTCCTGGTAAGCCCCTTCAGAAGAGAACAGTGTCTCCTGAAGCAAAAGGAGCTAATGAGGTTTTATTTCCAAGCAAGGATGTCCTGAATGGCTGGATTATGGCTGAGGCAGTGTAACCAATGGCTTCCTACCCAGTGAAGAGGGAAGAGTAAATGTTGTCATGATTGGGTGTCATTTCCCAAAACCTGATGGTCCAAGACTTCTCCTGAAATGGAGAGCAGAGCCCGAAGCACTGCTTAGCCGGGTCTGGTGCCAGCTTTTGGAGCCGAGCTGGGAAACTGGATGTTTTAACAGTAACTGCAGATAATAAGGCAATGTTCCCAAAATATCTGAGACAGGGATCTTTTCAGTATAACCACTTTGTGGCCAAATACTTATGAAAATGGAAAAATAATAATTACCTCTGAGTATGGTGAGGATGTATATTCCTCAAGGACAGACAGGAATTGTTTCGTGTTGTCCGGGTGAAGGGAGGAGGTGCAAAAAAAAAAAGAAGAAGTTTAAGAAGAGTTTTCCTGCCAGGTAGAGCTATTAGGCACTGGAATTATTTCCTCAATGAAAGCAGAAGGCAGCGATTCCTTCAGACATTTAATAATAGATTGGGCAGAGAATTAGGAAATAAAGAAGAAGCCTGTACTGGCAGGTAACTGAGCTGATCAGAACTAGTAGGGCTTAAGCTCTTATTTTTATTATTTTTGTTATTTTTATTTTTTAAGGCTCATTTGAAGTCAGCTGCAATAGGTATTTCATTAATTTGCAGTCTTTTTTTTTTTTTTTTTCATAGCAGTCCAATACCCTGGAGTAAGGCAAAACACAAAACCCAGTAACTACTGAGAACACTGGGAGAAGGCAGTGCCAGCCAGGCAAGATTTCATGGGCACACATAAAATACACAAGCAGGCCACAAAAGCCAATGTGGAAGAGAAAGGGCAGAAGGAGCCAAAGTTTGATCTGGAAAATAAAAAGGGGAAAGCAAGGATGAAGAACCAGGCGATTGGATGAGATGGGATGGGATGGGATGGGATGGGAGGGGGGTCCTGGAGAGGACTCTGTCTTGGCAACGACCATGGAAAATAAAAGTACAGAATAAAAAACTGCTTTAAGAACAGTCCGTGATCAAATACCAGACTGGCTAATTTGTATTTCAGGGGCAGAGGAGAGGATGCGAGCTGCAGTCTGTGCCTCGGTACCTTGCAACACATTTTATGTTCCTGGACAAACAGCAAGTCCTAAATCATGGGCATCCGGCTCAGACTTGAACTAGGGTGTAAAAGCTGAGCAGCATCAGACTGAGTGGCTAAATTTGGGGAAAGGCAGACAACTTCAGAGCACTGTGGTGTCTGGATTAACCAGAGGATGACTAAGCCAGGTACTTTTTTTTGCTCTCACTGTTCATCCTGAGCAGCATGGTGGGTGCCAGGTTTTATTCTTTCATCCTTCCTCCCCGTTCTGCATTTTTATAAAATGAAATATAAACACACTGTAATTACTCCACGTGGGATTATTAACCAGTTATGTACATTGCTGGGTGTGATATTGGGATGCCCAGTTCAGGAGGTGACATAGGCTGGAAAATCCCATCACCTCCTTGAGTGACTGACAACTGATTCCAACGGCATCTGTAAAACCAGCAGAACCCCATCTCCTTGCTTTCCCAGCCCAGGACAGACAGCCTCACCTGTGCCTAGGTGGGAAAAAAAATGTTTGTTCCCTAGGCAAAGCTGATGAGAAAGAAGGAGACAGAAAATCCTCAAGTGATGTCCTCATCCATAAATTCCATCGGAGCTGAATAAATGCAAATGAGGTTTATTGCCTGTTTAACAACATAATGGCATTGCAGAATATCTCTAGGTCCAATGCAGCAATCCATACACATGATGAACAATAATTACTCCCAGGTGTAAGTTCATGAAGGCCATAAGTGCTTATCAGTCTATGGAAAGGTTGACCTATTTGTCTCACAGATGTCAGAGCCAGATTTTTATGTACTCGTTGAGTGTAATGGGTAGGGAGGCCCAATCTCTCACATTTTTTCTGCTTTAATAGCCATTAACTCCACAAGCATCATCACTTGCTGGGGCAGTTATCATTAAACCTGAGCGATGGCGTCAGAATCTGGCCCTGTACTTCAGCTGTTACTCTGTAGCCTGCATAGAGAGACCCTCAGAGTGAATCTAACCCTGCTTCTGAAATGCTCAGTTCAGGTTATTCACTACATGTTTGCACAGTGACCAGAACAATCATGTTTTACCATGGCTGAAGCCTGGAATTATCCCTGAGATACATCCACCCCAGGAAGCCACTGTCCCACTGCTCAGAGGACAGCTCTGAGCAATGTGGTGCTCAATGTCCTTCACCCATCCCAGGATGACATCAGAGCTGATGTGGGTAGAGGAGCTTTCATCTTATAGAATCATAGAATGACTAAGATTGGAAAAGAACCTCTAAGACCCTCAAGTCTAACCATCAACCAAACACACCATGCCCACTAAACCATGTGCCAAAGTAAATCTTCTCATCTCTTTGAGAGAAGAGATATCAAATGTGGAAGAAAGAGAGGAATATCAGGAAGAAAGAGAGGAATATCAGGTGAGTTAATGCTTCTTCTGGAGGTATCTGCACAGGTTGCAGCAAAATTAGACCCAAAAAGAAAAGAAAGCAAAAATCTCTGAATTTGGATCATTGTACTAGGAATAAAAAAAACACCAAAACTTTATGGAAAAATCACTAATTTCATGCTGTGTTGTACAACTCTTCTTTGGACCTTATTAGAAGCTGATGTCACCCTTCAATTTAAATTATAGCTGCAGTAGCATCCATCAGCAAGCTGACCTAGAAACTTTATGTAAGAATATCAGTGGTCTGAGTAAAAATACTTGTTTCAGATGCCAAAAAACAAAAACAAGTGCAATGGGGTTTGGATCTAGACAATGGTTGGGAACCGTATTGGCAGCCACCAAGTTAGAGTATTTGATCTTCACAGCTTGACGTCAAGAATGGCTTTCAAATCTCCTGGCTGGTAAATATATCTGGCTCCTGTGTTGTTTAACATTTGAGGCACTTATAGATATTGTGGTTACAAAGCTGATCAAATGTGCAAGGCACTATTTGTAGGGGAAAAAAACATGTACCTGACTGGAGAGGCTTGACTTGTACAGAGGGCTCAAGTGATTTCCCAGCTGCTTTAATGCATGAAGTGGAGTTTGCTTTGGGGGTCAGAACCAAAAGGCAGTTAGGTCTTCAGATGCGTGCTGCTGTGTCTGGTGTGGTGGTGAGTGCCTGCAGATGAGTTGGGCACCGTGTCCTTTTGTGAGATAGAACTTGCTCCAAAAGCTAGAAAACATTTGCACTGTAAAGCAAAGCAAAGAGAGTTGAGATTTGAATGAGAAAATTGTGGTGATCCTTTCAGTTCTCACTGTAGAAATGAAAAAAAAAAAGAAAGGAAGGGAGAACGACTGGAAAGGTCAGGGGAAAGAAGGGAGAAGAGTAGAAAAGATAAATGAAACATAGATATTTTGGACATCTTAGTTGAAATGTGTACTCCAGATTTCTCATTAGAAAGACTAGGGGGGAAAAGAGGAGTTCTGCTCACAGGAGGTATCTTTGAAGTGAAAACATGGTTAAGTTGAATGGTTCCATGTAACTAAATCAAATCTTGTGTTCCAGTGGGACACGATATGAGAGTCTGTCTCTCTGATTGCTTTTCCGCATTCATCTAGGTGATGCTTCACCAGAGTAGAGGAAGTAATGGTTTAAAATATCTGCTCTTGCCTCAGCACAGCAGGGTGAGGCAGAGACTGAAAACTGATGCAGCAACTAAGGAGGACTGAAGAGGGTTAAAAAGGAATGAGGGAAGGGGGAAAGGGCTAGTTCTCATCCTGAAAGCTACTGATGCAAAAAGCATCCATGATGTTTATCTTCCTTTTCCAGACAAAGAGAACAGCAGCCCTCAAGTTCCTTCTGTTTCCATCTGCCCCTGTGCAGAAGGGATGTGCAGCCCTTCTCTCATGACATGTGAGATGTCTTCAAGAATGTCTGGCAATGTGCTATGATGAGTAGAGATGATGTAACCAAAAATCCCACGGATTCCTGATGAAACTGAGCTGTTATGTTTGCTATCTCTCTGGACACGTGTGTCTGACACTTCAGTATCTCTTAGAAGACAGTCTACTATGAACCATTCAATTCCCAACAGGAAAATATTACTTTCTCCCTCCAGCTTTTTCATTTTTTTTTCCCATTCCTGCTATTTTTTCAAGGGAAATGAGAGGTCTGACTGTACAGAGCGAGGGAGGCTGGCTTGTGTGGGCTCAGCTCTGTGCTGACGCTGCTGTTCTAATCATAACTGAGATAAAGATTAGCTTTCCACTCAGCTTAAAAATACTCAAAAGCCTTTTCCTGGAAATAGTTTGTTGTGAAGTGAAGCAGTGCAATTTGTGCATGGCTGCCATCACTCTGCCTGCTGCAGATAGAAGCTCTTAATAAGCCACTCGATGTTTTTTGCCAGAGTTGTGTGGACATGGACAAGTGCAGAGTGAGATGCTGTCACTGTCTCTTCTCAAGAGTGTTCTGCAGGGTTCAGCCATCTGTGAAGCCCAGGGAATGGATACCAAAAGACATATCAGGAAACTTTGAGGAGAAAGTTCTTCACAGAAAGAGTAATTGGCCAGTGGAATGTGCTGTCCAGAGAGGTGGTGGAGTCACTGTCCCTGGAGGTATTCAAAAAAGGATTGGACGTGGCACTTGGAGTCATGGTTTAGTTGTCATGAGGTGCTAGGTATTAGGTAATAGGTTGGACTTGATGATCTTGGAGGTCTTTTCCAACCTGGTTGATTCTACGATTCTATGAAACCCCCCCAACAGTGGGAAAAGTATCATCAGCTGGCACCCACACTTGTATGGAATATTTCTCATATGAGGAAAGGCTGAGAGAGCTGGGACTGCTTATCTTGGAGAAGTGGAGGCTGAGGTGGGATCCTATTAACGCTTCCTAATATCTGAGTTGTGGGTGTAAGGAAGTTGGGGCCTGACTCTTCTCAGTGGTTCCCAGTGACAGGACAAGGGCCAATGGGCATAAACTTTAAGATGGGAAGTCCAATCTAAACATGAGAACAAACTTCTCTAGTTTGAGGGTGGCAGAGCACTGGAAGAGGCTGTCCAGAGAGGTGGTGGAGTCTCAGTCTCTGAAGACATTCAAGGCCTGCCTGGATGCATTCCCGTGTGATATGCTTTACATGATCCTGCTTTGGAAGGTGGTTGGGCTTGATGATCTTCAGTGATCCCTTCCAACCCCCCACCATTCTGCGATTGTGTGAGCCTGTGCAAGAATCCACCAGGCTATAAACCCACTGAAATGCCAAATTCCCAGGAAAAACTTTCATTTCTAACTTTAAAGGCTTGCATTTATGTGGGAACTGCAGCTTGCTTTAGTCTAAAGACTGGTTTCCAGCAGATGAGATGTGTGAGTCTTACCAACTCAGAAGCAAGAAAGGGAATAAAAAAACCCCACCAATTTTGATATGTTTTTACTAAAAATAATAATGTTTTTTAAACCAGTCCCTAGAGTTTGGGGCATTGACTCATTACTTGTGAATGTTTTGGACAGACAGTGAGAGAGACTATCCCCTAAGGGAACCAGAATATTACTGCATCAGCTGAATAAGTACCAAGCAGTACCTCAGTGGCGGAGCTCTTGCATACCAAAAGCTTTTGCTGAGAAAATTTATGCACAATTTTGACTAACAAATTCATTTGAGAATGTGACAATTTGTAGACAACTATTGAGCAAAAAAAACCAAAACAAAACAAAAAAACCCACACCAAAAAAAAACCCAACCAAATAACAATAATTTAAAAAGTTCCAAAAACCAAGTCCAAAGTCTCAGGATCAGCAAAGGATATGTAGAAAATTCTCTTTTGGTGTTATTATTGGACTGGGCCAGACATCCAGACACACCAAGTTACTCAAGCTTGCTGTCAGCTACACCATAAATTTATATGGAATTTCAGTGCTATCTCAGAGGGGCAATATTGGCTTAAGGTGTTTCCATTTCAGAACCTTGTCCCATAGCAGATTATTTTTTTTTTTCACCCAGTTTTGCCTAGTGTTGAGCTTTCTGAATTACTTTAGCTTCACAAAACTTTATTGGCCACATATTCTTCTTCCAGACCTCTCCAGCTCCACTTTACTGCAATCCAGCACCCGCTGGTCAGACTTAACACCAGTCTGCTGTCAGTAGATGCTACCGTGCTATTTATAAACCCTGTGCTACGTACAGGTATTTATGGCACTGGCGAGGGTCAGGAAGAAAGAAGAAGAAAAAGGGGAAAAAAGGGGCAGAAAAATAAGAAAAAAAAAGTTCACTCCATTTTTATTAGTCAAATTCACAGCCAACCATATGGCCACAAACTGGAAGCAGCCAGCTCAGACAATTGGAACAACATCACTTTCTGAATCCTGCAAAAGCCATTATATAGTATGGATATGTGGAGGTATATATATATGTGTGTGTGTGTGTTTTATTATGGTTTTTTTAAGAGAAGGCTGTCAGATATTTAATAAATGACAGCAAGTTCCTCCCCTGTGTCATTCTTGCACCTGATCCTCAGCAATAACAGAAGATCCTTGGGTTTATGGACACCTCCTGAGGAGGTGCTGCTGTCCTATTGCCACCTCCCTCCTGTCAGACTCCTAGCCAGAAAAAGAGGCCTGAAATAAATCATGTTGGTGAAGATACAGACACGGGCCTGAGTGGAACAGGAAGTACATGCAGCTGTGCCTGCAAGTGCTAATGGAGGGCACAGAGTCCCTTAAGTTTCCTGCTAACCATGCAATGTATTTTGGAGATTAACCCATAAAGTCTTTTCTCTGGGCTTGGTTTTGTTGTTGGGTTTTGGGTTTGGTTTGGGTGCTGGTTTTTATTGTTTGTTTTTTTTCCCTGTGGATAGTTCTTGCAGGCAATTTGAAAGAAGAAAAAGTTTTATTTTAGATTTATAATGACAGAGGATTTAGCCACCCACAGAAGAGGTGTTGTGCAGTGCAGATGTTTTGAGCAGAGTAGTTTGCACCACAGATCACAGCAAGCTGCACATCTCCTGAGGGTAGCTGTCTTACATAGAATCACAGAAGGGTTTGGGTTGGAAGGGGACCTTTAAAGGCCATCTTGTCCAACATCCCTACAGTAAGTGGTAGGCAGGTTGCTCAAAGCCCTGTCCAACCTGGACTGCAGCCTTTCCATGAATGGGACCATGTCTCTGGGCAACCTGGGTAATAGTCTTACCACTCTCAGTGTAAAAATTTGCCCTCTCCAGCTTATATCTCCCTGTTTTGGTTTAAAACCATCACCCCTTGCCCTGTCACAACAGGCCCTGCTGAAAAGACTGTCTCCAGCTTTCTTGTACATCTTCTGCTGGAGCAGAATATGGTGGTGTCCAGCATCACCAATGAAACACACCTGTGCATTCAGCTTTGTGGAGACCCTAGCTCCGCTATATTGGTGTTCTTTGAGTCACCTTTGCCTCCTTAGCACATCCCATTCGCTCAGGATGCCAATAAACATATCACTAGCAGGGCTGCTCTTGTCAGTCTTGCTCTTGGGTCTGTATCCTGCTCTCTGCAGAGCACAGGTGCATGCAGGCAATCCTGCACCAAAGGGCTGGCATTGATGTTGCCTCCTATTGTGGCCTTCACAAGGTCATTCTCATTCTTTTCCCATCAGTTTCCCTATCTAGAAGATAAAGGGTTCCTAATACCTGCCCACCTCAGGAGCTGGAGTGTAGGTTTAATTAATAATCCACAGTCTCTGTGGGAGCAACAAAGAGGCGGAAGGACTAGGGGAGGGAGAAGCTGGGTAACAGTGGTAGGAAACACATGGTCCCAAAGCAGAGCCTGGCGCAGAAATTCCCATCAGGGAACAATGCTGCACCAGCTGGGAGGCGGAGAAGGTGACCTCAGGGCTTTGCTTCTCCTTTGCTGTAAGTCCATTGTTCTATTGTGTCCTTTGCAGGGAGTTCAAGGGGATAAACAGCATTTTCCAACTGAGCATAGACTCTGGGATGGCTTTCTTCCCTTCTAGCTTTATTTGAGTGAAGAAATCGAGTCTTGATGCATTCCATACCTGCTTAGGTGGGGGTTCAGCATGTGGAATCCCCAGAGTCTGTCCAAAGAAGGGCTAACCTCGTGTTTAAATTTGGCATAGAAATTAAAATTAAATGAGACACCTACATTAAGATCTTCAGCTCCTTTGGTTCCCTGAGCAGCTCAGCAAAGCAGATGCATAAAGGGTTAGCGCACCTGAATAAAAAACCCCAGAATGAGCAGGTGCAGCGTAACTGCCTTAAGGAGCATCATCTAGACAAAGCACAGCTCAGCTCGAAGTTGCCTTTACTTTTCCCCATTCCACCCAGGCTTCCTCAAGAAGCAAAATGACTTCTCTTCTCCTTTCTAACCAGGCATGATTAGCAGATCCTTCTACCTCTGAGCTGGTCCCCAGGTCAGATTTGCTGTTTGAATTCAGTGAGGCCTATGTCTGTGTTAAATCTCTTCACCTTCATCATACCCAGAACTCCTGGAAACTCTTTCATATCTCCTTATTGCTAAAAGTGGAAGATGGCAGATTGGCAAATCTAATATTCTGTAGAAGAAATCTCTATCAGTTCCAGCTGTTGCCGTAAGATCAGTCTCCTTTGGCAGAGGGAGATGTGCCGTGCTGCCCTGAGCCTATTTGATTTCAGCCTGAAAGTACATCATTTTCAAATCAGAAGACACACCTATTGTTATTCAAAGCTCCTTAAATATACTTAAGGTTGTAATCACCTTGCACCCTGTTATTTTAGTATCTCTTTTTCTGATGATGAAACTCAAAGCACTTCAGGAACCTGGTGCACAGGAGTCTTTGTCACATACAGTGAGAGCAGCTCAATCCTTCATCTGTATGAGGCATCTCCTTTGGTTTGAATTGTAGACACAGCACAGAGCATGACTCTAGAGTGATGGAGAGAAGAAAAAGCACAGGGAAGAAGCCACCAAGATTCAATGAGAGTGGAGATTGCAAGGACTAGAACCCTGAGCAATCCTGCAGGAATCAATGGGCTTACTTGAAATGCATTATTTATATCTAGTTCATGTATTAGAATCATGGAATCATTAAGGTTGGAAAAGACCTCTAGGATCATTGAGTCCAGACATCAAACACCACCATAACCACTAAACCATGTCCCAGAGTGTCATGTCTACAAGTTTTGTGAACAGCTTCAAGGATGGTGACCTTGCCACCTTCCTGGGCAGCCTATTCCAATGCCTGTCCACTCTTTCAGTAAAGAAATATTTCCTAATATCCAATATAAACCTCCACAATTCGAGGCCATTCCCTCTCATCCTGTTGCTAGTTACTTGGGAGAAGAGACCAACCCCCACCTTGCTCCAACCTCCTTTCAGGTGTTTATCCCTCATCTATAAATATGAGTTTTATGGAAACCACCTCCTTGGTGGAGTAGAAGAAGAGACAATTGGACAATCGAGAATGGTAACAGGAGAGGAAGCAAAGTATGGATGTGTACAGGACCTTGTCTCCTAAAAGAAAGGCAACAGAGGAAATGGGGAAGCATGAAAGGAAAGTGATCAGTGGAAGTGGGGAGACCCAGAGGCATGGAAGAGAGCAGAAAGAGAAAAGGGGTGCTCAGCAGCATGGCATTAATGGAGCCTTTCAAAGCAAATGTTCTGCCAGCCAAAACAGCGGTGAGTCTGAAACTGGTTAGGGATTGTTTATTTATTCATACCACAGGATGTAAACTAATACAGTTAAATTCCCCAGGGAAAAGAAAGCAGCTTTTTATTTATTTTATTTTTATTTTTTACATTTAGGAATCCATTCATCTTCCATTCCCCTCTTTTATGAAGTTTAAAAGGTTTCAAAGCACGCAGAAAGACTTGCTACTGAATTCCTGCCTCTTCAGGGGTGAGAAATACATAGAAGAGTGAGTGGTTGGGAGCTTTGGTATCCAAGTGTATGACATCTTCCTATGATGGTTCATGGCTGAAGTATTTGAGTCTGTTCAGCCTGGAGAAGAGAAGACTTTGGGGAGACTTAGCAGTGGATTTCCAGTGCCTGAAGGGTGTCTACAGGCTGGAGAGAAACTGACAGGACAACAGTCAATAGTTTCAAATTAGAGCAGAGTAGATTTAGATTGGACATTAGCGAGAAGTTCTTTACTATAAGGGTGGTGAGAAGCTGGAACAAGTTGCCCAGAGAAGTTGTGGGTGTTTCATTCCTGGACATGCTGAGACCAGGCTGGACGAGGCTTTGAGCAGCCTGGTCTAGTGGGAGGTGTCCCTGTCCATGGGCAAGGGGCTGGAACTAGATGATCATTAAGATCCTTTCTAACTCAAGCCATTCTATGATTCTATAATCCTATGATTCTATGATTCATACCCAGGAGTGACTTTTTGACTCTTAACCACTACATTTAAAGAGTGGCTGGGCAGTAGATGTGGCTGATATTTATATGAACTTAATCCCCCTTCACAGGAGGTTCTACACTCTGAGATCAAAGTGTGTTTTCAGTCAGGGTTAATTGGAGAACGAGTGTTTACTTTCAGCTCAGGTTTTGCTGCCTTGGCTTCAGCTTGTAAGCACTGAAGGTTTCACCTTCCCGACACAAAACTGAAACGAAAACAACCAGATCCCAAATCGCTCCCTTAGAATAATCTGAATGGAGCCTTTATGTAAAATACAAATACTTCAGGAATAAAAAAAAAAAAAAAAGAAAGAAAGAAAGAAAGAAAGAAAGAAAGAAAGAAAGAGAAGAAAGAAAGAAAGAAAGAAAGAAAGAAAGAAAAGAAAGAAAGAAAGAAAGAAAAGAAAGAAAGAAGAGAAAGAAAGAAAGAAAGAAAGAAAGAAAGAAAGAAAGAAAAGAAAGAAAGAAAGAAGAAGAAAGGAAAGAAAGAAAGAAAGAAAGAAAGAAAGAAAGAAAGAAAGAAAGAAAGAAGGAAAGAAAGAAAGAAAGAAAGAAAGAAAGGAAAGAAAGAAAGAAAGAAGAAGAAAGAAAGAGAAAGAAAGAAAGAAAGAAAGAAAGAAAAGAAAGAAAGAAAGAAAGAAAGAAAGAAAGAAAGAAAGAAAGAAAGAAAAGAAAGAAAAGAAAGAAAAGAAAGAAAGAAAGAAAGAAAGAAAGAAAGAAAGAAAGAAAGAAAGAAAGAAAGAAAGAAAGAAAGAAAGAAAGAAAGAAAGAAAGAAAGAAAGAAAGAAAGAAAGAAAAGAAAGAAAGAAAGAAAGAAAGAAAGAAAGAAAGGAAAGAAAGAAAGAAAGAAAGAAAGAAAGAAAGAAAGAAAGAAAGAAAGAAAGAAAGAAAGAAAGAAAGAAAGAAAGAAAGAAAGAAAGAAAGAAAGAAAGAAAGAAAGAAGAAAGAAAGAAAGAAAGAAAGAAAGAAAGAAAGAAAGAAAGAAAGAAAGAAAGAAAGAAAGAAAGAAAGAAAAGAAAGAAAGAAAGAAAGAAAGAAAGAAAGGAAGAAGAAAGAAAGAAGAAGAAAGAAAGAAGGAAAGAAAGAAAGAAAGAAAGAAAGAAAGAAAGAAAGAAAGAAAAGAAAGAAAGAAAGAAAGAAAGAAAGAAAGAAAGAAAAGAAAAGAAAAGGAAAGAAAAGAAAAGAAAAGAAAAAAAAACCCAGAACCTGCAGCTGAAAAACAAGGTCTGTGGGGTTGTAGAGGATAACCACCCGGCCATGCCGGGCATTCCTCCGGCACCACATTCCCAAGCAAAAGAAAAAAGTTGAAAAGAGGTTTAATTGACCTGAGTCCTGATTGTCTTTTCAGACACCCTTCTTGATGTGGTTGGAGATTGGAACCCTTTTGGAAAGCAACTTGACAATTTCATAGCTTAGATATTTCCTCCATCGCTTTTTGACTTTTCAGGCCTCAATTATTTCCACCAGGAGAGCGTTTGCCAAGCTGATGAAATTGGAAACAGAGTGGATGTTATAAAATGCAGGTAGCTCCGGCTGCTGTGCGTGATGCTGCCTCATGTGTTTTGCTCATTTGACCTTCTCCCAGCTCCCTTTGAAGGCTGGAGTGTGGCATGGGCTGAGCTTCGCCCGAGCAGCTCTGCTCTGCTCGGGAAGGGGAGCAGAGCTCCATCAGCTCTGCCTGTGCCTGCACATGTGTGTCCAGGTACAGGCTTCAGCTTGGTTTCTAATCTGGAAAATTTCTTATAGTTTTTGCAGGGACAAATTATTCTTCCCGGTTGCGGGAAGGGAAACCATTCCTGTCCCTCCACAGGTTTTGATGGAAATTCTGTTCCTGTGCCAAATGATCACTGAAAACATTTTTTAGAGAACATTTATGGGGAAAATGTTGCAATTCTCTGGCTTTTTGTGCCCTGTTTAACTTCTCCTGAGGATGGAAAATGGTAAACTTTCAATTTACTGCAGCCATCCTGGTTTATAGCTTAGAAAAACACCTCTGCCAGTGGCGTTGCTGTCACACGTACGTGACACAACCACACTGATACATCCAGAGCTGCTGGAGCTCAGTGCATCAGAAACTTTGGCCCAGATAGTGATGTTTAAATATGGTGGCCTCTAAATATACACTCTCAGGAGATCTTTACTTCTACCCGCACTGAGTGAGGCACTGACAGGGACTGAAGCAGCTGAGGAATCATCTTGACACAAGGGAAAAATAGTTTAATCCACTTTGCTAACCATCAAAGCAGGAGGTGAGGTAGGATTCACTTCTTGGAGCAGCAGCACTTCTCTGTGCTGTCCCCATCCCCTGACCATACCATGCCTGTCCTGCAAAGTGGTCTTCATCAGATAGAAGATTTGACTTTGAATATGTTTGAGCTGATATTCAAAAAGCCAACTGCATTGAATGATTGCATGGTTTCCACCAGGAGATCACAGCTAGGGCTGGAGGCATCTGGGGGAAACATTCATCCCACTGCCACTTGTCTGGGGGCCCAAGAGCTCCTGTTCCTGCAGAAGGCTGTGCACACCATCCAAAATGATGTCGTCCGGATTAATAAAATGCTGATGTGCTGAAGCATCAGCACTTTGTTTAGACCTGGCAGAACTGATTACAAGATTGATGGTCCCACAGAGAAGCAGTATCTGTCCTCTCTTCTGGGAGGCACCAATCAAAGACATGAGGAGCAGTTTGTCTCTGCCAGCACTTGAAGCTTGACGACGTTTCTGTAGGAAGTAACAGCGATAAAACATCCTCTGTAGCACATAAACAATCTTTCCCTGTTCACTATGGTCAAAGAGAGGAGATGTGTAAACATCTCCAAGTTGTCCTTGCTTGTCTTTCTCTCCCCAGCCATGGAGCAGAAAGCTCTGCTCAGGAGCCAGTACATACTGTAACTTCCTTCTGATCTGTGATCCAGCACAAATACAAAACCAAATCATATTTCCACATAATCAATCCATGTTCTTAGAGAGGAAAAGAGTCCTTAACAGCTGACTAGGAGACCTTGGAGTATAATAGAGCTCTCCAAATGCACAGGTGTGCCAAAATACTTCACCAACAGTGTGTGAGAAAGTATTCACATTGTTCCCAAACTATGGGAAAAACATATCCTGTTCCCATTCCTGAAATGTGCCATTCACAAGGCTCTATATATTCAGCCTGGTGCAGGAACATGCGTTGTCTCCTTGCAGGAATCCCTACTTGGGGAACTGGGGATAAACTTTCGCTAGCTTCCGTGCATTGTCCTGCTCTCAAACAAGCTGGAGAGACCGTGCTGGTGTCCTTGTCCTGCTTGGATGGGGAATTAAGACTGCACTGACTGCAGTGCTGTGCTCTTCCTTCTGGGCTGACTTATATCAGGCTTTCTCTGATGCTGTTGAATTCTTTTCACTGTCTCTTTCTTGTATGGATGCTCTGGTGTTTCCTACAGCGGGTCCTGAATGGCCAAAGAGCTGCAGAGTGAGTGAAGATCACCTGATAGTGAGAGAGGGAAATGGGAAGAGCAGAATCAATTCTGATGATAGGAAACTGGGATGTTGTGGTCACAATCCAATGAACGACACAATAAAGGAAACAGAGGAGTGACTGTGGGGAAGAATGACACATACTCATTGCTTAGAGATTGGGAAGTGCCATTTCCACTTGAAGTCTTTGAAGAGGCAAGCAGCTTTCCTTCTCATCAAGAAAAGGTTCCTGCCAATTTTTAAAAGCCCTTTATAAATTAACAACAATTGAGAAGCAAAATCTGGTTTTAATTTCAGAATTTATGTTACCTGCACTAAATTCTGTGGTCCTGCTCTGGCAGGGGGGGTTGGACTCCATGATCTCCAATGGTCCCTTCCGACCCCTAACATCCTGTGATCCTGTTAAAAAAATCACTTAATTTTTGGTATTCCGACCAGACTACGGGGTCAACAGCTTGGAACCATCTCTCCTAGCTCTGTGCAATGGATATGAGATAGTAGCAGTGAGATTCCATTTCTGAGTCATCTCCAAATATCCAAGACCTTTCTGACCCCCTAAGATGTGTCATTCTTCATAAGAATAACATGTTTAGAGAAAAAAAAAAAACCTAATAAATGAAGAGGTGCTTGAATTGGAATGTGCACCCAACTTCAGCCTTGTCTAAAGAAGGTTTATTATTTCTGATCAATTAATCAAAAGCTTCCAGCTCCTGAACTTTCCCATAAGGGAAATGAGGATACACCACAAAAAAAAATAAAATAATCTGGAGTTTTCACAATCTAGTTCAAGAATTGCTAACGTGGCATCTGAGCATCACCAGACCACCCAGAAGAACAGATGTGAGCTGTGTTAAGTCTGAGCTCATGACTGCTTTCTGTGGCATTACCCAGATCACTGTGGAAGTTTCCTATCAGCTCAAGGGCAACAGCAGGAGGCCACGCAACAGCCATGGCAGTGATTGGGGATAGATCCAACACAGAACCAACACAGGAGAGCAAAGAGCAGGCAGCCAGTACAGTGTGTTTTGTGTTTTGATGTAGTGCTGTGAATTCTCACAGCAGATTTGTCATAACCCAAACCCCAGGTGAAGCCGTCAGAAAGTGGTTCTCCCTTCCTGGCTGAGGAAAGGCATCTCCCAACACTTAGCAGCCATTTGGCCTGACTCAAATTTAATCAGTCAGATGAGGAAGACACAATGAGTTCCAGCCTAGGCAGAATTCACCAGAGGTTCAGGATGTTCAAGTCATGAATTAATTCCCACCAACACCAGAACTCCCTTCATTATACAGAGACTGGAAAAACACAATAATAAATAAAGCCTGGAAGAGTCCTTTTGGTGCAGCATTGGGAGTGTTCAGCTGCTGGAGGGGTTCATGGCATCCCAGCTGGTCCAAGTAATGCTTTTATGTTACAGTGCTGTTTTCCTGGCACACTCTTTTCCACACCAAAACAGTAATTATTTTACTATAGATCATTCATTTCCAGTAATCTAACTGGAAATGTGCAGCAGCCTGTGTTTTTCAAACAAAATTCACTCCTTTTGGTGGTCAGTTTTCAGACAACCACTGTAAATGTCTTTAGAGGAACTGGCTGTTTCAAGGGGCCTGATCACTCACCCTTCAAAACGTGGTGACCACAGTAATCACCACGGGAGCAGTTTCTTAATATCCAGCTTGATCTTGGTGATGTGAAGACATTCTGAGATGCTCTGGAGCACTTGGCAGGACATGGACACCAACCTCTCCTTGGATTTAGCTCTCAAAAGACCATGACATTTGGCTTGGGACAAGGTTTTGTAATGCAGGGTTGCAAACTTTGGGACCAATTGTTGCAAACACTAGGGACAACTGCAAACAAAGGAATGAGTGCTCCAGAGTAGAGCTCAAGCTCAATGTCTCTACAGACCCCAAACCATCCAACATCAGCTACATTGTAGGTAATGCCTCTCTGAAGTCACCAGAATCACTCTTCCACTTGCTGAAGCTGCTAGTAGGAGTTCCAGCATTTATTAGCTTCCCTTCCCTGAGGGAGCAGCAGTGCTGAAAAGTGAGGGGGGACCAAAACCCACCTCCTTGCACCACCAGCAGAAACAGGGAAGCGTTTTGTCCCCGCATCCCCGCTCTTGGCTGCAAGTGCTGCTGTAGGGATTGCACAACCAGACTTTCAAAAACAAAGCATCTTTAAAATCCTTCTTTTTCATTTTTCTTTTTTTTTTTTTACACTACGAGAGGCTAAGTAAAAGCAGTAATTTTGTTGTCGTTGTTGTTTTATTTTCTTTTAAACCAACGAAAGTTAATGTTTATAGCAGTCTACGAGCTGGAGAGCCAACTTAAGAAACACTTAATGTTTAGATCTACTTAGTGGTTGGAAAAAACAACTTTTTAAGTGCTCCAGCAAGTGGAAACAGCCACCCCTTGTAAACAAACCTTTAGCATTAAGATATTTCTTAGCAGCGGAAAAAAAGGAAAGCCTTCCCTGCACGGAGACAGATTTCTGAGGCATTTCGAAGCGATCGCAGGCTGCCGGCATAACCACGTTCTGTCAGCAGAGACATCAATGATCAATGGAGATGAAAGGAGAAAGAGTTTCCATACAGGATGCTCTGCTGAATGTTTGTTTCACAATAATTTACTGCATTACACGCAGAATTCGTCTCCAGGTCGGGATCCAGTTCAGCGCCGCCCTTACTCTAGTTTCACGTTTCTAGGGTCAGGGAAGTGAAACCAACACAAACATCCAGGAGCCGGGCACCAGAATGAAAAATATTGGTTGTTTTCTGCAAGTACAGAAAAATTTCCCAGCCCTAAGATAAGCCTGCCAGATATTTTAGTGGTGACCTTGGGGAAAAAAAAAAAAGAAGACAGCAACCTGCTGGGTCGGTGTTTTGCCTCCAAAACCTCATTTCAACCCTGGTCATGTGCTTTGGTAGCTGCTTGCCCTGACCATGGGTTGAAGTGTCCTTGAGGTGAGCTATGTATGGGAGTTTTTGTTTCCCAAAGAAACGGTGGAAGTCCCATCATGAGACAATTAAATGCATCCGACTGGCTGTTGGCAGGGAAGTGGCAAGGATGAACTCATAGGTCTTTCCCATCCTTTGTGCCTGGATGGGTCTGTGCCTGGACCCACCGCTGCTGTTTGCTGCTGAGCAGTGATGAATGTGACCACTTCCTCAGGGCATCCACCAGGGCATCAGTGGTGACCTGCTGGGGTGTGTGACAGCTGTCCTGCTGTCCCCCCAAGCAGCCTGACACTATGACGCTGAGCATCATCACTACAAGCCCAAGAGGTTGTACTTCCCATCATCCCACTGAAGAGGGAAAAGTGGCCAAGGAGTGGGAAAACACCCCAGTGGGGCAGGAATTCTTGCATGGCCCCAGCTCACAAGAAGGCAGGCTGGGGAAAGATGGGACAATTTAGGGATGCCAGGGCTGGCAGGGTGAGATGCCCATGTACCCCTCACACAAACTTAATAATTTAGGGATGAACAGCCTGCAGCAACAGGGCTACTGGTGTGAGATGCCCAGGTACCCCTCACCCAAACTTGAGTTTTCCTGAGCTGCCTGGCCCATTTGCAAGGAGCAGCTGCCTGGCACTGGATGAGTCTGGGAGCAAAAGCTGAGGTCCAACACACTCCTCCTGCAGGGTCATTTCCTTCGAAACAATTGGGAGCTTTGATCCCGTGATGTGAGCTAAAACCTGTGGCTGTTCTCACTGTGCACCCTCGGTGGGGCTAAAAACAAACCCCGTGGCAACCAACAATGCGCTCGGCTGAGCCACGCTGCCACTGACTAAGCCCTGTCCCGAGGTTAGGTAATTTCCTCACATAAATCTCTTTTCAAGAAGGATTTTAAACAGACTTTAACTAGTACCAGACTTCTCTCCTCTGGATTTGATCCTGAGGAAATACCTGATAATAAACAAATACCTTGCTGGGATCCTCAGGCTTGCCAGAAATGACAGTTGATTTAAAAATCACTTTCCTCCCCTTTACCCCTCCCCAATTTTTTCCTTCTGTTTTCTCACTTTACCCTTTTTTAGGTTAAAAAAATGTGGATGAAATTGTAACCATACAGAGCTAAGAAGGTGTTGCAGAGCAAACAATCCTCAGCAAGGTTAGCATCCGCAGAGGGATAGCATTTCACTGCCTCATGCTTCCAAAACACCTAAACCACTACTATAGCCTCTGCCTAATTTAAGGTTTCCATCTGGATCTGGATCAGCAGTCAGACATTTCCAAGGATGCTATTAAAGACAGTAAGGCTCATCAAAGTTCAGCATCACAGTGTTGCATCCTGTGGGAAGCTCAGGTACCTAAAATACGCAGGACAAGTACTGGGCTGTGCACCAATACTTGCAGCTGTGGTACCAGGCTATGTTTACACCCTCTGGTCTTTTCAACTTCATTTTGTAAGAAAATAGAGCTAAAAAAATCACTGAATCATTGAATCACAGAATCAATTGTTCAGATTGGAAAAGACCTTTAAGCTCATCAAGGACTTCTACATCTGTATCAGCTGGGCAGAGTCCTTCATGCATGATAAATTCATCTCCCTAAACTTCCCCAGCCATTTCCCATGGAAAAAGCCAAATTTCTTGCTCCAAAGCACTGTCCCCAGCTTCCTCCAGTGCTGGCCCAGTTTCAGTGATTGGGTTGAGTTGTTATTAAAGCTGTTGTTTCTGTTGCTCTTTGGGTTTGTAAATTCTCAGAAGATGAGACTAAATAAACATAGGATTACTACCATAATGGCCCAATTTAAGGAAAATCTGTTTGTATTTGGTGACCAGTAGGGAACAACTGAGAAGTGGGAAAATGCAACATGCAGTGCCTGTGCCTCATGTTGCAGTCTTTCTCCATCTCCTCATGGAGATGGGGCATTGTCATAGATAAAAGTTAGGTATCCACAGGGGGGCATGGGGGGGGCGGGGGTCAGGATTTTTAAATCCCTAAGGACTTTCTCCTGATTAGAAGCAGCTTCCAGCAAAGCTGTTACAGCCCACCAGCATGGTGGCTGTAAGTTATAAGGAGATTAATGTCTTGTGCTTGCTGAGATCTTCTGAAGACTTTTTAGATCCTTTTGTTCTCATGATAAGAGATAAAGTTGATTTATTTTTTTTTTCCCCATAGCTAATGCATTTCCACAGGAGAGAGGAACCATTTGCCTTAGCTAGTGTTAGAGTTGCCTGAGGTTCATGACCAGGCACCCACTGGGGAAAGCAGAGTCTTGCAAAACAGCCTGCACTGGGAATTAGCCAAATGGCTCAACTGGGTTTATAAACCTCTTTTGGTGTACCTGAAATGTGTCATCTGCTCTTGTGTCAGTCAGCGAGACACGACTTACATCACTTGCCAGTAAGTCAGCCTTCAGCTGCAGACCAGGAAAATGTCTAAATCTGTGATTTAATTAAGTCATGCTTTTAGTCTGGCTTCCTGTGCTTAACCCTCAGATCACTTCTGGTGTTTCATGTCAAGGACATGTCTGTGTCAATGTCTAAAAGATAACGTTTCATTGAGCAAGTGATTTATTATTCTCTAGCAGAGATTAACAAGGTGTATAAAACTTTGAGGCTGAGGATTAAGGGGAGTTGGGAACAGGAATCTCACTATTTATTGTATTTCTGGTGGCAAAAACACGTGAAGCTGCAAAGAAGATGTCAGCATGATGGTTGTGATGAGCATCTGAGTCATGGCTAGAAGTGCTTCCCCCATGCACACATCCACAGCCTCAAAGTCACTAACAGGAATGAGGCACTGAGGACCTGATTTTGATTTATAGCATCATCCTCTTTATACATATCTACACCACTTGATGTAAGAGGCAATACCTCCTGTGCAGGTAAATTTGTTGTGCTTCATTCAGTGATCAAACCATTATCTTTGACCTATCTCTGTTAAGAGACAAAGCAACAAAAACCCACAAGCCTATTGGTACCAATTGAAATTTAAAGAGTATTTATGTGTTTGAGAAGCTTGCTTGACAGTACATGAAATCAAAAGAAGGATCATTTAGAACCTAAAGGACCAGCAATGCAAGCCTACATTTGGGTCTGTGCCTCAAATTATATCTATTTGATTCTGACTTTTTGCCCAGCTATCCAGTGGAAACTTTTGTATTTCCATCTAAAAAGCAAATTTGCTTCTTTGAAGGCAACCAAACTGGCTGTGGTTTTCTTTCTCTCTCCCTAATCTTATCCAGCTATGCCCACCATCTTGGTTATTTAATTCTCTTTCTCTCTTAATCTAGTTTTAGATTTTATTTTTTTCAATAATCAGTTAATAGAATTATTAGGGTTGGAAGGGACCTCAAGGATCATCTAGTTCCAACACCCCTGCCATGAGCAGGGACAACTCACACTAGATAAAAGCAGCTGATGGAGCTCTTGGAGATAGAACAGTAGCTCTGGAACAACTGTTCTTCCAGAGGAGTGTCCTTTTGTCTTAAGTGATCTTGAGCTGTTCTTCTGACATGCTGGAAATTGTTCTCAAAGCCAAAGGAGCTGCAGAAGGTGCCCTGCAAACTGCAGAGTGAAACCATCATGGGGAATGGGACAGAACATACCAGTTGGTGGCTTCAACGAGGGAGCACAGACACTCTGGTTGGGATGAAGATGTGCTTGGTGATGTTTTAAGTTGGTCGTGGCAGATTCCAGCTGCTTTCTTTTCCCTCTTCTTTGTGCACAGAAGCTCTGGGTTCAAGCATGTTACTTTGGAAGCTGTTTGTAGGTATGGTCCTATCTGTCCTTCTCCTGAGTTAATGTTGGGCTCAAAATGGACCTTGAGCCTTTACACTTAGATGTAAACATGACTCTCAACAACTGGTTTGCTTCAGAAGTCCAAGCAGGGCTTAGCTTTAAAAAGCATCCTTCCATTTAAATCCATCCACCCATTTACATCCCTTCCTTCAGGTTTAAAAAAAAAATAAAAGGATATATTTAGACTGCTCTCTGTGGGTGTCTCATAAAATCATTAGGAGCAGATTCAAAGGCCAAGAAGGAACTAGGTGATTGTTTCAGGGTTGCCAGATCTTGCCTGCACTGAGCGAGAGGAGAGGAGAGGAGTGCTTGAGGTGTCTGTGATCTCAGCAGAGCTCCGAAGTGCTGGGAGGAAAAGCTCTGCCACACCCTGTCCCCACATCCAAGGAAAATAGGAAAGAAGGAAGAAATGAATATCTGTGCTATTGCTTTTCATTGTGTCTGTTTGAAGATGTGATATACTAAGATTTCCTGTAATTACATGTAATAGCTAGAGGGGGAAGGAGGGGAAAGAGAGCAAATGAAAGGCAGAACAATTAATTCATTTCAATCTGTCACTAAGACTTTTGTGAGCCAACCTGTAAATAACTCCACAGTTCAAGGAACTCTGTTTGCATAACTCAGCTCAAACCCCACAAAGCTGAGGGACCCAGTACTTTTCCCCTTGCTTCTTGCACATGAAGTGCTATTTGAGACACTAATAGTCTGTAAATCTGACTCTGTGGCACAGCACCAGGCTTGAGTGGATGAAACAAGGTCCCGTGCCAGCATACGTGCCTAAAATTAGCACCGAAGATATTGGATTCTCGAGTGCTTTATTCCCTTTTTCCTCTCACAACAGGACTGGAGTTTTTTGGCATGCTGCTGAAGACCAGTTAATAGTATTAGCCTGTGGTTACTGCACCATTAAAACAAACCAGAGTCGAGCACCTTTGGTTCACGAGATGAATAATAACTGTGCTCCCCAGCCCTCCCCAGCACACACTGCCTTCAATTAGCCTACTGGGATAACTGGATGGTGGTGCTCAGGAGCCGGTGGACTTTGAGCTCTGCAATAATCATCTGCAGATGGCAGGAGAATGTGAGCCTGAGAAACATAAAGTGGCTGGGTGGCATCTGGCCAGAAGTCATCATAGGCTCAGGGATCCCATTAATAATGTGTGGCATTAGAGGTGACTGTGCTCCATCATGAATGGGCTTCAAAGTCCTCATGAGCCATATCCCACCACTGTCTCTCCTGGCTGTGCCTTGCCTTCTCTGTGTGAAAATGGTGGTGGTGCAGGGTGCTGGTGCTTCTTAAGAAACTGTTGGTGGGACATGGGTGGGGGGAACACTGCAGGAGTAGTTGTCAGTTAGGCACTGTCTATTAGGCAGTGTGGTGGGTCTCGTTCCCCTGCCGCTGCTCTGTGCTCCATTCAGAGGATACCTCCAGCAGCTGTTGCCACCCATCAGCCTTAGCTGTTGGAGGTTGGATGGGCCCTCTGGAAGTGCATCTCTTTGATCCCTATGCATGTCAATTAGCCAAGGATTGACATCATGCTTGCATCCCAGCTACAATCATGATCCCTGCTGGTAGATGAGCACAGGAGCTGGAGCTCCCTGCAGAGCAGAGCCTTTCAGGGAGGCTAGAGAGCTGCAGGGTCTGGGTCCTGCTTATGCTATCTTTATGCAGATGGTGCTTGATGCCTTCAAATGATGGCAATGCAGAGCCAACAGTGAGCATCAACTGGTGGAACATCCATTAAAGCAAGGGAAGTTCTGAGCAAAGAGCTAAATTTTGGGTTGAGGAAGATGTGATCCAGGGAATGGAATAAATAGAAGAACAGAGGTGAAGAGCCACTGACTTTTCATAACTCAGTGTGAAGGGCTCCAAGCACCAAATGCTGTTTCACACCAGGATGGCAGGTACCACAGAGTGTTGGAGGAACATCCAGAGCCAACTTTCTCTTGTCTTTATCCCATGGAAAATACTACAAATGCCTTGTGCCCTAGGAAACTGAACTGACCTAAACTGGTCCGGCTTGTCTGGAGGTGTTTCTGCAAGCCTGGCCTATTAAATATTCTCCTCTTTTGTTGTTGTTGTTATTTCACAACAAATGCTTCCTTCTCTCCACTTCTGATGAGGCATTTGGCTGGCCAGCATGTAGAGAACGGAGAAATTCCATGACATCACTCGCAGGTGGGTCAGGCAGAGGTATCTTTGCCCTCAAGTTTTCATTTTGTAAGATATTCCCAGGGGAGAAAAACTAAATAAATTACTTTAAAACCCCCCAACAATCATCTGACTGAACTCCAGCCCAACAGCAGCAAAATTTCACATAGCCCTCTACTCCAAAAGATTAGCAACCTTTAGAAGAAGCAGCCAAAGGACCTGTTTTCTTTAGCAAACATTTTTAAAATCTCTAAGTCTCTTGGAGTTCTTCGATCCCAGAATAACTTTTGAAGCACAGGGATGGTTTTACTTTCTTTTTTAGGTTTTTTTTTCCCCATCTTGACAACAAGTCCAAGTACAGATTCGTTCTGGAGAAATCTGAGAGTCTGCCTTAGATTCAGATAAATGTAGGAGGCTTGGCATCTTTGTCCTGCTAAATTAATCCTCCAAACTCAACTGAGCCACGGAGACCCCATAAATTTCAATAGGACTGATGAGAGTCCTGCAGCTTCAGAGGAGGAGGAGGAGGAGGAGGGGGAGGAGGAGGAGGAGGAGGCATTCTGACTTGACATTTCCACTTCAGGTCAGACATAGCATTGTCATAACACAAGAATAGCCTTAAAATTTTCCATCATTTAAGGGCTGTGTCAGCTCTGTTCAAATAGGAGTAAAGGCTGTAGGGCTTTTTCTGTGTCCCAGAGAAGTCTGACCAAACTGTGCTTTAGGAACAGCACTGCAGCATTCATTGCAAGATGATTTCTGCTGATAACACTCTGACAAACTGTTCTTCATGTAAAATCTGTTTCTGTGGGTTTGGCTTTTATTGGGAAAACAAACAAACAAACAAAAGACCTAAATTTATTAAGAGGTTCCTGCATCTCATATTGGCTCTCTGCAAGGGTGAAGGTTGATCAATGCTCTTGAGGTTCTAAAGTCCTTTTTGGGCTTAGGTGGAATGAAGAGTTTCCGAGTTAATGCAGGGTGAGGGTGCAGGCTAAAAAAACTGCAAGTGAGATTCAGGTTGTTATTAGAGGGCTGAAAATATATGGAGAGAAAAATCTATCATCTTCACTTTCCACAGGATTTCAAAGGAAAAAGAAACCACTTTGAGTTAAAGCACTGAAGAAAAAAAAAAGATCACCTCTAATTCCATAAGTTATGGATCTATAAATCAGTCTAATAACAACGAGCTGGCCACAAGGCAAATATATCTTCTAGCACCAGTAACTAGAAGGGAGATTCTCTTCTTCAAGAGTTATCCATAATTCACTATAATTGGTGGGGAAGTGAGGGCTGAGACAATTTAATTCATTCACAATTGGCAATGCTGTTACTTCAGAACAAAAATATTGAGCTATATGAAAACCATCTGGTGTCAACAGAAGCCATCACTGTGGTCAAGCAGCAGCTTGGTACCAGTGGATGTTGTTTGAAAAGTCCCAGAAGTGAAAGGTTGGTAGGTTCCAGCCCAGGCACTAAAGCTTCTCTTTTGATAAGAATGGTGACACCCAAATGTGAAGAGTCCTGCTCAGCAGATGTTCAGGTGGGTTTAATCTTTTTTTCCTCCTTAGTTTTATCAGGAACTGAGAAAAAATTTACTGGAGCAAGCTCGGGTGGTACAAGCAGGAGCTGTCTTGATGATGCTTCAAGGACCTTGCCCCAGAGCAAGGCCTGAGGCTGCTGATGGAGCTGGGGCAAAGCTGCTGCTCTGGGGAAATGTTCTGCTCAACAGTGCAGGGGTGGAGGGACTTGTAAAAGGATTATTACTTCTAGAAACAGTATTTTTAGGAAAAAAAAAAAAAAAGCAGCAAATTGTCCCCAGATTGAGATGCCTAAAAATACTGTTTCTAGCAGCACAGCTTAAAATCACTCTACACCTGCCTTTTTGGAGAAATAAGGCAAAGCTCTTTGCTCTGTGTGTTCGAAACTCAATGTTCAGTGAATGCCTAGAGAGCTCCATGCCTGTGAGACTCTTCTTTGCTCATGGATGATTTGCAAATCATTTCTAATTCATGTAGACATTAATAATCATTAGTTCCAACATGAAATAATCAGCTTTAGTCTCCTCAAAATGTGGCCATCCTGGATATTATAAACTGAAAACTGAAATGTGAGGGCGTTACAGCCTGTATTGAGTATCAGGAGGAAACTCAGGACTGCAAGCTGTACTTTGGGTTTATTTTCCTTCAGGTTCAGATGTGAAGCTTCTCCATGTCTCTCTGTTGTGCTGTCCCAACAGTACTGAGTGCTCCTAATGATGTCACACAATGTCACACACAGCTTAAAGCTGCGAGTCCTCCAGCTGCTGCCAAGATTCACTGGCAAGGGTAAAACACAGAGCCTGGAATTACTCACAGAAAGTGAAACAGCCTTTCAGAAGCATTAAATTTGGTGTGAAGGAGTAAATCACAGCACAGATATCCCAAGCAATTTTAGCTGGAAGAGCAGAGATTAGCAGCTGTGAGCAAAGCCTGAAAGAGAGAAGCTTTGCAGCACCTTGCAGGGATAGGTCAGAACACTTCCACCTCTCTACTGTAGGTCCCTACTCTGCATCTGCTGAGTTGTTTACACAGAGTAAAACAAGTGCAAAGGCAGCAGCCACTGGGGTTGAAGCTGAACTTGCCTCAACTTGAGGAAACTGGAACAGAAAGGAGGTGTGGTAGCGTCAGGAGTCCAAAGCAGCATGCAGAAAAACAAGCTGCAGTGCTGCCTCTACAACCCCCACTTCTCCATGCATCTAGGAACACTTTGCAAGGGCTTTACTCAGAGGGGACATTAACCCTGGGATGCTGCAGTTCTTCAGACTTGCATATTTGCTCTTTTCTTGTAACAACTTAGGAAAATGGCTCTTCAGTCCTTAGTGGTAAAATTGCACAGGTGGGAGCGGGGACGGGGGAGGGTGTTGAGCGTCCACATCCATAAACCCCTTACACTGGTACCAGTAATAAAAGCTGCAGAAGCATCAGCTTTGGGAATGGAATGGGGCATGAAATTCAAAAGATAACCAGCTCTGTCCCACTTTAATTTCTTTCTTTCCCATGAACTACAGAACTTAGAAGAAGGGTCTGACTTCTTCCAGGTTTGGATAGAGGCTTTCCCAAAAGACTCAAGAGAAAGATGAGGGGGTGGGGGGAGGGGAAACCAGACCAAAAGTCAGGACTCTTTAGGGGAGGAGAGAGTTAAGGAACTGCTTGAACTGCTCTCAGGGGAGACAGGAAAGCCGTAGAGATCTGGCACTAAGTGCTGATCTGAAAAATTAGATCATAGCACATAATTATCCTCCAAACTGGTCCTGGTGCCAAAATCTTAATATCTGGGATTGTTATAATTTGAAGTCATGTAGGAAATCCAGAGCTGCAATCAGTTGCATTCCCATGCCCAGACACTCCGTGTCATTGCCCATTCCACAATAGCACGAACCTGGCATTGTGTGCAGAATGAGTAACGATTCCTGTGCCGAAAGGGAAGGGGAGAAACACCAAGAACTCTCTCAGCCACTGGAATCAGCAGGAGCTGGAGGTGCTGGCAGGGGCTCAGCACCCATGAGTCAGCCCCTGGGCTCCTGCTTGAGCACTTCTCCTGCTGCTGCCACCCCATGGCTTCCTGCAGCCACACCAGGAGCTGCCAGCCTGCTCTCCAGATGCAGCTGAACTGCTTGAAAGAGTGTCCCTGAGTTTTGTTCTAGCTGCACTCACTTTGGGTTAGCCAAGGCAAAATACTTAGCAGAGACATGATGCCCAGTCTGGTGGAATGTACCATATGGGGGCTGTGAGGTCAGATCATGGTCTGAGAACCATGGGGGCAATGGTTTTAAACTGAAGCAGGGTAGATTTAAGGTGGACATAAGGAGGAAGTTCTTCACAACAAGAGTGGTGAAATAATGGAACCGTTTGCCCAAGGATGTGCTTAAGACCCTGTCCCTGAAGACATTCAGGTTCAGACTTGGTGTGGCCCTGGACAGCCTGATCTGGTTGGAGGTGTCCCTGCTCACTGCAGAGGTGTTTGACAAGATGATATTCGAGGGTCCCTTCCAATCTGTTGCAATCTGCAAATCTCTGACAACCATTATAAATTTTTCTGTGGCAAGAACCCTGTGCAGGACAGGGTCCATCACCCCCTTGATGGCACTGGGAGCAAGTGCTGGCTCATTGCAGTGCACAGCCTGGCATGCAAGCACCACAAATGCACTGAACATCTCTCAAATGTGGTAGCACAAAAGCATTGAGCTGGAGATTAAAAATGTCCTGCCAGCAGAGATGCTGATGGCAGTGCAACTACCTGAGAGTCCACCTGCTACCGGTGACCAGGGGCTCTGCAAAGGACAAGCAAACTTCAGTCTCCAGTAAGGAAATGGCAGCAGTGTGGTGGGAGCTGAGTGTGTGGTGATTCAGGGCAGGACATGCCTTGGGATTTAGGATTTCTGTGTGGTGGTGGGTTGTTTTTTTTCAAACTTCCTGTTTATAGGTTGACTGCATTTCCCCAGTGTTTGAACTTCTTCGTCACGCTGTTTCTCCACTGCTCCTGACACTGAGTGAGAATTAAAAAGCTTCCTCTGAGCAAATATCTTTATTTAAACAAGCTGCTGCCTTGCCCCACAGCCAGAAATCCATCAGTAAATGCCATTTTGCAGGAGGCAGGACATGAGCAAAGATCTTTCCCAGCAGCACTACCAAAGATAAGGCTGCTCTCCTGCTGGTCTCAAAACCCTCATGTTGAACAAGCATTTGGAGGGTCAGAGGCTGAGCATGACTTCAGAATTATAGAGTAAAATCATAGAACAGATTGCTTCGGGTCCAGGTCATCTTGCCCAACTGCCCTGCAGTGAGCAGGGACATCTGTGACTAAAGCAGGTTGCTCAGAGCCCCATACCTCCTGACCTGGAGTGGTTCCAGGGATGGGGCATCTACCTCCTCTTTGGACAACCTGGGTCAGTGTCTCACCACCCTCAGTGTAAAAAAAATTCTTCTTTCTATCCAGTCTGCATCTCCTGATTTTAGTTTAAACCCATCCCCCCTTGTCCAGGTCCCATCACGATACTGTCCCCATCTGTCTTGTAGCTCCTTTTGAACTACCAAACTCCAGTTTCTGGCACCACACACTCGATCTCAGACCTGCCAAATTCTTTTCACAAACTTGACCTGCTCAGCTTGTCCCACCATCCTGTCCCCCAAACTTGTTATGAGTGGTGGAGCAAGGAGGTGGCAGCTTTGTTTTGCCCTTTTCCTGCATCTGATGACACGGCAGCGATCTCCAAACAGAGAGCGCAGACCTGAAATGTTTATCTTGCCGGTCAAAAACTGTATCTGCTGCCTGTGGTATGCACGGCATCTGATGGCATATCACAGGGCTCTTTCCCTCCTCACTGTCTACTGACTTGAGATTCCAACTGATACCACCACAAAAGCGGGAAGTCGGATGCTCTGCAAACCTAATTCATCAACTCCTTTGCTACATTAGCAACCTTAAAGGAATTTTGCTGCAGACCCCCGAAGCTTAACTCTGCTGTGACAGCTGCGGCCAATCATGCTTACATTGCCCCATTAACAAATGACACATGTGCTGAGCAAAATAGCCTGGGGCTCCCAGCCTGCAGAGAACTCCTCGCTGCTCCTCGAAGCACCACAGGCGCTTGTAGGAGCAGAGCACAAAGAACGAGGACTTCTTCAGTGGAAGAGGTTTATTCCATGCTCGTTGGATTTGTCACTTGGAAGTCCAAGTTAGATTAGCTCAGGAGGTCGGAGGGGTTTGAGCAGCACTGGGGTGGAATGCTTAAAACAAAAAACCAAAGTTTGAAAGGATAAAGCCTTGATAAAAATTATTTGTTCTAAGGGCTGCTGGGCTTGCATACCAGCGGCTGGAGCCTTGGCTGGCTGCTGTGCTGCTCCCTCCTGAAAGGTAAGCACTTTGCAGGCAATTACAGCAATTTGGGGCAGTTTGGGCACAAGGGGAGGCTCCCTTTGCTCTGCTGTGCCCCAGAGAGCAAGCCACCAGCTTTGGTAGCATGTCCAGGAGATGTTCCTCCCAGGGAGAGCTCTCTGCTGAACATGCATGAAATGATCCCTTCTTAGGGGGCATTTTGGTTAAAGCCCAGTGCTGACACAGCATTTGGATCCCTGATGTTTGAGTGATCTCCAGCACCTGTGCTGCTCACATTGTTTCAAAGCCACCTTGTGTCTTGCTTCCAGAGTCACAGGTATCATGTCCCTGAATCCCATCAGAGACCCTTTCCAGTGCCACGGGGTGGGATGCAGCCCTGCAATTGCAACCAACAATGTCCTACAGATGGGCAGAGCCTGAGAGCAAGGAGATAACCTCATAACTGCCATTAGGAAGCCCAGGATCAAAATGTTTTCCTCTCAGAAAGCCTCCCTGCTACGTACCACACAAACCCCTGTGCACTTGATTTTCCTTCATTCGTTTCCAAGAACGGCTTCTGTTGAACACAGGCCTGAGTGGTGCTTCAGTTTATTTTTACTTGGTGTCTTCAGTCCCCAGAGTGGCTCGAGCATGTGTTGTGTTTGTCCTTCCTCGATAGGTACAGCACCCTCAGGGCAGCAGATGCTCTGCAGCAGCATTAAAGACAAGTTCAGTGCCACAGAAGGGTTTGAAAGCTGCAGAGGACAGTCAGGGCTTGCAGAACATCATGTACTGTTATACTAGGAATGAGTCTCCTGCTTTTATCTTTTGTTAGGGTTCATCTTTAAACCTATTGTTTCCCCTCATTCAAGTTGTTTGTAACTTTTACTGCTGAATGGGAAAGTGCATTGCCAGCATCAGTGAAAGATCAGCAGCTCAGGGACAGCTTGTTCCCCTCAACCTTTAAGAAGTGTCCGTGGCATTGCATCAATGATGCCCTCCACCAGAGGGGTCTTTCATCTCTGCCCACCCTCGCCTCTGCACCTCTACAATTTACCTGGGATTGAACAGCTGGGGTTGTTCAGCAAGAAGAAAAGGATGCTGAAGGGACACCTTCTTGCTCTCTAAAAATCCCTGCATGGAGGTTGGAGTTAGGTAGGGATTGGTCTCTTCTTTCAAGTAATTAGCGATAGGACAAGGGAAAATGGCATCAAGTTGCACCAGGGAAGGTTTAGATTAGATATCAGGCAAACTTTCTTTACTGAGAGAGTGGTCAGGCATTGGAACAAGCTGCCCAAGGAGGTGGTAAAGCCCCCATACCTGGAGGTGTTAAAACAAAGGTCAGGAGGAAGTTTTACACAGAGAGAGTGATTGCCCATTGGAATGGACTGCCTGGGGAGGTGGTGGAGTCGCTGTCACTGGAGGTGTTCAGGAGGAGACTTGACAGGGTGCTTGGTTACATGGGTTAGTTGATTAGGTGGTGTTGGATGATAGGTTGGACGCTATGATCTTGAAGGTCTCTTCCAACCTGGTTTATTCTATTCTATTCTAAAAAAATGTAGACATGGCACTTTGGGACATGATGGTGTTGGGTCAATGGCTGGGCTTGATCTTGGAGGTCTTTTCCAACCTTAATGACTCTGTGATTCTATAAATGGAGCTCCTGGATCACTGAGGGTGAGCCAAAGCTGTGATCCACCTGCTAGGCAGCAGTAAGAGAGCCCCTTTAAAGAAAGGAGTCTCTTTACAGCAAGTGAAAATAAAACCCACCCAGCTGTGAGTCATTCATTGTCTTCCCCCCTTCCCTGTCCCCACCCCACCCCCCCAAATTATTTTCTGCCTGATGACTTCACGACAGAGGCACTGATGAGTAGATTTGTGATGACGTGGCACTTTATGTCAGCAGGGCTGGCAGCTTAATGAACCCTACTCTTTGGCATGGGCTCACCATGGTCTCATCAGTGTGTTGCTTTCTGCTGTGGCAGCTCGAGGCACTAATTGATCCAGTGAATTCATCCCATTGATCTGTGTGTGTCTGGGGGCAGGAGGAGTTGGGTTGGGTTTTGTCACAGACATGTGAATGGCACCAGAACAATTTGCAAACAGGAGGTGTTTGCTGCACTGCTCTGGACAGAGAACAGCTCTGCCCAGGGGGGTACCAACACCTGGGCTTGGAGAGCATAGAAATGATGGAGCTGTTGGGAGGTGAAAACACACAGGATTGTTGGCTGCTCAGTGGCCTGTGCTGCCCTCTTTAGTGAGCTCCCCATGCATCCCTTCCTATCTTTCCAATGTTTCTTGGACCTCTTATCTGTGCTGCAGTTTCCAGACAGGCACAGCTGGAGGGAGCCACACCAAAGGTGCTAAGGTGTTTGTGGTGCTAAGGGACATGGTTTAACAGCAGACTTGGTAGAGGTAGGTAATGCCTGGACTCGGTGATCTTTTTCTGACTGAAAGGATTCCATGAAGCCCTGACAAGAGAAAGAGTTAATCCAGAGCTGCCATCCTCACTCCTGTAACACATCTCTGTTTGCTGCAGATGGTTATGAACTTCCTTCAGTGGCAGCAAACAAGAGTGAATGATTGGCTTTTCTATTTGCTGTGTGTGCCTGTGGGCTTGGTTAGATAAACAGCTATATTTTTGCTTCTGCTCTTCTTACACATGGTAAAGCTTTGAGCCAGACTTGGTAAACTGCTCCTTCCAGGACAATGCCAGTCTGAGGCTTGTTTATTTTTAATCCACTAAAGCAAACCCAAGTTATTTGGACACTGGTAAGCTCAGTGTCACAGATCAAGGGTGCTTCTTCTAGCGCTCTGTGGTCAGAATGGCCCCAGCCCTTAGTGAGATGTTTGCAGCTCACATAGAGCCTAGTGGCACATATTTTAATTTGGCACCCAAAAGGCTTCATTCCCAGGAGTGTGTCATTACCTGACCATGAGACTCTCGAGGAGAAAGAGAAACAAAAGCAAAGGAATGCAAAAAAAAGTGTAGAGATAGGATGAGGGGCAATGAATAGAATAGAATAGACCAGACCAGACCAGGTTGGAAGAGACCTTAGATTTAGGATATTGGGAAGAAATTCTTTACAGTGAGGGTGGTGAGACACTGGAACAGGTTGCCCAGGGAAGTTGTGGATGCTTCCTCCCTGGAAATGTTCCTGGAGTGGCTGGATAGAGCCTTGACCATTCTGGTTTACTGGAAGGTGTCCTTGCCCAAGGCAGGGGAGTTGGAACTAAATGATTTTTAAGGTTCCCTCCAACCCAAACTATTCTCTGATTCTATGAAAAGAAAGGGTAATAAACTGGAGCAAAGCTTGGCTTGGTTCCCTGGTGAGTCTGAGGAGCTTCGTGCAAGGAGCTCTTGCTGATGTGAGCATGCAGATGTGAGCTGTGTAGAAGTTCATTTTTCTGTGACAGACAATGTGAAAAGCCTAATTTCTGACCATGCCAAGGACAGGATGAGAATCCTCTTATCAGGATTAAACTTTCAGGGACAAAATGATGTTCTCTTCCAAGAAAGCTGCATTACAAATGAAGAGCACAGCCTAATTAGACACAAAATGTGGGGCAGCCAATTCTGCTGGTGACACAAGAAGCAAGAAGAGGCAAATTTGGTGAATTTGCTGTGATTTGGATTCAAACTTTCATGTGTAGCTCCGGATTAAGCTCTGTTTTCCTGATAGGATTACCAGTTTAGCCCTTTATTCTCCCACTGTACAATCTTTCCAAAACTGCTCAGCCTCTGATCCTGTGCATTACTTATTTGGTCAGCACAGAACATACTTTTGACTAGAGGCCAGTGATTCTCATTGACATGGAGGAAATTTGGACTTCAGCTCTATTACAGAATCCTTTCTGTTTTATTGCATTATGGAGATTTGATCCTCCTCTGGAGTCATTTGGGTGATTTCCAAAGGATACAGTTGGATTCCCCACTTCTTTGTTTCTCCTTCCAAGATGGAATGGACTTTTATGGAGTATAAAATCAAAACACAAGTTGTCACTCATGTTTGCTACACAGCTCTTCCTGTGCGTTGGTGGAGGCACTCTCTGAGGGGTTTTAAGTCTGTTGCATGATGTGTGGGATGGCAAAATGATGGTAAAAGGCAGACTCATGAGATGGAGGTGGAATGCTGTGAGGAGGTGACATAGCCTAGTCCAAATGCCCTGGAAAGCAAGGGACAAAGCCCAGCAGAGGATTGTGATGTTTATGTCCCCCATCTCACCTCAATCCCTGAAGTGACACAGCAGCCCTTCTCTCAATGTGACAGGTATCTCTGTCAAGATCTGTGTGAGAATGACAGCTTTCTTCTGGGTACATGTGGGCACCTGCAGCTCAAGGAAGAGGATGGTGTTGCTGTGACAAATGAACGTAACACTGAAGCCATCTCATGCAAATGGGATTCTGCACTGATTTATGTTAATGAGCTTATCCACAGCACTTCCACAGCTCCTCAGAGACAGGAGAAGCAATAACAGATGTGTCAAGGGGGAATATGCAGCAGTTTTGAAGGGGGGGTCTGCACACAGAGTCACTGGGAGGCAGAGGAGCTGTGCTCCCTTTGCAAACACAGCTAGGCTTGGAGGGGGTTCACTGTCCCATGCCTACCTCCATCTTCTGTAGGCTGATCCATGAAGCAGGCACTTGAGAGCAGAAATCCAATTTTTTGGAAGAACAAGTTGAATCTGGAAAACAAGGAGGCTGCTCTTTAAGGAATTGTGTTTTTGCTGAGGCACTGCTGCCTTGCCAAGGGATATGTTCTTAGTTCATAAATAATCCAAGGACATTACACCTTTTTATGTACCTGGCCTGTTGATATGAGGATTTTCCTGCGGTGAAGCCAGGACTAGATGCAAGCCAAGCAAAGTTGTGTAACACAGAGTGTAGCTTAGAGGTAAGAAGGAAGTGCCAAGCAGAAAACTCATCTGAGAATGCCAAGGTCCATCAAGAACTTAACAAAAGGCAAGTCAATACAACACCGAGAGTCAAAGCTTCCTTGTAAGCCCTGCCGTAATTCCCTCAACACCCACCCCTCGCACAGCACTTGGCATGGTAAGGACACTGATCACTCACCAGGAAGAGCTGAGCAGCTGCTGAAGATACACAAATGATGACAGCACATCCCCCAAAGGACTTTGATCCCCAGCCGGTGTTTAGCTTAGGGAGTTTTAGTCCTCAGCTCAGCGGCATTCAAGTGGCATCACTCAGGCTGGTGGTTCGCAGAGTAGCTGCGGGTGAGAGCCTGTCCCAAGGACGTTTGCAAAATAACAAGCAACCGTGCTGGAAACATTTCCTGCTCCAGCTCTGTGCTCCAAACTAGCAAAGTGACTGTCTGGGAGTAATTTGGGAGAACTTTACTAGCAAAGTGCAAAAGCAATGCAAATGTGCAGCTCCTCCAGACTGAGCTGCAGGGGAGCATCTGTTTGCATTTTGGTATCCAAAAAGCATCTTCCTCTACTGAGAAGTTTGTAGCCTGCAGAGAGAGTTCGTCACTGAGTGAAAGTTTTTAGAGGAAGGTATTGCCATTCACCAGTTTCATGCAGTTGCATCTGTTCAGCCACTAGCTAGAACTTCCCTGTTCAAGCCACAACTGTGAGGATAAGTGTCTAGAGGAGCCTCCACTGACTCCCTGTCAAAGTCTTTAAAGCAATCATTTTGATTGCTCTCAGTTTAGCAATTAGGGCTGAGTGACACGTTTGGAGCTGGAGAAAATGATATGCCTAGCCCAGCCTCCCTATGCATAAGTCTCTCATATACAAATATACACACACGTATTTATCAGCTTTCATGTGCTAAGTGGTTTCTAAACTCCTGCCTGTCATGAAGCTGGCTTGATCTGCCAGCAGGATTCCTGTCTGATGGCTGCCTGATGTGTGCCAACAGCTCCCTCTGGGTTTTTTGTCTGAGATTTACTTCAGTTGCAGGGGGGAAAAAAAATAAAAATCAAGGAGAGTCTTTGTTCCCAGAAGTATTTTTGGCAACTGCCTGTAGAGAGCCTGCCCCATCTTCATACCCCCCTTGCATGGTCTCTAGGCAGCAGCTCCTGCGGGCCAGCACAACCTGGGGCGATGAGACAGGCTCTGTAATGGAAACGATTGTGCCTTTGTGCCTGGGGAAGGCAGAAAGTGTCATCCTTTGACACATGGTCTAGTTCAGAAAGAGCATCTCTAGCAGAGCTGGGCTGTAGCTTTCCAGGGCACTGTGGAGACATCCAGTTGCATAACCCCGACAGTCACTGGGAGACGGTCTGCTGGAAAGCGCTGCCAATTCCCCCCTCTCCTGCTCAATACAAAGCATCAATGACCTCAGTCCTTGGCTGCCCCATCCACCTCCAGCAGAAAATGTTAGAGGGAATAACATCTCAGGAACCCCTCCCATAAGTTATGAACTAACAGGGCTAATTTTACAGCTACTAAAGTATACCAAAGTTCAAAACAAGACCTTTGCAAGTTGACTAACTGGTGAATGGGAGCCAAAAGCAGGAGACACGTGGATTTAGACTGAGGTGAGAAGTAGGCAAAGGAGAGTTGGGTTCACTGAGGACATATTTATGCTGAATTCCACCAGATGAGAGTCTAGTGGTGCTGGGATGGAGAAGGTTGAGAGTAGGGTCAGATGTCCAAGCATATTGTTATTATGCTCCCATCATAAGAAGGACATGGACCTGCTGGTGTGGGTGCAGAGGAGGCCACCGAGATCATCAGAGGGCTGCAGAACCTCCCCTAGGGGACAGGTTGAGGGACTTGGGGCTGTTCAGCCTGGAGAAGAGAAGGCTCTGGTGAGACCTTAGAGCAACCTTCCAGTACCTGAAAAGGGGGCTACAAGAGAGTTGGGGAGGGACTTTTTCAAGGGCTTGTAGTGACAGGATGAGGAGAAAGGGATTGAAGCTTGAGGAGGGCAGTTTTAGGCTGAAGATTAGGAAGAAATTCTTTACAGTGAGGGTGGTGAGATACTGGAACAGGTTGTCCAGGGAGGTAGTGATGCCCTCTTCCTAGAGGTGTTAAAGGCCAGGTTGGATGATTCCTTGAGCAACCTATGCTGGTGGGAGGTGTCCCTGCCCCTTACAGGGGGGTTGAAACTGGATGATCTTTAAGGTCTCTTCCAACCTAAACCATTCTATGAATCCATGAATTTTATGAACCTATGGTGCTGGGTTTTGCAGCCACTGGGATTGATTTAACCAGCTCTCAGATAAGAAGCAGACTGCTTTGTTTCTTCGCTTATCCAAACTGGAAAGAAAGAGCTGACCAGTCTGGAAAAATTCAGTGGAACTTGGTAGAAATGGGACTGAGTTTGCCATGGAAATTTAATAGAGTCCTATGCAGAAATTACTGTAAATACTTGTAGAATTTAATAAGTGCTTTTATGCTTCCTGTTGGGTTATTTTTAACACTCTTGCAGGATTCCTTAGTGGGATATGATTATGTATTAAATTTTAATGGTTGTTTCAAAAACCCAGGCTGCTGAACACTATCATTTTCTGTTAGGTTATACAGGATGCCTCCATTAGGAGTGTTTTTAATGCTTCCCAACAAAGCCTGAACAGCTCTGAATGCTGCACATGAACAAAATAATCCCAGCTCAGGGAAGGTATTAATGAAATCCAGGCTGGAAAAATGCACAGGAAGCTGCTGCAGTGTTTCTATTTCCAATTTCTGTTCTCACAGGTGAATTCAAGAGCAAACCAAGGTTCACCACATCCTAATTGTATTTGAGGGTGCTGTCAAAACCCTGAACTTTGAGATTTTCCTGAAGGAAATCTTTTTGATTCGTATCTTTTCTTGTGATCAAGGAAAAGCTTTCCTGCAATTTGAAGAGACTGTATACATTTCATGGCTTTTCTAATCTAACCCCATGTGGCCCAGATCAAAGGCCTTCATGAAATTCAGTCCATGAAGCTCAGTAATCTTGCATCCTGTATGAATTATCCTCCAGGAAGACATCTGAGTCTTCTGTGAAGACATCCATTGCCTTCTATCATTACGTGTGCTCATCTGGTTGTATGATTAATCACTATGGTTTCTGTAGGACTAACATGGTCATGTCTCATTAGCTGGTTTTGGCCACCACAGATTCATTAGGCATCATCAGAACATCTTTGGTTTTGAAGAGCATACTAGGTTTTCTCAAGTCATGCCCAATTTTTTATTGGAGTGCTTGGGAATGTTGGTTGAATTAAAGTGCCTTTGGGTAAGAGGTGAATTATTTTCTGTAAGCTCATAGGCTGAGCATGCCAAGATGAAGAGAGACCAAGGAGGATGTGGTCAGCTGCAAGTATCATGTGAGTGTTCACAGTATTTGGAGTGGCTAATGTTTTTTGGCAGGGTTGAGGTAGGAGAAAATTTGCTAATGGAAGAGGGAAAATAAAGAGCAGGTCACCAGATGAGGGTGCCACCACACTGTCCCCAAGCCTTGATACAGCAGGAGCTGAGTGCCTACCCTGCAGGGTCTTCTCTGGTTTCAGAAGCTGAACTTCTGAGCTGACTCCTTCTAGGTGTATTGCCTGGCTCTGCTCCCCTGCTGTGGCCAGCTTGGCCCCATGGATGGCTCAGCAGTAGAACAGTGGCCATGTCCCAAAACCAGATGGCTGTATGTGCGCCTCCAGCTTCAGCCAAGAAGGAGAGGACATCATGTAGGAGATGAACAAGTGCAAGGGATCTGTGTTCAGGGCTCTGAAAACGTTGGGTTTTATCCTGAGCTGCTTCAATGCCATGGGTGGTTCTGTCTCCCTTTATTTATTGTGTGGGCAATATTCACTCTGGCTCCACTCACTTCTCTGCACACATTGTGTGCTTACTGCTGCAGACAGCCTGTTCTCTTTTCTTCAGCCTGAGTGAGGAAAATCTCATGAAACACATTGCCAGTCAAAATTATTCCACCACTTGCCCACATTTTGAATCAGCTTAGAGGAGTAGCAAACATAATGGCAACTCTTTTCCAATCCCATCTCCCTCAGTCAGTCTTTAACCCACTTATCAGACACTTGCTGTTACAGCAATAATCAGGGAATGAAAATACACCAGTGCTGATTCAACATTACCAGAACTTCTATTTTTCCTTTTGATTTTTTTCACTCATCTAACTCTCTTGGTTTCTGTTGGACATACACCAGCCTGAAACTGGAGAAACACAGCTGACTACATCCATCACATCTTATTACAGGTTATCAATTCTCCCCCTGCAATAAACACATTTGGCAATTAGCAAGCAATTGATGAGCGCCTCAGTTTGGGCTTTGCCCTTTAGAGGAGGCTGTTCTTTTACTGTTTCCTTCTTCACTCAAAAGTCCACCACAGAAACTTCATTTGCAGAAAATGCAACAAGCTGGTAAAGACATTAGCAGTTCTTATAACCAAAATGACAAATGGTCTTTACAGTCAGATCAAATCACTTCTTTAAAACAAGGATCAGGAAAGAATTTCCCTCAAAAGGATATTGCTGCCCAGGTGGGGAGGTGCTTTCATAGGGCTTCCTCACCTTCTGTGGGATCAATATCCATGTGGGGCTGCCAGGCTGGCCTTGCTGGGCTTGGTAAAGCCACCAGCCTGAGTTGATTTGATGAATCTTCTGCTTCTACAAAAAGTAAGATAAAATATTGCAAACTCTGCACAGACAAAGGACCAAACCACACCATGACTCACACCCCACAGTAAACCTTTTAGAAGGACTATTGCAGTAATTCAGATTTAGCTGGTTTGGTTCCATATCTGACTACAATTAAAATGGGATATTTGGCCAGCTGGCTCTTTTTCAATATGAGCTCTTTATTTTGGGGGAACCTTTTCCTTATATCTATTCTGAATCCCTCCACTTTTAATTTAAAACCATCACCTCTTTTCCTGTCACAAAGGGCTCTGCTCAAAAGTGTGTCCCCGTCTTTCTTATCAGCCCCTTTAAGTACTGAGAGGCCACAATAAAGTCTCCTTGGAGCCACCTTCTCTCCAGGCTGAACCACCCCAAGTGTGCTAATTCTTCTGGAGACTTCTAGATGTGTTTCATACTCCAAGCACAAGATGCTCAGCCCTATTATCCTATGGTTAATGAGTTACTACTCACTACCTACACGTGTGTAAGCACAGGCTGTGGTTACTGCAAGGTTCAGCACACAGTCAGACAGGCTTAAGCCAAGAAGCCTCATTTTGCCTTTACTACAGATGTAGAAAACAAACAAAAAGGCACAGATGGAGATTTCCTCCAGCTCAGCTTGTAAAATCTCAATAACCTGAAATCCCTTTCTGCTCATTGAGGTACAGCTCTCCCTGGGCTGGCAGTGCTTTAGCAGGGTGTGATGGCATGTAGAGATGTGCCATAAGAAAAAAAAACAACAATCTGTGCCCAGTCTGTCCTACAGGAAGTCTGTGGGATGGAACAAAGAGTAGTGGGTGAAAAGCAGAGTTCCCAAATCAATCTGTGTTGGGGAAATCATCTGCAGGTTCCAATAACTGTGTCAGCTGAACCTCTTGGGCTGTTTTTTGTGTGCAGAATCATGCAGGAAATCCCAACAAAGCAGAATTTCTCGTAAGACTTCTGGTGCCTCAGCCCGTGGTCCAAGCCAGGAAGAAACCACAAAAACAATTGCTCTCCTTGCTGTGCAGCTACTACAAGTCCAGGTGGAACCTGAAAATGAATCATAGAATCATAGAATCAATAAGGTTGGAAGAGACCTTAGAGATCATCAGGTCCAACCTGTCACCACAGACCTCATGACTACTAAACCATGGCACCAAGTGCCACATCCAATACCCTCTTGAACACCTCCAGGGATGGGGACTCCACCACCTCCCTGGGCAGCACATTCCAATGGCTAACAACTCTCTCAGGGAAGAACTTTCTCCTCACCTCCAGCCTAAACTTCCCCTGTCACAGCTTGAGACTGTGTCCTCTTGTTCTGGTGCTGATTGCCTGGGAGAAGAGACCAACCTCCTCCTGGCTACAACCTCCCTTCAGGTAGTTGTAGACAGCAATAAGGTTTGCCCTGAGCCTCCTCTTCTCCAGGCTAAACAATCCCAGCTCCTCATCCTCTCCTCACAGGGCTGTGCTCGAGACCTCTCCCCAGCCTCGCTGCCCTTCTCTGGACATGTTCAAGTATCTAAATGTCCTTCTTAAATTGAGGGGCCCAGAACTGGACACAGTACTCAAGGCGTAGCCTAACCAATGCTGAGTACAGGGGCACAATGACTTCCCTGCTCCTGCTGGCCACGTTACTTCTAATGCAGGCCAGGACGCCATTGACCTTCTTGGCCACCTGGGCACACTGCTGGCTCATGTTCAGCCAGCTGTCAATGAGTAGCCCCAGGTCCCTTTCTGTGTGGCTACTCTTCAGCCACTCTGACCCCAGCCTGTAGCACTGCATGGGGTTGTTGTGACCAAAGTGCAGCACCCAGCACTTGGATTTGTTGAATGTCCTCATCATGAAACATGTTTGTGTGTGTGTGTGTGTGTGTGTGTGCCTGTGTTAAAACAATGCAGGACTTTCCATAGCCCTTGCCTTGGGTGTAGTTACAGAAACAAGCACATGATGAGGGTCGGAGGGTTGTTCTCTATGATATACATTGTTCTCTCATCAGCTTGCTTGGAATTAACCCAATGACTGAATTTAGGTGAGAATATTTTAAAACACTTCTTCTGTGTCTCAGATTTGAGCACCCAGGATCATGTGTCACTTTGGAAGGTCTTTAAGGAAACTTTTATATACTTTCCTGAACAGTGGAGACATTTCTTCATTGTTGCTCTGAGATGGATATCTGCTGAGCCAGGAATGTATAAACAGTGAGGGAAAAAATTGGCTCTAAAAGGTCTTTAAAGGTAATTTATAGTCAAGGCTTGGTTAAGGAGCTGCGTTATCCTCTTCTTGCCTTTTACAGGCCCATAATAATGAAGGTAGAAGACAAGAAAAGGTAATACAAGAGATATATGTAAGTCGAGTGTTAGTGTGCCTTCTGAATGATTGGTGGGTACTCAAGGCTTGATGGCTCTTATGGGGTTCTCTCAAAACCACACAGCTTTCATCTCATGGATGGTTTCTGTGCACACTTGAGGTTCTTCTTACCACCAGTAAAGGAAACCTCACTGGTAGACCTCTCTGGTTATTTGTCATAGGGAAAAGCAGAAAAGACAGCATCAAAAAACCTCAGTTGATGAACCTATGTTGTTCCATCAATGTTGTGATGAAGCAGAGGGCACTCAGAATGCCCAGCAAACACTGGGTACCTTGTGGGACCACCATATTTTGCAGTGCTGACCCTCACTTCTCACCTTGCTGAATCTTGGTGAAGTCTTTGGCAAAGGAGCACAACACCCTGGAAATCAATTTCATAGAATCAAAGAATGGTTTGCACTGGAAGGGATCTTAAAGATCATCTAGTTCCCACCCCGCCTGGCTGACAAGGTAACATGACAGCAGGAGAGTTAATGTTCTTAAATTAGCTCTTCATGAGGGGTGTTCTGATTTATCCACTAATACTTCAGCTGGCTGGGATTCCAGCTAGGAAATATTCTTGGTAGAAATGAAACAGGTTTATTTTTATTTCCTAAATTCCTGTTCTGAGATTTCTCCAGCAGTGTTCATTATTATGAAAAAAAAAAATAGAGAGATGTCTGCAATTTGTTGTCTGTTGGTTGTTTTTTCTTTAGGGGTGAATTTGCAAATTTTATGAGTCCTTTTCTTAAATCCTACTCTAGTTTTAAGAAGCTGTGATAGTTTTCATCCTGCAGCCCCGTTTCTTGGAGAGCAGAAGTCCACGTTCTGGAATATTGGAGGGAAAATTAACAGGAGAAAAGACCTTTTAACATTTTGGAGAGGGAAAGATACTACTGGATGAAAAATTGGGAAGCAACCCCAAAAAAATTACATAGGGTGAAAAAAATGTCTTTATGCCAAGGATGTTGTCCTGTTGTCTTCCTCTGTAAAGTATCCAGAAAACCACTGGCACGACATGAAACTGAGACCAAGGCTGAGGGCACTGAGACTGTGCTGGAACTGTACTCTTGTTAAATTAATTTTTTCCAGGGGTTTGAGGGAGCTATTTCCCTTCCACCTGTTGACCAAACAGGATAGCAGTAAAATGCTTCCTCTCAGTGACTCACAAATCTGTCGGAGGTGGTGAGGCCCCTTGGGAGTCTGATGATGTCTTAAATAGCGATTTGCTTTTTGTCTCTTGGCAAACGTTGTTCTCCAGGCTGGTAACACTACCTGCATTTCCAGGCTGTGGGAATGACAAGCAAGCAATGTCTGTTGTTGATTGTTTTGCTCTCAGGAAATTTCCATCAGGCATCTACAGCTCAATGTGTTTTGAGATGTACAAAACAAAAAAGGGAGGTGGGGGATAGGACATTTCAGAAGCATTTGGTGATGTGCTGCTTTTTAGAGGCTGCAAATTTGTTCACTAGTGCTATATCTCTACTAGGAACAAGGGCTATTCTCTGCTGCATGAAATGAGGTCTTTATTTGGTTCAATGAGGTCTTTATTTGCTGAGGGAAGACCTCCTCATACTGTACAACTACCTCAAAAGAAGCTGCAGCAAGGTGCAAGGTGCAAGTTGGTCTCTTCTCACACACAACAAGCGACAGGACAGGAGGAATCGGCCTCAAGTTGTGCCGAGGAGGTCCAGGTTGGATATGAAGTAAAATTTCTTCACAGAAAGCATTCTCAGGAACTGGAGCAGGCTGCTCAGGGACGTGGTGGAGTCACTATCAATGGAGGTATTTAAAAGACTCATGCATGTGGTACTGAGGGACACGGCTAAGTGGTGGTAATAGCTTAGCAGCAGTGGTGGCATTCTGAGCTGTAGGTGAGCAGTTGGGCTTGATGACCTCAGAAGTCTCTTCCAACCTCAATGGGCCTATGATTCCAAAACTTGTTTTATTTGGGGCAGTTTTTGTCTTTCAGGGTACTGGAAGATCAGAAGTCCCAAGTCCTAGGAGCACCTTCCTTCCAATGGTCCCACACTACCCTATTGAAATAATGGGCCCCAATCTCTTTCCAAAGGGCAAAGCAAGGGCAGTTGAGGCTCAACACTGCCCATCCAGTGCTGTGCTTGAGGTAGCTCTTTATCTACAGCCATTGCTGCCAGAGAACACTGCTCCTCCAGCCAGAAACCAGGAGGCTCCAGTAAATCTTCACTGGAGTTTGTTTGGTTTTAATTCCCTGCCATAAAGGCAAGACAACAATGGAAGATTAAAGTGAATTATTATATGCTATGGGTTTCGGAAACATCCTTTTGCTTCCTTCCTAGGTCATGCACAGTCTTGAGGTTTGGGATGCAGGCTCTGCTCTGCTCCTGTTCTCAGGCAGTAGCTTTCCATTCACGCTGCACCAAGCTGCTTCTCCAAAGGTCTGACTGAACGTGTCTGCCAGTGTGTTTGTAAGGGGAAATGATTAACCCAAACCATCTACAGAAAGCAATCCTTCCAATTTAAAGCCAGTCTTGACAAGGCTAAGTGGGAAGAATCACAATGCTGCTTTCCAATAAAATATGCTGCATTTCTTTCCCAAAAAGCTGGTTGGTGTTTTCCATGAAGGATCAAGAGCAGTTTCTGCAGGGCAGTATCTGCCATCTTGCTGCTAATAATTGTTTCTTGCAGAGAACATATCCAGTGCTTCCCCACTGGAAATGAAATCTTGTGCATACCATGGACAAAGCAATTTCTAAATGATCTTTAGTTGGAGTGATAAACTAAACCATAAGCTGAAGACCTAATAAATTAGAGAAACTGGATCTGTAGCTACATAGCTATTAGCATTTGGACTTGCATGCAGTGGATGATCTAAACCCTAGGTGAAACCCACGAAGGGTCAGGCTCAAAATGCTTTGTTTTTATTTTCTTGCGTCTGAAAAATGCATTGGGGACTGAGACATTTGTTTAAAATGTCCTCCCAGCCCTCCACCCCCACTGAAGGTTTTAGATAAAGGTTCAAGAAGGAGTGAAAGAGCACAAGCAAAGCTCAAGGGACAAGATTAATTACGACGCATTTGCAGGTTTTTTCCCCATTCTTCTAATTATCTCCCCCCGAAATATTTCTGCGTTGTTTTTACTGTACTGAAATGTGCCAGCAGGCTCCTGCTGAAGTTACCCAAAGACATCTGAGCAGCTCTTAACTCACTGCTGGCCCTGAGTTAGTGACTGCCTCAGAAGCCAAGTGAAACCAGTCCCCTTCCAGCGGGGTCACATTTGTTAGTGAACTGCAAAACTGAGACGCTGGGTTTCCTTCTCCTGAGTCATCACTTTGCCCATGCCATAAGACTTCCAGGAGGGGGGGAGTTTTCTTCAGGCATCATACTCAGGGGGGGATATTCAGGGGAAGGGCTCAAAATTCATAGCAGGAGGTTTCAAAGTCAGTGCCCCAACGTGAGACACTTGTAAGTAAACACGATGTCTAGGCTGAAGCCATCCCCCTGTGTGCGCAGAGCAGTCTCTCCCTATAAAAAGAAAGAAATGTTTCCAGTTTACATGTTTTCAGTTCACATAGCATGGAAGGTTATGTAAGTAACAGGGGGAAAGGGAAAAAATGTAATGAATTGATAACAGCCCAGCTAGGCATGGTGTCCAAGGCTCAACCTGTCAGGCTCTGGACTGGGGAGGATGCTGGTTGGGAGAGCTGACAAATGAGACTGCGGAACTACAAAGATTTATTGTATACCAAAATAATTCCTACACTTGCTGAGCAAAGCTGCTGTCCCAGAGTAACTGATCTCAAAAGATATTTTCCATTGTGAATTCCAAGTCCTTTTTCTTGCCCAGATTCCATCACAACAGACAGCCCAAGGATTTACATGCCTTTCACTTACCTTGGGATGAAAGCCTGATGTATAGGCTTTATGGAGACCGGCACAAAGGAGTGCAGCTTCCCTTGACAGTTGTGACAAAAAGAAACTGAGATCCATCCTAATAAATGACCAGGTGGGGTCCTGGAAAACAGGTCTTGCTTCAGCCCTTTTTCTGGTGGATCTGTTGTAAGAGTAGAGCAGGGACCTGTCTAGCCCAGGGCTAACAGTGACCAACCTCAAGCTCACCAGCGATTTTCTGACACAATAAGAAGCATTTTCAGAGGTGTTACCTCACTTCCTCATAGTCAATACCAGGCGTTAAAAAGAGCTGATTTCAGATGAAGCTGGGGAGGTTGGAAATGATTCTGTTTTCATATGCAGGTGCCCAGAATGAAAGGGACAGAATGTCATCTGAAAAGATATTGATTTACTTTCTGGCAGTTCCTGATCTGCTGCACAGCAGCTAGAACTGGCATACCCAAAAGCCATCACTACCTTGTTGATGTGCAAGCTTCTATATAAAAGCAAAATTCATCTTATCTGACTTCAGGGTGTCTAAAAGTTAGATGACTAATCCTGGGCTCTTGCCTTGGCTTATTTTCATATTCCCTGAAGAAAAACAGACACCTCCCAAATTTTGCTCTGTCCATCTGTAGGCACAAGCCTGAGGATGAGACGAACCTTTGCCTTCTCAGGGGCTATAAAGGGATCACAGATAACAAGTCCAGACTGAGGTGTCAGCACCCTGCTTATAGGATTTCAATAATAAATCAGGAAAACTACATTGTCACGGCAATAAAATTCCCAAAATAGAGTCTCTGTACCACTGCCCATCCACATACCTCCTTCTGCTGATAATGATGGCACGGCAATGAGATGAGGGTCAAATGGCAGAGGTTCTTTGATAAATGGGGATCAGAAAATTGCAGATGGAACAGGAAAAGACAGATGTGGCTGCATTAAAGGTCATGAAATCTTCTTATGAGTGTAATGGGAGGTGAGAACTTAGGTAGACACAAAGTTCAGAAGGAGAAGGAGGATCTCTGCTTTGTGTGGGGCACTGAGACCAGCCAGGATCTGGCCAATGGAGCAGGTGCAGAGGAAGATGTGGGGCAATCAGGGCGGTGGAAAAGAAACTAAAATATCTTTGTTTAGGCTAGGAAAAGGAGGAAAAGGCTAGGAAAAAGATCACTTTCTATAAATAGTCCAGGTAAACCCCCAGGGAAGGGAGATAGTTATTTAAGCTAAAGGACAATGTTGGCCCTGTATCAAACTGGTTGTGAGTAAACAGAGAGTGGAAACATGAAGCAGGTTTCTGAGCATCACAGGAAAGATGTTCTGAAACAACTTTCCAGTCACAGCAGGAACCTGAGCACTTCTAAATCCGTCAGAGCAGGAAACTGATCTTGGTGCCAAGATATCTTCCAGATCTACATACACATTACTCATGCTTTATTTAATCTTTCTTTTGCCAATGACAAATTTTTGCCCTGTGTTATGAAATAAGACTGGACAAAATCTTGAGAGACTGTGTAGCTGACAGCTTGACTGAAGGCAGGTTCATTCCTACTGATGGGAGCTGGGCTGGCACCAGTTGGTACATCCACAAGTGACATTCTACCACTTTCTCAATGTTCTTTATTATTGTAACACTTTGCCATGGGTTGAGGTTTTCTCCCATTATCTAGCTTTATCCACCCCCCATCCACTCCCCTCGCAGTTAAAGCCTGTTGCTTGGCTGATAAGAACTGATGGACCACTGCAAGAATGGTGGGATTTTTTAAGCAGTTGATATGTTAGTGAAAGAGTTTCCCTGGCTATACAGAAGAACTTTCTACCACTTGGTCCTAAACCAAATACGTGATTTCATAAGAACTAGGATCATGGAATCACAGAATCATAGAATGGTTTGGATTGGAAGGGACCTTGAAAGGTCATCTAGTCCAATCCCTCTGCAGTCTTCAAGGACATCCCCAACTAGATCAGGTTGCTCAGAGCCCCCTCAAGTCTGCCCTTGAATATTGTAGGGATGGGGTCTCCACACCCTCCCTGGGCAACCTATTCTAATGTTCCACCACCCTCACTAGCTCAATTCAATTAAGAATTTTTAATCATAGAAGCAGATAAGTAAATTGTTTCTATTCTTTTCTCTCCCTACTTCTTAAAAAAAAAAAATAAAATAAATAAAATCAGATTCCCACTACCTGAAACTTCTGAATCGTTCACCACCGAACTGACCAAAGCACAGCAAAGCAAGAAAATGACTTTTTCATGCCTGAAAATGAGTCAACTGTCCATCTCAGCCCTTCAAATCAAGCAAAGGCACAGCTTGCAGCATGCTGAGATGGAGAAGGGAGTAAAGTTTTGTCGATGACAACAGTTTGTGACTCCTGATTGCCTTGATGTAGAGTAACAACCCTGCGCTCCTAACTGGGAGGGTGAATATATCCTGTGCCGGGTACATCATCATCTGCCTCCCTCGTGTATCATGTCTGAACCTTCATACCCCACTCACACCTCAGTGGGTGGTTATCAAGGGCTGATGAACAACCTTTCTTCTTGGAAATTCTCTGCTGAATAGAAGCTGCTGCTGTGCCTCTGCAGTTGCACCAGGAGCCCTGTCCATCTTGCATGCCCTAAAAAAAAAGCCATTTGTGAAAGCAGGCAAGCACAAGAGCTGAGTAAACTTGGACACAGCTCCCAGCCAGATTAGCAGCATGTTGCCAAACATGGAGAAAAGTGCATCTGATTCTTCTGTTAAGGCGTCCAAGGAGGGCCACAAAATTATAGTTCAAACTATAAACAGAATGAGTACATTTTGTTCGTTTTCCTGTTCTCTTCATAATCGATGCAATATGAAGAGCTGCTATCAGTGGAGAGTTATACAATCAGATGGCAGCAATAAAAAAGAACGTTAGCAAGTCTAGGATATCATAGGAGGGTGGCTGGAGGAAGCAGTTATAAAACAAGCTCATTTATATCTATTTAGATGAGAACATCAGATTCGTGACAAAGTCGTTTTGATGTCTGCTTGCCCACTTAATACTCATCTAATGGACATCTGCATCCTGATTTACAGTGGTTGCCTGGAGAAGGATCAGTACTGAGGATTATATATGCACTGGCACAGCTCTTTGTGCACCTTGAGTAAGTTGTGCTGTAAACAGTAACACCATACCCCTATACAGAGGAGTTAATCCTATGCACCCAGTGTGTGCACAGGCAGAATGTCATAATTATTGCCTCTTTTACTGTTTCCTCATTTAATTAGACTCGTGGAAGGTTTTAATTTTTGTTATTGGCATCTTAGCAGAAATTGGACTGCAGGTTCACAAGCCTGTGGCACGGGGAATACAACAAGTACAAGCTGGGCGTCTCCACCCTCTGTCAGCAGGGAGCCTTTACTGTAGCATCTTTTCTTCTTTGGCATCTCAAAGAGTCCTGGTTCTCAGATGGTCTTCAGGCTTGTTTTCTTCTCTTACAGTCAGCTCTCCTCTGGTATCTGCAGAATGCAGTTGGAAAAATTTAAGGACCATCAAAATGAGAGCTGCAAAGCTTTAAAAACAAACAGACATTTCACCTGTCTCTAATCAGCCCCATCTCATGGTTTGGCTTTGATTTCCCCAGTGCAGAAAAGAAACGTATAGGATTTTAATTTCCTTGGCTCCCAAGAGCAGTATGAATGAGACTGCAACATTGCATTTGCCTTGTGTTATTAATGGGCTCCATGCTTGCAAATGTCTCATTCAATATATTTGCTCAATGTGCTTCCAAAAAAAAAAAAAAAAAAAAAGGGGGGGGGGGGGAGGGGAGAATAAAAAAAAAGAAAGAAAGAAGAAAGCAAACATCAGGTTTCTAGGTCTAATGTATGGGACCTAACAGCATGAATACATTAGCATCTTCTACAGAAACACACAATTCCAGCACTGTGCATTAGATCTGCAGCCTTTTTATCTTCATCTGGACTCTAATCACTGTGCTAGTGAAGTGCCTGGAAATAAGCCCCATTCTCCTGCCATTCTGGCTCATACTTTCTCTCCAGTTGAAAGGGTATGACATGCCTTCTTATAAAGTCACTGTAAGCTGGGAATGTTTCTGAGCTCTCCATTCAAGCATCCTGAGCATCTTCCAATGCAAGTGTTTTCTTTCTTGCAGACTTGCTCAGTCCCTCTGTGCCTGAGCCAAGACTTCCCCATGTTCTCTGCAGGGACAAGGCACCATGGCTCTGCTGAAGGTCATATGCTTGTGTCTGACTGCTGAGGACCTCATACATCATTTTCCAGCCACAAAGGAGGTATGGTCCAATAATCCCAAGGTGAGACCTATGAGATCTCAGTTGTCTTCTGAAACTGCAGGCAGGTCATGGCATTTCCCCACTTCGTGTCTGGTTTTCCCTTCCCAGGCTCTGGCTTATCTGCAAGCCTTTAAGTTCTTAAAAAGGAAGAGCTGGTTTATATTATGCATCTGGACAGTGTCTAACACAAGAGGGCCCCAGTTTGATTAGGGTCTCCTGTGACTACCGTGATACAAATACTGCTAATAAAATGCATTTGAATCGGAAAAAGGCACTGATGCTTCTTTTCCACTTACCTTGGAACACTCTAGGGAAGGTGGGATGTCAACCAGAGTCAAGGTGGCCCAGCTTGACCCATCCTGGCATGGACAACCCTTCTAGCTGTCCTTGCAGTGCTGCAAGCTGAACTTAGCAAGAGCTGCACTCATCTGTGCAATGCCTGCCTGTGCCTGCAGTGCTATGTGCATCCAAATGCACCATGCATTTGCCATCCCAAAGCAGGACCTGCTTCTGTTAGCAGTAATTAATCACTTTATAGCAAGTCTTTTATTATTATGAACACAGCAGATGTGTTTCCATTAATAGGTCCCCAAGTGAGCCTTACCCAGCATCACTGATACTTAATGAAGGAGATTACGTGGCCTAAATAGAATTTTTTGTTTTCAGCATCCTCCTGTTCTGCTCTGCACTACCAAGTCAGCAAACAAAACAAAGTGGGAATCTTGTTAGGGGCTCAGTTCCAGTACACAGGGTAAACTTGCTGCCAAATCATAAAACGTGTCCACTAGCTCCATGTGATTAATAAGAACTAAAACCTGCCTCGGTATTTTTACAAGGCTCTGAAACAAAACATTAAAAACAAGCACGGAGATGTCTTTATACTGTAGTGGTAATTCAAAGCTCTCCACTTCCCCAATTAACCTCAATATTTGAGCAACGAGAGGGCAGGCAGCTGGCTCCCCAGGGACCTGTCTGTCTTCAGAATGTTGTTCAATCTCAGGGAAATTTTTCAAGCATGCTGGTTGCCATTAAAAAATCGTCACTCCCAACAGTGGCTAAGAGCTAGCGAGTTTTTGGGTGCTTATAAAACAGTGTTTAGCTAATGGCAGCAATCATGAGGGTTACCCAGCAGTGGCACATGAGGTTACTCCACGTGAGTCAGTCTGGCCGTGTGAACTTGGCCATCTCCATGGCGGGCACAGCTGCATGAGCACAGTCAGGGCCACAGTAGGCTGCTGGAGTAGGGTAGAGCATCCCCCTGCATTCCTCTGCTGAGCACTGACTGTTCATAGGCATCCCAGATAAGGTGGGCATGTGGACGTGTTCCTGGTGATGCTCTCCACCTGCCTCCATCTCTTCTGAAATGATCAGCAATAAAATCTCTGCTCTGACACAAAGCCTCTGGCATCTCCGCTCTGACACAGAGCTTCTGACTTTTCCCTGACGGCAAGCTGTCCCCACAAGTAGCAGGAACAGGGCATGGCTGCATGAGAAGTTTCACAAAGAATGTTTTCCAGAGCATTTCTTTTGGAAAAGCAGAACCTGTAACCATTTTTGCTCCCCTATAATATTCCTAGAACCAGATTCCTTCTACCCAAATGGCTTCCTCAACCATTTTCCACTCAGCATTGTCTGGAAGTTACTGAAATTGTGTCTTTACCTTACTTGGATCTTAAAAGCATGCAGTCAAGAGGCTCCCTCTACTCCTTATTCCCAGCACAGTGAATAGAGGAAGCAGTTCCTCGTGTAATACAGACAGAAGGAAAAAATCCTGTGCATTTCAAATCAGTCCTCCAGGATTCATAAGGAGCACCTCCACTGTATAAACCTATCATATAATTTTAAAATCCGGGAGGATCATCTCATAAATTCTAGAGCTCTGTCTTTCACTGTCTGTGTAATAAAGGATATTAAAATACGTTGTGTCTGCAGCACGGAGCCACTGGAGAGGGAGTTCAGTCGTTCGGGATGGAGCGTTTAACCATTAGACAGTGACAAACTGGCCTCACTCCTAAAAGCAAGGTGGGAGTGCAGTCCCATTTAAAACTGACAGGGTATTATTGCTCTGTAGACCACAGCAACTCACCAGCCTGCTTCGGGTCCCTGCACAAAATGCTTGAGGTGTGACAGAATGGAAAAATGATAAACTGTCCTTCTCACCCCCCAGCACAACAACTTCAGCGTGAAAAAGAAAACCCCAAGCCCACAGAGATAACTACCAAACGATCGACCTCAGCCATGCCCCTTGAAAACCAAACCAAACAAAAGGTTGCGTTTTTAATTAAAGCCCAATTAATTTGAACCAAGTGAGGAAATCACATCTGGGCTCGCGCTGCTCTGCAGCTTCTAACCACAGCGTGCGTGAGGTTACGTCAAGGACTTGCTTGTCAGCTTTGCTTTAACTCACATCTGGGACTGGGTATGAAAGAAAACCCAAGAGTTTTTACTTTCTGCAGTAAAAGCCAAGCTAACATAAAATGAGATTAATGGCAACAGCAGTGAGTTGCTTTCATTTCCCAATGAACTTTCTCAATAGTACCAGTAATCAAGATCAGGTTGGATTTTTTTTTCCCCCCTTTTTTTCTTTCTTTTACTTTTTTTCCCTTTCCTTTTTTTTCCTTTCTTTTTATATTTTTCCTTTTCTTTTATTGTTTCCTTTCCTTTTATTTTTTCTTTCCTTTTATTTTTTCTTTCCTTTTATTTTTCCTTTCCTTTTATTTTTTCTTTCCCTTTTATTTTTTTCTTTCTTTCATTTTTCTTCTCTATTGTTTCTCTTTTATTTTTTCTGTCTTTCATTTTTTTCCTTTTCTTTTATTTTTCCTTTCCTGTTGTTTTTCTTAACCTTTTTTCCCCCTTTCCTTTTTTTTTCCTTTCCTTTTATATTTTTCCTTTTCTTTTATTTTTTCCTTTCCTTTTATTTTTCCTTTTATTTTTTCCATTCTTTTTATTTTTCCTTTCCTTTTATTTTTTCCCATTTATTTTTCTTACCTTTTTTCCTTTCCCTTTTATTTTTTCAATTTCCCTTTATTTTTTTCATTTCCTTTTATTTTTTTCTGTCCTTTTTTTTTTTGCTTTTACTTTTTTCCTTTCCTTTTATTTTTTTTCCTTTTTTTTTCCCAGGAAAAAAAAAAAAAAAGAACAATAAAACAGCAACCTTTCATCAGACAAAAGAAAAAGAGATACTTAAAATACATAGACACATCTGTTCCCCCATATTAACAACATTACGTCTTTCTCCATGTGATGCACAATGAATCATCTCAGTGTGTTTTGCTTTATAGTTCTCTACAAGGCCGATTCCTTATGACTATTATTGTAATAATAATATTTTCCAGTTCCACAGGACTTTTCACTTTGAGTTTCTCCAGTGCAAGAAACCCTGTAGCAAGAAGTGGAGTGTGCTGAACTCAGTTGAAACAGCACGATAAAGGAAGGCACAGCTGTAATTAGCAGAATTAGAACTTGTCTTTTAATGGGAAGAAGATAACAGTGCATATAATATATTACTATTTTTTTAAAAGCAAACATGTAATTTTCACTACATTTTAGTTCAATGATCAAGTTTTGTCATCTTCTTTTTCAGTGCTTGGAAAAGCAAAGATTAGAGCACCTTACACATGCTGTTGGCTTCTCTTCCCTTCTTAGAAGAATCAAATTCCATCCATGGCACGCACGGAGTAGGTTAAGGCTGGATGTCCACATGGCTGGCCCTGTGTGATGAACTCAGAGCAGAGGTCCTGCAGCCCATCCATCTTTTGGAGAGATGGAGTTGAGGTTTTAACAGAGCAGAGAAATGACCATCAAGCCTCTTCCACCCTGTTTCCTGCTCTGCTGCTAGTTGTTTGCCTTTGGGCCCTGTGTTTGCCTTCATGGGCTTCACCCAGCACAGCCATGGATTTTCCTCATGGATGAAAATCATATCCAGTCATCTTTTTCTTCCCTGTGGCTAGTTGGAAAGTTAGTCAGAGCTATTTTTTTTTCCAATGGATTAGTTAAACTGCAGTAAACCCCAGTTCAGACACTCTGGATTAGTGGGGATTAATACTCCTAAATAGGTACCAAAGCCATATCTCTAAGCTTCCAGTCAGTGGAAAACCACAAAACTTGGACACCTACACTGGTTTCATAGGAACTGTTAATCTGCCTTGGCAGCAATAATTAACAATTCCTCGAAAGATATTGATCCTGTTTTATTTCAACATGTGTCTTAAATGTTGCAGGAGGACAAAAGTCTTTGCCTGTCTTTGCTACCAGCATCCAACGGGAGTGGAGGAATGTTCTCTGCAGCAAGGACAGATAATGACAGGTCTTTATTAGAAAAAGAAAAGAAAGGGAAAGAGAAGAAAGAGCAAGAGTCCTTGATTCAATTAAGTCTTAGTCATGTAAATAGTTGGGAGTTTCCAGAAAGTAATGTCTTTATAGCAGGATGCCAATGTAGTGTATAATTAAAATGTAAAAAATGTAGGAAGGTGGCCAAGCCTTTGATTATAAACAAGATTTTCCTAACCCACCCATGACTTGGCAGTTTGATCCTGAGATTTATCAACAGGAAAAGGTGCTGATTTCTTTTTTTGGCCTGGACTGGAAAACAAGTTAGCTTGCAAAGCAACAAATCTTGTTCGTAAACTTTATTTGCTCATTACGAAGGCTTTCAGGATTTGATCACACTTCAAATGAGAAAGGTTTTCTGGAAAGGGTTTTTGTTTTGTTGGATTGGTTGCTTTATATAAAAACTGCTTTCTATTCTCTAATAGGCAAAGCAATGCAAAGCAATCAGCTTTCACATAACAACAATTTAATTACAATAATTTAATTTGGCTTTACTGTGCTGTACCAAAAATGATAGCAGGACTAAGCCTGACACTGGCAGCTAATACCAGGGTTTAGCACAGAGGAATCCCAAAATATCATTGAACATTTTCTCCAGTTTCTTCACCAGCACTCCTGAGCAACCTCATTACCAAGCCCTACACAGCTCTGTGATTATTTATACCCTCCTCTGTCTGGGAAATCAGATAGATCCATTGACTGAAGGTGATTGAATGGGTCATCTGTTGTGTTTTACTACCTGGATGCAATATCATCAAGCAGGATCAAACACTGAGGACCTGGTAATGTCCCACCCAAAGTCTCTAAGTCCAGGAAGAGTTTTTTCCATGGACTTCAAGCACTGGATGAGGGTGAATTTTTAAATGCCTTTTCAATTTCAAAATGTTTTTTACTTTATGACACTTTCCCTTGCACAAAAGTAGTCATTAAGTGGAATATTGTAAGCAATAAATCTTCTTACACAAAGTAGAAAGGGTGACCAGAAAGGAAAGGCTTTTTAAACTTCTGTTTCTTATAAAGTTCCTTCTGCTGTGGTCAAGCCTTATGGAACTGGCAGAAAGCTGAATCTACCTCTGATAGGAAATTTCCACCCAAGCTCTTCAGTAGCCTTTTCACCCATGAACCTCCTACAGCAGGAATATCCTTTGCCAGCACTGGGTGCTCAGCTCCATCTGAGCTGCAATCTGCTGAAAGAGAGAGAATCTGCACTAAAACCTGCCCAGAGCTAAGCAGCTTGGTCAGCTGTGAAGTTAACCCTCCAGGTGGTTTACTGTTGATGCACCAGTTGGCTGCCACCATGAGAAGGAATGAAAAAAAACTTGGACATGAGTCCTGCCCTCCTTGCTGAGCAGTGAAAAGGTTCAGCACCCTGAAAAAGCTGCAGATTTAAGCATTACTTATGCTTCCAAGCAGAAGTCTCCAAGTATCTGTGATCTCCAGGGTAAGGTCTCAATTTTTTGTCCTGTTGGGCACTTACTTTCCTCTTGTAGCACTGTGTGAAGTTCAGACTTTACATTTTCATCCATAAATTGATAAGATCAATAAAAGATCACATGGCACACACCCACCTCAGTCAGTCATTCCTATTTGGCTCTACACATCTTCTCATCTAGGTGTCTCTGATACAAGGCACATTCCTCTTCATTTTTTCATCATAGAATGGTTTGGGTTGGAAGGGACCTTAAAGACCATCTACCTCCAACTCCTTTACATGGGCAGGGACACCTTCCACCAGCCCAGGTTGCTCAAGGTCTCATCCAACCTGGCCTTGAACACCTCCAGGGAGGAGACATCCCCAGCCTCCCTGGGCAACCTGTTCCAGTATCTCACCACCACCCTGTAAAGAATCTCTTCTTAATCTCCAGTCTAAATCTGCCCTCTTCCAACTTAAATCCATGGAGGGCTCATGATTTGTGATTTGCAAAGCCTGAAGTTGTGCAAAACAACAATTTGCACAACTTCGTCAGGATTTGTTCTCAGGCAACAATGTGCCTAGAAAATGCAAGCAATAAATAATAAACAAGTAGTGATATATTGTTCAGCTACACTCCTCAAAGTGTGTTTGTGTGTTTTAATGCAGCCCCAAGCATGCCCACATTATTAATATAGCATTCAGCAGCCTGTGATAGAGCAGTTGAGACTCTTGGCAGCTACGATCTGGTTTCCATTTCTTTGAGTGCAAGATTCAGGGTGTGGAAACTTTCTACTTCCTTGGAAACTCTTCTGAAAACGGGTTTTCACTCAATTCAGCCTCTAAGTGTTTAAGAGGTGACTGAAATTCTGAAAGTGGACTGACTGTTTTAGTGCCATTGGCAACCTTGGGAAGTTTCTCACTATGTGAAGGAAAAGGAGGCTGGGGAGGGGTGGGGAGGGGAGGGGGGATAAAAATGGGGGAGAAATCTCCATTATTAAAAATCTAAGTCAGGGTTGTCAGTGAGCACCTTCTCTCTCTCTCTCTTCCCCTCTACTCCTTTGAAAAGCAGGAGGTGAAAATAGCATGGTACTTTTCACTTTGACGTATTATTCAGCCTCTTCATCAACATTTCTACTCATGGAGACGTAGCTTCACTTTCTGCTATTGCTCAGCACAGCTGATTCAGTGCAATTGGCTAAAGGGTGTTGGGGATTTTTTTGCCACACATCACACACACACAAAGCCACTTCAATACTCTAGAATATTTCCACCACCATCCAAGCAGCAAGATTTTACCTGGATATACATCATGACTAAAAGGATCTTCTAAAAGGAGGTAGTAGTGGGACACAATGAATGGACCTGAGTTAGAAAATCCCATAGGATTGGATTCATTTCATGCAAGTTTGGGGATCTAAAGCTAGGCATCTATTTAAAGCTGATTGTCTGCAATTCCTCTCGAGTCACTGGTGGTGGGAGATGACTGCCTTTGGAGGGTGATTCACACCCATCCGGTGCTGGGTGGATGAATCACCCTCTGGATGCTCTTCCCATTCTCTGCTGACAGTGGCAGAAAGGAGCTGATCTCAGGCCATGTGCCACTGAAATGGCTGGTGCCAAGCAGGACGGGTGCTGGGCACACAGATTTCTCTCCCCCATGTGCAATGTGCTGCAAGACTTGGGGATGCTTGCTGCTGATGCTCCATCTGCCATGGGACAGTGAGATCAAGAGCCAGCATTTTGCTGCCTTAGACATACACAAAATCAGCAGCAACCTACAGAGCATTAAATAAGCAAAAGTAACCACTGTTGAATGTTACTGATAGGTAGATTTTAACTGGAGAAGAAACAGATACATCTGTGGCAGTTGGGTAGTGAAGGAATCCTCCAAAGCTGGGCTAAGTGGAGAATAGCATGATTTTAAAGGCCACAGTATTACTGGAACTTTTAGCATATTAAGAGAGAGTAAGGAATAAAGTAACTCAGAAATTCACAGACAGAGGGAAATCCAGCATTTCTCAGAGTTTAGTCAGGAAAAGAAAACACATCTGCCTTCTTCAAGGTGTATCTTGGATTCCTGATTTTACAGTGGTGCCATCTGGGGAGCTGACACTCCAAGAAGACTGAAATATGGAGAGAGTAGCACAGAAGTATGAAAAGAGATGACTCCTGCCCACAAGTGTTAAAAATCAGAATTAGAGACTGAGCAATGTTCATCACCCAAGGCTGAGCAGAATGACAACCCAGAGAGCGACAATAACCCTTTTGAGTCATACAGTTGAGCCCATGGCCATATGATAAACACGAGAATCCCATCTCAGCCCTGTAATCACAGGAAAAGTTCTCCTACACCCAGATTTATTTATGACCTTTCAGTAAAAGTAGATATGAAACCAAGACAATCTCAACCTATTTTTAAGGACACTTTCCCCATTTGTGAAGTGATATGGTGTGATTTGGGTTCTGGCATCTGTCCATAAAGTCTAGGAGGCAGAACACTGTAAATTTGCAGGGTTATTGATGTCTAAACACACATGTTAGGTACTGGGATGCTGCAAGAATCATAGAATTGTTTAGGTTGGAAGACACCTCTAAGATGATTGAGTCCAGCCATCAACCTAAAACCACCATGGCCATCAAACCCTGTCCTGAAGGGTTCTTGAACACCTCCAAGGATGGTGACTCCACCACCTCGCTGGGAAGCCTGTTCCAATGCCTGACCACACTCACAGCAAAGAAAGTTTTCCTAATATTCAGTCCTAACCTCCCCTGCCACACTTTCAGGCCATTTCCTCTTGTTCTACCCCCTGACACTAGGGAGAAGAGACCAACTCCCACCTCACTGCAACCTCCTTTCAGGGAGCTGTAGAGAGCAGTGGGGTCTCACTCAGCCTCCTCTTCTCCAGATTCAGTTCTCTCAGCTGCTCTGCCACACAGCAGAGAAAACTTGTGAAACCTGTGTCCAAACAGCTTTCCCTGTTCCTGAATTTACAGCTGGCACAGCTGGCTGGAGAAGGCTTCTGCTGCCAGTGCTGTGATATATTTTTGTGTAGTGTTTAACAAGACAGCCATAAGCTTTTATGAACTTTCTGAGGAGCTGAGTCTGATTTGTGTCCCCACTTAACTTTGGTCTCTTAATCTTGTCCTAGTCTCACCTTTTTTTTTTTTTCTTTTTTCCCCTTCTTTTATCTTTTTGGGTTTGGGTTTGGTTTTGGGGGGTTGGTTTTGTCTGTTTTCACTCCACTTTTAGATCTTGACATTCCTTACCTTTGGGCAACCTTCATTATACAAGATAAAAATGAATACCGAACAAACTAACCTTGGGATGGTTAAAGAAATAACTCTTTTCCCAGTGGAAATATTTGAAATTCCTCAGCAATACCATGAGAAACTAATCTTGAATTTCCTCTGATTTTACAGGATGATTCATGGCTTTTGACTCAAGAAAAAAGTAAACTTGTTAATTATAGTTTAGGTATCTAATTTTTACTTTCTAACCAAATCATTTTTACTATTTCTCTTTTTCTTCTCACTATACTGCCAATATTTTCTGAATATTAACAGCTGACACTCACTGTGGACAGAGCAACAAGTGGAAACTCAACATTCCATGTGCTGGAACGTGTCCAGAGAAGGGCTATGAGGATGATTAAAGGGCTGGAGCTGCTCTGCTATGGAGACAGACTGAGAGAGTTGGAGTTGTTCAGTTTGGAGAAGAGAAGGCTCCAAAGAGACCTTCTTGTGGCCTTCCAGTATCTGAAGGGGGCTACAAGAAAGCTGGGGAGGGACTTTTTAGGATGTCAAGTAGTGATAGGACTAGGGGGTGTGGAGCAAAACTAGAAATGGGTAGATTCAGATTGGATGTTAGGAAGAAGTTCTTCCCCATGAGGGTGGTGAGACACTGGAACAGGTTGCCCAGGGAGGTGGTGGAAGCCTCATCCCCAGAGGTTCTTCAGGCCAGGCTGGATGTGGCTCTGAGCACCCCCATGGCAGTGGGGGTGGAATTGGATGATGCTTGATGTCCCTTCCAACCCTGACAATTCTGTGATTTCTCACCAACCAGCCAAAGCAGACAAGGCAGGACCCAAAGTAAAGGGGGGAGTTTGTAGTGAGGTTCTTCTTCTGCTGTGCAGTGAGTGGATTTGGGGTCAGCAAAGCATCATCTCAGCCCTACTCCCCTGACCTCCGTTTCGAGTTGGGCCTTGCTTGGTTTAGTTGTTGTTGCTGTTTGGATGGAACTTGTTGGAACAGAATGTGCATTTCTCAGGGTAAGGCTAATGCACATGCCTTAACACAGCCTTTCCAGTTGCCATGGAAGGAATGGGCATGCTTTTATATCCTGGGTGAGGGCTTCTCGGTGTTCCCTGGGGATCATTCACCCCACTGGCAGGTCTGTATGGGCAGCTAAAGACTCTGTATCATGAGTAGTCAGTCATTCCTCAATCCCAATGCTGTGTTTGCATTGCTATACCAGATATCCATCATCTGGCAGATTTGCAGGGGATTTTTTTCTTGTATGGTATTTACAGTCAGTTCCTGTGTTACTCTTCCCTAGAGGTGCAGGTGGAACTTCTGCCTTTTCATCTGAATGTGCAAAACCATCCAATCCCCTAAGCCTCTGCAGTGACCAAAAGAACACAAAATGAGCAAAAAGCCAGTGCCCACCCCTCCCCCCCCCCCCCCTTCTTGCTTTTAGCCTCATTCATACCTGAGTTCCAAACTCCCAGTAGTGCCATTGACATCAGAGGATTTACCACTTAGAGGGAAGTGGCTTGTCCTTGCACAGAAGTCCTGCAGTGATGGGGACACACCTTGTGAGCTGTCATCTGCCCCAAAGCAGCATGGATGTTGCCTAGGATGTAGCAGGAGCTGAGCTTTAAAGCAGAGGCTGGCTAGGAGGGGAGCTGGCTGGGGTGTCTGCCTCATGTGCTGTTTTGTTGTAGAGAACTTCTTATTGCTATCTAGAAGAGACCAGCTTCACTTGCAGTTGTCAGAATCTTGGACCAGAAAGAAAGACTATTTAATTATTAATTCCTGGAGGCTAATTAATAGGAAGGATGCTAGAAAAGCCTGCAACTAGAAGCTCAAAGCCTGCATGTATGTAGCTGTAAACAACCATCACCTGGCCTGGGCATTTGGTCAGCCAGTTACACCATTTGCATCATAGACACATGCAAGCATTACATAGAATAATTATACAAACACATCAACCTGGCAACAGAGAGCCTTTGTTAGCAGCAGAAGACAAATAAAATAATTGAATTTATGACTGATTACTGAAATTAAATATATATATATATATAAATGAATTGAAAGCTTCTTGGCAGCTGCTTCTTTGAACTGAGCCAATTCAGCACATGACACAGAGCAGATTTCCCAGACTGACACAGGCTGAATTTCTGATTTCTAGAGTTGTCCTGTTCTTGACATGTGCAACTAAAATCTAATCTAAGATGTTGTTTCTACAAGGTAAAGATGTTGCTGTCATTATCTGCTGCAGTTGTTCACCTTTTTAACTTGCTGATTCACTGCCGTGCCTTCTTCTGTAAGCAAGGTCCAAAGAAATGATGAGATTGCAAAACAGCATGTGCTGGGAAAATGGAAATTGCTTTTGCTGCTGGACCAGCACTGTTTCAGCCAGGGTCTGGGGTTGTTCTGGCTGGGGCTCCTCTCATCCTGTAGGTACAGGATCAGAAGGAACTAGGAGTTGGGAATGGTGGAAGGAGGCAGCATGAGGTATTCAGAACCAAGGTGCTTGCTTATGCATTTACTCTTTCTTCTTCCCTGTTGATGTTGGCAAACTGGATCTGCTCTGCAGTAGCAGTGTGGCTGGCACAGTGGATGAGATTTTAGATGGACAAGGAGGACATCTCTATTTGCTTGATCCATGTAGGATGTTGAAGAACAGTGGGACCTGAGCTCTTTCTTATGGCTCTGCTTCCTCTTAAAGATGTGCCCTATCATCTGTCCACACTCTCAGCTCACATGCAAGCATCAAATCAGTTTAAGAAGGGAGGTAATCCATCCATATCAAAACAGGGGGCTGTGTGGGCCATGGCAGCATCCGCAGGCAGAGCAGCTTAACTTACATTTATTTCACATGTAGGAAATTTAAGACAGTAAAAGAACATATTTTGGCTACCCCTAATCCTTAGCAACCTCCTAACGATTTAGGCAGCTGCTCATTTCTGAAGGGTGAACATAGCTTGAAGAGTAAATGTTAATGTCTGTGGGAGAAACTTTTTCTCCCCCTCCTTGCTAGGTTTGCTTTGCCAGATTTCTTTTTTTCCCAGATGGAGGTTGTTTGTTTGTTTGTTTGTTTGTTTGTTTAAGTTGTACCCAACAAAAAGTTTAAGAAAGTTCAGGATTATTTCTCTTTTTTTTTCTTTTAGGGGGAGGGGAACCAGCAAAGTTAAACTGAGGAAATCCAGGCATCCAGAAATGGCTGGGCTGTCCTAAAATATGTCCTCCTGATTTCTGCAAAACCAATAAATTTCACAAAGCTTCATCCAGTTGACAGAACATATCCAAGGGATAGAAATTTCTTTGTATCTTGAGTTCAAGGATGCTTCAGCCAAAGGACTTGTAGGAGATTTATTCCAAATTCGGTTTCAATATGATCTGCTTCATCACCTATCATAATACAGCTGCTCAATAAAGTGTGGCTAAGCAGAGGTTTCCTGTTGCACCTCTCTCCTCAGCCCTGTGACAAGGGCATTGCTCAGTGCCCTTGGCAATGTAGGCTCAACCATGGTCACTCATCAACTCTTCTCTCCCCTCTACCTCTGCCCTCCAGGCTCCTCTCTGGGTGAAAATGGAAAGTGTCTGAATGTGTATAAATACCTCCTTCTGTCAGTGATATTAGCAACTTGGAAAGTCACCCTTGGGTGTGCTGAACTGATCTTTTCTCTCGGTGTTACTCCATTTACATCACTGGTTGGATTTGAGGGCTTTTCACTACCTAAACGGGGATCATGGTCTGGATATCCAGCTCTGAGCAACCACTGCTAGTTCTTCAGTACAAGAGTGGTAAGGCTCTAGAACAGGCTGCTCAGGGAGGTTGTGAATGTCTCCCCCCTGGGGGTGTTCAAGGCCGGGTTGGATGAGGTCTTCAGCAGCTGGGTCTACTTGAGAGACATCCCTGCCCGTGATGGGGAGGTTGGAATAGAGGATCTTTGAGGTCTCTTCCAACCTAAACTAATCTATGATTCTATGAAATCTGGTGCTTGAGACCTGAGAGGAGCCCAAAGAGAGTGAAATAATTAAAAAGGCCTTGAAAAAAGATATTGTAACCTAAAAAAAAACCCAAACATCAAATCTATCCATCCCAGGATCAATGGAAGTAAGCAGGAAAAGTGAGCTAGTAAAGCATGTGAGGGAAGATGGGATGAGTTTCTTGAGAGCTCATCTGAAGAAGATATTCTAGCGTATTATGGTCCATTCTGGCAGCATGATGAGGAGAGATTGCTGCCAAAGAGGAGGATAACTAGAGGAGAAAAGCAAATAGAAACACAGAACAGAAAATGTGTCAGGCTTGATTGTGAAGAAAGGTCATCAGAGGTCCACATCTCCTCCTTGTTGGTGTAGCAACAACATTAAGTGAAGCAAACTGCAGCCACCTAAGTAATTTTGAGTTTCTCTGGAAACAAGAAGGGATGCTGAGGCCAGCAAGCAGCCTCATGCCAATCAAAAGCCCATGCTAATGTACAGGTCCCATTGCAGAACTGTAAGGGGAAGGAGGCCTGGGGACAAAACAAGGGAATAAGGCAGCATCGTGCAGTGTTGTATTACCAGCTAATGTATGTGAGAGTCCAGCAGGACTGTGAGGAGGGAAAATGTCCATTATTCAGGATGAGGAAGAGATGAAAGCAGTGGGATTGAGTTGTCAGGCACCTCTCAGGATTGCCCTCACCCTGCCTGTGCCCAAACCTGATGGCAGCACTGCCCGTGCCCCTCCTGGAGCAGCTCCTCACCACAGCTGCTGGTGCTGCAGCTGGCTCCAGTGATGGATGGGCTGATGGGATCCCCATTCTCACACTTTCCAGCATACATCTGCAAATCCTAAGAGGGACAAATGCAGACCAGCTGCCAACTGGCCTTACAGATTTTTTTGAGGGCTAACATCCAGTTGGCGTCCAGCAGGTTATTCACTCTGGAAGAGGAAGCAAACTTCTTGCTGCAATTACCCACCAATTTCTACTGTTTACCCCAGGAATAAACTAATTGCTGCTGTAAAACACCCCTCCCACCAGGTCCAGGACTAAAGTATGGAAGAAACAGACATCAGCCAGTTGGTCAGTGGCCAAACAACTGGCCAGTGGCCAACTGGCATCCCATATTATATTTGCAAGGGAGGAGGGTTTGAGTGCCTTGCTGGAGATAACCTGCCCGGCATTTTCCTCTGTTTACCCTACAGAGACACCAAATGTCCCATGCTAAACCAGTGTTTCCTTGGTGGTCTGGCAGGGATGTGGCAACTAGGACAGATCTTCACCTTCTCACTGAATAATCACAGAATCACAAAATCCCTGAATCACCAAGGTTGGAAGAGACCTCAAAGATCATTAAGTCCTACCTGTCACTACAGACCCCATGACTAAACCATGACACCAAAAGAGAAGTGTGAGCAAGCTGGAGGAGGGTTAGATGATTCCCATGGAGATGTACAGTGGACATCTCTCAGTGATTCAGCCCTTAATGCCACCTGCCACCATATATCTTGCATCTTCTTACAAGAAACAGAGCTGGGGATCTTGTCCCACATCTGTATGTGTGTTGGGGAGTTTGCCAGGCAAAGAAAAGAGCAAAGCACTGCCTTGCAGTCCTTGATCCCTGCCTTTCATTCGATGCCACTGGTTATCTTGACTCCTTAATCTCTTTGAGAGGGAGTGCTTTGGAGTCTCTTTCACTGGAGACTTTCAAAACCCACCTGGATATGATCCTGGAAAATCTGCTCTAGGTGTACCTGTTTTAGCAAGGGGGTTGGACTTGATGATCCCCAGAGGTCCCTTCCAACCCCCAGCATTCTGTGATTTGTGTTATTTCGGACTAGTTGGTAAGCACAGCTGTAAGCATCTTGATGCATCCATCCCAGCCACACAGCTTTCTAGAAGCTTTGAATCCCATTCAGGACCAGTCAGCCTGGATGGAGCCATCCACCTCTGGTTTCAGCTGCAACCCTGGAGGAGGATCTGACAAGACTGCTTCTTTATTGCAGTGCACTCTATAATCACTCTCTTTCTCTCTTTCTATATTCTGCTCACAGTGGCAGAGTGAATTTTGGATACCAGGAGTAAATATATATATTTTTTTTTCCTTTACACTTGTTATCCAAGCAAAGAGGAGTGACAGGAGTGAGTCACTATGGTGTTTTGCAAAACATCTCAGGAAAACTGTTTATCTGACAAAGAGAGAAACTTAGACAGGATCCTCGAGAGCCTCCCAGAAATTATAGGAATGGAATATTCCAACAGGAGTGGACAGTGATAAGCACTAAAAAGCAGCTAACTCCAGAGCTGTTTGAGTGCTTGATTTTTGCCTGGTAGATATTAGCATTTGTATCAGATTGCATGCCTGATTTTCCCTCTTTTTCCATGAGGAATTATGCTTAGCTCAGCAGCTCAGGTCTTCCCATGCTAAGCCACTGCTCAATCTGAGTTTTGCAGAGCTGCTCTCCTCCCTCCATAGCAGCCATCAGCCCTGTCCCATGGAGGAATCCCTGCACCTCTGGCCCCAACCCCACCTCCTCAGCTTGTCACCCATGTCTGGAAAGAGCCAAGGACACACAACAATGTGCCCATGGGCAACAGCCTCACTCCTTATGCAGATGGGAAGGGTTTGCAGGAGAGTTGGAGAGGGCTCTCTGTTAAACAGTGTGCAGAAGGGGAAGGATTCAATGCTTTTGCATTTCTGCAGAGCATTTCAGGCAGTCATCACCAGCCTCACAACTGGAATATGTCATAGGGTAAGCAAATATCTGCCAAGATGTGCTTGCTGGGGGCTGAGAGGTGGAGCAGGCCAGCAAAGGGGAGTAAAGGCAAACACCATTGCTCCTAAAACCACATCCTGTGCACACACCAGAGCTCACCACCTCCCAGGGAAACAACCAGCAGCTCCGGGTAACCTCAGAGCATCATGGACAGGGACACAGAAACCTTAAAACCTTGGGGAGAAAAAATATATCCCAAATTACCCAATGCAGTTAGCACTAAACATGCTTCTATCTCCTTTAAAATGCTGCCTCATGTCATGTGTCCTCAAAGCTTGCAAACACCTTAGCCTAATATTATTTCTTCATCAGACATATATGTTCCACTTAAAAGAAAAAACCTCACCACAGAACCTGTGTAGAGTGCTGCAGGACTGCAAAGTTTAATAGCAAACAGATCACATACTTAGCAATAGACTAAGCACAATTAAGCCTCACATTCCTCTCACTCCTATAAATAACTCTCAGTTTCCTCTCTGTGTCTGCAAATTTCATTAGTATGGTGGAAAGAAAAGAAAAATACACACACACACACTCATACACACACACAAAAGCCCCAAGCTCTCTTTTCTTGCAAAGTCCAGAGTCAATCTCTCAATCCCAGGCTTTGTTCAGCCTGGGAAAGCAAGCAGGGAGTTAAAATATCCACCACCCCCCCCACCAAACCCTGGGCTATGTGTTCCTGGCTATGAAGGGAAAATGTTGTGCAGATGGCTTAGGAATTCACCTGCAAGAAAAAGGCAATTAAAATAAATAAATAAATAAACAAACAACTTCCACCTCTTTGATAATCTGTGTGTGTGTGTGTGTGTGTGTGTGTAACCTGCAGCTGAGGCTGTGGAAAGCAGGGATGTGCCATTGCTTTTTGGAGCATCATCACCTCTGCTTGTTCTCGACACCAGCTGCCAGGGTGGATGTCATCCTCAGGTCAAAGCCATCCCTCCAACACCTCCACCACAGGTGTGCCCTCTTTGAAATCTCTGTCTTGGCATAAAAGCTCTCAATGCTTGGATACAGCTATGAATATCACCCTCTAAAAAGGAGACAGCTCGACCACTGCTTGTTGTTGGAGGTCTGAACAGGATTTCTTCCAATAGCTAAAGGGAGCCTACAAGAAAACTGGGTTTTACAGGGTCATGTGGTGATAGGACAAGAGGCAATGGCTTTAAAATGAAACAGGGGAGATTTAGATGAGATGTAAGGAAGATCTTCACTGTGAAGGTGACAAGGCACTATAGCAAGGTGTTGAGAGAGGCTGTAGTTGTGCCCGTCCCTGGAAGTGTTCAAGGTGAGGTTGGATAAAGCTTTGAGCCACCTGGTCCAATGGAAGGTGTCCTCGCCCCTGGAAGAGGGGTTGGAACTAGAGGATCTTTAAGGTCTTTTCCGACCCAAACTATTCTATGATTCTCTGAATCTGTATCTTATCTTCCTTGAGTGGAGAGCTATCAAATATGCACTAAAGGCATTTAAATACAGGGTATTATGGTATGAGGTGGATGAGTACATACTGCTGGCCTCTTCTATCCATGCATTGTACTGGAGCAACCTTAGCTAAGTTATTAGGAATAAAAAAAAGTGTTTAAAAATGCTCATTTACTGCAAGGAGAGGGAAAAAATAAAAGAAGAAAGAAAATATCAAGCTCACAGAAGTGTAGGGGGCTTTGTAAACTTGATTTAGTCAACACTATGAGTTGCTTGATATAAAATTGGAGGTGTTTCCTTGGGTCTCAGTGCACTAATGGGCTCCTTTGTCCAGGGTAATTTCAGACATCAAAATAAGTGGTTTGAGGTACAAGTCAGCCTGGGCAAATGGGATTCTGTCATGTGGAAGTGGTGGCAGTGGCGTTCCAGTGAGAATGCGGCCATCTCAAGTTATGTGTCTCATTAAAGGGTATCTGAAACTCTGCACCTCCACAACTGTTAATTCTTAGTGACTATTATCATGTTTGGCAGGAGAGAGATTTGGAGAGTTGCACCAGGAAAAAGCTCTTCAAAGTCCAAATTGGTATTTCTGCTGTGCAGAAGGCCACACTGTGCAAGGATGAGCTTGTGTGTCTCATCCTTGGAGCTGAGACCACATGTGCCACTGCCACCCATACCACAGCACCTGCAGCTGCATGGCATAAGCAGCATCAGGAGGCAATCCCAGTTCTGCTGATTTGGCTCTGTTCTTTTGGGCATCCTCTTTCATAAGCCAAGCCAGAAGAAGAGGGAGAGAAATGAGGTGGTGAGTGGTTTTTTTTCCCCTTGACAGCAGAGACATCTTTATTACTCTTCCTATATGTTCTCAGCTGACTCACGTTAGTATCCCCAAGTATGTTGCATGAATAAAAGCCATGCACTACAATGAATTATTAGCTCTTTTTCTTTTCCTAAGCAAAATCAAGATTTCTATCCCTTTCTTTTCCTTCCCTTCCCTTCCCACATCCTTCTCCTTTCATCTTTTGAAGATAGGCCCATATAAGAAATAAAGGGCAGCCATCCAGGAATAATGAGACAAAGATGATAATGTAAACCTCAGGATAAGAGTTGGCTGTTGCAGGCAGGCTTTTTGCATTTGCAGTGCTGTATATGCCAATAGAAAGAAACATGACCTGTCAAGCATGTAGAGCCATCCAAGATATATTAAAAGAACATGCATCAGCTGAATAGAAGACACAGACACGCACCTAAGCCTACATCCAGGTGCTAAAAGCCAAGCACCCCAGCCCCCAGAGGAGCTGAGCATCTATAGGTAAGCCCAAAGTTGATAAATACTGTCCCAAATTTTTTTGGTGTTTGTGTTTTTCAAGCCTCCTCATAAAATCAGAAATACAGGACTTTGTAGCTCATTTTATTCTCTTTTCCTTACATCAGAACCTCAGCGACCCAATTTACTCTTTGCTCCATTATCTTGCTCTGACTTTATGAGTTCCATTAAATTTTTACCAAAGTGAAATAATTGCCTGACTTTTTGTCTGCATTCAGTTCATTGTTGTTTTAGTCTCCAGTGTCTGAAGGATGCTGAGATTGAAAGATCCAGATGAATCTAAGGAGTTAAGGGCTGGAAGAGTCTATTGTTCTGCTTCAACATTTAATGAGTTCTTACCCAATCTATTACTTTGCCTCATCTCCTCATTCCTATCAGCAGAAGAGTAGCACCACGTGGCTGCAAATAATCAGGTCCTGCTCCTAAAGCCCATAATGAGTTCATCCCAATGCAAAAGAAATGTTATCTCTAATGTGTTAAAAAGCCAAATTGCTGCCTACCTTTGAAGTCCTGTAAAGTCCCAATCAACAGTATTGAGGAAATGAATCACTTGTGAGGCCACACTTTGAACACCAAGCTGTTATTATTAGAGTAGGGAAGCAGAGTTGAAGATAAAGTTTGATTCAACACAACGGAAAAACACTGTAGGGTGGGAGAGAGGCCTGCCTGCTAGATAGGTAATGCCAAGTTTGATGAGAAAACTCTCTCTGTTTCCTCCCCCTTGAAATCCAAGAGCACATTTTCCAGGTCAAGTGGAAAGAAACAAGTGTAAGCTGTCACTCAACTCTTGAGGAGAGGAGACCTCCCTTTTCCAAATGCAATTACACAGAGGCAACCTGCAGTGCTCACCAATATTGTTTTACACAGTATGAGACATTTCCACCTCTAGGCTACATGCAAACAGAATAACCAGGCTGGCTGGCCTGGTTCTGACCCAGATTTTCCTCTCTTAGCTTTGAATGAGTTCCCTTTGCAAGAGGTCCTTTAGAAAAAGATCATTTTAATTTCATTACATGCTTCCTCCTCTTGATAGCTAAAGAGAGCAAAGTCACCCTGACTTTATTTGCCCTCCTCAAGAGCAAATGAGCCCCTCAGGTTTGGAGGGCCTATGCATTAGCTTTCGGCAGACAGATGCAGGCTGTGCTTTACTAAGATGTGAATTCTGCAGAGCAAATCTTCTTTGGTATTCAAAGCAAGCATGGAGTGGGGAAAGCAGAGTATTCTTCCCTCTTAGCACTCAGTACCCATGGGCAGGCAGGGCATACAGATTTGTAATGTCCCTTTTCCACTCATCTCCCTGCCCTGGAGGCAGAGTTTCTCAAATGAAGGGGAAGAGAAAGGGTTGTCTTTTACTTGTAATACACAGAACTCCAACTGAACCTCAGACCAGAGCTCTGAAAGGGTAATATTGAACTTGATGCATAAACTACAACACCCAAAATAATGTAGACAAATACATTAGCTAAACAACTTCTTCTGAATAGGTTGCAAACCTTGGCTACATTCACTCTGGATTCCAATAGCCTCACCTCCTCAGCTGGCTGCAGCAGTGCTGTTGAGGGAAAAATGCCAAGCAGAGTTTTACCAACTGCTTTACCACTTTCCAGTCTACTTATAAATACAAGGCCGGCACCAAGGTCATGGATACACTGGCTGAGATCAAGGACATTCTCAAAACCCCTGACCTACAGCATGAACTTGCCACAGAGTCCAGGATTTGGACCAAATTCCTGTGATCAGAGTCGAAGGTAGGAAGTGAGAATTGACCAATGAGCAATGCAAAACAACATCTTGTGCTGGGTGCTGGGGTGGGGCTACCCCACAATGGAAAAATCTAGCTTGGGGTCTGCTCACTATTTAAATCCCATTTTGTCACTTTTACTTTTTAGCAGGGCTTGGGTAGGAAATTGCAAGTGCAACTGCTCTGGAAAGCCCCAGGAGGAGAGCAGTGATGGATTCTTCCTACACCAAGATACCAACTTGCACCATGTTGTTCCAGTTACAAACATCACATCAGAAGAAACCCTGCTGCTCTGAACAGCTGGCTTTTCAACAGACACTGTGTCAGCTCCTCTGTTTCTGACAGGTTGAACATCTGCTTTTGCTGATGCCTGAGCAAGAAAACACTTGTTTCATAGATCTCAAAACACTGCTGTCTGTTAGACAGGAAGGCCCCTCTGCGGTGCAGAACACATGGATATTCTCTCCTCTGGCTAAAATATATTATTTATTCACCTGATTTCCACTTTGGCTGGATAAAGCAGATTTCCTACCCACCCCCCCCCCCCCCCCCCCCTTTTTTTTTTACTCTGTGTGTTCTCTTTTCTCTCATGCACTCAGTCACAGTCATGTCTTTCTCACCCAAGGGTAATTGAATCTCCAAAGCACACCACCACTATCAGCATTAAATCTTCCCTGACATATATACACTTTATTGAACTGTATTAAAACACATTGTTGCTTCACAGAAGTCATGGGGAAAAAAAAAAGAACAACCCAACATCTCCTTGGAAAGCTACATTTTGTTCCAAGAAACCCAAAAGTCTGCTTTGAAGAGCCCAGAGCAAATGGTAGCAGTGTCTCATTTTACTGGATATAAAGAGATTTTCACTAAGCCTGGGAAGATGCACAGGAAATGGAAATTCAATTTTCCCCATACTGATTTAATGTCTACAGGAACAAAGAAAAGGAGGAAGAAGAAATAGGTGACATCCAAAATAAGACCAGAAAGATATTGTAGGTCACCAAAGCCATATCAGTACTGCGTTTCACAGCTCCAGTGGATGTTCCCTGTGAAAGGACCTGGAGTTTCAGAGTGGTTTGGTTTCATGCAACCCTTTCCAGCCCTTTAGGTCCACCTCTCTCACACATGTAGCTTTCCTAGAACCAACACCAAATATGTAGCAAGGTCTAAATAGTGCAGAAGAGTGGTATTATCTGATCTCTCAAACAGTGCCAGAGTCCAAGGGAAGAAACTGCTTTAGCCCATGGTTGTCAATCCCTAATTAGAAGCAAGGCACTGACCTGCAGCAGTGGATGACTGGCATTCAAGCCACTGTGCAACTAATAAAGTTTGAAAGGCCTGAAGGGTTTCTTTCCTCACTGGTTCTGCTGGGGCTGGCCATGTCAGGTGCTTATTGCACATCAGCTTCATCAGAAGTGATGTCCTGGGATCACACTTCTAGACTGGTGCAGAACAGCTGATCAAAACCACAAGAAAGAATCATGACAAAGTTTTTAGGATCTGGGTTTGGGACTCAGCTCATCTCCATTCCTGCACAGCAAGACTCACGTAAAGCCACCAAAAAAGGGATTTTATAGAGGAAGAGAAAACCATCCATTGTTGTTTGGGTTTGTCCTGGACAATCTCAGTGAAACCTGCTCCTTCTGATGCTCCACAGTGGTGCACATACCAACAGTTGTATTCTTTCCTTTCTGCAAGGCCATCTTAAAGACACAGTGAGTTCTGTTGTAACCAGATTACTTTTTCTTTCCTTTAGAAAACCATAAATAGTAACATGTAATAAAATGCTCCACTTGAGAACATGCAGAAATTTTACAGACATGAACAACCAAAGAGAAGAGAAAAAGAAAGTGAGCTGAATTAATTACTGATCTCTGGTGACTGCAACAGCTTCCTACTTAAATGTGGGGAAAGGGATTGTCAAAGGACCCCAACTCTTGCTGAACATTACTGGGAGCACTTTTCCCCCTGCCTGGTTTTGGGAAAATAAAAGAGGAGAAATTTAAGCAAGGTGTAAGGAAGAGTGTGGGTGGTGAGATACTGGCCCAGGTTGCCCACAGAGGTGGTAGTTGCCCCATCCCTGTAACCATTCCAAGGTTGGATGGGGCTCTGAGTAACCTGATCTCATGGAAGATCTGACCTGCTGAGTGCAGGTGTGCTGGACACGATGACCTTTAAAGGTCCCTTCCAATCCAAACCATTCTGTGATTCTCCTAGAAGGCGAATTGCTCTATCGCAGGCAGAGATGGACATCACCTAACTGTAGGCATAGCAATTGTCCCTGCCCTGGTGCATCTCCCAGGGGCAGTGGGATGAGTGTGTGACACATAGTGTAGTTGTAGTCACCTTCCATGAGGGTGCTGTGACATGAGTGAGTGTTCAGATACTTTAGGAATGCGAGACACTTACTTGTGAAGGCTTCAGCTGCCTTTGCCTCAAGCACTGCAACTGATACAAAAGAAAATATTACTTTTGTTTTACTAATCTTCTGTAGACTTGGTAAAAGAGATAATATGTTCCATTAAGCTCCAGTTAGTTAATTACTAGTTAGGAAATCCAATATATTCTCAGGGTTATTTTCCAGTTGTCATTTTGCAAGAGAATTTTGCTTTGACGTCATTGAGAGGCAAAAAACACTCTGTGGACAAAAGAAACCACAAATAGAGGAAAATACATCAATATTGTTTTTCTTATAGCCTGCCACTCATTGGCTGGGATTTTTTGCAATATTGTGAGCCTGCCTCTGGCAAAGCTCTGCTTTCAACCCTAATGTGTGTGATAATAGAAGACAGCTTACGGAGCCTTTCCTGGAAAAGTTTTGCAGACCTTGCAAGTCCTTTAGGGCTATCAGCAGGGAGGGTCAGCACTGACCTAGGTCTCAAGGAAGAGTCTTCATTGGGGAAAAAAAAATTGTATACACATGTATGGTTTCCTCTTGTCATTCAAGACTATTGCTTCATTATTTTTTCCTTAAATTCATAGATCCATGGAATGGTTTGGGTTGGATGGGATCTTAAAGATCTTCTGCTTCCAAGCCCCTTTCCACAGCCAGGGACAAGCCAACACCGCCATGGCCACCAAACCATGTCCCTAAGTGCCATGGCCACATGTTTCCTGAACACCTCCAGGGATGGAGACTCCACTGCTTCCCTGGGCAGACTATTCCAATGCCTGACCAGTCTTGTGGTGAAGAAATTGTTCCTAATATCCAATCTGAACCTCCCCTGGTGGAACTTGAGGCCATTTCCTCTCATTGTATTACTTAGTACATGGTAGTAGAGACCAGCCTCCACCTGACTCCAGCCTCCTTTCAGGGAGCTGTAGAGAGCCAGGTCTCCTTTCAGCCTCTTTCTCTCCAATTCTGTTGCATTCCCACCCAGGTGTTAACAAGTTAACAAGGAGATTAGTGTTACCAAGATGCCATACTTGGAATACAGAGATAATTGTGCTCATTAGTCACTGACTCATTATCAGTGTTAGGCTAATGGTTGGACTCAGCGATCATAAAGGGTTTTTTTTCCAATCTAGACAATTCTGTGATTAATATTAATTTGATCAGCTCCTGAATCTGTTGTCCTGCTTCAGCACTGGGGGGGGAAGAGAAAAAATAAAAAAAGGTTCACTATCAATTACAGATCAACTGAGTCACAGTCACAGTGTGGGGGGCATTGGAAGGGACCTCTGGATATCATCTAGTCCAACCCCTCTGCTAACACAGGCTCACCTAGAGCAGGCTGCACAAGAATATGTCCAGGTGGGTTTTGAAAGTCTCCAGAGAAAGAAACGTCACAGTCTCTGGGCAGCCTGTCCCAGTGCCCTGGCAGCCTCAAAATAAAGAATTTTCTCCCTAAGTTCAAGTAAAAACTTCTGTGTTCCACTGCCTCTTGTCCTATCACTGGGCACTGCTGACAAGAGCCCAGCCCCATCTTCTTGGCCCTCACCTTGCAGATTTGTACACATTTATAATGTCCCCTCTCAGTCTTCTCTTTTCCAGGAAAAAGAGCTCCAGGTGTCTCAGCCTCTTTTTGTAAGAGAGGTACTCCAGTCCCCTAATCATCTGTCGGTCTCTCTCCAATAGTTCTCTCTCTCTCAAACTGGGGCACCCACAACTTGACACAATACTCCAGATGTGGCCTCACCAGGGCAGAGTAGAGGGGAAGGAGAACCTCCTTTGACCTGCTGATCACACTTTTCCTCATGCACCCCAGGACACCATTGGCCTTCTTGGCCACAAAGACACATTGCTGGCTCATGGTGAATTCATTGACCACCAGGATTCCCAGGCCCTTCTCCACAGAGCTGCTTCTCAGCAGGTCAACCCCTCACCTGTACTGATGCAGGAGGTTATTTCTCCCCCACCTCCCTTGATTAACTGCTGTCAATTTCTTTAGATACAAACCCATCAAAGCAAAAATCAAAGCTCACAATCACTTGTTCTGTACACAGCACATGTTTGGGTATGGAAGTTCTGAGTGCAAAGGTTGCTACCAAAAAAACCCAAACCAAAACTTTTTCTGTTGGGTTCTGCCGAGCTGAAGTGGAAGTTCAATTGAAATGCTTAATGAAATGTTGGGGGATTTGTGTTGTGTTTTTGGTTTGGTTTGTTTGGTTTTTTTCCCCTCTGGAATTTTGTTTTGGAAGAAAATCTGAGGGAAAAAATTCTGACAATGTCAAAATATTCTGTTTTGACTATTTCAGAACACAATGTTTAGAGTTCCCTTTTCGAGATGGCTTTTGTTTTGCATTTTTTGGGTTTGTTATATTTTCTCTGATATTTTTATGCATTAAATATATTATATGATAGAAAGAAAAGCTAGAAAGCCATAATGAAAATAATTGGGGTTTATCTACAGAAAATATTCTCTGGATTCTTCCTGTGGAAAATTTGACTTGGGAGCTTTGCAGAGTCTCTGGGTTGTAACAAAGGATTCGATGCTGCATTGGCCTTGAAGGATGCAGTGGAGAGCAGGCAGCCACATTATCTTTCTTAATCCCTAAGGAGGACCCATCAATCACACACTTTCTAACATATATCCACCTTGGGTTAAAAACACCAAGAGCTGGGTTTTTTTTCAGTAAACTGAAGGACATTGGCACATGCACATCTCCTGCAAGCTGCCCTTTGCATCTCTGCCTTTCTCCATCAGATTCCTCCAGATTTATCAGCATCAGTGTCAAAAGATGAAGGAATGAAGAGAGTTCATGGACTAGTCTACATCCCATTATGGATCTGGTCTAATAGTTGTGTACAGGGACTCATTAGATTATGGTTAGACTTCATGATCCTAAGATCCTTTCCAACCAGGCAATTCTATGATTCTATGGTACTCTACATTACTCTAATTTTAATGTTTGTGATAGAGACCCAGGAGAAGATGTTTCCCTCCCAAGGCTGCAGCTGAGCTCTGTGCACCCAGCCACAGAGGCCATTACAATTAGAACAACTTTTCAAGGAGACTAAGCTTAGTCTCTTTTCACTTCTGCTTCTTGCTGCTCATTATTTTAAGGGTTAAACACCTACTTGGAGCATGATGATTGCAGAGAGGTTGTGTGGAGAGGCTGTGGGATTGCCATCCCTTTAGATACTCGAAACCCAACTGGACACAGTCCTGAGGGTCCCATTCTAGGTGACCATTCCTTGAGCAGTGGGACTGGGTGGTCCCTGGAGGTGTCAACCAGTCTTAGGCTCCTGTGACTCCATGGGATTGAGACAGCAAAGAAAGAGAGAAATCAATGGTGAACCATTTGTTGTAAACATGAACAAGTTGTGTGTTTCCTCTGCACAAATAGGGAAGTACTTTTTTATGCACTGACTGCCACAAAAGAATGAAGAAAGAAGGAACACTGACACTTCTCTTTTACAAGTTCAAATGCAGATGATTCTTCCAGGTAGGAAATGCGGAACCTCAGTTAAACTGCTTCCCCCAGTGCACAGCTGCCTGGTGAGCCTACTGTGAAGCTGATAAACCAGATGCTAGAACTCTCTGCAGTGAAAGAAGGTGTGTAAGAGTAATGAAAGTTTCTTCCTAATTAATTTTAAGCCTGGGGGAAAACAAACAAACAAACAAACAAGGCTTGTTCATGGAGGAGAAATTTTGTTTGCCATAATCTGTTTTGCTTACTTCACTCTGTGATGGTGGCTGCTGGAGGCATCTAGTAGGAAAGAAGGAGACTTCTCATCTGAAAGTTCTAGTATGAAGACATACTGGAGAAGGTAGTATAAAGGCATACTGGAGAAGAGTTTCAAACTCTTGCTGGAAAATTAAATAGATAACCTAGTGTGACCTTGCTCCTGCTCCCATCTCACAGTCCAAGAGGTCTCAGCAATCCCAATTGGGATCCACCACCTCGACCAGTGATGCCTTCAGAGACCTGCAGCACAGCTGACGGTCTTGCCCCAGGAGGACCTTTCAGATCCTGACCATTCCAGCACAAGGCTGGGGAGCAGCACCCTTGGCTGGACTATGGAAATTTGGAAGCTTCTTGCTATAATCTGTGGTTATGATTTTCAGCCCTGCCAGCAGTGCCGGGAATCAAACCACAGTCTCCTGAGTGCAAAGAGCCTTTAATGTAATCCGATAAAACCTTAACAGGCAGTCGTCTTCTTTTTATGGTAAATTAAGGGCCTCATTTACTCTGCAGTGGCCTCCTTGCCCTTTTCTTTAAGTCTCAATAAGAGCAAGGCAAAGAGGACAGGGAGGGGGGAACGGATCACAGATTCCCTCCCATCCAGCCACGTGGCTCATAGAACACAAACAAAATCCTGTTTTCCCAAGGTGTCTGATTTCCAGCTGGCACTTTTGGTACCTCACTTAGAGCACCTAGAAGCCATAAACAAGGCAAGCCATGAGGTTGCATGGTATGAACTCCAGTGCACCTACTCCACAGCAGTGTCCAAGTTTCCCTGTTTTGTTTCTTGGAAATGCAATCAGCTCTGAATCTTAGATTTCTCCCCTACTGGCAACAGCAAGCTCTTGCCTCAAACATCTTGACTGGAAAGGTTCCAGTGAAACTGTGCTTTCAGCTTGTCCTGGTTGTTTCCATGTGAAGTGCTCCCACTCACAGAGCAGTGTCCTTTCAGATGGAGACGCCTATGTGCTGTACTCTGTCCTGATAGCTCATGGCACTGATTACAGGTATCCGTTTCTTTATGGGATACAGATGGGCTACCCAGGGATGCTGCTGTTCCCCAGGTCCCTCTGCAGAGAGGATCTCTTTCCATAACTCTGGGGTAATTGATGGACTTCCTTCATCTTTTTGGCAGGCAGTCCTACACAAACTGATCCACACTCGCGAGGAGCTGTGCTCGTTTCACTGCAGCGAGTGGTGCAGGTTCATCCATCAACATTCAGCCACTGAACAGCTCAACCTTGTTCAAAGCCATCTCCTATCCTCTGGGGAATCCCTTTTGGTTTGGTTCTGTCTTTGCAGCACTCTCTGTTAACTCCTCTCTTTCAGCCTTGCCGCAGCAGGGGCTTTGCTATTGATCACTGTGCTGCTGCAAGGGGACTGAATGCTGAGGGTGGACTTTTTGGGAATTGTTGGTTTTCCCTCATTTATTCAGCTGTCACAGTCCAGTGTGGCAGTGGTGATGGGCACATCCAGAGCAAGGACTTTCCACTTGGCAATAGCTGCCACTTCTGTGGACCTGTATTAGGGCTTGGGAAAACTTGCCATGCTCCACTGTGAACGATGTTTAAACACTTAGGGCTTAATTTGTTCATCTGAAACACCTCAATCACCTTCCCGGCTTCTCTTCTTGCTATCTGGAGTACAAACTTGAGTGGAGCTCATTATCTGCATTAATAGCAAGGCTGTGGCAGAAAAGAGGTAGGGAAATGCACAATATCCTCTGGGATTAACTGGTGCAGTCAGAATGAGCCATCTCTATGGCCTTGGACAGGAGATAGCAGCAAAAGAGAGCAGACATAAGAACCAAGAGAAAATAATCTCCAGCAAAGAGAACTATTGGACTAAGATCTCAGCAAAGCTTCTATTTGTCAGGTAGCAAGTAGATCTCACTCTGGGACTGGTTTTCAGTCCAGTTCCAAAAGGCAGAAGCAGTAAATAAAAGAAGGTGGTTCTGAAGAGCCCTTCAGACACCCTGAAATGCTGAAAGCACCAACAGTTTTGAGTAAAGGCATCTTGATTTATGATTTCCTTTCAAAAAACCTGCAGATCTTGGTTATTCCTGGGATCTATTTAAAAATAAACCCAAACAACCAACCTTGAAGGTGTTTTTGTCAAATATTTTCATTCCTTTTCCGAAGGAAATAGTTGGGTTTATAACTGCAGATGCCTCTTCATGAGCTGTTCAAGAAAAATCCCATGATTTTTCCATTCATTAGGCAAATCCAGACTCCCTTTTTGCATCCACAGTAAGGTGTTGCCATTGTAAAACTGGGACAGTGGTGTTTGTGTTTTTATGGTCTGCTCATAATTAGCAAGTTTCTTGGATGTCCCTCTGGTTACTAATTAAAAAGCAGCTGATACTCAGTGGAAACTTCAAGAACATTCTGGTTTAAGATTACTCTGCCAGTATATTCCACATTTCCTGCCTTTTACTATGACTAAGGGTTATTCTACGAAACTAAGCTCCTTACTCTTAAAGATGAAACCTGGTGCTTCCACATGCTCCCCAGCTGAAATTGTCATGGCATGATGACATCAAGGCATAACCTAGAGCAGCTAGGTCTGATGCTACACTCATAGGGTGTGATCTCATGTGGGAAATGAACAGCAGGAGCAAATGAAATCTGAAATTCAGTGCAGCAGACAGAAGAACCCAATAAAAAGAACTATGAAAAGCATAGAAAAGCTAAGCAAAAATAACATCTTCTAAGGTGCCCCATGAGCAGGTGTTGAGAGGGCACTTTCACTGGTTAGATCTGCTGGTGGACCTTCACAGATGCAAAAGCCTTTCTGTGTCTCTGCCATGGACTCCTTTCCATGCTGCTTCCACAGTGCATGCACGAGGAGGTCAGTGCGTGGTTTTTTCTGCACTCAGGACATCTTCATGCATTAAAGTAAAGCAAACTATCCAGGAAAGGAAAATATACCTCTAAAAACACCCTGCACCTGGCAAGCATGCTACAATTCTATCAAGTAATGGTTTGGGGTTTTTTTGCATTCCCTTATATGTAAGAATTCATCTGGGACAGGGAGAGTGTTTCCACCGTACAGGACAAGGGCTGATGGTTTGAATCTAAACCAAGGAGATTTAGACTAGAGATAAAGAATAATTTTTTTACATTTGAGAGTGATCAGACACTGACCCAGGTTTCCCAAAGAGCTGGTAGCTTCCCCATCCCTGGAACCATTCCAGGTCAGGTTGTTTGGGGCTCTGAGCAATCTGCTTTAGTTGAAGATGTCCCTGCTGACTCTAGTGGGGAGTTGGACCAGACAACCCTTAAAAGTGCTTTCCAAGCCCAACCATTCTGATTCCATGACTGTATGATGCAGGTGCCTCTCGTTTTCCATTCAGATCAACCCTGTACACTTCAGCACAAGCCCAAGTTCTGCAAGATACTATGAACTCCCATACCTCATGGATTTCCACAGAGCTGAGACTGGCCTGCTCCTCACCAAATGTCCATGGTCAACAGCAGCTGAAGACACTTATGGCTCATGCAGACCTTTGCAGGACTATTGGAGCCAGAGGAAATGAGTCTCTAGGGAAGCTTTTTTTGATATTGCAAGTTGGTTTTCACACCTTTAACTCCAGGTCTGCTATGCAAATCTGACAAAAGTTGTTCACCCCCAAATTCCAAGTTGCTGGAGAGGATCCCTGTTTGGATAGAAACTAGTAAAATTTGTCATAAAGTTGGATCTCTTCCATAGAAACACTTACACGTGAATAAGAGGAGGCCTGTTAAATCCATCTGTGTGTAGCGTGGGGAATTTTTGCTTTCTACTCTGCCTATGTTCAGGCTTCATGGCTTCATTGCCTGCCAAAACAGGGCGGGGAGGGAGGGGGGGAATAATAAAACACACTACCCCCAGAAAAGCCCTGTGATCACCCAGAATCTTTGGGCTGGAAGATAATTGTGAATTAAATGAAGAACCTTACATTTACTAAAGACTGGCAGATACTGCATCAGAGCCTTCCGGCTTTTCTCTCCCAGCGGATTATTCACTGCTCATCAGCTGCTGTTATTTCCAGGTTGCATGTGATATAAAATTGCTCCAATCTGGTATTATTGTCACCTTTTAGCTTTGCACTTCTCTCACAAATTACCTCTTTTAGTTTGATTTATCTGTCTGACAGACATCAAAGGTAGGGAGAAAGCAAGACGCAGGCAGAGAGTTTGTTTTTCCCAGTAGCTGATGAATTTCAGGCTTGAGAAGGGATCACTGTGGGCATGAACTCAACTTTCTCTATGGTTCAGAGCAGAAAGCCTGCCTTCTCAAGAAAGATTCTGAGCTGCTAAAGCATGTCCAGAGATGGGCAGCAAAACTGGTCAAGAATCTAGAGAACAGGTCTGGTGAGGAGCAGCTGAGCGAAGTGGGGTTGTTTACACTGGGGAAGAGGCTGAGGGGAGACCTCATTACACTCTACAACTCCCTGAGAGTAGGTTAGAGTGTGGTGGGGATTGGTCTTTTCTGTGAGTGACAGAATGAGAGGAAATGGCCTGAAATTGTGCCACAGAAGGTTTAGATTCAAGATTAGGAAAAAATTCTTTATGGAAAGAGTGGTCAGGCATTGGAACAGGCTGCCCAGGGAGGTGGTGGAGTCACCAACCATGGAGGTCCTCAAGAAATGTGTGGACATGACACTTTGGGAGATGGTTTAATGACCGCGGTAGTGTTGGGTTGATGGTTGGACTCAGTCACCTTAGAGGTGGACTCTCCTCAAGATCAACAGATGTTTTTGGAAGTAGGACCATCTTCCATGGGCCTGACAGAACAACTATGACGGAATTTTGAGAGACTTCTCTTTCTATTTTTCTTCCTCCTACACTTCACTTCTTTTTCTGTGTTGCTCCCTCCTGCAGCTAGTTCTGGACTCACTGGTGTTGCTGTTACTGATTCTGGCCATGCTCCTTTGCAGGAGACCATTCCCTTGGGAGTTGCTGAGTGTAAACACAATCTTGCAAAATAGAGTATGTGCTTGCAGAAGGTCTGAGGAATAGTAGAGAAAAGGGGAGTTGCTCAAAGCACATCAGATGAAAGAGTTCGTATTAACAGCAAAGAGTGTCTCAAGAACTGTGGCTACAAGATTGCAGCTTCTCAGGCTGCTGGAGCAGTTAATGAGTGAGAAAATAAATACTAGATGGAGAGAATGAGCCCTGAAGAGCAGATTGGAGTCTTATGCAAAACTTAAGTACTGCATTGAGCATCCCACTGTGACATTTCCTGTCTTACAGGTTAATGAAATATCAGTACCTGCCTTGTATCAGCTCTTCAGGGAGGCATATCCCAAATTCACATCCCCAGGTTGCTGCTAAACAGGGACAAGACTCAGAAGAAGTGGCTCAAGACAGACCAAAACCCCATCCAGCTTGGATTTTCTGCTTGCTACATCAAGGCTGTGCAACATAGGCACTCAGAAAACATCTCCCCTTCCCACCTGCAAGGGCAAAGTTTGTTTTCTTCACCTTTGCAAACACTTTCAGAGGCTGCTTAAAAACAAAACCCAGGTTCTGCAAAGAAAACAGGTGTCAGCTCATTAATGCCTCAGCACATGGCTTTTACAGCAAGTAAAAGGGACAATGAACACATGGGATCTGAGAGTGCATTGTTCCTTATATTTTTATATCAATAAACACTGAGTCAACCTGCAAAAACATAATCCAAAGACAATAAAGGGAAGTACAGAGGGATCTCATGGTCTTTGCTGACTTTTGTTTTGTTTGGGATCCCAAAACACTGTGAAAGATATCTCCACCAGCTTGTCCTATGCCTGCAAAGTATGGACAAGAGTCCTGTGCAAGAGCTGAAAAATCCTGCAGAGCCTCTGCCTCCTGATGCAGAGATCTCCAAGCACTGCAGAATAAGAGCTAATCGCTTCAAGTTTGCACACAGAGTTGATTTTTCTCCTAGCTATAGCTTCCTTCAGAGAATGAAAAAGTGCCATATTTTTCTCATTTGTCTTTTTCTTTCCCACCAAATGCTGCATTTCATAACATTTGAAATGTCGGTAAAACGTATTTCCGATTCTTAAAGGGGACCATGCATGAAATCAGCTCCAAAAGGGGCCAGCAATGCTCATAACTAATAAACATCAAAGGGGAACATTCTTCTTCTTGCAGAGCTTGCTGTAAAAAGCACCAAAATCCCCACTTCAAAGTGGATTTGCCCTGCTGCAGCGATGGGTGTTAGGAACCGGGGATTTGACAAAACACAACAGAAAATACCTTTAAAAACACTGTGCAGCCAACACGTGCTGAGACAAAGGTGATGAGATCTCAAGCTTCATGCTCTGATCTCTTTTGCAGGGAACCAGGAAAGACGTCCAGACCTGTGAGATCAGGAGATGGTTTGAAGATCATCTCTGCAAGGTGCAGATTATTGGCAGGAGGAAGGAGCCAGGTGTCCGTGGGCAGCGGTGTTCTGGTCCAGCATGGCAAATCCTTCCTTGCCAAAGCAGTACTTGATGAGAAAACTATTCTACACCCCACGTCAGTGGGAATTTCTTGTTGTTCTCACTGACACCAGGATATTACCTTACATGTCCTAAAACTTATGAAAAATCATTAGAAGTTTTCTCATTTAAAAAAAAAATGACAAAGGCAAAGCTTTTCCTATAGGCATTATTGGCTTGTGCTGTGTGAAACCCACGCTGCTGGGATTTAAACTTCATCCCTTAATAGCCCTCATTTGAGCTCATATCCACACATATTCCCACGAGGCTTAGGATGATGACTCGACTCCCCAGTCAAGATTAATTACATGGCTTTGAGAGGAGGTTTTTTTGGTGGCAACAAGTCCTGGACAAGAGGTAGATGATGGTGCATAGTCAGAGCAGAGTCTCTCACAACACCTTTTACTGCAGACCTCAGCTGAAGCAGGGGCAGGGCCTGGCTCTAGCAGATACCCACCAGCATACTAAGCCAGGACCATCTGTCCACAGATGGAGGCAAAGTTCTCTGTCCCCTCCAACACACACAAGAGGTGTCAGTGTGTGCTAAACAGCAGCTGTGGATGCAGTCAGCTCTCCCATCAAGCCCCCAGGGCATTGTTCTTCACCCATGAGAAGACAGCTCATGCCTCTCCCCACACCTTGTCCAAGCAGATGTAAGGAAGCCAGTGCCTTGGTGATGGGAAGGAAGGGAATATTTACAAGGGCTTGTAGTGATAGGATGAGAGGGAATGGATTGAGGCTTGAAGAAAGAAGATTCAGACTGGATTTTAGAAAGAAATTCTTTACAGTGAGGGTGCTGAGACACTGGAACAGGTTGCCAGGGCAGCCATGGAAGCCTGCTCTGCAGATGTGTTTGAGGCCAGGCTGGATGAGGCCTTAAGCAACCTAAGCCAGTGGAAGGTGTAACTGCCAGTGCCAGGGGGGTTGGAACTGGATGATCTTGAAGGTCCCTTCCAACCCAAACCATTCTATGAATCTATGAGTGCTCATCTCTGGCTGGGCTGAGGGCAGCAGGGCTTCAGGTCTCTGCTCTCCAAAACCTGCTAAAACAGAGCCCTCAGCCTGACTGCAACAAATGATTATCTGTTCTTATTTTTACCTGCTGTTCCATGAAAAGTGACTCCTTTCTTTTCCTTCATTTCCACAAACATCCCACTCCAATCTCTCTACAGCTCTCCCTTTTTTTAATTTTTATTTTTTCTTAGCTACCACATAACAAAAATGTTTCTCTTCTATTAATTTTGTTACTCGGGCAAAGCAAACCATCGCTCCTCAGTACGTCGTATAAAAGCCAGAAATGGAGTGACTCAGGCAGGCAGGATTTTATTTAAACCATTTGTCCTGTGGTCAGAGTAGATTAAAGGCAGATCAGGTTGCCCTCAGAGCAACGCTGGGACAGTGAGAGTGAGAGATGTTGGCACTTGCTCCTCAAACCACATGCAGCTCGCGTGACTGCGGCTTCCTCCAGCCTCTCTTTGCCTTCTGCAAATGCATCTCCATGTGGGAGCACCTGCATGCATGGGGGTAGGAGGGGACCAGCTTGTCCCTGGCCACCAGGACATTGGGTGTACAGTACCCCCAGGATGGCCAGTGCACACCAGGGATGGGCTGATCAGGAGGAGCAGGTGTGGGGAAAGCTTGTTTAGCGTTTCCTTGCCCACATACCAAAGGTGTACCTGCTGCTGAGGTTTTTACCCTACCCAAAGTTTCTCAGCAGCAGAATGGTTCTGAGAACACAGGGTGAGTACATCAAAGGTTTTGAGGTGAAAATCCAAAGCCTCCACAGAAGATCTGAGATAAAATACATGTGATAAACTGGCTGTTGTCTGCAGAGCTGTCCCTGCTGGACCACAACATTTGCAGAAGATCCAGGCATCTTTTAACTGATTCTGATAGCTGCTGCTAGTGTCGCCACCAGGCACTTGGTGCAGACTTGGGGCGAGGTGAAAAATGGTAAAACACAAGCCCATTGGATGATCTTCAGGCCATGGTTTCACAACTTGAAGTGGTCAGGAGTGGTAGTGGGTCCTCTCCTCAGGCCAGCTGTATCTGCTCACACTCCTACTACCCCAAATATGGCTCACTCTCGGGTCAGCACAGCCAGCCAGATTGGGAACTGATCTGGTTTTAAAATAACCCAGCAGCAAAATAACATTTGGGTTAATTGTGAGGAGCATCCTTTCCCTGATCTGGCTTTTGGCACGTGCTAGCTGCAGAGGAACAGGAGCTGCAAGGTGGGGGAGGGAACCAGCAAGAGAAACACATCGAGCTAGTCTCACCGCCGGTACCTACAGCCTCCCAGAGCTCCAGGAACATTAACCATTTATTTAGAGACATAATTTAGGGCTTTATTAGTTCTAAGCAAAGTATTTACAAAGCTAAGTCTTTCTCCACTTTGACAGCAGATGGCCAAGGTATTCTTTTGGCTCTCATCAAAACACAAAGCATAAATACACAAAAGTGTTGTAAAAAGGGGGAGTAAACACAAACTTGCAGGGTGAACTGCTGCAGACTGTCCTTTCCAGGGCTACAAAGGACATTTCTTGGAGCTTATATATATACACACATGTACATATTTATGTGTATATACATCTCCACAGAATCACTACGGTTGGAAAAGACTTTCAAGACCAACTGCAGTAAGGCAAATCTAGGTATAGACATCAGGAGGAAGTTCTTTGTAAAGAGAGTAGTGAAATACTGTAACCACTGATGTGGTTGAGACCCCATCCCTGCAGTCATTTAAGGTTAAACATGATGGGACCCTGAGCAACCTGATTGTGACCGTTTGACGGTCACACTGATCTAGTTGGAGGAGTCCCTGCTCACTGCAATGGGACTGGACAAGATTGTCTTCAAAGGTTCCTTCCAACTGGATTCATTTTGTGATCAGGTCCAACCATTATCTAACTCTACTGCACTACTACAGCATATCATCAAGCATCATATCTAGATGGCTTTTAAATATATTCAGGGATGGGGATTCAACCCTTTCCCTGGGCAACCTGTCCCATGATTGAGAAGCCTTTCTGTATAGAAGTTTGTCCTAATACACCTCTATATATTCTCCATATACATCTCCACCTATCTAGGTAGCACATGGAAGGCTAGTTCACTAAGTCCAAGCCATGCACCATAGATTCATCTAAACCTTTTTCTCCCCAATTTATCATTCCAGCAACTCACATAAACAATAAATTCCTTCATATATATATATGATTGATATATATATATATATATAGAGATATATATATATATACACATATATATCTTTGATTCCCGGCCACATCTTTCAGAATCCACCCTTTAGACCCAGGTGAAGAGGGTTGCAGTCTGGGATGCATTCTGCTGATGTCCAATGGAGTCATTATCCTAATCCCCTGAGAAACAAAGCCTGGCAGCCTTGTCTGGATTTTTATTACGGATTACAACTCTTGTGATCAGTTAATCCAAGAAATTACTCAGTCCTTCCAGCTTGCAAAGTCAAAACTATGATTGTTCTTCAAAGAATGCAAACTTGTATGAATTAATCTCTTCATCTAGGGATATAAGGGCTCTTTACTAATTTTATACACAAACATTGCCATGTGTGGGCTCCATAAATCTGTCTCACCCAGTTACTTGTTACTTTCTCCAGATGCTTTGAACTTCTACAAAAAAAAAAGTTGCTTAACCCAAAAAAGCACAGCTGCCACATGTTGTAATTTCCTCTTTGGGGGCATCTGTTACTGTCTTTACAAAAGTTTTGCCAACTTTTTTTTTTCCCTCCCCCCTCTATTTGTTGTATTTCTCAGTATCTTTCTTTCATTTTAGCCCAGAAAACAAAGCTGCTCCTTACTGTGTTTTCAGCACTTTCCCAACACCCTGAAGGATACAGTTGGATAAACTCAGGTTACATTCAGCACTTAGTACAGAAATTAAGTTTCCCAGCCCTTTGAACTCTATTTTTTTTTTTTTTTTTTTGGACATATTTTGCAGTGCTTATGGACTGCTTGACTTTTTGTCTGACCAACAGTGGTGTCAAATTCAGGGAAGGGCTGGGGGGAGGGGGGGGGGGGGGGGTATGGAGAAAGAGGGAGGGAAAACTTCTGTAAGGCAATACATTACAAAAAAAAGATTAAAAGGTCATGGTGTGAACTTTACCTTTATGTTCTACAGCCCAAATGTTTCCCCTTCTGCTTGTGAATGCCTCTCCTGACTTCAAAGGTGTTATTTTGGAAGAAGGTGAGTAGGGCTTGGCCCATATTCCTGACGACAAACACTGACATTCCTTGGGTGACCTCTCAGCCCAACACATCAAAAGTTTTGCTTAAGTTGCACCTACAAAATATGCCTGCAGAGGCACAAACAGCTTCTCCATTGTAAAATGAGCAGGGACATGCCAAAATATATACAGCAGCAAGCAGAAGGCCATGAAGATCTTTCCTCTCTGAAGAAGGAATTTTGTGAGATGGAAATAAGTGAAATTTAGACTGGAGTAATGTGCACCACAAAGCATTTTTTGGGCCCCCCTACACCAAGAAGCAGCCATCTGGAAAATGCCCAGCTGTGTCCCACTGTGGTGGGGTCTGACATTTGACATGGGAATGGAAACAATAATGCAGTCCTGATGCCATTATGGTCTGTAATGCACATCAGGGGTGCTGGAGGAGTTGGGGTGGTGCACTGGAGGAATGCTGCATCTGTCTGAAACCACTACCTTGAAAAAAATAGCCAGAAGATTGTGTGCAATACAAACAACTTGCAGCAGTGTTCCTGGTTACAGCTGTGTCCCCACCATCACTGACCTGATGCCCACTGGTGCTTGCAGACTGTCTCCTCTCCAACACTCGTCAGTGCAGGGGGCTGAGTGATGCTCCAGAGACCACCACTATGCCAATTCCAGCCCAGAAAACTTACTTTGGGGAAAATCAGCAAAGATTGGCAGGAAGGGCGGGGGAAGACCTTATTGCTTTCTACAACTACCTGAAGGGTGGTTGTAGCCAGGAGGGGGTTGGTCTCTTCTCCCAAGCAACCAGCACCAGAACAAGGGGACACAGCCTCAAGTTGCACTAGGGGAAGTTTAGGCTTGAGGTGAGGAGGAAGTTCTTCACTGAGAGAGTCTTTAGCCACTGGAATGGGCTGCAGAGTGCGGTGGTGGAGTCACCATCCCTGGGGGTGTTCAAGAGGGGATTGGATGTGGCACTTGGTGCCATAGTTTAGTCATGAGGTCTGCGGTGACAGGTTGGACCTGATGATCTTTGAGATCTCTTCCAACCTTAGTGATTCTGTGATTCTGAGATGTATCTCCAGTAACCACCACCTGCTCCCCAGCCTTCCTTTTCAGTGGCTCCTGCTCGTCCTCAGCCACCACGTGCAGAGGTGAGTCATGGTGGGTTTCCAAATGCTGCAGTGGTACAGACATAGGAGGCAAACAACCACACACCCACGCAGCAAATTGGCTCAGTTACTGTCTCTCTGCTGTAGTTTGCAGTAACAAAATGGTCTAAATAACCCTATCTGTCCCCAGATCTTGGGGGCATCGCTACCATTCAGCAAGAAAACACAGAGTAGTTCAAGGAGCTCAAGCAGGGATCTTGACTCATTGTTTGCTAACTATACTTGGGGATATGTTTTACTGTGTGGCCTTTTAAAGTTTATTTCTCTCCTGGCTAATATGAGGAGTGAGTGAATGATTTTATTTGGCAGATATTGCTCATTTCTCTTATTGTTGGTGGTTTTTTTTCCCTCTACTGGCCTTTTTTTATTTTTTTTTGGTTGTTGATTCTTTTTTAAACCACAGATAAAATTAGCTGAGTTTGAGCTTTGTTTTGCTTTCTACAGCTTAATTTTAAGTAGAAATGTTGTCATCGTTCCTCTCCCCTGAAGACAAGACACTGAGAGAGTAGTGTGAGTAAGCCAGAGCTTATCATCTCTTTCCTGCAGAGGAGATGCATCTCAGGTTGGTAATTCAGACAAATCATCAGCCTGAAAGTAAGAGTTTGACTTTTCCTCTTAACTTACTCTTAAAGAAATCTACGGTTTTCCATCATGGCCAGAGAAATTTTGGTCTAAAAGCTGGCATGATCCAACAGGAATTGTCTGCAACAAAAATATCAGGATGCTGAGTCTGCGTGATGCAGAAGGGGTAACCTTGGCTATGTGGCCCATCCCTCCTCCTCTTGCACACACCCACTGGAGCCACCATCCTACATCCAGCTTCCCAGCAGTTGCAGAAGATACAGAGGGATGGATCTAGACTGGGTGGAATCTGGATTGTCTTCAGCCTTCCTTGGTTTTATTGCACTGATTAGTAGCCGGGGCTTTTCTTATCTCCCCTCAAGGCTTTTGGGCATGATTTGGATTCTGTCTAACATTGCTGTTTACGGTTTAAGAAGTAATTAGCAAGAAGCACAAAAGGAATTATTAGACATCTCCGTGTCACATATGGTTGGCTACTTGCTTGTAATCCCAGGTTTAGTACCTGTGGTGGCTCTACTTTTGGAGCAGTGCAATGGACAGTCAGAATAGAATCATAGATTCATTGAATGGCTAGAATTTGGAAGGGAACTTAAAGCTCATCTAGTTCCAACTCAAATTCCATGGTCAGGGACACTTCCCACTAGATCAGGTTCCTCAAAGCCTCATCCAAGCTTGCCTTAAACACTTCCAGGGATGAGGCATCCAAAATTTCTCTGGGCAATCTTTTCTCATGCCTCACCACCCTCATAGTAAAGAACTTCTTCATCACGACCAATTTAAATCTCCTCTGCTCCAGTTTAAAGCCATCACCCCTCATCCTACCCCTTGTAAAATAATTCCTCCCCACCTTTCTTGTAGCCCCCTTCAGGTGCTGGAAAGCCACTATAAGGTCTCCCCAAGAGCCTTCTCTTCTCCAGACTGACCAGACCCAATTCCTGCAGCCTGTCCTTGTAAAGAGGTGCTCCAGCTGTCTGATCATCATTGTGGCCCTCCTCTGGTCGAGCTCCAACATAGCAGCAGGTCAGTTTTCCAAACACATCATTTTGTTGAATGCCAGCATGAAATTTGAAAAGGAAATGGGGGAAGAAAGGCCAACCTAAGCTCCAACAGCTCAGCACCTCCAAGAGTCAAGCCCTTCAGAAGCAATACCCTAGCAGTGCTCCCTGCTATCCTCCTCCTCTTTTAATGTTCTACTTGACTACAATTTGCAGAAGCAGGCTCGGCAAGATAATTAATCTCTGACTACAAAGTAGCTGCTGGAAGGCAGTGAGGTTGAGCAAAAATATGCCTTCTGGAAAGTGCTTTGTCTTCTCGTGTGCTGCTCTCCTATTATGTATTCTAATAACAGTGTAAAGGGGAAAACCATTTGGAAGGGTATGTTATTTCTTGGTGCTTCGTGTTGGAATTCATGTCACTGTAGAAGTTATTATTGTAATAAAAAGTAAAAATGAGTTCTCAAAATACACTACAGCAGATTGCTCAGGACAGCCTGTAAGCAGAGCCTTAATGCTAAGCACATGCATGGATCACTCTGAAGTCAAACCAAAGACTTCTGCTGTGAAGAGGGATGAATTTAAGTTAGATGTTTTCCTGACTCAGGACTCCAGGCTGGCCCTCTGGATAATATAAAAAGACAGACACAAACTCATGGGGGAAAAAAAAATCCTAATCAGATTAAATCAGTGGTAAATTCCCCTTCACCATAGTGCAGCCCAGACTTCAGCGCTGGCTTAGGACAGAGTAAATTACTGTATTTGTTTTTAGAAGCATTTCTGTGCTAGCTGTGAGGCCAAGCATGCATGTGGCATTGTGTTTGTACCCTCTTTGCCATTGCACAACGCCCATTTCAATAGGGATTAAACTCCATCTTTTGGTGGATTTCCCTCTTCTACAGGTATATGAAGGTCACTCCAGCCCCTCTTGCTCTGGTGATTAACAGAAGCCTTCTTCACTTCATTCAGGGTGAGTTTTTCCTTCTCCCATAATTTACTGCTCCCTCTATTACTTACAGGTTTATCTTGATGTTCTTGTGTGTCTTTTAGAGGGCTGAGCAAAACTATCCTCTCCTCTTTTCCTGCTATAGGAGGAATTGCATGTTCCACTTATCTGATAGATCTTCTCTGAACCTGTTCTAGTTTAAATTAATTTTTTTCTTGTCTGGAGTCACCAGAACCACAGTTTTTAGAGATGCCTTTGTCTAGACTCCTGCTGTGACAGGCATATTTCCTTATCTCTCCTGGAAATAATTGGGTGGATACAGCAAGAATTGAGTTTGCTTATTCATCAGCTCATGGTGTTGCTGTATCATTGTTATAGCATAGAAGTGCAATGCTCCATTTCCCCCTCTCTTCTTTCCCGATGATGAAATTGCTTCTCGACCTCAACTGTGTGATTTTTGACTGCTTGCAACTTATCAAGAAGATTTCCCAGCAGTGAAAAGCTGTGAGGAGCATGTCCTGCTGTGCAGGGACCTCAAGCAGAGAGGTCTGGTGCCACCTAGGCCAGGAAAGCTGCTCTGATAGACTCAGCAGGCAGCAGACACTGCTTTAATAAATGATGAAAACAAAAGAGTGGCCAGAGATACACAGATGCACCCATGCAAACTTAAATTAAATCATTTCGTTACTGAAGACTGTTAACTGTGGCCATGAAATAGTGATGCTGAGCAGATGCCTGCCAGCAGGAGTTCTTCTGCTTTTTGCTTTTCATTGTTCAACATAGGTGGCTGTGTAATGCTTCCGTAAGACGTGTAACGAGGCACCGCTGACCCACCCCTACCCATCTGGTGAGACCTGCCAAGACCACAGCTCTGCAAAATCCATAACCTGTCCCTGCTTTATCAGGAAAACACAGCAGGTAATAACCCACCCTACTGCCAGTTAACGTGATTCAAAGACGTATTGCTCATCCCTTCCACCTCTTTGGGGCGGTTGCTCCTCACAAGAGCTTATTCAGGCAAAAGCCAAGAGCACAGCAGCCTTCCTTCCTATGGTGCAGCTTCTCGGGATACTGAACAGAATTTTAGGAAAGCAAACCCACATCAGAGTGACGGAGGCAGAGAGCTGCCAAGTTATTATTGCAGCATTTTGTTATTATTCAATAGGAAGCATCCCAGACATCTCGACAAACAGGAGTCCCTCGTGGCTATCTGCGCAGTGTTTCTTGGACCTGTGACTCAGCACTTTCTCGACACGGCCACGGCGTTAACAAAATAAGGCTCAAAGAGGCAGCAAACAGCAGATGCAGCCCATCAGAATTGCTGGGTGAGCTTGTCAGGTCACCCTTGGTGTGTCCTGTGGTTATTTAGGCATACCAGCATTATCTAGACCTCTTGTGTTAGCAAAGGGGGTTGGACTAGATGATCTCCACAGGTCCCTTCCAAACCTTACCATCTATGATTCTATAATTCTGTGGTTCTATGATTCTATAATTCTATGACTCTATGAGTTTTTTTTTTTACTCAGTGGTTCTATGATTTTAATGATCCTGTGACTCTATAATTTTATGACTCTATGATTCTGTGAGATTCCATGATTCTATGATTCTACGATTCTATGATTCTATGACTATGATTTTATGATTTTGTGACTCTCTGATTCTATGGTTTTGTGGTTCTGTGATTCTATTCTAGGATTCTGTGACTATGGTTCTATGATTCTGTGATTCTATAACTCTATTACTCTGTGATTCTATAATTCTATTCTATGATTACATGATTCTGTGATTCTATAATTCTATTCTATGATTCTGTGATTCTGTGATTATGGTTCTATGATTCTGTGATTCTATAATTCTATTCTGTGATTCTGTGATTCTGTGATTCTATAATTCTATTCCATGATTCTAATCACAGAAGCCCCCAGATCTTTGGGCTTGTCCCTACCAACACATGTGCCCATCCCACTGTACAAAGAAAAGATGTCTCAGTGATGCTGGCTGAACCAGATGATGTATCTGCCTTAAAGGAAGACTCAACTCCTGCTTGTGCATTTCCCAACCTCCTCATGGTGGCCATATGAGGGATGAAAACTGGTTTCACACCAGCATTTGCTGACAGCAAAATATAATGAAAAACATTTCTATGAAACAATGTAGACCATGTACTAATTGGCATTTTATGTAACCACCCTGAAGATCATAAGATTTCAATTTAGCAAAGCTAATCAAGGCATCGATCACCTTCCCCTGCAGCCATGTGGTGCTCCATGTACAGCTGTGCTGCTGTCCTGCAGTTCCAAACCATGGGCCTGGGAGGATGTTCTCCTCTTGTCAAGCCCTTCAAAGCAAAATAAACACTGAGCACAGCAAGCCCAAAGGTGGTGGCTGGGAAACAGGTATTTTGGCTGAATCCCAAGAAGAGGAAAAAGAAAGAATTAAAATTCAGTCCAGTCCACTGAACCTGGCCACTGCTGGTGTGTCAGGAGCTGTTGGGAAGCCTGAAAGTCTCCTTAATCCTCTTCAAGAGTACCTTTGGACTTAACATCTTAGGTAAGGGACAGGTAGAAAGCAATGCTGGTCACCTTACTCAACCATCAATGTTTTCATCTCTTGAAGAGTCTGAGTCAGAATATTTGGTTCAATCTTGTGATGCAGATGATGTGAATTAATGAGACTTGGAGATGCTGCTCATTCAGTTTCCAAGAGAAAAGAAGAATTCCAGTTGCCTGGCAGGGGGTGGAACCATGGAATCATAGAATGGCTTAGGCTGGAAGGGACCTTATAGATCATCTACTCCAACCTTCCTACCATGGGCAGGGATGCCTCACAACTAGACTTGGCTGCTCAGAGGCAGAGAAAGGCAAATGCATAGGGACAGGAGGACATGGTTGTGGAGGACAGGAGGACAAAGCTGTGGAGGACAGGAGGACAAAACTGTGGAGGACAGAAGGACACAGATGGGTGGACACCTCAGTTATTTGTTCATCATGTTGCCCATGAGGCCATCTGAGCCACCATACCAAGCTCACCCAGCAATGAGCAGGTACCTCAAAGTGAGCTTCGAGCTGATCCTGTTCAAGTGTTGGTTCTCTGCTTTGAAAACCACAGACATTTTTAAATGTCTAAACTGTTCTCTCACTGGTTGGCAAGAACAGCAAGCTGTCAGCTCTGGGCCAGCTCCAGGGATGTGGTAGCTGAAGCAGCACACTCAGTGTGTGAGACCTGTTGAGCTAGTGCTCAGCAGACACCAGGCACCACCTATGTCTGAGCTCTGGATTGACCTCATGATCTGGATATGGAAATGTCTGTGTGCACTGTGACTTCTAACAAAGCTCAAGCCAGCTGAACATCTTGCTCCAGACCTGGAACTCATCTCAGTTTGTCTGCAAGATTAGCAAAAACTCATGATGGACCTCTTCTAGAAGTCTCCTCTTCTCTCCTCCTCCTCCTCTCCTCCTCTTACCAAATGTTTGCTAAGGAACCACACAGCAATTATGGACAGAAGGAGATGATTTCATGAGCTGGTCATGACCTGCCACAGCTCTTGTGTGTGTATGCAAAGAAAAATAGTTGCATCACACTCAATTTTTAAGCTTTTGAGTCATTTCTCTAACCATCATTTTTGGCACAGCATCTTGGACATTTTCTACCTTCACAGGTTGGGTCTTTTCTTTGCAGGAACCCCAAGTACTGTAAAAAAACTTGGTTTAAGTAGGAATCAGGAGTTGGAAAAAGCATCAGAGACACTTTGGGTCTGTTTTGCAGGCTGGGGAAGGCAATGTGGCAGTTTGATCCTGTTCACAGTTTCCACAAGCGTCCTTCTGTTCCTGCAATCACCCCCAGGCTTCTTCGCTCTCTGTCCTGAGAGTCAGAAGCTAAAAAGAAAACCCACAATGCAGAAAGTGTTGGTGGATTTCACTTCTGTTGACTTTGCAGAGCTCTGGCATGAGGCTGCTCCTCTCCACCTGCTGCAGACCTCCAAGAGACCACCAGCATCTCAAAGAGCCTGAAACCTCCACAGCTCCATTTTGCTTCCCTCCTCCACTCCCACACTGCTTCAGTGCAGGGCATAAAACTACAACCAGTCATGAAAGAGAAGCATTAAAATCACCCCCAAGAGTCACTTGCTGAAGCAGCAGGGAGGAGAAGGTGCTGGAGCAGGTCCTCAGCTGCTCTGCTCTGCTGGGAGGGTATGAGGGCCACTGGTGAGAAAGTAGGTCCAAGGTAACCAGAGTCAAAAACAAACCCACCACGTCCCTTGCCCGGGGTTGTTGTTTTCTGGTGTGAGGTTGCTCAGGAAGTTTGCAGCAGGATATGCTGATGACCTCTGCTCGGCCAAGAGCGTTAACACTTCGCTTACCTTTTCTCCCACAATAAACTGCACGTTTCCTCCCCCGGGATCTGCCTTCAGCTGCAGGTTTCCTGTGCTGGGGAGCAGCTTAACCCTTTGGGAGGTCCTACATCCCAGCCCCCCACCCTGAGCACTCCATGGGCTAGGGAGGCTGGGGTACATCCCATGAGCAGGTGGAAGAGTGCAAGTGGGGCCCCTTTGCTCTCCATCAGGGACACCAAAGACAGAGCAAGTCAGAATGGGGACAATGTGGAGGTGGCAGGGGTGCCATGGTGAGGTAAGGGGAAAGAAAGGAAAACACAGGAAAAGAGAAAAAGGAATGTATTCCTGTGTATTCCCTAGGTGATCCTACTTTGGTCCTACTGGGCTTGGACTCAATGTCCAGAGTTGCTTCCAAGCCCTACCGTTCTGTGGTTCTAAAAGGGAGGAAACCTACCTTGGTTGATATTTCCAGGCAGAAAGAGAGCAACCTTTCAGCTGAAGGAGGGAGAGAGATGGAAAGATCCAGGCCCATGGGGATAAGTTCATGTTAACTTGTTGTCTGAAGTCACCCAGAGGGCAACAGGTATGATGGGCATGAAAACAAGGCAGCCTTTAGCAGGAGCCTGAGGACTTCAGGGTGATGGGGAGAAGCTCCTGCATAGGGACCTTAACCAAAGCCAGAATGCTGAAGGGAGCTCACAGGGCTTTTTGTAACGTGGCAGAAGCAACACTGCAAATAGCATTTGGATAGCACTTACCAATAGCTACAGGGTACAGGAGTGGAGGGCATCTATCTCCAGGGCAGCCAGGCTGCTGGCGGGAGCTTGCCCAGCCAAGTTCCCAAAGTTAAGCAAACATGTTATTATCATCCAAACAGACTGGAAAATAGATCTGGGAACAAGTTGTATCGCTACAGTTGGACACTAATAATATCCTGGGGTGGCTGAGAAGCACCCCAAAGCCCAGAGGGGCTCAGCTTGTAGGAGACATGCAGTTCCCCACCCTCCCAGCCTGTCCAGTTGGATCCCTTTGGGATACTGCAGTAATTTGGCCTCACTGGCTGCCAGCAACGCTGAACTCACTCACCCATGCCTCAGATGAGTAAAGGAAGGAATAAATAATGAAAAACAAATCAACAAGTTATTTGTTTGAGGTTTGGGTGTTGGTTTTTGGTTTGGTTTATTGTTTGTTTGTTTGTTTGTTTTTAATTAAGTGGTTTTCAGTCAAGGAATAGCCAAAATTCAGGAGCTGTGTGGGGTGCTCTGCTAAATGCCATGACCATGGAGGCCAGAATATGGGATGATCCCTTCCAGAAATACCTGGAGGTTCTACCACATGGATGCAAAATAAAAGTTTGTTAGACAAAATAACCATCTTCATTGTGGGGAGTCCTGTGAAGGAGCATGAGAGACTCCTCAGGAAAGCCTCCACTTTGTCCCTAGAGGTGCTCCGTCCCATTTGCTCACAGGTACCTTGCAGCTTCTAAGAAGCTTTGGATAAAAACATTCAGAGCCTGGGAAGTGGGAATTGCATCCCACTTTGGGATGTTTGGGTTTGAATCCCAAACATACCCTGGAATGGAGCCAGGAAATATTCTTGCCCTCCAGCTCTGCAACGCTTGCCCTTGCTGGGTCCATCCAGGGCTGTATCACTGCAAGAAGATCCCCGGGGCTCTGATGACTCCTACTGTCTTGGGTTGATTGCATTCTGCAGCTGGAAGGGGGCCATGGGCACTGCAACAATGGCTTGAAAACAAGCTCTGGAAAGAGCGACTCACTTGCTGAGCCATTGAGGATGTTGTTTATATGTTAGATCCTGTTTTCTTCCTCCAGCAAAGTGCTTCTCCTCCCAGGTGCATCTCCCGCAGCTCCTCACCATGCTGGGGCAAGAAGCAGCTTCCTGCTGGTGTGACCCCACCAGGAGAGGCCAAACTCAGCTGGGAGCTACCCCCAACCCTAGAACAGGGCAATACCACCTTGGCCAGGTTAAAAAAAATGACCCAGCTGAGAGCCTGGGCTGGCTGACATTGCAAGGAGATATATAAACTTCTGCTCATCTCTGTGGTGGTGAAAGCAAGGCCTGGCTTGCACATGATACACACTGCTGTCTTGCCTGGATTATGGGGGTCCATGAGGAGCTCCAGACATCCTTCAGCCTCATCAGGGACTATGATAGCAACACTGATTGTCTTGGAAGCACAGGGTGGAAGGAGTCTCTACCACCACATGACCCTATGTGGGTCATCATTGCCTGGCCAGTGGTGGAATGCCCTCAGGAGCCAGCATCAGTGGTTGTAGATGTGCACAGAGTCTCTTGATGCTGTGGAGTGATTTTCCATAGCAATTATTGATGGTGCTTCAAAATGACAGAAAATGGGATGTGGGTGCTGTTTCCAGCACCTGCTTTCCAGAGGTGCCCTGATGGGTGACACTGACTGGGTGAGACAGGCCAAAAAATTTTCACTCCAAGGACCTGCTTGGATGCCAGTGTGATCTAGTACAGGTGATTCTGCTCTGGCAGAGGGGTTGAACTGGATGATCTTTCAAGGTGCCTTCCAGACCCTAACATTCTGTGGTTCTGCATTCAAGCTGCTAGCCCAGGCAGGCTGCACAGGTGGCAGGCACAGTGGTGCAATGCTTGAGGATATGGTAGTGCCACCACAAGGAGCTCTTGTGATGCCCAGGAAGACCTTGGAAAGACCCCACCTCCCACCATGCCTTCAGAATCTTCCACCTCCCCCATGGCCGAGGAGGTTGCTAGAGCTGACACGTCGCCTCGTTAGGGGAGGGGAGATGGGAACCAGGACATGGGCTGGAAGCGCAGCAGCTGCCAACATGGGAATGTTTGAACAAGGAGAGAAACCTCATTTAAACAAATAAATAAACAAGCTGACATCCTCTGGGCCCAGGTTTATGATAATAAAAACAGAGTGCACAGCTTGTGGGAGGAAAATACATCGTGTATTTTCACATCTCCCATTTCCTCCTAGACCGTCGCAAGAATTTCCTCCAAGTCCATCACTTCCTTCTGACATTTTTTGAGCTCAGAAATCCATATCTGAGACCAGTGCCCTCTCCTTGAAGAGTGACGCAGGAAGAAGCAGCTTTGAAGGATACCTCTCAGCCAGATTTTTGTGCCTGGTTGCTTTGAAGTGCAAGAGGCAGGGTAGAGACAAAGCAGAGCTGGTGGTAGGGGACTACCACATCTCGTCCCGGTGTTTTCCCTTTTTCCAGCCTCATAATGACCCCAGAGAGCATTGCAGAGCAGCACTGTCCAGGTTCATTTAACCCCACAGAATCACAGACTGATTGGAAGGGACGTCTGGAGATCATCTAGCCCAACCCCCATGCGAGAGCAGGTTCACCTACAGCAGGTTGCACAGGATGGTGGCCAGGAGGGTTTAGAATGACTCCAGAGATGGAGACACCACCACCTCCCTTGGCATCCTGTTTCAGTGCTCTACCCATGAAGGTCTTCTCCAGCCAAGTTCTTCCTATTGATTTCCAGGGAATTTCATTGAATCATAGAATAGATTTTGGTTGGAAAAGACCCTTAAAATCATCAAGTCCAACTATTAACCCAGCACTGCCAGGTCACCACTGAGCCATGTCCCTCAGCACCACATTAACACAGCTTTTAAATCCCTCCAAGGATGATGACTCCACCACTTCCCTGGTCAGCCTGTTCTGGGGCTTGGCAACCCTTTATGGGAAAGAAATTGCTCCTAATGTCCAACCTAAACCACCCTTGATGCAATTTGAGGCCATCCAAATTTGATTTTCAGGTGTAGTCCCAGTTCTGAGAAAATAAGATGCACCTGGGACCTGCACTGGCACCTCTAGCTGAACCTATTCCATCTTTGTTGTGTTAAAAAGCTCTCCACAGTACACAGCTGAAGCATGGATAGAAACACCCACCTGACACTGATGCTTCAGGGCTCATGGTCATTAAATCAGTACAAAGCCGTGGCTTGGATGTGGGTAAACTGAGCACACAAAGCCAGTAACTTTCTTAATCACCCTGCAGCTCTATTGCAGAGTCCCAGATAGACTCTGATAGTTTTCATTCTTATTTTCATGTGAGGATGCTTCAAACCACCTGTGCTTTCAAAAAGTGGGGGGTGAAGCATTTTCCTGCTGCCTCAGCGCCTCTCGTGCCAGAGCAGCTCTTAGTTATTTGCACTCATTAGTGAATGAGCTTGAAAAACTTGTGCTAAATGTAAGACTGCAGTAAACAGGTTACAGAGATGTGAGCTGGGATATCCTGGAAAGCCCCAGCTGCCCTGAAAAGGAGGGGGGAAAAAACACACACACACACACACACACACAAAAAATGCTACAAGTGCATTCCAGAGCCCTTTAAATGGAGGTGAAGTTGCCCTACCTCTGGCTCCAGCCAAGGCTTTCTTTATCTTTTTTCTTCTTCCCAGGGAGTGGATAATTTGGGCACCTTTGCCCTAAAGCAGTGACCTCCAGCTTTCACCTCGGGGCCACATCCCCAGGGCAGTGCCATTCATAGTGTGCCAACCCCCAAGCCTGAGAGAGAGACCCAGCGGTAGTATCACAGGGGAAAAAAAATAAAGTCACCTTGGGAAGAGAATGCTTCCCATTTTTTGGCTCTCAGAGGTGTCAAAGGAAGCAATCTGACGTCGAAAGGGCCGGAAAAAAACAGCTTCTTGGCCAATGTTGCTCTTGCACAGCGAGGTCACTTAGAAAGCTATCAGTGACTTAAAAATAAATGCAGCATGGAGGCTGCCATTCAGCGATATCCTGTATCCGAAAGCTGTGAGGGCTGTAAGCAGGAAGAAACTGGAATGACCTTCCCTCCCCCAAACCCTATTCCCACTCTTTTATTTATTTATTTTTTTCTTTTTCATACTCCTGGCAGTAAATCACTGAAATTTCTGCATTCAAGTGATTGTGCTTCATTAAAAATAGCCCAGGGAACGGGGCTATGGTGGGTGATGCTGGGCCGTGTAAGCTCTCACATCAGCTGCGCATGAGCAGGTGCAGGGCTGACTGGTGCCGGATGGTGACGGTGAGCTGTGCTCCCAGGCAGTGCCAGGGGAATTGCTGCGTGAGGATTCTGTGCTCCCTGCCTGGACATCTGGGACTGGATGCTGAGCTAAGCATGCACACCGGCCCTGGAAAGCATGGTGGTGTGAAGAGGAGGAGGAGGATGTTGCTGATGATGATGCTGTTGCTTCTGCTGATGAACACAATCACAGAACTGTTAGGGTTGGAAGGGACATCAAGGATCATCCAGTTTCAACCACGTGCCATGGGCAGGGACACCTCACACTACAGCAAGTTGCTCAGAGCCACATCCAGCCTGGCTTTAAAAACCTCCAGGGATGAGGTTTCCACCACCTCCCTGGGCAACCTGTTCCAGTGTCTCACCACCCTCATGGTGAAGAATTTCTTCCTAACATCCAATCTGAATCTACACATTTCTATTTGTTTTCCATTCCCCCTAGTCCTCTCATTACCTGACACCCTAAAAAGTCCCTTTTCAGCAGACTTTTTATCAGGGCTTGTTGCAGGACAGGGGCTGCCCTGCCCCAGTCCTTTCCAAACCCTGTCAGTGTTTTATCCAACCACTTGTAGTGATAATAATCACCCAGGTGAAAATCTGCATCAATAAAGCTGCTCACATTGTCCTCTGAGAAACTTCAGAGCACAGGATAGAATCGACACCCAAACAGGGAAAGAAAGAGGAAGAAGATTTATGTCTTCTGTGCTTCAAGGATCAAAACCAGCCGTGATGTAAAATGTGACTGAGCCCACCAACCCCTTTTGATGTCTGCAGGAAGGAAAGAAGATGCTGAGAACTTTCTCAGCTCTGTGAACACCAACCCTTATTTTCACGTCCAGGGTCAAGAGGTGGTGGAAAGAAAAATAAAGCCCAACTGGGAAATAAGAGGTTGAAAGAGCTCTTTCCTTCCCCGAGGCCACTGAGCAGAAGAACCATGCCTGCAGGCAGTGGGATGTGCAGGCAGGTGCTGCCCAAGCCTGGGATGAACATGAGCACAGTGGAGCCACAGTCCCATCCCTGTGCTGTTCGACACCCACACATGATGCTGCCTGCAAGCAGCTGTAGAAGTTCACAAAGGACCTGAGAAAAGCAAATGACAGCTTCTGCTGCAGGCTGACCTGAGTGTCCCTACCCTGTCCCTTCAAACAATAGTGCACGATCCTGCTGCACTGCTCATAGTGCATGAATCCCCTAAATTTAGATATACCAGCTGTGAGTGGTATGTGAGGTATTTAAGGGTCTATAATTTTAGACTAAGCATAATTGTGAGCCACTTTTAATCATGTTCTATCTGGGGCTGAGCAATGCCAAATATTTTCCACGGTTATTCATGCAGATCTTTACATGAATTAGCAATAGCCACAATCATCCAGAGCCCATCACATGAGGGAGAGAAGGAGAAGCTGAATTTCTCATTTTCCACCAATTGGTGTTTGTGAGAGAAGCTCTCAGGCATGCACTGGAGCAAGGGGAAGAAAAATCCCCGGCTTGCCTGGGATGGGTCACAGGCAGCCAGCTTGATGCAACTGGAATGGATTCTGTCCATCACCAAAGTAAACACAAATAAATCAATCAATAAAGGAAGGTTATCAAACAAGCCAAGAAGTTTAGGGAAAATTTTGTCTGCTCACAGATTTTCCACAAGCAACAACAACAAAAATAAAAACCCCAAGGAGGTTGTCGGGGCCAGGTCAGTGCCTGGGGTGAAGCGGCAAAGCTGCCTTGAAGTCAAAGTGCTAATGGGGAGCAGCTGAGAAAATCTGGCTTTGAGGTCCCGGTGAGTCACTGGGTGAGTTCTGCTGATGGCTGCCCTCCCCACAGCCATGAGCAACCAGCACATGCCTGTCTGCTGGGGGAGGCAGCCGGTGCCCAGAGAGCAGGAGCATCTCAGAGCAAACCTCTGAAAACCACTTCTGCCCAGCAGCTGGGGAACTGGTTTTGCTCTCAGCCAGCACAGACATTGCCGCTCTCAGCCTGCTGGCATCCATGACCTTTGCCCCGGAGGGATGGGTAACACAGCTACTCATTTTTACACCATTTTCTGGGCAGCTCCGAGGAATGCTTCTCATGGTGGCAACAAATCTTTTCTCCTCCACAGTGTCTCCAGAGTTTACTGCTGCAAATGCCAGATGTAAAATCCACTGCAAGGTTGTATTTAGCTCCCAGCACTTCCCAAAGAACCCCAGGCAGGATTAGCAGGCAAAAATAGACATCATGGTCCAGGGCAGACAGTAGAGACATCAGAGCTTCTCCAAGGAGAAACAACTGCACTTTTTAAGCTGTTTCCATTTCCTCCTCTTGTCCCCCTCCCTTCTTCTTTTCATCTTCTTGTATTTCAAGAGGGAGAGGAGGAGGAGGAAGGAAAGGGTAATTTTGACTGATGATGAGGAAACAATTTGGTGTAACTCTAGCCACTTTTGTGTCAAACACTCAGCACCCAGCATCACTTTCCCAGCTTGGGGAGGATCCTCTTACCATACTACCTGGAGGGTGTTTAATGAGCTTCATCCATCCACCCAGCAGGTTGGAGTTTTCCACACTTCCATGGAAGGGAAAAATTTGTGCTTTGCTTCTTCATCTGATTGGGGTTTTTTTTAAAACCCAACTTGTCCCTTTTGCCTCGGGGCAGGCTGGAGAGCAGATCCTGAGCTGGACCCACACTGCGGGAAGCAGCAGTGCCTCTTAGCAAGGAAAATAATTCTGCCACATGGAAGGACTTAAAAATTGCCATATTGGGGTTTGTGCTGAAATATCTTCAACAGGACACAAAAGAGGATGTGTAGCTACATGATGTTTGTGCTGACAGGAGAAGGCCAAGATGGAGATAAGAAAAGGCTGAAGAACTACAGTTGCATTGGAGGGACTTGATGCAACAGGTTGCAGCTCTCAGAATTGATTTTACCAGAAGACAGCACAAAAGCATCACTGCTTTTGTCAGGAGCTGGCCCAGCTCACACAGGCCACAGGGTCTGAAATGTCCCTCTCAGAGGGTCTGAGCATCCATTTTGGCATCGGTGCCTCCCCTGTGGCCTCTCCAGCTCAGCTCATGGGACTCCCCCTTAAGTCAGATTTCTCTTGCTACCCCAGCACCTTCTCAATGATGATGAGCAAGGAAACAGAAGAGCATCCAGCCATGCTCTGGCCAGACACAGCCCTCACGTCGTATCCCTTGTGCTGAAAGTGAACAGTCCTGGCTGCTAATGTGCTGTGGAAGAGAAAAAAGGTGAAGTAGCTCAGAGGAAGGACAGACAGAAGAGAGGAGTCATTGTCAGCACATGAATCACAGGTATGGGCAGACCTTTGCCTGTTACGATTAACACTTCTTCCTTCCTGACTAGAAATGATTCACTTTGCCAAATGCAACTGCTTTTTATTGTTAGTGTTCTTTACCTGAGTACCCTGTGCTGGTAGATAAAATAAACTGGGCTTGGGTTCAGATTTATCTGCAGGTGGTTACACTTCAAGCATTTTAGAGCTAAGTAGTGGCTTGCAAACAAGCTAGAGATGTTTTTATAACCTTTATCATCAAAATGATTTCATGGACACATTATTCCCAACTCATAAAAGGTTTTTCATTGCAGATGCCAAGGGTTTTATGTTTGATGATTGCTTTGAATAAGAGTTTGGCATTTGTTTGGTTGTTTGTTTTTATTTTTCTTCTGATTTGAGAGGATTAAAAGGATATGGCATCTGGGAAAGTTGTGTGAGAGTGTGGTTTAAAACTGCCTTAGAGCAGTTGCAAGTGTGTGATGCATATTTATCAGAGACAGAGGGATTATAATACAATTTTCCACTACTAGTCAATAAAAAAAGAATTGTCATAACAGCTTCCACGTCACACTTGGGATCACATTGAAGTTAGGAAGGCAGAACCCACAGCTAATCACTCCAAATGTTCTCTTCATGTTTTACAAGGTACCCAGAGGAGCACTTCCAGGGAGAACATACAACCTGAAGATGCTGCGGGTCAGCATCTGCTGCCTCTGGGCAAAGGTGAAGCTGCCAGGACCACACCAGTGACACCTTCCCACAGCAAGGATGGAGATAGCTCTGCAGTGGTGGGCTTGGGCACTATTCTGCAAAGTTCTCCAGCCAACATCTCTTTGCCATGGAAATCACTAGGAAGTGATATGGCTTGAGAGGGTTTAGGACCTGAACGACTTCTGCAGGTCTGGACAGATGTGGCTTTGTATCATGGCCAACAGACAAGAATATTTAACCCAATTCCCTGCACTAATCCCACTATGGAAAATGATTTTGTGCAGTGAAAGCAGAGAGGGAGAGGGCTGAGTGCTGCCTCCAGATCTTTTATCTGCATTAGATGGGGAGGTGAGGGGCAAAGGGCCCTTCAATTTAAGAAGGACATTGAGACACTTGAACGTGTCCAGAGAAGGGCAACAAGGCTGATGAGAGGCCTCGAGCACAAGCCCTACAAGGAGAGGCTAAGGGAACTGGGGTTGTTTAGCCTGGAGAAGAGGAGGCTCAGGGGAGACCTTATTGCTCTCCACAAGTACCTGAAGGGAGGTTGTAGACAGGTGGGGGATGATATCTTCTCCTAGGCAACCAGTGACAGAACAAGAGGACACCGTCTCAAGCTGTGCCAGGGGAAGTTTAGGCTGGAGGTGAGGAGAAAGTTCTTTACAAAAAGAGTTGTTGGCCATTGGAATGTGCTGCCCAGGAAGGTGGTGGAGGCACCATCCCTGGAGGTTTTCAAGAGGGGATTGAATGTGGCACTTGAAGCCATGGTTTAGTTAGTCATGAGGTATTCGGTGACAGGTTGGACTTGATGATCTTTGAGGTGTTTTCCAACCTTATTGATTCTGTGATTCTATGATTCCAAGTGCAGGCGGTACCCACTACTGCCAGGCTGGTAAAGTGCTTGTGTGATGCCATGAAGCTGCACCCTGTAACTGGAAAGTATTTGCTTTCAGGGGGTGACAACAGTACCCATCAAAGGGCAGCAACTTCTCACCCATGGTGTATTCTGATTCAGTGCCATGAAAGGGAAGAAGTTGTACATGCTCCTGTCAATGTACAGAGACAGTGAGGGGCTCACCACTCCTTTTTCTCCATTAGCTGCTCAAGTGGTGGGGAAAGAGGTCTTTCTGTCATCATCCAGGTTCACTCTCTGGCCTTGAAGGGAAACATGCTCTTGTTTTCCAAAGCCTGCTCTATCATGACGTGCAACCAGCCGTGGGTGTGATAGCTGTGAGGATTGCTGCTGGCACTGGGCTCCCCTGCTGGTGCTCTGACAGAAGGTCAGCTGTCTTCCAAGCACAATAAACACTCTGACCAGCAGCCCCATAAGTCTCTCTTCTAATTAGAGGCTTTGGGTACAGATATTCCAAGAGCTGCTGAGATCCAGTGGAAGCAGGGCAACGTAAACACCTTGGAAAATGTTTGTTTCTAAAGGAGTTCTCCACGTTAAAAAGTGGCTGATCTACCAGAGCAGACCACCACTGAAGCCAGTGCATTGGTCCTCTCTCTGCTAAGCCATCAGGAAGATGGAAAACACATCTTATTCCATCATTCCTGATCATTACTGATCAGCAGTGGTCCAGAAACATGGAAAATGAGAGCTAATATTTCCCCCCCACACACACACTTTTGTATATAAGAGTGTCTGTCACTGTCATTGATTCCTCACCTATTACACCAAGTTTTATACTCCAGGGCCTAAAAAGCAAAAGCTTTTCTTACTCTGTGGGCAAACAGGGACTGGAAACATTTGATCTACTTTTTCAATGCCCTTTGTGGATTTTCTTCTCCCAGGGAAGCTGTGATCTTGGGCATTGCCCATCAGGAGCAGTAAAACCCATTCTGCATCCTTTGACATTATCTTCCATCAAATAATCCCTGAGGCATTTTTACACTCATTAATTAAATCTCACATGCAGTCTGGGAGGTAGGTAGAGGTTACCCACCTCCATTTACATTGGAAAAGGTTAATTGGCTCAGCAGACCTCACAAAGCCAGGGTAAGCAGGTGCTCTCCTATCCCCATCAGGCTCCCAACCAACCTCCCAGGGACCAAGTAACCTCCCAGCAGTGCCAATTTCTCTTGAATCCTGTCCACATAGGGGAACGAAGTGAGCACTACGAAAAGGAACTGCTCTGCTCCTGCCCATGTCCATTGCCTGCTTCCCCTCTTGCTTTTCTTAGTATCCAGAAGAGAGAAAGAAGGGGGAAAAAAATAAAGAAAATGTAAAGGCAACAAGAAACCACTCCACACTCCCAAGGAGAAAATAAAAATGGATGTTGCAGGCTCATGTGTTCTATACGTTTCCAAATATTTCCATCTGCTCCTGAAATTTCCATTAGGAGTTGCCAAAAAGTCTTACAGAATTGTTAACACGATGGTAAATTTAGATTCTTTTTATGGAGAGACGTTTCCCCACCCTCTTAAAAGTCTGGTATCAATTTGTTCTGTCACTGATAAGCCAAAGGTATTGCTGAATGTGCCCTTTTGCCCTGCTCGTGGGCTTAGCACAGACAGAGCAGCTCACTGGGATGGGGGTGGGAACAGAAAGGCAGCACTCATGTGGGGAACAAGTCCACCTTCGCCCCTCAGTTTGTCCCCTCCGTCCCCCAGTATCTGCATGAACAACAAAAAAATACCTTGCAAGAAAATTAGGGACCATGTGTAGGCAATTTCCCCAGCAATCACCCCAGCAACCTGTTCTGCACTTTGGAAACTCCCAAAGGAAGGATGGAGCTGTTGGTGTGCCCACCCATGCAGCAGCCAGAGTTCCAGCCCCTCATTGAAACCTCTGTGCTAACAAGCAGGTTTCTGTGCTCAGAAGGGCTCAGGGCAGCTTTGCCTGTAGCTGGAGGAGGGCAGAGGGTTCAGCTGGATGTGTCTCCATCACCTCACCACAGTGTCTTCATGGCTGGCTTGGCGTCTTCACAGGGGGTGATGATGGAGAAAGACGTAAGGCAGAGGTGGGGACCAGAGAGAGAGTATCACTTAGGGATGATGGAAGCCCAAACAAAAGAGCATGAAGGGAATAGAGAAAAGCAGGGAGAGGCTGTAGCATCTCCTTGGCCAGGCACTGTTTGGCACTAAGATGCTGCTGGCTGCATCAGCCACGTGTGGAGGGTGCACTGGTGAATATTTATAGGTGCAGTGACACCCCACAGGCATGGCTCTGGCATGGCAGCTTGATTCAGATGAAGCTGTGTCATCAGGCTGTTCCACCAAGGGTAGTTTGATCAAAACACTGTTGGTTTTCCAGTAAAACAGGGTTTTCTTTTCCTCTGGGTTGGCTCTTGTGTGTGCTCCATTTGGTGAATTAACAATGGCATCATTCAGAGCTGATCAACCTGTTATTAGAGGAACGGAGCAAGAGCACAGCGAGTACCCTGCAATATTATTTTAAAGCAATTACTCTCTGTGACCATTTAATAATAGCCTTGTTCCCACAGCATAGCAAATAAAGGCCATTTTCCAGAGGAGCCACTTAACAGAGATTAAAGATTCAGAGCCATTAGAAAAAGGCAAAGCACCACTCACTCCTCCAGCAGCAGGACTGATGCTGAAGGACCAGCGGAGCCTGAACCTCACACAACCTGTTGGTTTGCATCCTGATATAGACCCCATATGGCTGAGACAATTGACCTGCTACAACCTGAGCTTCTATGCAATATTGCAGCCTTCACCATAGCTTTCCCTGTCCTCCTAGCAAAGCTGCTCCATTTTCACAAGCATCTCCCCCTGTGGAGAGAGATGTTCCTCCCTTCCTATATTCCCAGGCTGTTCTGCCAGGCTGCCTCCCACAGAGTCCCTCCATCTCCCCAGGGTACCCCCATCCTGTACCAGGGCTGATTAGCAAAACATCAGTACAGAACACCACCCTTACTGATGCCTTTAGTTCTCAGGGACCCCTGCTACTGCACCTAGAGAAGTGGGACTGGTGGATGGCCATGGTAAGGGCACTACACTGCATTTAGGGATGCTCTAAATCGTGACTTTAATTAGCTTTACTCTGGTTAATCTTTCTTAAGGAAGAGCTGCAAGTCTGTGTGCTTGCTCCTGGGAGAACAATATGACAACAAGCCTAGGGAAGGAGAATTAAAGATGCTTCATTGCATCCTTTCTACTTCTAAGCTATTCCCTGGTGTGCCTCAGAGCTTTGCCCATCGCAGGGACTGCTGCTCCACTTCCAGATGATTTCTCCACCTGGATCCCAGCACAACCTATGCCTGGCCAGGGACAGGCTGAGGAGGGTGAAGCAGGAAAAAACACAGAAGCTGCCTTCAGAAATGAGCCATTCCTGCTGAAAAGGAAACTTATCTCTGCCTAACCCCTTCCCTGCAATCACATTTTTCGTATTTCCCTCCTAGAAGCATTTCTTCTTTGAGAGCAACGTCCTCCTCTGATCCCAGGGAGCAACCGTGCTCTGAGACACCAACAGCAACTTATTGCCACCTGCAGCCTGCTCCTAAAAGAGCTGCACTTGGGATGGAGCTGCTGAAACCAGACATGCAGGATGGTTCTGGACTCTTTGTAGTCTTCCCAGTCTCTAGGTTATTCAGGAGTGATGAGCATCATTTTGAAGGTCATTTCCCACCTTCATGATTAATTAATCCACTTTCATTCAAAGTTTAGAGTGTGAACTTTGTCCAGAGATGTGAGCTTGGAGGCAGGAGGGAAGAGGGAAGAAGGAAGAGGAAAGATACAAGATAAAAGTTAGAAGTTTCACTCTGATTACATACTTGGGCAGCATGAATTATTAACTGCCTGGGGTAGTGTTAGTCAAGCCTCAGTGTTACAAAGATGTGGTTAATGTCTTCCCTGCTTCTAATGTTGCCATTTTCAGAGCAAAACCTCCTCGCCCTCACTGTTAAACACACACAGGGACCCACAGCGGCACCGCTCAGCTCTGCAGAGAGAGGCAGGGAGAGTGTTTACGCTGCCACACGTTTTAAGTAGCTTTATCCTCAACTGCTAATATTTCATAACATTGCAATTTATTTTTTTCAAGTGTTAGTGCCTGTGCTCTTTGCCAGAATTTTTTTAGTTTTTGGGTTTTTTTTAAATATTTGCATATTTGTAGGGGGGAAAAAAATAAATTCCTATTTGCCTGAAGAAAATGTCAAAATCTGAACAGATGGCAGGGGTTTTTTTACCAAAAGAAGCCTGTTTTGCTCAGAAATCATTTCCATCTCCAAAAACCTCACATAAAGTTTTGTATCTTTCAGCAAATCTTGGACCTTGGGCTTATAAATTCAAAATCCTAATACAGAAATTTCCTATGTGGAGCTCATAAATGCCACTTTATGGTATTTTTTCTGGGCTTTTAATGAGAGCCATGTGACCAAAGCTACATATTCTAGGAAACAGCCCAGAGGCACGTGGTGTTTTACAGGTATATTTTTAACTGCAGAGGATTGCTTTTTAACATTTTAATGCAAGATGTTATTATCCTTTTTAAATTAAAAAATTACTGGGTTTCTTTCCCCCCCCCACCCCCATGTTCAAGATGCTCTGCATGAGAGAACCGAGTTCTCTCTCCAGAGTCCTTAGTGCACTGCAGATGGTTGCACCAGGGATATTGATACTCCCCTTTGCAGCTCCCAAAAGCTCAGACTCACTCATTCTGCTCCCTGTAAGATCTCCCAGAGCTGATTCTGAAACGATTTTGTGCTGACACAGTGCTGCTGATGTTGTTGGATGGTAACAGCACATCATCAGCACACATTTCTTTTACTCAACCCAGCAGACTAAGACAGTGACCATAATGGTACATAATAGGATGGGAGGATGAAGACTCTGGGCTGTTGCTAAGCTTCTCCAGTTTGATATTATCAGTTTAAGAAGTGTCACAGCAAATGTCAGCTTTTTGGTCTTCACAGTTTGTTGGTTGCAATTATCCCCATCTCCAGCCCCATCTCAGCTCATCTGTCCTATTGACAGTGTTGCTATTGAATCCCCAGTAATGGGTTGTAGCTTCCAGCAATTCTCCCTCTCAATTTCTAGCTCAGGGAAAACACAACAGATGAGCCCATGTGCTAAAAGGATGGGAGGCCAGGCTTGCTTAAGACAGTTGTTGCCTGTAAAGTCATTGGTCACAATGGAGTACAGACCAGTGATGACCCAGTGGCAGTTTCTAGCCATGTGGTGCTAAACACGGGCTCCAGATTCAGTTTTCAACTACATCAGCACCAGGTGGACAGCTTGAGGCTAACCTAGGGAGAAAATGCACTGGGTCAAGTTCAGGAGCAGTATGGAGGTATCCTTCACCCCATGCCAAGAAGGAGCCACAGCTGTCCTAGCCCTTCACATCTCCCTTTGCTATCAGGAGATCAACAGGCGTCCCTCAGACAGTCCCATTAGAAGCCTTCAGTGGCACCAATTCCACTGTAAAATATTTGCATGTTTTCAATTAGAATTTAGCCCAGGCAGGCCCACGAGACTCTTTGCAATGCTGAGACTGTGTGGTGGATGCGTTATATCCTCCTCTTAAACACTGCTTGGTGGGCCAGAAAAGCTCTGGGTTTACAAGAGTTAAGGACGAAGGGCTGGGAATTACTCGACATCTTCCATCTTCATATGATCTCAGGTGGATACTTTTGTGTGTGTGTGTATGTGTGTGTGTCTGAGGAGGTTTATTTTTCTCCAGATTGATTGGATGAGTTGTGTTCCCAGAGATCAGAGAGTTCAGATGGCAGAGGATCCTCTTACCAGAAGATGAAAGCCAATATAATCAACTGCACAACTTCAAAACATGCAGCTTGTTCTTGTTGGCTGTGCCTAAGTTTTCCCTGCAGAGAAGCTGTCGACAATGATTTGATATCAATCCAGTAACAATCCCTGGTTTCTAATAATAATTTGCACTTCAGTAGAAACGTTCATGTGAGGCTCTGAGAACATTTAGCAGATGGTCATTAGCGAAGCTCCCCAGTTCTCCTGCAAGGAAGAGATAACAATTATTAGCCTTGTTTTACAGATGGTGACACTGAGGTGAGGCACTGAAAGGTGAAATAACTTCTCCTAATTTTCCACAACGAGCCAGTGGCAACAGATCTGTGAATGAAACCCAGGCATCCTGCTGCGATTACTCCACAAACCCTATATCCTTATCTCTTACAGGAAAACGTGGTCAAAGAGGTGAGCCTGGAAAGCAAAAAGCAAAATGACTCAAAGGCAGGATTCATGACACATTTCTGGAAACAAGGAATTAGGTCTGGGTCAATAAATAACTGGAAAACCAGGGGGATGCAATCCGAGAGTCATGTGAAATGAGGATGGATGGAAAAGAAAGAAGATAATGGAAGGGAGGGGAAGGAAAACAGAGTAGCTCTGACTTTTTATTTCCACTCTCGGTTTCAATCAGTGTTGTAAAATTAAAGGTTAGGGCTCTGAAAGAAAGAAGAAAGTGAGCTCCATCTGCTCCCGTGGGGGCACATCTAATGGATGAGGCTTCAAACGCAAACTGCTGACAGCAGAACCTCCTCCTCAGTGGTGCCTCACCCGGCCATGGTGCTGCCAGGGCACATTGTTGTGTTTGGGTGATGCAGAGATCTGCCTCTTCCTGGGCGCGGTAAGGAATCAGGGCTGGAGCTCTTGAGAATGATCACAGGATCACAGGATGTTAGGGGTTGGAAGGGACCTCCAGACACCATCGAGTCCAAACCCCCTGCCAGAGCAGGGTCATAGAATCTAGCACAGATCACACAGGAACACATCCAGATGGGTCTTGAAAGACTCCAGAGAATGAGACCCCACAACCTCTCTGGGCAGCCTGTTCCAGTGCTCTGTGATCCTCACAGTGAAGAAGTTCTTCCTCATGTTGAGGTGGAACCTCCTGCGCTGCAGTTTACATCTATGTTGCTCTGGCTAGCAGCATCCATGTGCCATCAACCACCACAAGCCCCAGGTGCTGGCCAGGCTAAGGAGAGCTTTCCTCAGCCGGCAGCGGGCGGGCAGCAGGTCAGCTGCCGAGCTGGAGGTGCACAGCTGGGTGCTTTGGGGACTAATTTTAGCTTTTAGTTCCACTGTCTTCTCCTTTCTCACCCAGAACGTCTGGCCTGCTAATACTGACGGCCTGGCTGATACTCCAAACCGCCCTGCTAACATCACACACACGCCACGGGGGGAGCGTAGCCCGGCTAGCTGGCCCAGCAGTGGAGTTTATAAAACAGCCAAATGGAAGCCAAAAGACTTGAGTTTAATCCCTCCAGTTAAGTCATCTAGATTCCTTCTCGCCACCAGCCATCTGATCTCAATCAACAAATCTTGGCCTTCATCTCCTAACCTAGCCGAGGGTTGCAATGCTAAAGCCTGAAGTAATCTGCATGCAAAATGCTTTAGTAATGATTCCTTCAAGAGGGGTTTTAATTTTTTTTTATTAGCATCATTTCCCAAAAGCACTCTGATGTGAAAGTGGTAGGCAAACAAGAAAGGTGTCTCAGTGATGTTTGCCATTACTCATTTGTTAATATTCTGTGATGTCCTTCCATTTATTTGCAGTACCTACGGTTAACAGAAGCATATTGCAAGAGCACTATTAACAGGCATATGTGAAATCCAGTCAATGAGAATTAAAATGAGGTGCCTTCTTAAAATACTTCCAGTTTGGCTATTCCTCTCATAATAGTAGTAGGATTTGGCAAGCAAGTGAAAGAGAATTAAAGATCTGTATCTTTAAGATGGGCAAACCACAGCACCTCTAGATTCAATGTCTTCTTTGCAATGTACTGCTTTCAGGGTCAACCATGGATTTCCAGAGCTGGGGGGACTGAGAAATCAAAGTGCAACCATAAGTGTGTAATGAATGGCTTTGTAGCAGGAAACCTCAGGGTGATCTGAGAGAGCAGAAATGATGTCTGCATTGATAAGATCAAAGGCAGTTTGAAGAACAACAAGGATGGACATAGAGGTGGATCCTGCTACTGTACGTGCTCCTGAAGGACATGGAGAGCTTGCAGGAAGGAGTGAGTGCTCACCACTGATGGAGATTTCAGAGTGCTTTGCATTTTGGAAGTAATATTACTACATGCCCATCAGGGATCCCAAATGAGAGAATACTGAAGAGGGGAGCACTGCTGTGCTCTTCCTGGGCTGAATGTAATCACATCCTTCACGGTAAGTGGCAGAGAAGCTCATGTCAAGGAAGAGTGTGTGTCACCTTAAACACTTCTATTTCCAAGCCCCATTTAGAAAACTTAGTTGCTAAATTTTATGCCTCATCACAGCCACAAGGAATCAAAGAGCAGTGGAGCCATCCTGCAGAGCAAAAGTTATTTCTGAACAGGTGTTGTGGCCTGAGAAAAAAAGACATCCTGCTGTTTCTTCCAGTTATTGGTCCATAGTGGTGGACATCTGTCACCATGGAGAAGTGTTAGCAAAATGTCATTTGTCAGGCCAAAGTCTGTCCCAGTAAAAACCACAAACCAAAGCTGGATTCTAGATATTCAAGGCTATCTTTAGCAAGGAGAGCTGTGAAACACATCTCTCTTCAGTTTTAATGACTGCAAATTGTTTATGCCTCAGCATTTGATTTTATCCTTCTCATCTCTCCCCAGTTTCAGCAGGCACCACATACACAGGAAAAAGGGACATGTTCCGTGGACAAGGCACTTTCCACAAAGGCAGAGACACTTTCATCTGAGTGCTGTTTGCTGTGCCAGAGGATCACTCTTGTGCCATGTGAAGAGGAAATAATCCTCACAATTGTGTGTTCATTCACAAGTGCACAACCACCAGGCAAAGCCATTTCAGAAGCCAGCTCTTTCTAGCTTTGAGGATTTCAGAAAGCCTCTAGTAGCAAATTTATCACCATGATTAGTAGAGAAACCCCAAGGCCAAATCACTTTGTCTTGACCAAAAGACAGGAGTCTGTGTCTCACAAACGGCTCAGTTGCTGCTACACAAACATGATTCCACAAGACCACTGCTATTAGAAGGAATTCAGGACTTCATTCCACTCTAACCTGCATTTCCCTTACAGAAAGTTTTACCTCTAGTGGTGGTCAGAGTGGATTAAGATGGATGTCTGCAACTTCTGAGAACCTGTTGCTAGCCCAACATTAGCCCTACAAGTCACATCTAGCATGAGTGACTCCATTTCAGGTAAGTAACCCAAAGAAGGACCACATAGAAGACAGGCTTTAGGCTCAACACAATTAAATGTTGAGATATCATTGCTCTCTACAACTCCCTGAAAGGAGGTTAGAGTGAGGCGGGGGTTAGTCTCTTCTCCCTAGCATCAGGTGATAGAATGAGAGGAAACAGCCTGAAATTGTGCCAAGGGAGGGTTAAGCTGGAGATTAGGAAAAGTTTCTTTGCTGCAAGTGTGGTCAGGCATTGGAACAGGCTGCCCAGGGAGGTGGTGGAGTCACCATCCCTAGAGGTCTTCAATAAACATGTGGGCATGGCACTTTGGGACACGGTTTAATAGCCATGGTGATCTTAGGTTTATGGTTGGACTTGCTGATCTTGGAGGACCTTTCCAAACAAAACAATTCTGATTCTATGAAATACTGCCTCAAAGAGGGCTGCAGCTCCTGCTCAGCATCGAGGACCTCAACTTTCACTTCTTGTTTCCTCATCTCAATGTGACATTAGTTGTGATAATGAAGGACATTACTTCCCAAGTTCATTTTCTCCTCACATATGCAATGCTATATGGCAGGCAAGGAAGACAGAGGGAGCAAGCTCTGCCACTTTGCCAACTAAAACAACTGCACAGTTTACATTATTGTGTCGTGTTCGATCACACTGCATCCCAAAGGTGCATACATACCTCCAGACTTTTAGGAGTTGGCAGCTGCTTTAATACTCTCCTTTCATTTATTTATTTATTTTCATCTTGGGGGTTTTAAATTGATGGGAAGCTGAAGGCAAGAACTGATGCATTGTAGATGACAAGAAAAAAGGCTCCACAAAATTGCTTTTGGCATCTTGTCTACATCTTATAAATTACTGCTGCATTTCAGTGATAAAAATAGTTTTGTATTTGGAATTGATTACAGGGAGATAAAGCTTTCATAAAAAGAAATAAAGCACTGATGCATAAATATTCTAAATGTACAAGAGTAATTTGATTTGATAAAATAGAAGCATGGCTCTTAATTTCTTCCTTTTAAACAGAACACACATACACACACATACCAGAGTGCAGAGGAAACTTCAGCAGCTGGTTTGTGTAGGATCCCCAGGAAAGGTTCTGTGCCTCTTGCAGCTCTTCTCTTCAGACATGTTTATGGCAATCTCTTGTCACCAGCATTCTCCCTGCAGTCTGATGGCCTTCAGCCCAGGCCACTGTGCTTTCTTCCATGTGATTAACACTAATTTCTTTCCTGGGCCCTTAAAGGTTATTATGCTAACTGGGCTATTTTGGTTTGGTTTGTGCGTTCGAACATCAGCTCTTCCTTCAACCAGCTTTTGTCTTAGCTGGGACTGCAGGATCAGCAGAGGGAGCTGAGAAATTGTTTTCAGCTATTCATCCCATCTCTGGAGTCATTCAAAACCCACCTGGATGCCATCCTGTACAACCTGGTCTAGGTGAACCTGCTCTGGACTAGATGATCTCCAGAAGTCCCTTCCAACCCCTATCATTCTGTGATCTGTAATAGAAATGGAAGCATAGTTTTATTCACATCAGAAAGAGGGAAACAGCAATGCATGTTCCAACATGACCCAGACCAGCATGCTTTACTCAAGCAAAATGCTATTTGACTTAGCCTAATAAATTAAGGGTGAAAATTGGCTTTGCATCACGACAAACGCACAGCCTAATAGTTAACCTCTAAAGAAATGCAAGGCTTAATTGCACATAATAGTGATGGGCTTGGCAGTGGAATCAAGGGCTGGATCCAGGACCTGGGGAAAGACAGAGCAAAGCCCCAGGGCTGTTTTCCAGCCTGCAAGCGCAGGGGTCAACAGCTGCACAAAACTCACCACTCGCTTGGTGCAAGGTGCCATCAGTCTTCCAACCCCAATAGCACATCTTGGTGCCAAGACCTGCACCCCCCAGGCAATGCTGGGCACAGGGAAGGGGCTGTGTCCATTTGCAGCCCCCTTGAAGCTCCCCAGCCCTGCTGGAATGCTGCTCTTTGCGGGGGCAGGAAGCCGGCTGCTCTCGGCACGCACCAGCACCCTGCCAGACTCGCGGTGGGAGCTGGGGCTTGCGCCTTTGATGTGGGCTGGACGGGATGTGGATGCGTCTGCTCTCACCAGCCACACTAGCCAGAGTGCAGAAGGAAAAAAAAACCAACAGCAGAAACACTGACAAATCCTCTCTGTAGAGCAGCTTGAGCACTCCTGAGCTTTCAGGAACCTACAATAAACTGACAATCCTTAAAAACCTTCCACACGAACAGCAAAGGCAGTAGCAAGTGTGGTCCCCCAACTGCTGGCTGTCCTAGGTAAACAGAGGCAGACTGAGAGCACATCACTTTTAAATTTCATTTATTTATTTCTGTGTACATTTTTCCTTAATTTGATGGCCATCCCATTGCTCTAAAGATGCCCTGCTCTTCGAATAGTTCATCCAAGTCCACTAGTTCAAGTGTGGTTATGAAAAAGTCACAGCAAACATATGACTGGAAAGAGGTGGTTGGGTTGGGTTTTTTTTGACTTCCAGGCAGTTGTTTGAAGAAGCATTTCATAGATGCACACAATATTCAGCAGAACACACGCACACACAGTGCTGAGTTTAACACACACACACACACACACACACACATCTGGAAAATGGTTACAGTGGTTGAAGTTTCCAAAAGGTGAACTGTCCCGTTCTCTCAGCAGCACTGATAAACCTTTGGATATCCTGAGAAATAAAATCGAAGCCTAGCAAGGATTAACTTATTCCATCAGCAAGGTTTGGGTTGGGTTTTTGTCAAGTTCAATGTATTCTCTCAGTCTAATTTGTTGTTGTGTTTGGGGTTTGGTTTCTTAAATGAAGAAGGTGGAGGGAAAGGAGCTGGCACAGTCAGGGTTAAAGTATATCAGTTCAGCTGTTCCACCAATATCTTTAATCCAGTACAACATGGATCCTAAAAGCATCTCATTAAAACAACAGCATTAAATAAAAGCCTTCCTAACATGACACACATAGGCCTACTGTCAGGCTACTAGTATTGACCATTGTCATAGCAGAGGAACGGATTTGAGATGAATGAAGACAACACAGGTTAAGAGAAGTGGACGTGAAGCTGTTTGGGTGGGCAGATGAGAGACCACTGAAGTACTCTGGAATGCAGGGAGGACCCTGTGAAATTTGCAGTATCTGACTGATGTCATCTGGCCTGGTTGCAGACAAGAATAGGAGTTTGGAGTGATGGTTCATCACAGCACAGGGTGGCACTGCCTCCTGGCCACTGGCTCTGCTTCAAACCCTAGGCAAAGCCTGAGGGGACTTCAACCAGTCCTGACAAGAACCTGGGTGTCATCTCATCAAGATGACAGCACCTCACCTCTTACACCTCTAGTACATGCCCACAGGAACTGGCCAAGGCAAGGATAGCCTTTCTCAAAGCTTGCTAGCTCTGGATCAATCCACCCTGCCCCAAAGCTGTAACTTGGCTTAGGATGTGGGCAGGATTCTCCTGAAGACAAGAGCTTCCTCAACAAGGCTAAGGATCAAGAATCACTCTTACTGCTTTGCCCTGCCTTCTCATCTCACACTACCCCTTCCATTCCTGTGAGCAGTCTTTGTGCCACGCACTCCCTCACTGCCATAGGGGTTGTGTGAGGTTACAGGTCGCTAAGCAGCAAGGAGCACTGCAGAGGAAACAGGCCAGGCAAAGACTTAAGACAACAAAAACAAACACGAAGCAACTAAAAGGATGGGAGATGTGGTCTGATGTACTTTTGCCAAGAAATAAAAATTTTACATTGCCCTTTTTTTTTTCCCTTCCAAGACACTTGCATTGTGTTTTTTCACATCTCCAAAATGGCAGTTACCCCGCTCCACCCACCCATGCACACACACACACACACACACACTCTAATGCACATACATCTCCAGCTTTGTTAAGCTACTGGATTTACTTTGAGACAAGTTCCTTGTGCATTTTGACAATTTACTCTGAGACAAGTTATTTGCAGGAAGGCAAAGTTCATGCACGGCTTTGACAGCTCCACTTTCTCATAAATGGTTTTTGAAAAGCAGAAAGCAAATGCGGGGCCAAAGCTCCATTTAAAGTTCACCTCAGATGCCTGAAAAGCATTTATACCCACATCCTTCTGAGGTCCCTGCTTTATGAACTTCTAATGAATTCCACATTCTGCTACCCAACATTTCTTATACATAGGGGGAAGGAAAAACAAACCAGAAAACCAATGCAAGCTGCCTGAAAACAGATGCACCACAGCATTCTTTATCAGAAAGGCTGGGGAGGCTTTGGAAGCAGTAGAGCAGCAAGGCACCTTTGCAAGGAGGAGGAAGCAAACAAAAAGAACAAAATGTTGGTTTTGAGCCCCCAGTCTAACACAGGTCACCCTTGCGGGACTTCACCTCAGAACAAGAAGCAGCCTCTCGTTAGTTGCTTCATCATTTCTGTAGGACTCACATCCTCTGTATCCAGATACATGCAGTCAAAGGGTGCATGGGTGGCCCTCAGCTCTGCTTCAAAGCAATCCTGGCAATCTTGAGTCTCACTGGCTTGAGAGTTAAAGGAAAATTCCATGTAAATTTGATATGGAAAAGCCTGGCATGAGACTTGGACAAGCCAAGCTCATTACAGACCAGACTTTATTTTTCAGGTGGAAAGTGATCGTTCTCTCAGCATTCCAGTGTGCTTTTTGGTTCATGGTGTTGTGACACAGAGCATTTTTACCAGTTAAACTGAACTCTGACGCTAGTCAATCTCATCTTGAAGGACCAATTACAGCCCAACTGGTGCTTTTCCTATTACCAAAGAAACAAAAAGAGTGAATAGGTTTATTTAAGAGACTCCAAGATGGCTAAAGGAAAATTGAAAAAACTTTGAGTTTTAAAGAAGGATTCCTTATCCACATCCCCAATTCTAGAGCAAACCAGGTCACTAAAAGAAAATCTAACTTGTTGTAAGTATAATTTAAAATAATAATTAGCCACCCTACTTCCATTTGCCATCCCAGCTGTTAGGAGGATACTACAGTGATTCCATATGGCTCGAAGGCAGGCTGAGAGATACCTTCAGTACACCTTGGATAGTACCAGAGATGGATAAATAATAAATAATAAGAACATGATAGGGAAGAATCAGCCTTCCACACATGAGGAAAAAGCAGAGACTTTCACAGTTATAAAACAAATGATCTTCCTGTAACAAATAAATCCTGAAAAGAAAGGAAAATGAGGACTTGCATGACCACAGGTTGGAAAGTCTTCTCTTTTCTAACACGGTCAAAATGTGGTTGGGTCCTTTGCCTCTGCCCTCTTCATTACCAGCGCACAGCTGGGGAATGGCTGCTTGTCCATTGTGCTCAGATATATTTTATTGATTTATTTACTTATTCTAGCTGAAAATATGCAGAAATGTCCTTGCTACGAATTTACCACCTCAAAAAAACAAAACCAAAAAAAAACCCCAGGTTTCACACGTTGAGACCAGAAATTTCATCCGTTTTGAGGCCCAACTTGCATCTGTGCCAATAAAACTGTTAATTCCTTAAACTGAACCTTTTTGGACATTTTGAGATAGTGGTGGTTTGTTGGGGTTTGTGTGTGTTTGGGTTTTTGTGGTTGGTTTTTTTTTTCCCCTAAGAGAAATGACAACTTTTACTCCAACACATTTCCAGTTTGCATTTAGCAGCTTCTCCCCCCACCCCTCCTTCCCTCCCTCCCACCCCCAACCCCAAACCCACCCACCCCCAACAATGTCTTGCTACTAAAAAATCAACGTGAAATTCTAACTATTTTATGTGCTGTGACTATTTCCAGCAGCCCCAGTGGCACAGTGACAGCTGTCACCAAGCAAAAGCCACTCAATTCACAATTAAGAAGGAAACAAAACAGTGGCAGAGCTCTGGAAATTCACTCCATACGTAGAGGACATAGGAAACATCTGGAGTCCAACCTTGGGTTTGCCAATACTGTATTTTGAACCAGGCTTTTTACTGATTGCAGTGCCCCTTGCTCAGCCAGGAGCCCACCAAAGAGCATGGGCCATGCTGTTAGATATTTATACAAGAGTCATGACTCAATCTGGGCTAAATGTGGACGGAGAGTTCTGCAGCTGCACCTGTAGATGTGAGAATCTGATCCTGACTTAACAGCTCCAACAGAGGCTGTAATTTATCTTTAAACACACCTTTCTGGCTCTTAGGAGGCACTTAATCTACCTCTCTTCGCTCTGCCGGCATAAATGGAGGACACCTGGCCCTTCCTGATTTTTCACACTATCCATCCTGAAAAAAAATAACCATACTACTCAGCTGAAAAATGCTAAAGGCTTCAAGATCATGTTCCAGGACACCCTGAGATGGCTCAATGTTCTTTATTAGAGGGGAAAGAAAACAGAGACGTGGCAGACCATCCCATCACACAACTCCTGGGGAAACTGTATCTACCTATGGTTTTGGAGGCCATGAGAACGCTCACTGCCAGGATGCTCTTTCCAGCCATCAGACATTGGCCACCTCTTCCTGTAGCACTTATCTCCATCTGCCTTCTGGCCCAGTCTGGTGCGTACCCTTGGGTCACAGCGCTTCGAAAAGACCACGGTCCGATCTCCTTTATTTTCCCCCCAAAATAATCATTAGCTAGGGCAAAACCAGATGGAATTAGGATAAACCCTGAGCTGGCCTGAAATATTCCTGTAAGAGGAACCAAACAGCAACTTTCCTGATGGCTTCAGTAAGACTTGGGGTGTGTCTACTCTATTATTTAAAAACAAAAAATAATAAAAGATTACCACTATTCCGAGTTTCCTGGATTTAGCCAAGCCTAAAAGCGAAAGTAACATAGCAAAATACCCTGAAATAAACTTCTAGGAAGGGATTTTCAGGTCTGGCTTAAAAAAACCACACAGCCTTGGAAATCGCCGAAAGATGTCTGATCTTTTGAGATTTCCATCTCTATTTCCAGAGCGTTTCAGACGCTTCCAAGCTTTTCCCAGCTTATCCTCGCGGTACCTCGCCGCCGCTGGACCTCTGCCTCGTCCTTTTAGAGAAAACCAAGAGCCTTTCGAGGAAGGAAACGTGGCCTGTCCTGTGACCAAGGGCCAGTCGCCTTGGAGTGAGGCTGCTGCAACTCCCAGGCTGCTCCCGCTTCCAGAACGGCATTTTCAATACCATGGCAGCAAAGCACGGAAGGAGAAGGTCTCGCTTCGGCTGGGTACCTGCAGGGTAACAAGCCCCTGGCTGCAGCTTCCCATTAGGCAGGCAGCGGATATCAGAAGGCAGCTCCTTCCTCTCCCCAGTGCTCTGTGGAGGGCTGGCTGGAGGCCCCTTCCCCTTGCCTTCACTCTGACCAACCACCTAGACAAAAGGCTGCTAGTAAAATCCCAGACAGTAAAATACAAAACACAAAGGTGGCTGAGACATAAGGAGCCGATGGAGCCGAGGAGCTTTCTAGCAAGCCATGAGTGCACTAAAGGAGGCCATGTAATAAATGTCATGCAGCCAAAATTGCTCCCAGTGGAACAGCACTGCTGGCTGCATAGGGCCCTGAAGAATTCATTTATCCCTGTGGCCTGTAAATTAGGTTTTTCCACCATTAGGTTAGGTAGAGACCACCTGAAAAATTTTTCCCTCTTTTTTTCTCAGCTACAGAGTCCTTCCCTGTGCTTCCCTCATCATTTAAGTCAGACTCTGATGAGCTCAGCAGGGGAAGCAGCAGACAGCAAGCATCAGCCCACTTGCAGTTTTTCCTTCTGGATTTCCTCTGGGTTTTACATCTTGTTTCTCTTGCTGGAAGTGGGGATGCAGTGGCCTTCTGGGACTTGTCAGCCAACCTATCACCTACAAATCTGGGCCTGATAGAGCACATGGCAAGAGAAAGGGAAGACAGGCTGCTCTCACCAGATTATTTACTCAGCTGAGTCTGTGGCTGCCCTCTCTCTCTGCTCCAGCCTTTCCCATCAATTCCAGACCTACCTTGGCAGAGTAGATTGACACCAGCTGCCTATAGGAGAACTCATATTGTCCCTATGGCCCTGAAACCACCCTTGCAGTTTACAACGCTCTCTTCAGAGCCTCCTTTGATATAGCACAAGAACCTTTGTCTCCAGATCACTGGCACCACCAGCTCCCAGATATGTCCATATGCATCTGCAAACACATAAAAGCTGAGGCTCATCTGAGCTTTTTCTAGGCCTCTTTATTAACAAAATCAACTGCCTTTTTTTTGGTGTGGGTTTATGTGAAGCCTCCTTTCAACCCACAACAGAGCTGCCTACTGCACTCCCTTCCAGCCATGGTCTGGGAGAGCAAATCTCCCTGCACTGCAGAGCCCTGGCCTGCCAGAGCACACTTCAAATTTCATACTATCCATCTGCTCCATAAAGGCTGAGCTGAAATATTAATTAGGAGATCAGATCCCTTCTCACCAGAAACAATCTGGATTTTATAGCTCAGCCAGAGGCCAGCGAAGCAGACAAAGCTCTGTGATACATCCTTTGCTGCTGGTTAAGGGCTTTCAAGGAAACAACCAACTTGGGGGAAGGACACAGACAGTAAAACACGTGGACATCTGGTCTGGTTTGTCCACTCTTCATCTCCCCCATGCTCAACCCCCTCCTCCTGAGTGCATGTTCAGAGAGAGACGACTCCTCTAACATAAACAGCTATAATATGGCAATAAAGATTAATGAGCAAAACTTGCCATTTTATGTATAACCCATGGGGATTTACAATCATTAATCTTTATTAGTGTGTAATAACTGTTTAGACATTAAGGACAGATTCTCAGCTGGACAAAACTGGCCTTATTCCAGCCAAGCCAATGGAGCAATGCCAGTTTACACCCTTCATGACCCTAGCTCTAAATGAGACCCATCCCCTTCTGTAGGAATCATATCACTAGCAGTATTTCCCCAACTGCAGGGGCAGACCAGTGAAGGCAACTATTTGTCTTTCTCTGTAGCCGAAAAAGAGAGCTGCATGTGTCCAGGAAGCTCAACAATGGACATGTCAATAAACATGAGGAAATTCAATGAAAAAGCAACAGCAACAAAAGGAACCCCAAGGAGCAGGGAAGTGGATGATTTTTGAGGCAAGACTATAAGATCTGGTTTGGCAGGAGCGTAACTAAGAGGGATGTAGCAATCTTTGGCATGTGAAAGAGAGAAAGCACCAAGACAGGCTCCCAGAGTTCCTCTAAGAGGAACAAGATGGAAGAGAGAGAATAAAAAATTAAAAAAAAAAGAGCATCTTGGATGGATTTTCTGAGAGAGGAGTTTGGGGTTTGTTTTTAATTAAAAAAATGAGGTCTATTAAAGAAGGGAGCTGGTGGAAACCTTGTCTGAACTACATCAGACCAGCCACCAAAGCAATGCTGCGTTTGACCAAGCAGGATTTCCTCTTCTGAAGCATGAAGGAAAGAAGGGCAGTGTGCAGGTAGACACTTAGCTCACAGCAAGCATGGAGAAATCCCAGCTAAGGCTGTGCAGGCTGGTGTCTGCACTCAGCACCAGGCATTGCTCTGCTGCATGGGCAAAGGGCCTGATGGCCACTTCTCACCAAGAGAAGGTGCAGATTACATTGACCCAGCAAGTACACAGCCATCTCCCTCTGCACCTGCTGAAGAACTGGGAGCTCAACTGCACATCACTGTAGAGTTTTTTCTGAGTAGTGACCCACCAGCTGCCTCTTCCACCGCATAGGTGAGGCCAGCTGCCTCCAGAACTGGTGTTCCCACCTCTTTAACAAGTCAGAAATGCCACTAGTAAACCAGACAGAAATCAGGAAAAATGCAGAAATACAGTACTTAGATATTTGTGTAGTTTTGTACACCTCCAGAAAAAGATGGGCATTTCACCCACTACAGCAGCACAGACCTGGTGTTACAAAATGCCACCAGTCAATGTCCCCCAACCCCTCCTTTCAGGTTCAAGGGACCTGGGGCACTTGGGGACCCAGAAAACAGCTTTTCTGTCAGTGACACTTCAAGATCTTTAGTGATGGCAAGGCTTCAAGCATCTTGGAGGTTGCAGTAACACCAATAGCTGTATGGTGGAGGGAAAATGAGGAGGGACATCTTGCCCTGGTGTTCCCCCACTGCTTGTCACAGGGATGGATGGGCTGTGCATCCTCCATGCAGCCCAACAACCACTGCTCGTGGCAGAGCAGAGAGGTCCTCCCTGCCTGCCAAAGGGCTAACTGTCCTGGAACTCATTCACACAGCTGGTCTAGGTCACAGCTCAGTGCTAAGCTCCAAGAAGCTTTTCTCTCCTCTCTGCTCCCTGGTGTGGTTTTGGTTTGTTTCAGGTTCATGGCATGAGATCTGCTTCTTTTTCAGTTAAAAATCTGAGTTGAGGACAATCTAACACACTGCCTAGAGTCTTGTGCCATCTAAAACCTAAAGTTTGTTGAAGACCAACTTTAAACCTAAACACCTTGGCTGTTTGGAAGGCATGGCTGTTTGGGAAAGGCTTCATGTCCCAAAAATCATGCCTGTCCTAGGCAACCTTGTGCTCAAGCCATGTTCTGAGTCCTGACTGAAGGTATTTCACCTTCACAGAGGTTAAAATCAAATGAAATAGAAAAGAGCCTGACTTTCACCTTGTAGCCCAGCATGTTTTCAGAGCTTTTATGCACATAGGAGTCCCTGGCTCTCCTCCCTGTGCAAAGGTCACCAGCTCAGGCTTCCCCCTAAGAAAGCTTTGTGTCCCCAGGTGACACAAGGGATCCAGCCAGCCTCTGCACTTCTGCCACAACTACCTTCCACAGCAATGATCACTCAGACCACTGCATTCACACTGGTCACAGAGATTCACACTTCTCTGGGCTGACGCAAATGACTTTATAAGGAACAAAGCCATGGAGAATCAGGAGGGAAGGGAAGTGATTTGTCACATGCCCTATTGTAATGGCATTGAAACAAAGGGATTAGCCAGCCCAAGCACGGCAAGAGCAAAAAGCATCAAAGAAAGCACTCAGCATGTAGTGTCAAGACATGGAGGAATCGTTTTAGGGGTTACTAGCTGCAGACAACACTGACATTAATTTTCTATTGGAAAATGCTGGTGACATTCATATCTGCTATTAATACTCAACTTTGACAGTGCCCCATAAATTCAACCTGTCAATTACAATGGCACTGAAATAAAGGTGCTCTGAGGTCAAGGAGATGTGGTGTCCAAATGAGACTTATATTCCAGGAGGAAAGTGGCAAAAACAATCTTTAACCAAAGCATCAGATCCATATGCAGGAAAACCAAAGGGTGGTTTTAAATGTCATGTTTTTCAAAGCAAGAATTGATGCTGGAACCAACTCTATAAACTGGCTGGCTGGACTTTTAGCTGCAGCTGAGGACAATCAATCAAAAGAGCTCTGTGACTCTGAGAAAGTGAGAGAGAGAAAACACATCTCTCCCCCCCAGAAGGAATATGAGAGGGCAGATTGAGCTGTGCGAGGCCTCTAAAAATGACAGTGTAAAGTAAAACATCCTTGTGTTTCACCCACACCAAAATGTAACCTGAAAGGTTGCCCTTGACACAATGTGGGACGTGGAGCATATCATTACTGAGGGCTAGGAGGCTTGTGACACATGGCTAAGGAAGGAGAGCCTCTTCCCAAAAGTCTGCTGCTCAGTTCTAGTGAGCCCTCCTCAAGCCACCCTGCTCTGCAGCTGAGGGGCACAAGGATTGCTAAATCCTCAGGAGCAGTGCTCCTCTATCTCTTTCTATGCTGGCCTCAGCTGCACTTTGTTAGGGTTCACAGCCACCTCTGTGGGCACTGCCAGCCACAGCCGTGGCAGTGACAGTGGCAGCCCAGGCACTGACGGTGTCTACATGCACCTCTTCAAACTGGTCACCATGTCCCTAGCACAAGAGGTACCACTGTTTGGGAAGCCCTGCTCTAAATACTGCCCTCCCCATCAGCCCTTCCACAGGATCACTTCCCAAACAGATGCTCGGATGAGTCCAGAAGCCCAACCTGCACCAACAGAGACTGTAGCCATGAAACTGGGAGACAAAGGGCCAGATCCCAGGCTGACCTACATCCTGCCCAACTGAAATATTGCAGAGCAAGGCATGCAGTTGGGATTTGACTCTTAAGAGTTTGGACCAAAGCGATGGATGGGGAAGGGAAGCATGTGGAGGGGCATGAGGCATAAGTGCTGCAGGCACAGGCACTCTCCTTCACAAGGCCTGGAGAAGGAGCCATGGGCAAAGGCGAAGGTCCTCATAGACAAGTGAGGCAGCTGTGCAGGTTTGGCCCAGTCAAACCAGCATCAATCCAGGGCCAGAGGCCTCACTACAGACTCAGCAGCACCTTGCAGTGCAGGGCCTCCCCTTTTCTCTAGACAGTAACTGTGTTACCTTAAAGCAGTGTGATCTGCTGTCTTCCCCTCCCACCCCAACAGCCCCCCATGCTTCTGCCCTTGCCTAACAACTTTCCTCTGAGGACCTGGCCAACAGCAATGAGCTCCTGCTAGGGGTGAGCTATGGTTTCCCTGTGTGGTTTCCTAGGCTGCAGCTCTCACAGGAGACACCTGCAGCCCACATCAGTGCCCAGTGCTCCTGGCTGCCTTCAGCATCCCAAGCAGAGCTGGACACATCCCAAACCCCATGCTGTCACAGGCTCCAGGGAGCTGCTAGCAATCCAAAGGCTGTGGGCAATCACAGAGGGATTGCTGCCAATGCAGTGCCGAGAGCCCTGGAAACTCACGCTGACATACCCTGTTTTTCAGATGTCATCCTATGCATACTGTTACTCTTTCCTATCTGGAGAATGAGAGGAATTCCTTCTAGGCCCTAAGCAGCTCATCCCCAGCCCAAGGGATCCTCAGGCACTGCAATGCTGCTGGGCCCACGAATAGGTGGGGACCGACGACTGCAGCCTCCTCCCGATCTTTGTGCAACTTATCTGACAGTCTACTTTCTTCTGGGGCTTTTGTCCCAGGCGCTATCCCAGCATTGTCCTCCCTCTCCAGACCTCAGCACCTGCCCAAGAGAGCAGAGTAAATGGGTGGGACACAGGGCAAGGACGTTCCTGGCAGGAGGCTGGCAGTGCTCCCTAGGCTGGCCGGGACACACCAGCCGGACTCGGAGCACCCTGGGGCCTCCCTCCCTTACAGTAATGCTCACAGGCTGCAAGAGCAGCTCGAGTAGCTCAGCTGAGATCCTTGTTTATAAATTCTTTTGATGATGCACATTAAATATTCTCCACGACACAGACAATTCCTCTCTTCTTTCTCTTTTCCTGTGACACCTTTTCCCCAGCAAAGCCCTACAACTATTGCTTGCTGTGGCCTCATTTAGCATCATCATCATCGTCACCACACACGCATCCTCATATAAAACAGAAATCTATTCCATCAAGCACTTAACATAAATATTAAAATAATGGAAGGGACAAAATATAAATCTACATACAGCTTCATGACTACCATAGCACCTATTACCACGACAAAGCAAATTCTGGTTTGGGGGGGGGAAGGGAAAGGGAGGGTTGAGGAGAAAGTTAGGAGGAGGGACTTTGACTGTCATTAAATATGTAAATCACTCTTTTCAGCTTCTTTTTTGTTGTTGTTGTTGTTGGGGTTTTTTGGGTTACCAACCTTATTAAAATTCATTCCACTAACCAGCTCGTTCTATGTCACTATGGATACCAAAGAACCCTTTTAAAAACTTGGGCAAGGCAGGGGTTTCTCAGAATTAAAAAGAAACAAAACAAAACAAAACAAAACAACACAAACCACGGTGACTTGCTGTTGGTGCTCTCATGACAAGTCCTGCCACGTGCCCCTCCCCTGCACCCACCAGTCCACAGAAGGGCAATTCATTAACAAGTCCAGTTCTCAGTCTCCCAGGATGAGTTTGACAAAAGAGGCGACGTCTGTCTCTTTGGATTCGTGCAGGGTGAAGAAGGGATGTTGCTGGGAAAGAGAGGGGGGATAAAAATTAGAGTTTTATTATTCACAGCACTAAGGACCAAACCTAAAACCTTTTCCTGACAATCTTCTAGACAGTGAAACATTATTTTGTTGCCAGCATCCCAATATTGAGCTTTCTGTGTTTTGTAGCTGAGACAAGTTAGGGAGCCTGAAGGGCCACTCCACGAATGCTGCAGATTTGTGCTGTCCTCTTGGATTTCCTCTAAGCCCTGAGCTAGGCTGCTCTCAAAAGTATTAAAAAACACTGCCTCCATCTCTAGCACATCATACCCTTTGTCACATGCTGGCTGAAAGCTCTGTGGTGCCTTGGGTAGAGATGTGCTCCTCCTGAGATGGTGGTTACCCACTCCACCGCACACCAGCTCCAACAGGAGCAAGAAAAACCCTTGCAGGAAGGCTGACTGCCGTGGGTTTTCCCTCAGCTTCCTACTTTATCTGTGTATTTACCCTCTGGTGACTTCTGAGTCTCATTTCTTCCCTGCAATTGCTCATACTCACAGCAGGAGATGGCTACTTTACCCCTAACCACCACAAAGAGGAAAGCCACCCCAGCTAGAAAGCCATCCCGGCTGGAAAGCCATCCACAGCTGTGTGTTTAACTACTTAATCGTGACCAACATGGGAAGACATCCTGCCAGAAAACCTTGCCTACATTTCAGCACAAATGGAAAAATATGTGTAAGGAGAAAAAAAGCCCACAACTGAATGCCCCCTGACAACAGCCAAGCCCCTCTCCACTAGCACTAGTGATTCAGTTTGCTGCCGGGGGCTGTAACACATCAGCTGAGATCAGCCAACTCGTACCTGAAATCACCAAAACACTATTTGACACCCACTGTCCTAGCAGTTAAATGTATTTGTTTGTATGGAGAATGTCACAGAGAACCAAAAGGCAGCTGGGACCCTGCAAGGCTCACAGGTGACCTCCACTCTATGCAAAATGCTGCTGTGCAGAGAGAGCTTGGTTCGATTCCATGCAAGGGGGATCTCGGTTTGCTTCCTGACCTTCTCATTTCAAAACAGATTTTTAAAGACAACTTGGAGTTTTTTGAAGCTGTCCATCACCTCAGACCCCAAGCACTGGCTATTTCAATGTTCGTTTATGGCAGTGGCCAAGTGAAAGGATAAGAAGAGCAAAGGAATGAGATCTTCCAAGGTGGGATCAAGCAAAACCTTGTCCAGTGAGTAAAAAGAGGCAGCTCTGAGCAGTCAGGAAGTGACCCAAAGACACACCAGCAAGGAAGAGGAAGCACAATTATGTGGGAAATGGAGCTGAAATGGGTTGAGGCAAGGATCCAGACATAATTTAAGGTCTCCCTGGGTCAGACAGTCACAGGAGTTGAAGTGTCCTGAGTAACTCTTGGAGAGCTGACCCAAACGGCCTGCTGTGTTATTATCCTAGTATGATGCCACTGCTTTGACATCCCAGCTAAGTCGCACCCAAAGCAGTGCTACCACAGCCTGGAAACACCCACAGGCATGACATGGGTGGCAGTGGTGGCCTCTAGCCCTGTCTCTCAGTGAACCTAACTCCTTTGCCAATGACTTGAGTCTGATTAGAGCACAGAACACCCTGTGCCAAGTGGGATGTGCTCCACACAATGCACAGACCACCAGTCCTGCAGTAGTTTCACACTCCACTTCACCTGGGGAAGTTGGTCTTTAAATGAAATTAAGCATCCATATCAATTTTCCTGATGCAAAAGATAGCAGAGAGTCATATTTTCCATGAGAAACCTCAATTCCACAGGAAAGCAAGGTCTTGGTCTAAATGACAAGTCCAATCCAGTACCGCAACTTAATGCCATAACAGAGAGAGAGAGGAGGGAGCAAAAAAAACCAAACCAAACCAACAAAACAGCAACCCTCAACCACAGGACTTCACAACATTCATGTCAGCCATAAAATACCACAGCATTGAGATACTCTAGAGAGGTGATCCAAGAACCTAATTCAATAGAAATGCACTCGCTTGCCAGTGGGTATTAATGCTGCAACAGACGGAGCTGCTCCGGTGAACCTATTTGATAACAGGCCACTTGGCAAACTTCAGAAGCTTGCTTAAAATATATATGTATTTAGTCAAGAAGAAGAAGAAGAAAGAAAGGTGGGGGGGAAAAATAGCCATAAACCTCAAGCCTCCCTTTGTTCAAAACCAGCACTTGGGCAAACTGTGTGTAAATCAGATCTATATATAGTCTAATTGTGTTACAGGGCCCAGTGAGAAATGCCACGGGAGTTATTCACTGCTTTACAACTGACATTCAAAAGGTACAGGGATTGCCAGCATCTCTTGCAGCTACAAAGCACCTTTAACCCTGGCACCTTCACAGAGGTGCCAACACCTCCAAGCAGACAGCACAAGGTAGTGACAAAGCTGATGGCACAATGTACATCCTACAAGTTATGGGGCAGGAGATAGCAATGCCCGAGCAGATTCTGCAGAAGTTTCCACCCTTAACCCAGAAGACCTTGCCAGTGGCACTAAGCGGGGGTGGGCACGTAGATTCCTACATGCAAGGCAAGCATTTGGGTCAGGATCTTCAGAAATCACAAAGTAAGGCACCTTCCTGCCTTTAGCAATGAAGTGAGAATAAAAAAGGGACTGGATGCTTATAGGGGTGAAACACTGACTTCCAAAGTTCTCCTGCTTTTTGCTGGCTGTTAGGAGCACCAGGATCACTACCAGAAAGTCAAGGGAGAGAGAGACCATGAAGCTGTGAAGCCCTAGCAGAAAAATCTCATCACAAGGCCTGTTCTGGCCAGCTCCAGCCCAGAGCTCTGGCTGTGTCTGCACTGCTGGGAGTTCATCAGCAGTTGAGTGCATCTGACCTCAAAGCCCTGTGGTGCCTTCCATTTCCCCCATCATAAGCCTTTATCAGCATCTTCTTCCTTAGTTATTCCCCTGTCCTAGACCTGCTCACAGCAAACAGTGTCTAAGCAGCAGATGAATTCAATAACCGGAATTATTAGTCACCGTCTCATCTCTGTCCTCAACATCCAGGAATTCCTCTGCCCAAAAAGTCTCCTCGCCACAAATCCATGACAGTAAAGCCTACCAGTTCCTGCTGCCCACATGGACCCTCCAAAGTAGATCCATTTCCATGGGTATATGAAGGCATCACACAAACCTAAGAGGGGATTTCACCTTTCCTGACTGCTTCTTCACAGCCTCATTCTTGCCCCTTAATGAATTTGTGAACTGCTTTTATGTATTTTTCTTGCTTGACCTGACTGGAACAGCACCTGAAGAGCCTTCCAAAGGGCATCTCTGCTTTGCAGTCACCCTCCCAAGACCCTGAAGTGCCATGATTCTCCCATCTGTTACGAAAATAGAGATGCTGGGTATCATGAACCACTGGTCACTATGGAAATCCTGTCCTCAGCATCTCATTGTACTCCATCTCAGCTCTCACCCAAGACACTGCTTGCTGCAGGCACACTCACCATAAGCTCTGGGTATGTTGGCCGTTCTTTGGAATTCTTCTTCAAGCTTTAATGGAAAAAAAAGAAGAAAGCATTTAAAAGTCACATTCTGTATGCAATTCAAGCAAGGCCATACAATTCCAGCATGACAAAAGCAAAGTTTCAAGTCTCTGTAGGAGTTCAGCTACTCATCAGACAGCTTGAGCCTCGAGGACACCTACAGCCATCACAGCCCTGTGTGGCACACACTGCTGGGTACACACAGGTGCAGAGAGATCACCCACGGTCAAATAAGATCTGGAGACACCACACATACCAGTGAAGGCTTGTTGCTGGGGGCCAGGTGCAACTGGTTTTGTGAGTACTACGTGGCAGGCCAGAGACTAAGGGAATGGACACAGCCTTCAACCTCTGGTTGTGAGCTCTGAAGCACGTGTACAACTATTTGTTTATCACCATGCTGTTATCAGCAGGGACGGGTCCATGGGACATCCTATTTTTTTTATTTCTTTTTTTTTCCCCTCTCCTACAACAGATGGCTCTGGAGGGTTGTAGCTGGAAGCTATTTTGGTTTCCCTCCAGCAGAAAATAGCTTTTAAAAGACAGGACGTAATCTCTACTCACTTCCTGACTGTGTATTTAGGGGAAAGACACTTGGAGCAACTTGAAAAGATCTTCACACACGTACACGTTGGTGGCGGGGAAAAGGTGTCACACTGAGCCAAACAAAAGTGAGAACCTCGGTGGTGGTAAGTCTCTCCTCTGCTGGGATTTGCTGGAGCCCAGAGGAAGCAGAGGACACACACTGAATAGATATTTCCTGCTTGCTGTGTGTAGTGGGCTCATGTTTAGTGTCATGATGTGAATGAACGGAGGAACCTAGTAACGATACGTGCCAGCACTGCCGAACTGAAGGTAGGGGATGTGTCACATCCTCTGAGCCTGAGGCAGCCCAAGCTGAGATGCTAAGGTGAATGTTGAAGGTTAGGCGTGTCCAGAAGCAGGATTCGGGTCTAAACCTCTTAATTTAGACCATCTACAAACAAAAAAAATTGCTCCCAGGTTATTAATAGCAGGAAATCTGGTGAGAAGTTACTGAAATCCATGTAAATCTTCAGGAATTATGAGGCATATTTGGATCTGATCTTGGCTCGGACATCCCAGGAACTTCCCTGCAGTGGGTGCAGGTAATCAGACTTTCAGTGTCCTAGGCAACAGTGTGATTCACTCTGTGACCTCTGAATCTGTGAGAGAACCAAGCCAGGCCAAGCTTGATACACTGAGTTGATGTGACCTGATCAGTATCAAAAGAAATTCTCAGACTCCAGCAACACAAAACCAGTGCAATCTGCAGCCAATGCCTGCTTTTCTCCACTGGCTTTGAGGGACCTTCAGTGATCCTGCAGGATAGGATTTGTGAAGAGAGGAACATATGCAAGAGCATCTGAGACATATGTGCTTCCCCTCATCATGGATGGCTGTGGATACCTTCCTCCTGAATCAGTCCACAGCTATAGCTGCAAGACACCATGATTGCCAAAGCAAAATGCTCAGAGGGGAACAACAGCCTGCTTGGCACAAACAGGCAACTCTGCAATAACAAGGAGTGAGCCAGCAGCATGGGAGAAAGGCAGCTGGTCCAAACTCTCAGTGTGGGCCTTGCAAAGACAGTGGCCACTTTGTGAAAGGGTTCTTCCAAGCCAGGTCCCACCTCTGAGAGGCATAGAGCAGTGTGGGCACAGGCAGGTATTCCCCAGCACAGAGGCATGCAGCTGAATCATGAGGACCTTGAGAAGGTGTTTGAACAAGACTGTGAAGAATGTGAGTGTCAGTACTTGAAGTGCCCGGACAGGAGCAGCTGATATGCCACAATAATGCCCTTCCTGGGTCACAGCAGGGCCCACCCGGCTCCGGGCCATGAGGCTGGCAGCTGGGGAGCAGTCTCACATTTCTGTGTTTGCCGATCTGCTGTCCTTTCTTGGCCACCAGGCAAAACCCACCATCCACCTGCCAACTTGGCAAGCAGAGGATGGCACTGCAGCGCCTGGAAAATAAAACTGCCTCCCGGGCGGTTTCCAGGGAAGCTGGAGGGAGAAGCAGTCAGGAGCTGCGGGGCCGGTGCCAGCTCTCTTTGAACCATACACTGAGGGCAGCTGCGAGTCTCCTCGGGTGCTGGGACAGCCTGGGCTTTCATGCAGCTCTCACAACCTCCAGACAGCATGCATCTGCTCCAAGCCTTTTCCTACACCACAGCCAAACCCTCCTGCTGCTTCCAGCTCCGAGTCCCAGGGAAAGCAGCACGGCAGCCGGACGGCCCCGGTAGCAGGGGATGGCCGCAGACAGAGGCCACTGAGGGGTGAACTCTGTGCCCTCAGTAGTCCGCCCTCAGAGCCATGTCCTCCCAGGAGCAGGATACAGTCATTGTGGGTTCCGTCCCCTCTCCACCCTGCATCAACCCCAAGGATCTGCTTGCACCTGCCTGTGCTGCTGGCCTGGCCACAGACATCCTGTGCTGCTGATGTGGGGATGACTGAATGAAAAAGTCTCCTAAATCCCTTCCCCCACAAGCCTGTTCCTCAGCACCTCAGAGAGGGAAGCCCCTCACAGCCACCATGCCCAGTGCTCTGGAGAAGGGCACATGTTGTCTGCACAGTGCCAGGCCCCAGCCCAGCCTGCATAGCTCAGTGAGGACATGAAGGCACATCCCTTCCCCGGGGAGGGATGTTTTGTTCAAAATTGAGGTTGTACTCCAAAGAAACATGTGTGGGGACAGGGACACAGCAAGCTGTCAACAGCTGCCCTCCTCAGCCTCCCCCAATCATGGCAGAGGTGAGGATGACCAGGATGAGTGAGGGCAAGGTGATATTTTACCATTGCGAGGTAAAATCGACGAATTCTGCTGAGAACCTCTCTGATGGGAGCTGTGGCGATGGTTCCTCCACCACCTGCTTGAGCTGCTGGAAGGGTGTCCCCCAGGAGTCGTAGGGAAAACGTAGGATGGCCAGCTCGATCTGGGGAGACAGAGCCCACACCTCAGGCACCAAGGACAAACACCCCACAGCTCACCCTCTTTTCCCATAGAGTTCAGATTCCTGTGTGCCCACCCAGAGCTACAGGCCCCACACAAATATGTGACATCTCATAGAACTGCAGGATAATTTGGGTTGGAAGAGACCTTTAACATCATCAAGTCCATTAACCCAGCACTGCCAGGTCACCACTAAGCCATGTCCCTCAGCACCACATCTAGATGGTTTGGAAAAATCTCCAGGGATGGAGACTATACCACTGCCCTGGGCAGCCTGTCCTGGGGCTTCACAATCCTTTTGTGGAAGAAATTGTTCCTCATGTCCCAACCTAAACCTTCCCTGGCAGAACTTGAGGCTGTTTCCTCCTGTTGTATGGGAGAAGAGACCAACCTCCAACTCATTCCAAGCTCCTCTCATGAAGATTTCCAGACTGAACAACCCCAGTTCCCTCAGCCACATTTGCCCCATCTGGCCACAACACTTTGCTTAACCTCACCCAGCAAAAGGGACAAGACCTGAGGAGACCCAGCAGTCCTCATAATCAGTTCTGCTACCCTCATGTTAGGCATCACTTGGAAAACATTAGAAGTTAAAAAACAACCCCACACTGCAAACAGTAACTGCGCTATAAAATGACTCCGCAAGCAGATGGATTCCCCCTAAACGCTGCGTGGGAGATGCCACCCATCCCTCCTCTTCTGAGCAGGACTTTGCTAATTGCTAAGTGCCGGGAGTGTTTTTTTGTGCTGGAAATCCAACCTGCTCCAAGGCACAGACGTGAGGTGCTGGACGCCCTTGCCTTAGTCCATGCTGCCACCTCCTGGCAGCCCATGGCCACCACAGCAGCTGTCCCCACCAGGGTGACTGACACCTCACCAACACGTCTGGAGACAGCAAAGGTAGCTCCATCCTCCTGTTCTTCAACCCTGCGCCGTGCTCCCTGGTACCCTCGGGCTATACTTCCATTCCCACCTCCCCACCTCCCCAGGGAAGCAGGCCACAAGTGTCAGGGGAGCTACAGAGAGGAAAACGAATCCACAAGCAACAATCAACCCTCCTGCCATTGCTGTGAGCCCTCAGGTTGTCCTACCATCGTGATGCCCAGGCTCCAGATATCAGATTTGACGCTGTACCCCTTCTGGTTCAGCTCTGGGTTAATTCTTTCAGGCTGTGAACAGAGACAAAGGTGATTGAGGAACATGGGTGGCTCCTGTATGATGCCCATTCCCAGGGTTAACCAACCTCACACAGGTCTTTCAAGGTGGCAGGTCAAAATCATTTAGCCCATGCCATCAGCTTGGTTGTCATAAGGCCAGATCTAGTCCCACAACCTTGCCAGTAAGGGCACACAATTAAATGTGTCACTAGAAATAGATGCACTAGGGATTGGGGTGGTGGAGCTCATCCAGCACACCTGGCACATAGCAGGTGGCAAGTCTCACTTCTCCAGGCCTGTTTTCACCCTCTTCAAGCACTCCACACAGACTGAACCCTCAACAGCAGCTCCCAAGAGGAGACTGAAGGACCTAATCCCTGGGGACTGTTTTACCTCAAGACAGAAAGTACTATTGTCCCCTCAGGGCAGAGAGTAAAAATGCAACACGGAGTAATTACAGAACTTTCCCCAAGGTCACAGGGAGGTGAGAAGGCAGCAGGAAGCTATGCCCAAGAGATCTGATCTGACCCCTCTTTGCCCCTTATACAAGCAACTCAGGGAAACGTCCTCCAAAAGGAGTCCCCAGGCCACATTCCGGAGGCTGATCCTTCTGCCTTCAGGATGGCCCAGGCTCGTGTTCCTCTAGCTGCCCTGCAGCAGCCTTCCCAGGCAGCTCCTCTGCAGCTCAACTTACAGCCATGTAGGGTTTGCATCCTGCATCCATGGTTTTAGCAACTGAGTCGACGAGGTAACCGCTAATGCCAAAATCGCACATTTTCACCTGCCCCTGCGTATTGATCAACACGTTAGAGGGCTTTACATCTGCAAGAAGGAACACATGCCACAGTCACTGTCACGCCTGGGCAGCTGTGCAAAGCCAAAACAAGCTGAAGAGCTTCCTATCAGCAGAGGGCACCAAAGGTGTCCGTGCAAACCCCTGCACTCTGTGCATTGCCAGCTACGCGGCTGGCTGCACATACTGCAGGTTCAGGTGACAGCCTCGTGGGCCTGTCACATGCCCTGCCAGGGTCCCTTCACTGGCAGAGTCCCCTTCCTGATCTGGGGACTGGGAGGTGATTTTCTGTGTAGCCATCAGATCCTACCACGCAGAATTGTCAGGGTTGGAAGGGACCTCAAGGATCATCCAGTTCCACCCTCCCTCCTATGGGCAGGGACACTGCACACTAAGATCAGGTTGCCCAGAGTCTCATCCAGCCTGGCCATAGAAATCAGAGCCCTTATGGGGGAACAGCTCAGCAGGGCTGGGGGCATCTCCAGAGGGTATGTGCAAATGCCTGGAGTTCTAGCCAAGTCCCCAGCTGGATCTGGTCTCATGCCAGCAGATAGGAAACCCCACAGGGAAAGGATAAGGAGGGGTGGGCAGGAAAGGGTGAAGAGGATCAGGGGTTGCAGGGGAAGGAGGGAACAGATAACTAAGGCAAAGATCAGGATTTCAGAAATAGCCTCTGATTTTAAGGATAGTGAGCTGGAAGGCAATGTGAGTAGAAGCAGCAGGCGTGTGGGTGCTCCACACCTCATGGAAATCAGGCCAGTGTCTCATCTATTTATTACTGCCAGATTTATCTGCTTCCCATCACAGCCTTGGTGCATCCACACTTGCATCACGCTCATGAAGGCAGCTACAATCACCATCAGAAAGGGAAATAAAGGCACAGAAAGAAGCTAGGAAGAGATATCCAAGAGGTGATGGAAGGTGTTTTCCTGCTCCCTATGAGGCTGATGTCCACAGAGTGCAGGGAGCACAGGCTGCCCTGTTTTCTCCTGTCCCAGCACTGATCCTCCAATGGGAGCAATCCTTTCCCTGCTGTCACCCAGAAGTAAGAGCCCTCTTCTGCAAGAAGGCACTCTGCCTACATGTGATAAACTATTAAATGGAAGAGTTGAAACATCATGCAAAGCTGGCCAGAAACTGCTTTTTAGCTTTACTTATTAGAATTTGATGGTTTACATTTCCTTAACATCTGCTCTCTAATCAGCATTTTGCAATCAAAAGCTGCAGGTATCTGAGATCCTCACCCATCTGTTACTGTGCTGGAATAAGACAATTTTTCAGTGGAAATCAAACAAGTAAACAAAAATCCAGAAGCCGAGCAGCACTTTCCACCTACTGTAAACGATACAGAAGGCAGAAACTCAACCCCCAGCCACATGCAGAATGCATAAAATGTGACTGCCTGCTCAAGCTGAACTCAGTTTGCTTCAGATGCTCCTTTCTCTGGCAGCCACACACTCCAGAGAGGGCTTTTTCCTCCTCATGACAAATTGAAAATGACCCTTTAAAAACAAGAGTGTCAAGCAGCAACACGGTTTCTTTTCAAGTGTGTTCATGGCATCTTTGAGATGCTCTAGAGGGGGAAATGTCAGGTGAGTCTAAGGAGGGTAGTTGTGGCTTCACTTAGAGGTCGTTTGAGATATCAAACCACCCTGACCCACCAGGGCTCAGAGGAGCTCACAGGAGATGAGGATGGTTAGGTCACCGTGGGATGCATTGTGTCAGCACAGAGATGCCTCTCACTGCATAGCAACACAGAGCGAGGGGAGAAGCCTTCACAATGCCTGATCCAAAACCCACCATGGTCAGAAGGAAAAGTCACTTTTAATTTTGCAGGTGTTTTAATAGACCAACATGAGGGAAATTGACACAGCGGGAAGCAGCCCTTGCTCCGCCAGCACAGCGAGGCTGGAGCTCACTTCCCTCCAGCTCAGGGAAATGCAGGGACCAGCTCACAGCCTTTAAAGAGCAAACCAGCAGGACCTAACCTCTGACTGGGTTTTGCAAGTCATGAGATGCTGGGGAGTATTTTTGCTGTCAAAGGCCCATTTTATCTCATGTATTCTGGGAGCCCTGGGCTTGGCCTGGAGGCCAGCCCTTGTGAGGCTGAGAGCACGTGGCATAGGGCAGCCAGGCACCAGCATGGCATGGCTGTGTGCCTGCCACTTACCTCTGTGGATCACGGAGAGCTTACTGTGTAGATGTTCTAGTGCTTTGACAATCTGAAACAAGAAGTCCAGAGTGAATCACAGCTGGCCGCACCACTATGAGGAGGAAATGCTACTAGGCCTCACCCACCCCACACTCCCCAGACCTCCTTAGAGGAAAGCAGCCACATCTTGCACAAGTTCTGCACCCTCACAGCAATTTGCAGTGATGGTGGGTACCCAGGGACCTCTCAGAGGCTCCAAAATCCTAATGAGAAGGCAAAGAAACTGCAGGGCCCTCCCCACATCTAATGCTCTGCCACCTCTCAGTGCACATTTGGAGTATTTATGCCTCATAAATACTATCTCAGACCAGATACTGGAAGCCAGCTAGATTCACATGGTCTGGCCTGTGGACTCTGCTCCTCCTGGTGCAAATATAGCAGGGAGACTGGGTCATGCAGGACTTGGTTTAGAAGAGAAACACCCTTCCCCTGCCCTCCTCATCCTGCTGATACTTACAGAGACAGCTATTTTTCCTAAGATGTCCTCGGGAATCGTCAGGCCCTTGTCAATGACGAGCTTGTAGAACTTGTCCAGTGAGGTATCCATCAGCTCCATACAAATCCACACATCTCCCTGGAAGATAAAGCAAGGAATTGTCTGCCCATTGAAGCAAAGCATCCTTTCCTTTCATGCACAGAGATCTTTGGCACTTGCCTTTTGCTGCTGGCCTGTTGGCCTCTTCCCTGCCTTTTAAAAGTCATCCAGTTAAACTGTGCTGTGCTTTTTCTTTCCCTCCTTCCCAGATGGAATGAAGTGCTGTCCACTACTATTTAGGTGCATTTTCTGCTGTCTTTTCCCAAAGCAGAGTTCCAGTGATTTAGGAGTCCTGAAAGTTATCAGGACAGAGGTTCCCTACATGCTCAGGTCACTGCAAATGCTGAGCCAGGAAAAGTTCAGCTCTGCAGAGCTATGCTTAAAACCCTTCCATAATCTTGCCCCTCAGAGCTTTCCACATTTTTCTTCCATGTGGCTTTCTCATTGCATGCTAGGACAATATTAACACTAAGGGATCAGGCTGTGAGTTGGTTGTCCCCACCACTCAAACCCACCACAAAGCCCCAACATCTTGGCACAGGGGCCTTGCACATTCCTGGCACTAGGGCTTGGCTGCCCTTGGCTCCTCCTCAGGTGGGACCGTATCTCTCCTTGCTCGCCAAGAAGTAACTGCACATGACAGATCCTTAAGCTAGGATTCAGCAAATCCATATTGTACCATCTCTGTATCTAAATGGAGATAAAACCCCTAGCATGTGGAGGGAGAATTCAGAGCCTGAGAGAAGAGCTAGTGTCCCAGGGGCAGCACAGTTTTGATCTCCAGGATGCCATACCTCTCGGAAAAGTGCCCCATAAAAGGTGACAGTGAAGGGGCAATCTACTGTCCTCATGGAGATATCCAGATCCATCAATAACCTCTTCTGCTCCTGACTGTTCACTGTGGCTCGGATCCGCTGGAAGACAAAGCAGTTTAGAGTTGGCAGTCAGCACCTCCATAATACAGCCATACCCATGCTGGCCACAGCGCCTTCACATCACGCCCTTACCCTTTCCTGACACCTCTCTGTGTTACCCTTTTCTCACACCTCTTTGTCACAGGCACATCACAAGCACAGTGCCCACAGTAGGAACAACTCTGTGCAACAGAAGGCACTGGTGGCTGAAGGGTTTTTTTCACCTCAGCCCAAACTGTAGGTGATTTTGCTCTTCCCTGCACACATTACTCTTTTTGCAACAGCCAAAAGTCACTGTGGCTTGGGAGGAGAAAGGAGAAGGAAATCAAATTCTAGGCTGATGGGTACTCATGACTTCTGGAGCTGCAGTGGACATCTATTGACATCATCAGACTTTGGTCACAAGTGAGGGCTTCAGCCTGGGCACCAGAACTCATGTACTCCCCATGGCTTTGGAAAAGGTGGACATTTCCTTTCTCCCAGGGAAGAGATGTCATTTATGTGAAATACCCAGAGACCCTCAGCTGGGAAGCACCACAAAGGGGCATGACACATTCCAACACAGGTCACACACATGTTCCAGGCTTTTTGTCCAAAGCCACTTGAGGTCAGTAATGTGACAGCATTAAAGCATTCAGCATTGCAGAAACAAGTAATAGCCTGAATGTTCCTGACATCCCTCTTCAGATCTTCCATCATTCCCAGAAAGGCCTTTGGCAGTTTGGTGAACATCAAGACAAACAAGAAAACCAAATACAGAGCACATAGGCCCTGAGACACATCCCAGCACCCACAGCAGTCTACCCACAACTGAGTAGCCAAGAATTTTCTTTCAGTTTGCTCCTAGCTTTACATCTTTTTTTTTCTATTCTTTCTTATTCTGAAAGGAAACTTGAGCAAAACTTCAGCCAAGCATAAAGTGACCTTTCCCAAAACACAAATTTTCCCAGGACTATCTCCCTAAGTTGCAAGGTTATGAGTTATGAAAACTTTATTCATAGAGTATCTACAAGCCTGTGACAAACCAAGACCTCACTGTAGAAGACAAAATGAGAAGATCCCAATGAAAATTCCCTGTTCCAAAGAGACTAAAAATGTCCCAGATAAAGAAAATTCTCTTATGCAAATAAATTGCCAGTACATTCTTCTCTACTACTGCAGACAATGTGCAGAACACAGAACCTGTGTGTTTAAATAATGATGACAAACCATTTGTAAAATCCTTCTGGAAACAGGAATATTGTAGACAAAGGTGAACAAGTGGCCAAGGAGGCCAATGGCATCCTGGGGTGCATTAGAAGGGCTGTGGTTAGTAGGTCAAGAGAGATTCTCCTCCCCCTCTACTCTGCCCTGGTGAGGTCACATCTGGAATATTGTGTCCAGTTCTGAGCCCCTCAGGTCAAGAAGGACCTCAGGGAAGTGCTTGAAAGAGTACAGCCACAAAGATGCTGAAAGGAGTGGAACATCTCCCTGCTGAGGACAGGCTGGGGGAGCTGGGGCTCTTTTGCTTGGAGGAGCTTGAGGGGTGACCTCATTCATGTTGATAAAGATGTGCAGGGCAGTGTCAGGAGCACAGAGACAGACTCTGCTCAGCGACGTCCAGTGATAGGACAGGGGCAATGAGGGCAAGCTGGAGGAGAGGAGGTTCCATGTGAACCTAAGGAAAAACTTTATCACTGTGAGGGTGACAGTGCCCTGGAGCAGGCTGCCCAGAGAGGTTGTGGAGTCTCCCTCTCCGGAGACATTCAAAACCTGACTGGACATGTTCCTGTGTGACCTGCCCTAGGTGACCCTGCTCTGGCAGGCAGCTGGACTAGATGATCTTTTGAGGTCCCTCCCAACATTCTGTGATTCTGTGAAAGATGGAATTGTATTGAGCATTCTACTCTTAAAACCCTTTTCTTGGTTAACTGTCCCAAATCTACCAGGAGACTCTTCGCCTCTGTGTAGAAAGGAGATTTCATAGGGAAAGAAAAAGAAAACTTGGTAAAGACATCAAAAGATTGGAAATATGCACAAACAAGAATGCAGAGGTTGTCCACACACAATGAGACCGACAGTAAGCTTCTTGACAGGCTCACTCTACCTTCACTGCCATGATCTGTCCACTGGGCATGTGCCGCATCTTCTCCACCACCCCGTACGCACCTCGTCCCAGCTCGGAGATGGGCTCCAGGTCATCAGCTTTCACCTCAAAGTTCTGTGGGGGAGAACATCAGCACAAAGGTGTGTGCTGCCCATATGTGCCATGCAAGGAGCTAAACACCCTGAAAATGGAGCAACTTGCTCTAGCTGAAGATGTCCCTGCTCGTTACAAGGGAGCCAGACAAGATGACCTTTAAAGGTCCCTTCCAATCCAAACCATTCTGTGATTCTGTGATAAAATCCAGCCCTGCTGGGCACATAACTTGACTGCTGTGAATTCCCCTCCCTGTCTGGGTCCAGGAGGCTAGAAACAAAATGATGGCACTCAGGGGCTGTCAGAAGGCTTAACTGTTGTGCAGCAATTAGCAGTTCCAAAGAGGACATAACTCATACAGGCGTGAACAGAGGGTCTGTGTCAATAAGCATCCTGAACAGGACAGGCACAGGAAGGATCATTCCTTCAACTGGATGATCTTCAACCTGGTGACTTGCATCAAACTGTCCCTCTCAGCCATCTTTAGCTGCCAGCACTTTCAGCTTCTCCATCCTCTAAAGCCTGGATTGGAAAACACATTGGCAGCTTGTCGTCTAGGAATCACCTTCAAGGTTTTTTTTGTGGTTTTTTTTTCCTTCCATCTTCCATCTCCCATAAACAATCATGGAAATATCTTGGGGGTTTTAAGGCCTGTTAAAAGTTTATTTCTCCAGGTCTGCAGATGGGCCAAATACCAGCTGAGCATGCCCCATTTTTTAAACCACAGAGGATTTATTTGGTCTAGCATTTGAGATGTCATTCTCCTGGCCTTGCACAAAGGATGACTTTGTTTGGAGCCCTGCATTCTAACCTGCCCCTCTCCATTCTGCTATGATATTGTGCAGCAGTTCTTATTTTTAATTTAAGTTTTTTTTCTGCTCATTATTATTTTTGGATGTTTCAAATGCACCTTTGCCACTAAAACCAGCCATTCTGTTTGCTGAAAGCACAGCCACATCAGTCAATCATCCTACAGCAAGAAGCTGGTTTATAATGAACTGATTCACAGTGCCATAATCCCACAGCACATTTTGCAGGCACAGCAGAAAAAATAAAACTCCTGCAGCCTGAAATGTGCTGGCTGGGGATGCCAGGGCATGCAGGGCCCATACACTGTGTTACTGTGCACTGGGGCTCCAGCTCATTCACTCCCAGCTACATCCTCTGCAAAAGGAGCCCTGACTAACATTTTTGTCTAACAGCAGAGATTTAAGCATCCCTGACTGCCTGACACTGCTCCTACTGTTCAGTAGGACCCTCTTCAAAAAAGCACTTTTGACTCTCTGAAGGCCACTCTTAAATTTAGCAGCAAAGTTGAAAGGGAGAGAAGCTTTCCCTAGGGATGAGAAGTGAGCATAGAAAGGCTGGCAAAAGGGGGAGCACATCCTGAAGGAACTTGGCTGGACAAATAGGGAAATGCAAACCATGGTATGTCAGTCCCTCCTAGAGAGCCACAGATCTGCATCTGTAACAAACACTGAGCTCTGGGGTTTGCAAATGTGCTTCTCTTTGCACTTGTCCCACATGAGCTCTTTGCCTCTGTGCATGGAGCCTTTTTGGAGCACTTGAGCTTTTCCTCATCCCTAGAACTGCTGGGGAGAAATGATTTTCTTGGAGCAGGAGCTTGCTCTAGCAGCAGGCATTTTCTCTGCCTCAGTCCCACACCATTTTGCTCCAGAGGCATCTCACACTCTTTCCACGTTCCAGCCTCTGCTCTGTGCCAGGGAAAATACAAAATCCAAAATGAAAAAAAACAAAAAGAAAAGAAAAAGAAAAGGAAAAGAAGCATCCCAAGGCAGACATTAGAGAACATCACTGGATTAGCATTTCACTTCATAAATTAACTTGCTGCCACCAAGGCCTATCTTCTGCACCTAATAAATTTATTGCCCACTTTTGAAGTGCTTTTATGAAAGCTGCTGTGCCATTTTCTCCTATCAAAACAGCTGTCCTCAGGTTTGTTTATTCCTCTCTGGGTTTTGAGAACATCAGGTGAACTGGTTTCCATGCTGTCTGAGGGATCTGCTTCCAGGACAGGAGTTAGACTCCTGATGAGAAGACCTTCAATATTATCAAAGGGAAATACTTTGGATTAAGGCTTTAAATCAAGCCTGCAAAGGAGAGTAAAATCTGCTGTCAGCAATCCTCTGGGTTCATAATCGTTATTGCCAGGGGATTAGCTGCATCTTACTGAGGCAAGGAAGGAACTTCCAGGGTGGAAAACATGAAGGGGACCCTGGTGTCATGGGATGCAAAGGATGGAGGTTTAGGGGCACGTTCATCTGAGCAGTGGCAGGCAGTAGGTCACACTGCAGCTGGCCCTGTGCCATCAGTCCCATGCAGAGAGCCCTTGCTGGAGAAGCACAAACGTCAAGTGGTGGTTGGCTCTCTAATGCTGAAGATGACTGTTTAGGGCTCACACAAGCTCCCAGCCAGGCTCTCTCTAGCTTTTATTCATCCAGGGACCACCTCCCATGTCATGCAACATGGACCACAATGTTTAACTAGTTAGTGTTTATAAACCTGCCTTTTCTTTTGGCTGAAATTAAGCAATCCTCTAAGCAGCCTGCCTGAACAAGCAACCAGCACCACAGCAGCCATTGCAGGATGGTCACCTGTCCCCAGGGTCTTCTCCTCACTAAAACTCCCAGTCTTACCTCCTCTCCAATAGAGATGCAGGCTTTGGAGTCTAGATCTCTTGGTGGCCTGCAGGAGAGAAAAGGGAAAAGATGTGATGCTCCTTCCAAAGATTCATTTTCCCTGGGTGACTGTCCCTCTAACCATCCCCTCACACCTCCAGACCACCAGCCCTCACAGCCCTGAGCAGCCTCACCAGTCTCCTAGCTTTGCAAATACAGACAAGACCCAGGAAAATCAGGGAAGAAGCTGCTGGAGTTGGCATTCCTCATCCAGGAGCCCAAAGAGAGTCACCATGAAAGGCAAGCTGGGTGCCAAGCACCAAATCTCCACCACCCTCTATGAAACACGGATTCAGCAGGCATAAAGGTCTAAAAGCACTGTAAATGATTACCGAAGTCACACAGCACAGGTTCACAGCCTAATAAAAGTCAATCCTAAAGGAATCAAAAGAAAGCCATGCAGGCTGGAGTTGCACAAATTACCTTAAAAACAGAGGTATTTCTTTTGCAAGGCTGAGGATGCAGGGAAGGAGATGCATTTTCATGCCCTGATCAACCTCATGTTACTCAAAGTGGGTGGCAGAAGTGCCACACCAGTTAAAATCAGGTGCCCACTCTGGTGTTAGCTTTTTCTGGGCATATCATGAGTCATGTACCAGGGGCAGTAATGGGTAGAGAGAGTGATGGGCTGAGTTATAGCCCATATTTATAAGCTGGTTGTACTTTGGGGCCACAAGACAACCACAAGGGCTGGTAAATCCTCCCTAATGGTGCCTGAATTACTGCAGGCATTTTTTAACTGTTCCTCATGAAGGGTCCTCATTATCCTAGAGCTGCAGGCACAAGCCCGAGGTGCTGGCCACAATAAGCCACTGTCCCCTGGCCAGGGCATCACAGACACTAGCAAAGGCTGGGAGGCAGCTGGGGCTTGTGGTTTTCTTTTTCTTCTGCTTTAGTATTTGCAGACTTACGTGGAGCTTGTCTGTGGTTGCTCAAATGCTTCTTTAGGAATTTTCAGCCCAGGGTTTCTCTTCTTGCCTGCAAAACACAAAAGAGGCAGAATTAAAGGAAGGTGTTTTTGTTGTTGTCCTTGTTGTTCTGGGTTTCATTTGCAAAGCCCAGCTTGTCTATATTTGTTGACCTTACTTAGCATAAATGCCCTAACAGGCTGCTGGTGTGGACTCAGGGCAGAGAGTTCAAACAGAAAGTGCCTTTGTTCAGGAACGCTTCATTTAGACCTGCAAGGTCTTGGCTGCCAACTTGGTACAGAAAACAGGCAAGAGCTCTGGCAAGGGCAGCCCATGTGAACATGCAAAGTGAAAGGTATTTCTCCTTCATCAGCCCTACCCACACAGGATCCCTTAAAACATTTCTTGGATTTTAAACCATTCCAGATACGTAACTGTGAGCCCTGGCAGGGTTGAAAATCTTTCTCAGATTGAATCTGAAAGTCCAGAACCAGATCCTGATGCTGCTTAAATGCATGTTTTACCTCTTGGTCATCATAAAGCAGTGCAAATGCAGCAAAGTAGAAATACAATAAATAAAGCAGAATTAAGTTTGCAGGCTTCAAAGCCATTTGTTTCTGTTCACACTGACCAGGCAAGCTTTTCTGAGCTGGATGAAGCTCAAGCTCTGAGGTAGTTCAAATGCAGGCTCTCCTGTAAAAGGGGTCCAAGCTGGCAGAAACAAGAGCCAGGCAGGCTAGAGAAATACAAGACCCTTTTTATGACTAAACATATACAGCTCCACTTCAGCACAGGGTTTGGAATTCATGGATAAAACAACCTGAAAACATAAGTCATGTCACCAAAACCCCAAAGTAAACATCTGGCTGCTTGGCTGTGCAATAAAAGCCCTGGTCCCACAAAACCAGCACAAGCATCTAATTTAGGCGTGAAATATTTTAAAGCTAATGATTTAGATCATTACTGCTGTCTGTCCAGAGGAGACCACAAAGATGATCCAAGGGCTGGAACACCTCTGCCATGAGGATAGGCTGAGAGAGCTGGGGTTGTTCAGCCTGGAGAAGAACAGACTCTGGGGGGACCTCAGAGCTGCCTTCCAATAGCTAAAGGGATCCTACAGGAAGGCTGCAGAGGGACTTTTCATAAAGGTGTCTAGAGACAGGACCAGGGGGAATGGTTGAAGGTGAGGGAGAGCAGGGTTAGACTGGAGCTTAGGAAGAAGTTCTGCAGGACCAAGGTGATGAGACTCCAGAATGAGTTGCCAGGGAGGTTGTGCATGCCCCCTGCCTAGGAATGTTCAAGGCCAGGCCGGATGAGGCTTTGAGCAGCCAAGTCTTGTTGAGAGGTGTCCTTGCCCATGGTGAGAAGCTTGGAGTAGATGGTATCTGAGGTCCCTTCCAACCTAAGCCCTTCTAGGATTCTACGATACTTGTAAGCCTGAATTTTGCTCTCTGTTCCCAGCAGTCTCTTTCAGACTTCACCTCTGCAAGTTTGAGTTTGTTTTTCCTCTTAACACAAGCCCACATCAACAGATGTCTGTGCATCCCAGTGCTGGAGGGGTGCTAGATCAAAGTGCAGGCACCCACAACTGAAAACTACCTTTTTAAAGCAATTAGTCAATCCAGATTGCCAATCGTGTTAGGTTTTAATCTCTTCTTTTCCCTTGTGCCTGTTCCAAAAGTCAAGATCGTGCTGGTTCCTTTTGGCAAAGAGTCATTCCAGGGTGGCACAGGCTGTGACAACCCAGCTGACACCTTGTGGGAAAAGTCACTGTGCACACTCACTAAGGTTAATAGACATCTACAGGGCTGCAGGGAGAGGGTTAAAAAAAAAAAAAAAAAAAAAAAAAGAAAAGAAAAGAAAGCAAAAAAATAAGAAGAAGACAATACTCTGCTCCAAGAAGCTTCCAGTCTAGCATAGAAAAGGCAAAATCTAAGAGGCAAGGTCACTCAGGAGCATGAAGAACAGCTCTCAGTTTTCCCAAGAGTTATAAGCTGGTCTGTAAAGAACAAATGGAAGAGTTTCTACAGTGAGCAGAGCTGTTCTTTGACCCTTTTCCTTCTAGTTTTCTTGGTTGTACTACAAAGGTCTCTAGAAGGCACAACCGAGGCAAGCCCTGCCTTGCAAGATGCTCTAGATACCATCTCTTGCCCAAGCTGTGCCAAACGCACACCATCTCCCACAGGATGCTAAGTGGGTAAAGGTGTTCTTGATGTTCTCATGCCTTAGCTCATAAAGGAATCTCAAAAATACAGGTCTTGCAGTGCAGGCAAACAAAAACACTGTTTCCCTAGCAGTTCCTAAGTCTGCTATCCCAGTGACCTCTCTGCCTCCAAAAACCTGCCTGCACCCTCTTGCAGCCCAGGCAAACAAGGCAACCACAGGCACAAGGAAAGCACTGCCTTCATCCTTATGTTGCTCATGCAAATCAAGACACAGAAATTCACCAACTCACCCATGGAAGCAGGAACTGCCCCTTGAACTCTCAAACTGAACTCTAGTAACAAGTGAAGGGAAGAATTTTTTCACTGAAAAGGTTGTCTGGTATTGGAACAGTTTCATACACCAGTGGAGTCCCCATCCCTGAAGATATTTAAGAGGTGTAGTAGTAGTGCTTAGGGATATGGTTCAGTCAAGGACTTGTCAGTGTGAAGCTAATGATTGGACTTGATGATCTTAGAGGTCTTTTCCAATCTAGGCAATTCTGTGATTCTCCCTACTAACACTCCCCAGCCATCTCATGGCACCCTTCTACACATCAACCACCCATCCACACTGATGCCATGGCACAGCAACCAAAATCAAAAGAGAAATGAGCACAGACTTGCTTTCCTCTTTCCTTCTTCCCCTTCATGGATTTACTTGCTCAATCCGTGCTGTACCTGAACCTCGGGAACCTGCTCACAGACAGTTCTGGGAGAGTGAAAACTAACCCCCTGGAAATGACACCTAATTTGAACCCAAACCAGAACTGGTTGCCCCGCATTTAATCCCATCACGGTTCACAAGTGGTGTCAGCTGAAGAACTAGGTTGCAAAATGCCAAATCCAAATAAATATTAAAAAGCCTTCTGCCTTCTGGTGAAATAAAATCTGCACTTTGGGGAGTTTATTTGCCTTGTCTCTTCTTCACAGAATACAATATTTTGAAACTCTGCCATTTTTTTGAAGCACAATCTGTTCACGTACTCGAGTTGCCAAGACACAGGCACAGCTTAACATTCTTCGGGGTTTTCTTTTCAAGAAAGAAGAAAGCAGCAACAGCAGCGAGAATAAAACAGGGGTTCCACTACAGCACCAGGAGAAGGGATTGCAAATGGAATTGCCACTTGCAGCACCCACAGCTCCTGTGGGATCAGCTGATGGGGACAGTGGTTACCCCAGCACTGCAGCTCACCCCATGATTGTTTAATGAAAGTCCCAGGCTGCCATCAGGCAATTTCACGCCTCTCAGCTGGATCAGGCAAAGTTTCTGAGCCCCCTTTGTTACAGCATGCAAAATGCTTGTCTCTCCAAGCCTTATGGGGGCAGCGCCTGCAAGAGCCTCACAGGAAGCACAGAATCCTAGAATCACTGAATGGTTTTGGGTGGATAAGACCTCCAAGATCATCAGTTCCACCATGCCCACTAAAGCATGTCCTGAAGTGCCATGTCTACATGTTTTCTGAACACCTCCAGGGTTGGTGACTCCACCACTTCCCTGCGCAGCCTGCTCCCAGTGCCCAATGCCTGACCACTCTTTCAGTGTGTAATTTTTTTTCCTAATATGCAATATAAACCCCCCCTGGCACAAGTTGAGGCCATTTCCTCTTGTCCTTCACTGATCACTTGAGAGAAGTAACATTAGCTCCAACACCACTGCAACCTTCTGCACCCAGCGACCCATCCCACGTGCCTTCTGCACGGGCACTGCCTAAACCAACCCAAGCAAGTCAATGCTGAGGTCTGAAAGCAAAACTGTAACAAGAAAAAGAAAACCTTGACTTAATGAAAACACATTAAACACTTCCCTGTGAAGGTCTTAAACTCAATTCCTGAGGGAGGGGAGAAAAATACAACTTCCAACGCGCTTGTTAACCTCTTCCCACCAGCACTGACAGGGCGTAGAGAGAGATTAATGTTGCTTAGCCCCTTTCAATTAGGGTAGCGTTGAATATCCATATGGAAAAAAGGGAAACTTCAAAGTTTCACAGCAAAAGGGTAGGAAGCATAACAGAGAATAATAAAGGGGAGACAGAGGAATTCGCTACCCACATAGGCTGTAACAGAAAATAAACTTCTACTTCTGAAGGAAAATCCCATTCCCCACTCTCCAGCCTTTTTTTTTCACTGCAGTGAAAATCTTTTTATGATCTAATCCAAAGCAAATGATTCCTCACCACAAAAGCTCCCATTTCCTTCAAAGGATATTAACCAGTTCTGTCTTCACCACAATTTGTTATTAAAGCTGCGTTCAATAGCCATGGAGCAACACTTTCTTCCAAGTAACACTCTTCAGCGTGTAATTTGCTGGTAGGATTTCACAGGCAGGGAATGCCTCTTTCTCCCACTTTTTTTTAAGAGATAAAAGAGGCTTCTTTACTATTCCTGCCTTTCCCAAGGATTTTGTCTGCTTTCTTGAAAGGTTTTGAAAGCCAAATGATCTGCTTTTCCCCTATCAGCTGTACTCTACTGTTGCAAGCAAAAGCCCCACCCCTAACATGAGGGCAAAATGGAAATGCTTGGTGTGTTCCCACAAAGGAGTGAATGAACTTCTCATGGGCTCTGCAGGACAGCCCCATACCACACAGCTGCACAGCCAACAACTCACAGAATCACAGAATGCTTAGGGTTGGAAGAGACCTCTGAAGATCATCTAGTCCAAGCCCTCTGCTAGAGCAGGGTCACCTAAAGTAAATCACCCAGGAACATGTCCAGGCAGGTTTTGAATGTCTCACCTGACACTGAAGTGTCACTGCACCCACTCTTCAGTGGGAGAGCATCCGTATCTATGGCTTAGGTGCAAACCCCAAACTGAGAGAGTTCTTGCAACTTTTTTTTTTGTCCTAGATGCCCTGCAGCTGCCCAGCAGGAGACAGCTCTTCAAGCAAAGACTTGGTCTTCAACTGCATAGGGCACCTCTTATACGCAGCCCAGTTCCAGCCTATATTTCAGTGAGGATTTTGAGATTTGATGAGGTCAAAGAGAAGTTAAAGCCTCGCAAGTCAAGTGGAAATACCCAAAGCTCTGAGAACTTCACCTTTTAACATGTCTGGCCCCAGGCACACAAACACTGAGGTTATGTGAAAGATGCTCATGGCACCCAGGGCAGAGCAGGGTCACTTGGAGAAACCGCTGCTGTAGAAGATGTAGCAACCACAAGAGGATGGAGGAAGGGGAATTAAAAAAAACCAGCATGTGTAAAAGATCATCTCACAGGTTTATGATTTCTTCTTGCCAATTATAAAGGTTAAAGCACACATAATGGTTAGAGCTGGGTACAAACCCATCTTAGCACACAGCAGAGCTCAAAGGCTGGTGAGGGACCTGCCCATCTTCTTGAGTCCTCAGCTATCTGCCCCAGCAACAGATCATCACCACTCACCAGTTCTACGAGGGAAAAGCCTTCCATTCTGCCCACCAAGGAATCCCATTCTCCACCAAGGAATCCCACAAGTGGGGACATCCCAGCCAAGCCTGAGGGGAGCAGGAAGGCCGGGTGCACTCCTGGCATCCCCACAGTCAAATCCTCATCACCCCTAGACTAAACAACAGGCACTGAGCAAAGGCACCCGAGACTCTCTGCCAAACTGTTCTGCTTAAGGATTAAACCATACACAGATAACAACACCTATTTTAAAGGAGGCTTCCAGGGTAGAAGCCATGCTGTCAGAGCTGTACCTGGACTTGCTTGCACCAGCTGGCCCTCTTCCAGCTGAGACAGAAATGAAGTCCTCAGTCAAGGAGAGCAAACACAAAGGGGTGTAAATTCATCCACCTCTTACAGTTTTAGCAGTACAAATATATCTTCCCGAGCAGCCACTTCCCAGAGGTAGCCCCTGCTGCACTCCCATGGGTTGCTGTGAAATCTCCACAGCCATGACCACAGTGCCTGCTCCATCACCACCTTCCTCCTCCCACAGGCTTCATCTGTGTGAAAGCCTTTAAATTTTGCCATCCAGGCAGACAAAGCCTGGAGTCAGACCATGCCTTTTTGATGTAAATGTCTTTGGGACACATCTGCGGGTGACAAGGAGGCTGGTGTTGGTGACAGTGGCTTGGTGGCTGGGGTGGAGAGGCACGAGAAAAGCTCTCTCACCAGTTCTGCCTCCACTGTTGGGTTGTGTGTCTTGGTAACCCCTAGTAAAGCTGTATAAAACCACACAGTGTGATGTGCCAGGGACAGCCTGGGCAAGTGGCTGAGCTGACTCCACTATCCAGTTTGTGTATGGACAGCTTAAGCTTCCAGAGAAAACCAAAAGCCAGACGTTCACTAAGCACCAATGATGTGGAACTAGGTCTGGAAATCTGCTTTCCTACCCCTCATTAAGCCACAGAAAAAGAATTTAATGTGCAAGAGATTCTTAAAACCTGCTGAAGTTACAACTGAAGGCCAAGGGAAGAGCTGAAGTGGATATTGTACTTTATTTGCCTCCCTGAAAAACAATTCCCCTGCTCTCTCCTTAGCCCTGGCAATAGGAGTGGCCAAGTGCCACTTATTGCTGCTCCAACACTGCCACAAGCAACTGGATCAGCTGAATGCAAACAAATATGCTCCAAGGAGGAATGTGGTACATGGTCTGTGCTGGACAGAGATGTTTCCTGCAAGTCCTTTATCTGTGTCTTCCCTTGTGGTTGTTTGCAATAACTCCTTGGAAACAGCAAACTTGAAACCTGTTTCCTTAACAACTCATTTCAGGGCTGCTCAGGAGGAGGGAGCCGAGTCTGCCGTGGTTATGGGGCTGAGATGTCTCCCAGCTCTGAGTTTTCTTCATCTTGTTTTGGTGCAACATTGCTTCTGGCTCGTTTGGTGGTCATTGCACATCCAGCTCTGAGCACACCATCGCTGCTGCCACACCCTTGACTGTGCCCCATGTCCACACTGCAGCTTCCACTTGGATGTCTCAACAGTTGAAGCACTACTTATTTCTGGGTTGTTTTTCAACCCGTAAACCACATTTTGAGACAAGAAGTTAGAAAGGCAAGCACACTTGCATGACTGTGATGGATTTTGCCAGCATGTACCAGGATCGGGACATGCCTGAAAGACACAAGAGATCCCAAGGAGACAGCCCAAAATTGCCTCTAAACTCTCCAATCCTCCACTCCTCCTCCTGAAGCTTTTCTCCAAAAGCCAAATATCTAAATTTCATTTCATACCAAGCCTGGAAATGCCAGCAGGCTAAACGGAGCTCTTGAGTCACTTCTCACACTTTGCCTCTCCTTTCTGGCTCTGATTAATGGCTGAGACACATGGAGGGGGAGCTTCTGAAGACACCTCCCAGAGACAACCAGTCAACACCTCACCCCATGAGCAACCAAATTTGCTTTGGCAAAGAGGAGATGATCTCAGTGCCACTGCCCAGAGATGGATACTTTCTATTTTACAAATTCAGTCAGAGCAATGAAAATAGAGACAGAAACCCCTGCATCTCCATCTGGAAAGCTGCACAGCAGGTAGCCTTGAACTGCTGGCACAACACATGAGCAGATGATGCTGCATTCACCTACCATTTAAAATCCCAAGGTTCCTGAAGATAAGAATGTTTGGTATCAGGAAAAAATTCTTTCCTGCAAGAGTGGTCAGGCATTGGAAAAGGCAGCCCAGGGAAGTGGTGGAAATACCATCCCTGGAGGTGTTTAAGAAATGTGTGGACTTGGCACTTTGGGACATGGTTTAATGGCCATGGTGGTGTTAGGCTGACAGTTGGACTCGATGATCTTAGAGGGCTTCTCCAGCTGAAACAATTCTATGATCTATGCACTAAGAAGAGCATGGCATGCCATGGCCTGGGCACAGTTCACCCAGTGACCACATACTGGCTGATCCCAAACTATTTGCCAATCTCATTAGCACCCAGAATGCTGGAAATGCAATTCCCTGTCCTGCCCTGTCAGCGACCATGCCCCAGAACCCAGCCAGGTCAGCAGCTGCCCCAGGGTTTTCAGCTTGCTCCTCTGACTCAATCCTGCAACCTGTAATAACCCCAGCACAGGAGAGGCCCCAAACCAAAGCAGCAGGGCTTTTGCAAGGAACCACATAGGTGCAGCTAACAAAGCAGGCAGCCAAGGTTGTGCAACCTCTGCTGGGATCAGGTCAGGGTTATTCCAGTCTCAGGGCTGCAAGAACATTCGCAACTCACGGCAGCTGACGTAGCTCTGCTCTGCTGAGGCAAAAACATAGTGGAGACAAAGATCTTCAGCTTCACTGCAAGGTAAAATCACAAGGTCAGTCCTCTGCGTCTGCCTCAAGATTGGCCTCCAGCAGGAGACGGTTTGGTGGTGAAGCTCTGAGCAGCGCAAGAACAAAACACTGGAGGAAGGCGAAGCACAAAGCTTTGCAATAAAGACTCCAGCAGACTAATCTCTGGATCCCACAGTGCAGAAACACAGAGAAATGTCACCAAACTGTGCAAATATCAGAACCTATTTGCCTGCCTTTCAATAAGCTCTGTATTTCAGTAATTCAATTTTGAAGGTAATTTCCTGCCTCGGGCAAACCTCTTTCATTCTGCCCATTTTCCTCTTAACACATCCTGCAAAAGGGCTGCAGGCTGCCCTGTTTATTTGTGTAAATACAGAGACCAGAGGGATGCTATTTCTTATGTGTCTGCAGATTTTGGTTGTGAGAGTCTGTTTGTCACTCTGGGAAATGTGCATCTTGAAATTTTAGAAGAGTTAAGATCTCCCAAGTGTGAAGAAGAAGAGACGTTTTGATAGAGATTAGACAGGAGACCCTGTGCTAAGACATGTCCTGAACACGGGGCTGCAGGGACTCCAGGAAGGGGGCAAGGAACTGGTACAGCTTTTGCATAACTGTAGCCTTCTGTAATCTCCCAGCAAACAAAACTGAGCCCCACTGCAGCTCTAGTCCATCAGAGCTTGCAGGGAGCACTGGGGTAATCATGTGCTGGAGAAACCTTCCAGTAGGTTTTGTGGGACACCACCACCCAGCGCCAGTTTGGAGGTGAAGACTGGCTAAGACACAGAGACCACTGTGGAGGCACATCCACAACACCACAAAGTGCAAAGCTCAGTGCTTTGCCTGTACATGTCCCCATCTCCCATAAGCTGATAGAAATCCTACAGGGATCAAAGCCTTCTCCTTCCTTCTCACCTTGCTTTGCCTAGCCATTTTTCCACTCATCAGCTCAATTTCATGGGTGCAACCAAGCCTTCTCCTCATCACACACAAGAGAAAAACCATTTCCACTCCTCTCCTCCTGTGGCACCATCTCAAACACCCCCAAATCCTGCAAATCACTTGCAGCTGTCCAACCTGAGGCTGTGAGAGCCAAAAGCACACAACAGCTCAGAGAAATCTTACTGAGGTCCAAGTGATGCCAAAAAGGACTTTGTTTTCTGCTCCTCACAGCCACTGGAGCAGGTCACATCCCTCATGGGGCTCTTACACCTCCAGCATTTGGGCATCTGCATCCTCCTGATGCTCTGGGAGAGACACAATGGTTGCAGGGATCCCACGGAGAAACAGAGGCCCTTGGGAGTTTTGTGGTCTCTCCCTTTGCCCCCATTATCATGAGAAATCACAGCAGTGGAGCTCTGGGGAGGTGAGCAGCAGGGGCACTCACTCCCTCCAGTCACCAATAAACCACCAATCAAGCCCATATTTTCCCTCTGTCAAGGTCCACTGCCTCCCCATCCCAGAGCCTATTTTCTTTGCCGCTTATCTCCAACTAGAAAATCCACAGGAACAGCAAGCCAGGGAAGCTGCCTGTCAAGGGCCTCCCTCCAGCCCTCATGGGCATTTTCACGAGGGACCTCTTTTCCTTTAGTTGCTGCTTTGTTTCCAGACCCTCGGCTGTCTGCTTGTGGGAGTTTGCTGGAATCAGAACTGGAGAAAAGCTCTTGGAATTCACCCGGGGAACAAAAGAGCTTTTGTGCAGGAGGATTTAGAGGACGAGGCTACTCTCATTGTGGCTACCTTCATTTCTGCTTTCTCCCTGCCAAGAAGCACCTGCCAGCAGCCCCACAGGAGGTGGGTGGCTGCCCATGCATGGGGGGCCACGTGGGCAGAAGGATGGATACTTCCTGTGCCCACAGGCAGCAGAAGTGGAGCACTGCAGGCAGGAGACTGAAGAGCTTTCCAAATGTTCATGCATCATGGTGTGCAAACCTTAACCCAAACCTTACAGCCAAGCTTCATGCTCTCTGCCCTGGCTCTGCCCTTGCATGGAGGGTGGGGTGGGCTCTGCTCCTCATTACAGTCACAGCTTCCTATGAAGTCTCCCAAGGGATAGGCAGGCTCTGCTGTGCTGGTTGGTGCTCCAGAGTGATGCAGCCCCGTGGATGAAGGGTTGAAGCTCCCATGGCCAATGTATCAGTGGGGATGGTGCAGCTTTGCCTGTGAGCTTGGGTATCACCCCTGGGAACTCCATTTGTTGGGGTTTTACTTCCCCTTATCCACCAAGATTTCACCTGGAAAGGCCAGTCAGCGACCACACACAGCTACAGGACTCTGACCAACTTCCCAGACAAGCACCGAGCAGGCAGCAGCAAGTCTCCTGTATTCAGCATAAAAGCAGGTGCCCTGTCTGCCTCAGCCATGGGGTGAGCAGGAATTACCTTAAATCCCGCCACTTCCCAACCCCACTGCTCCCTGGAAAACCTGACACAGTAAAAAAGCATCCATCTCCTTTCCCCACTGCTGCCCAGAGCATAACCCCCCCAGCCTTCTCAATGCAATAGGCTCCCCTCTGTGCCAGACAACCTACAGACACCTTTTTGCGCAAGGTCTCCCACCAGATGCAGTTTTGGTTTTCAGGCTTCTACAATGTGCTTGATTCAGCTGGGATTTTAGGAAATCCACAGATTCTGCAAAGTGTTTTTAAAGAAGCATGACTGGTGAAGGACCTCACAGCTTCATCTCCCCTGGAAAAAACAGATGGGCTCCTGCCTCTGTGCCAGCTGCCTGCATGCCAAGGGGTGACAAACCTGTGCACCCAGCAGAGCAGACAAGGGGCAGCTGCCCTGGCAGCACCAGCACCACACTTTCTCAAAGCCAAGGCATCTCAGAGCTGTCAGATGTGCTGCCAGCCTGGGGAAATGCAAATTGCTTTTGAAAAGGAAGGTGACATTTCCACCCGCTGCTGATTTCTGCTGTGCTGCAGACTCAAAAGCCCAATTCAAGCCTGTGGCTCCAGCTCTGAAGGTTCTTGTGTCTCGATGGCGCTTACATTTAAGCACGTGCTTACTGGGAACACACATTCCTATTAGGACTGTCTGAAGTGCCAGGCTGAGCAGGAACATGTAACTAAAGGCTCTGTCAGACTGTTGTCCTAGCCTTTAGCTACATCAAGCATCTGTCCCTTGGGTACCCAGCTGCAGGCTCCAGCCTATTTCTCTGCCATACCCACCAGAAGGGACAACCCACACAGACACTGGCACAAGTCCCTCTGCAAGCAGTGGTGCCAGCCAGGCTGCAGGTTCCTCATCATTGCTTCACAGACAAGCACTGCTCAGCCAAAAATTAGTCTGGAGGCTTCCACATGGGACAAGCGGGTCTGTGCTAAACCAAGAGGGTGTGATGGGCCAGGAAGGAGTCCCCTGGGCATCTCAGCAAACTGTCCCTTTGGGGTGTCCCTGACCTGAGGAAAGTACACAGTTTTCTGTCCTTCAGCTTGGAACTACTGCTCCTCAGATGCTGGTGCAGCCCCATTTCTGCAGAGATGCTTTTGCTCACTGAGCAGAATCATGCCTCATCTGTGGGATACCCGTGGTGGTGTCACCACCCTCACAGCAGGACAGGATAAAATCCAATCGATACCATAGTGTGCAATCTGAGGTGGGGGTTCATTTCTGTAATTGGCTGCTCAGGCAGCCACAGCAAGTCTCATTTTACCAAGCACAGATTTAATTTGTTCAGCATACTGTAGCTATTGGACATTTAAACTCCACCGCTATCAGCCACCTTCTGCTGCACAGAAAACTTGGGGTTAGCATTTTCTGCTCCTGAGTAAAGCCACCTTAGGACAAAACAGGCAATTTATGTTCTAGAGAGAGAAAATTGCTCATTGATTTGGTCATTTTCTGAGCTATGGAGTATCAATAACTTTTGCAGCCAAAGGGGGGTATCCATGGAAATAGAGGAATGTGGAGGTTCCACTTCAATGCAAGGAGACACAGTGAGGGAGACAGTACTGGAGCAGGCTGCCCAGAGGTTATGGAGTCTCCTTTTCTGGAGACTTTCAAAACCCACCTGGATGTATTCCTGTGTGACCTGCCCTGGGTGACCCTGCTTTGGCAGGGGGGAGGTTGGACTGGACAATCTCTGGAGGTCCTTCCCAACCCCTAACATTCTGTGATTCTGTGATTTCTTTAGTGAATATCTTCACCCCTTGCAGAAGGTCCAGAGATGAACCACACGGACTAGCATCCACTATGCTCCTCAGGAAGACAGCACCTCTGGGTTGAAGGAACTTAATAAAGAGTGTCAAAGTTGTACAAGACACCTCCAGCCGGAATTCCTTAAGTCCCCAGCTTGTGCCAGCCTGTCTGGTAGCTGGCAACCATTTGTTTCAACTCAAAGTGCCAAACTGAAGATACTGTTAGGGCCACTCTCCTCTTCCATGGTGCAAACAATGCTCAGAAGAATTTCAAAGCAGCACTTAATGTCCTTCACAGTGACATGCAGCTCATACTCCATCCTTCACTCACAGCTCAGGCCAAAACAGATGAGCTGATTAGAAATCTGGTGGCATCCTCAGATGGAGGTTTGCCTGCCTTAGAACACTGCAGCAACCCACCACACTGGCATGGAAGGAGAGGATCTGCTTCCTTCCTTAACATATTGTCACAGGGAAGTTTTGTAACGGCTCAGCCAAATATTGTGATTAACTTTTCAACACGTTCCAAGGCTTTGGCCAATCTGCTGTTGTGCTACCATGTTAGACAGCTCACTTTTGCTACTCTATTTAAGGGTTTATTTGCCTGGGTTTGTCTCAAAGTTATTAAAGACAGCTCTGGACAGCATAGATGGGAGGAACCAACTCATGCTCCCTCTGCTGGCCATGCCTCCCAGAAAACTGTAGGTCCCACTTGAAAAACACTCTTCACACTGAGAAACCAAACCCATGGCAGAGCCCCAGCACCCATCCAGGTCTCCAGCACTGAAGTTTTGGGCACTACCCCAACACTGAAGCAGGGCACGAGGCTTCAGGACAAGAACTGCTCCCAGGTTGTACTGTTAGCAACAGCACAGTGCTCCATGAAACCGCCAGTGGCAGAAACACAAGAGCCAGACCTGCTCCACCACTGCTACAGCTGCAGTGAGTCTGATTCAACCAAGAGTATAAAGCCTTGGCCATGCAACCACTTCATTAATGTACTTTTTTGACGTGTGAGAAGGCTCAGGAAGCTCAAAGCCACGCACATGAAGGCCTGCAAGATGCAACACAGCTCTTGGGGGCTTCCAGGGAAGCTCTTTCAAGTTCAAACAGCTGTTAGCCAGGTCAGAGAGCATGAATTTGCAACTCTCCTTCCAGACACCTGCTGAGAGCATACACTTGCTTGTATGTCATGGAATAAAACCAGCAGTATGTAAAAACCAAAGGCCTTTCCCCAAGGTCTATCATGCCATTTTATTTCAGTATGGAAAACATGCTGATGAAATCCATCATGGCACAATGCTGTGGCAGAAGACAGCCGAGCCTTGTCTTTTTTTTCTGCCCCCACCCCACTAAAGTGTCCCTGGCACATCTAGGCAGACTTTGTTCTAGCCATATATGTCCACGTGGATCAAACCCCATCAGGTTACATCTCTCCACCCAACCTTCTAAATCAGGAGCTGTAAATACAGAACTCCCTTTATAAACCTTTCTGTCAAAGCCTCCACAGAACTCCCTGTGGAAGTCCAGGGCTGCAGCTTCAGCTATATACACAGCCGCCTGCAAACACCATCCTGCTTTCTAAGCGGCAAGAACAGATAAGCAGAAATGGGGGGGGGGGGGGAGAAGCCAAGAGAAAACAGGGCAATATAAATCATCTGTGCAGATCCATAATGTCCATCCTACTTAGCAACCAGGACAAAATACATCCCCAGCCTTGTAAATTCTTATGTGTGTGCTCAAGCCCAAGCACATTCAGTCCCACTGACTCCTGCTAAAGGACTCCAAGTTTAGCACGTGCAGGAGTTGTTTCAAGATCAGAGCATGGGAAAAAAAAAAACCAACAACAAACAAAACCACAACAAAACCCACAAAAGACCAACCCTATTTAGCTTCTCGTTTAAAAGGAAAGGAAAAAAAAATCCTTCAGCCCCTGCTTGTCCGAATGAGAGAGCCCTGCTTGGCTGCAGCTGCTCTGCATCGGCTGGGATTCAATCTCCCAGATTGCTCCTTGGTTTCAGCTGCAGCAATGCCTTTTTAAAGCAAGCTCCTGGAAAGACAAAAAAAATAGCTCTCTTCTTTGCAGGAGGTGCTGGCTGGGGATGATGCTTGCACAGGATGGGCCCTGAATGCCTGTGCTACGAGGTACAGTAAATGGTTGTTGATGCTGGAAGTGCTGGCATTGTTCTGAGGTCTATGCAGGAAGAGCGAGAGGAGGAATGCTCCTATTGCAGGAAGCTGTTCCAGCCTCTTATCAGACAGAAAGCTTCTCATTTTTTGCGGGGGAAGTACCAAATGTTTTTGAGGGGAAGGGGGTGGGGGGGGGGGAATCACATGCTAAGCTACAAAGGAAGCTGCCTAATGACATGAATGAAACTGAAGTCATGCTAGGAGGAAGCGTGCCGTGCTGCTGAGCTCAGGTGGTTACGAGCGAGGGCACGTTCCCCTTCTGTCACCCTGCAAAGACCTGGAAATCTGCAAGCCCGGAGGTCCTTCTCCCTGCCAAAACAGTGCCTGCTGCGAATTCAGGCTTTCTTGTCTCCAGAAAGCAACTTACTACTAATCATCTTTGAATGCAGCGTCTGTCTCGCCCTCTCCAGCTGCCAGGGACTATTTTGGGCTCTCCTTCCAGTTCAGATGCTGCTCGAGAGGGGAGGGCGGGAGAGGGAAGGGGGGGGGGGGGGGAGGGGGGTGTTTTGTGATGTCCCCTCACACAATTCACCAATCTGGTCTTTTAGTTAATTTGTGAAACGGATTCCTTGGCAGAAATCCAAGTTCTGCTAGAGATGTTCCAAGTTTTATTAGCCAATAAGCAAATTACTGGTGTCCTTGGGAAAGGTAAGGAAGTGAGAGTCTATCGTGATTGCTTTTACTTTCTTTTTTTGCTGTTGTTGTTAGAGGGGATCTCCCAAAGGACAACTCTACACCACACAGAAAGGCTCTCTGGTTACAGAAGTACCTTTATGTATAGTGGCTGTCAGGGCTATAACTGAATAAAGCTCAGTTTTAAGTGTGTTCACCATTGTATCAGACTTTGTTGCTTTATTTGAGTCAAGCACTGCTAGTCTCCAGCCTGGTATCTCCTGGTAGGTTATCAGGGGATTATGGTTTCCATCTCTCATAGTTAAAAAGCAGAAAACACTTTGAAACACATTGGAAAAAACCCAACAGTATCTAGTGTATTGCCTTTCTTCTCCTTTAATAGGCTACTCTGTCAACCTTCTGCTTGTTAAATGAGAGAAAAAGCTGTGGGCATGCAGTGAAGGTCAATCTTGCGGTTTTTGAAAGCATTTAATTAGTACAGTTAAGGATCAAGGTCTGCTTGGGAGTGAGCTTCTGCATTAACTGGCATTGTCTTTTTCTTAGGAGAAGGAAACCTGCAAGAGGAGACTGCAGGTTAACTCTCCATCTCCGTGGCCAAAACTTCAGTGCTGTTTAAGCTTTAGGATGCAAACTGTTACAGCTTCCCCATCCTGTTGCTAGCTCCAAAATCCACATGGCATTTAGAAATTAAGGTCAGATCCCTGTCTGTGCCTCATTACCAGCACAGAGTCCCAGCTGGCCAGACCTTGGCTTTCTTGTGCAGGCCTGGGGTGACCCACTGCACCTTCAGGGACACTTGAGGGCTTCCAAAAGCCCTGTGCTGTGGCTTGTACTTCTGTTGAAGCATTTTTGCTAAGTGCTGAGGCTAAAACAAATCTGTTTAAGACGTGGCTTTGCCCAAAGGGGTTTTGGCATGTTGATGATGGCATGTAAAGTCTGTCTTTTCCTTCATCTAACTGGAAGAAGGGGACAGCTCTTCTCAGCTCCTACAGGTGTTTCAATCCTTGAATAAAATGGCATTATATGTCATGTATTTGTGCTTTGATCCCTGGGGCAGTAGCATGCAGAAAGCCTGTGATCAGAGCCTGACACTTAAAAGGCCACAGCATCAGCTGTTTGAAAGAAGATATCAATCCCAGTCCTTACAAAGCCAAACTTGATTTTATTTCTTCATACTTCTGCAGCACTGGAGACCCTAATTGCAGGCAATTAAAGCAGCCCTAGGAGAAAGGAGGGGGAAAAAAAAAGAAGAAAAGGGCTGTGTTGAAATCAAAGCTGGAAAGTGTGCCTCTAAATGAGTGCCAGTTGCCAGTGCTGGAGAAGTGCCCTGGAACAAGAAGCTGATGCCCAGGGCAGCACTGGGCACTGCACAAACCCTCCATGCAGGGCTGGTGCCAAGAGGACCTTCTCATCTGGTGTGCCCTGGTTTGTAAGTGAACACTTCACTCTCTGACATGCAGGTACTTGTGTGAGCATGCAAGTCTAGAGGGCTCTTACTGGGGCTCCTGAGTATGAAAGATGGGAGATGATGAGAGCAGATACGATGGAGCAAGTCCAGGGAAAGAAAGTCAGTGATCAATGCTGGGCTGGCTTTTAAAATGTCCTCTCTCCCTTTTTGACGCTGGCACTTCTGGGAAGGTTTGTCATTGCCAGATGGGGACTTCCATTACTTTAGAGCTGTCAGAACAACAAAACACTTCTTTTGAGTCATTTTCTATCTCTGACCTTGAACTACTGCAGAAGCAATAAGCACTCTTAGGAGGAATGATAACAGAGGGTGAAGCTGCAGGTATTATATATAATACAACCTGTTGCTTGAGTGTCAAATAAACCCTGCTGCAAACATACACGTGAAGAACTTCAGGCTCAGACTCCTACTGAAGGATGAAAAGCAGCAACAAAGCATGCTGCATGGACTTTGAGACAAGAGCAGCCAGAGATGCTCTGAGGCCATTTGGCCCTGATAAGCATTGTTTCTTTGAGTGCAATTACATGTTTGGGTTTGGAAAAAGACTCTCCTTCAAAAGCAGCTACCAAGTCTATGCTGATGTAGCCTTCATTAAAGGTCTCTCGCTGCAGACACAGTCAAATGCTGACTCCTGTACTTATTTTGTGTTGCTGCCTTATCTTTGGCATCTCATCTGCAACTTTTCCTGGGGTGTTTTGTTGTGGTGTTTTGTTGTGTTTTGGTTGGTTTGTTTGGGTTTTTTTTTTTTTCTTTTTTCCACTGGTTTCATCTGAGTGTAATCAAAGTAGATGTTGTGCTTGGGCTTCAGTTCTTCTAATGATTTTTGATCTGCTTGGGTGCAGACTAGGAAAATCTAGCCTCGGTTATAAAATTGCAAGCTAAGTAGGCTAACAAAACAGCAACGGTAAGAAACTGGATCAGCTTTGCTCAGTGAAGTCTTCCTGCTCAAACAAAAAGGGGGAAAAAATAAAAAAGCCTCCTCTCTCTGCAATCTTTCTTACAAATATGAAACTCTATCTGAGCTGCAGAGGCTGCTCCCTCAGGCTGTTTGCACAATGCTCCTTGGGCTTCACTGCACTCAGTTTTTCCCAGCAGCCTAACAAGCCATGGCCATTGCTCCCACAGCAACTGGGGAGGGTGTGGGGAAAGGGGCCTGAGTAGGTCCTACCCCAAACACTCTCCTGATGCAGTTGGATGCTGCTGTCACTATGCCCATACAAACTTGGGCCCCCACTTGACTATGAGATGCAAATCCCGAGCAATGTTCACCTGCAGCTGTGCTAGCATCAGCAGACCCAAGATGCAGAAGTGGCTTCTTGGAGCTTCCGTAAATTATGTGCAGTATCTGCTCACTACATCTTTAAAGTAATGATTCAGAAGTGCTTTAGCATCCCAGAGACTTTCATTGTGGGGATGAACCCTCTGAAACAGCAACTGGGTGTTTGGAATTTCTAGCTCAAAAGGGAAGGGAAGCTTTAATTTTGGCTTTTAGGCAAAAGAAAGCCTCTACAAGTGAGAGTCTCAGACTTCCCCTCTCCAAATTGCATTTCACTCAGCCAAGTTTACTGAGAAGACGACACTCTTCCTTTCACATCTGTCAACGTGCAGAATCTTGTGATTTTGGAAGACAAATGAAAAAACAAAATGCTGTTTTGCTCAATGAGGAGATATGGAACAGCCTTCACCACTTTGCCTTCGCAGATCATAATACCACGGCTTCAGGGTCCCGGATCTGCTTTCCTGCTTATGCTGCTCTACCTGATAATGCTAATCTCCAACTATCCCCAGACAGGCCCTAAGGAAGGGAGCTAGGGTAACTTTACAGCTAATGAAGCTGCTGCTTTTTCTTTTCTTTTTTTTTTTTTAATTATAGCTTTGTCCACATCTAAAATGAGCACTCCTGCAATTTACCCAACCACTGGAGAGTGACTCAACACTTTGTGTAATGATGCTGCTGGTGGCCGTGCTGCCAACTCATACAACACACTGATTGTCCCCAAAAAACGTGAGTGACCACAGCAATGGACACCTCCATGCTCTGGTTTTCAGCCCTTTTCTTTACTCAAAATTTCTTCTGCCACCCATGGGAAGCTGTGATCAGCCTCGGTCCTGCTTTGGCTCCCTGTGGATGGAGAGCTTTGCACCTTGAGCAGGAGGAGACCTGTGGCCAGGCTGAGCATTAGAAATGCAAGTTCATGGGGTGAAGGCAAGGAAAGGGTTGGAAATTATGATCATGTCCATTTATCAAGGTAAACGGATCCTGAGGTCCTCCAGTGCATTCACAGTGGAGGGCTCCAACTGTGTTCCCAACCTCCCATGCTATTTTTCTAGCTTAAGAAAAAGGGATTGGAGCTTGTGCCAGATGTGTTGGGTTTTAAATCCCTTTGAGAAACTTCTATAGATGTTGTTATGGCTCTTCTTTTTCAGCAAGAGAAAATACACAGGTGACATCAAATGCAGGTATAGGGGTTGATTTTTTTTGTGGGGGGAGAAGGCAACTTCATAGTCATCTTGTGTATTTGCAACCACAGTGCACAGACTCTGCAAATCTGCCCTGTGACTTGCAGGTAATTGTGTTCCATTGATGCCAATAATCTTGGAGGAATGAAGTGTCTCATCTCTGTAAATTACTCCTGTGGTTTTAATTGAATATCAGCTCCTTCACCTCAGCAGCTTGCATATGTGTCACAGGAGGGAATTCACCCCAAAGGAAGCTCCCTTTTATTTTTTCCTCCTTTCCCCCTTTCCCCCCCCACTTTTATTTTGGGGGGGGGGGGGTGACTACAGTAACAGATGAGCACCACTTGCTGTGGCAGTGAAGAACCTGGTTGGGTTTTTTTTGAGCTGGGAGGAGAAAACAGCTCTTTGCTCCTTTCTCCCATGCAACTTCTTGCTTTTATTGCTGTAATTGCTTCTAGAGTTTGAGCTTTTAAATGCTTGTGTCTTCCTGTCCCTGCCCAGCAGCCTGCTCAGCATCAGGGACCAGCATGCTCCTGGCTGTTGTGCCATGTCGTGACATGGAGACAGGGCACCCTGGAAATGCAGCCTGGTTTTTGCAGCCCAGGTGTAGCTGCCTGGGGAGGGAGGAGGTGAAAGCTCCTTCCCTGCACAGCCCAGCAGCACTGCAAGCAAAACACATCTGCAGTGCAATGCAGATGGAATGGGAAACAAAACATCTTGACTGGGTATACTGGTTTCGTCTTGCACAGCTCTGTAGAGCAGAGATTTGGCTTACGCCAGACATTTCTAGCCTCATACTTTCTACCCCATGGTTTCTTCCTTCCCTCCCTCCTTCCTTCCCTCCTTCCTTCCTTCCCTCCTTCCTTCCCTCCTTCCTTCCCTCCTTCCTTCCCTCCTTCCTTCCCCCCTTCCTTCCCCCCTTCCTTCCCCCCTTCCTTCCCCCCTTCCTTCCCTCCTTCCTTCCCTCCTTCCTTCCCTCCTTCCTTCCCTCCTTCCTTCCCTCCTTCCTTCCCTCCTTCCTTCCCTCCTTCCTTCCCTCCTTCCTTCCCTCCTTCCTTCCCTCCTTCCTTCCCTCCTTCCTTCCCTTCTTCCTTCCCTCCTTCCTTCCCTCCTTCCTTCCCTCCTTCCTTCCCTCCTTCCTTCCCCCCTTCCTTCCCTCCTTCCTTCCCTCCTTCCTTTCTCATGCTGGTTAATTTGTCCAGCATGGCATTGCATGAGACTTTTAAATCTCTTTATCAACATCTGCCCCCTCTTAACCCAAGCAAGCTCAGGGAGCAGGGGCTCCACCTCAGAGCAGGAAACAGCAAATTCGAAAAGGCATCCTTCTAAAAAAAATTAAATAAATAAATCAGAATTAAAATTAAAACAGGAGCTCAAACTAAAATGGGTTGTGTTTGCTGCTAGGGCAGGCTGTGCTGACCGTACCACAGCTTCGCTCCCCGCGCTCTGGCAGCACCTGCCCTTGCCAAGTGCCTATGTCATGGGAGTGCACTGATGGCAAGGAGCTGAGGTGGTGCTGACAAGGCAAACTGCACGTTGCACAACCAACAGGAGCCTCATGCTGCTCATGGGTTAATTTTATACTAGCAAAAACCTGCCAGCTACCTTGGATTTAATAAATAAATAAATACAAGCAAAAAAAGCAATCATTTAGCCTTTGCATTGGTTCCACTGAGAACTTCTAGCTGAGGAAAAAAAAGAAACACCCAACAAAACAAAAAGGAGCATTTTACATCAACTGTAGTATTCTGAATAGGTGCATAGCCTTTGGTCAAAGTCCATAGGTACACGTTCAGCCAGCACCACGTGGGATGTGGTTCTCATAATCTCAGTATCCCTTTGCAGCTAGAGCACAAAAAGAATTGCATTTGGAACGGCAGAAAAAAAGCAACCCTAAGAATTGGGTGTGAGATCAATATTTAGCTAAAAGCAGCTCATTTCAGTGCACTATTGATGAATTAGGGCTCTGGTGGGAACTGCTCCCCCTTCCCTTTTCTGATTTCAATGGAGAAATTTGCATATTTGCTGGTTGGCTTCTCCGTGGGCTTCAGGAGTGAAATATTCTCCTGTTACAATGAATCCGGAAGACTCTTGAATATCTCTGCTGTCACCAGAGCCCAGATTTACAGCCACAAACTGTATTTAGCTTGTAATTAATATGGACTTCCTCATTATTATTTTCTTTTCTCTTCCAGAATAATACCCTATTAGTCATGACAGCCAAATGGGCCATACTTGGGCCACAATTCAACTTCTTCTTAATGACCACTAACTTCTTCTTAATGACCACTAACATCAGTTCCCACTCGTTCAGAGTGGACACCTCTTTGGAAGTGAGAAATGGGTTGCAGGGTCCAGCTGTGCTTGGAGAAATATTATTTGCTGGGGATTGCTCCATTCAACTCAAAACACTATTCTGCAACTTACAAAAAAAGAGAGAGAATGGTGTTAGAAAAGAGAGTGGGGTGATGGAGGAGTTTGTACCCAGTGATGTCTTTCTGAGTGGAGCTGTATTTTCACAGAATCACAGAACAGTGGAGGTTGAAAGGGATCTCTGGAGATCATCTACTCCAACCTCTATGCCAAAGCAGGTTCACCTAGTGCAGGCCACCCAGGAACACATCCAGGTGGGTTTTGAAAGTCTTCAGAAAAGGTGATTTATTTTTTTTACCACAAAGACTTAGGGAGTCCATCAAGGCACTGGGAACGTGGCTGAGTACTCCAAGCATGATGCTGGAAGCATTTGCTGGTTTCTGCTACGGAAAGGGCCAGAATCAAGCTGCTATTTCTGAACTCCAGGGAGAGTTTCACCTTCTACAGCCCATGCTATGGTTGTGCTGAAAGCAGAGCACCTCAGCTCCTTCACATGGCACAAGTAGGGTCTGAGGAGCAGTTCTACCTTCTCAACTAGGTGAGATTCTTTGTAGGGAATGAGACTCATCAGACTAACCCTCTGGATTACATGTTCCCCCTGGCAAGCAGCAGTCAAAAAAAAAAAAAAAGAATTAATCTCTGGCAAATTCTCAGAACAACTTTGGAAAGGATTCAAAGTCAGGAGAGGGCTCAGCAGCTCAGCAGCTGGCTGAAGCTCCGTGCAGTATTTTAGAAAGCTGACGAGGAACCTCCTGTGCAACACATGAAAGCTGATCCTGAAATGCAGATGATGCCTCCCTTTAACTCATCCTGAAGAACGATACCTCCGGTGCAAACCCCGGAGCTGAAACCCCTTCCTGAGCAAAACCTCAGCCCCAACAGCTGAACTTGGAAAAGTTATCCCTGCAAGGAATTCCAGCTTACAGACTTGTACTGCAGAGCGTGAGACGGACGGCAAAGGGACTCAAGAATGATGCCATTCATTGAGATCATGTTTTGTGGGTTGGCTACTTGTCCTTTCCCATTTTCCTGGTACTGAGAAGGACAGACAAGGCCAGCGCTGCTGAGCATGGGGACTAAGCAGCACCCTGGGAGGGTGGCCTGCAGGGTCACCAGCACAGGGCCTTGCCCATCACTTTCTGCATGCAATCCAGCTCTCCTGCCCCAAAGCTTTCCAGGGACCCCCTGCAAGTGGCTGCCTCCCTGCCCAGCCCCTGCCCCTCCATGGGTCCAACAGGGACCCTCCTGTGAGCAGTAGCAAGCTGAGGGCACCGCTGGGTTCAGTTCTGCATTATCAAACTTCCTTGGCTCTTTCTGTTGGAAACTTTGACCATTCTCTGCTTGGCTGGAAAAGATGACTGCAGCAAACCCAAATTAGGAATAAATTATACAACAACTTTACATTTTTCTTACAAAGGAAAACTGTGTGGCAAGAGCTGCAAAAGCACCTCCTTCCAATGTCCTCCCAGCAAGGCTCAGAGCGGAGGCCATGAGCTTCACAAATGTCTTTTTTTTTTCCCGGGGGGGTGGGGAGACACCAAACACAGCAAGTCCCAGTTTGGGAATTGCTTCTCCATTGGGCCATGAGCTGTCTCTCACCCTCTCCACAGACACACACACACACACTCCCCGACTGCAAAATGCAATGAGACAAGCAGCAATCTCAAAGCCAAACATTTCAAAGCAGCTCCAAAAGTTGCATCTTTGTGGCCAGTCCCGGACATCTGTGCATCTTTTCACAATGAATGGCTGGAGCAGCTCCTCCTGACACCCCCCCACCCCCACCCCCCAATGCTTCAGCCTGCACTTGCAGGGACTGTTGCATTCCCACAGCATATTTGCAATATGGAATTCTTCACCTCTTCCAACTCACCCCCCCCTCCCACCCCCTTCTTGCAGGACACACAAGGCAGAACCACTCCAGAATAATCACAGAATCATTAAAGTTGGAAAAGATCTCTCAGATCATGCAGACCAACCATCAACTCAACACCACCATGCCCACTAAACCACGTCCCCAAGTGCCACAGATATATGGGTTTTGCAAAGCAAAGATCAAACCTGGCCATAAAACCCCCAATTACAAATCCTTGTTGTCCCCTGCCCAGAAACACCCCTCCAACCCCATCCCAAGTGCTAAATAAAGCACATCCTCTGCATGCGACCTGCTCTCCAAACCTCACTGCTGCCTCTGACCAAAAGTTACCAAATATTTAAAGGATGGGGGGGGGGGGGGGGGGGGGAGAGAGAGAGAGAGAAATCAGTGGAAAATGATCTCAGTCCTGGCACAGGAACAATACTTCCCCATGGAAACATAGGTATATATTTAATTCCTGGTAACTCCACTCAAGTTTCACCTTTCATCTGCTGCATGGACTTCTCCAAAAGTTTTTTGGTGTTTGGGGTGGGTTTTTTTTGGGTTTTTTTTTTCTTTGCACGTGTAACAAGCTGCAATCCACATGCACCCTGCAGGCTGCATGCACATGCAACATGCACAGCAGCAGCAGCAGCAGCCCCATGCATGCATCTGCTCCTCCTTAGCTGCCCTGATTGTGCAAAAAAAAAAAAAAAAGAGAGAGAGAGCGAGGAAAAACAATAATTAAAAAATACAAATACTATTTAAATTAAAAAAAAAAATAATAAAAATAAAAGGGCTTCAGCGATCCCAGCAGAAGAATTCCAGCAACGTCAATGCACAGCTGAAGTGCCAGCCCTGCCTGCCGGGAGCTGTGTGTGTGTGTGTGTGTGGTGTGTGTGCGCCTGCAGAGCCGCACAACCAAACAGGAAATGCAACTGCAGCCGCTCAACGCCTCAAACTTCACCCCTGCAGCTGCATCATCCCCCACACTGCATGCATGCAACTTTCGGACATGCATGCACGGCTGGCTGCAGAATTGCCCCCGAAGAGAAGCAGGAGCCTTACCTCTGGCCTGAGACATTGTCCCCTTGGCTTTGGTGGGGGAGGGGAGCACAAAAGACTTTGCCTTGCCTCTCCTCTGGAGCTTAGTTTTGCAACAAAGATGCAAACTGCAAGCGCTCAAATCCTCCTGCAGCGGGGAGTTGTCCTGACTCGCTGCAGCAGCTCTCCTTGCAGCGGGGTGCAGCTGGGGGGGCGTTGGGGGGGTGGGGGGAGCGGCCCTGCAATTGCACACGCTGCAGGGCAGCTTGCAGGGCGGGGGGTTGTCCTCCCCCCGCTCCGCTCTGCAATGGTGGGGAAGGCTCCTGCTGCACCTACATGATGGGCCAGGGCTGGCAGCGGAGAGCTCCAAACTTGGAGCTGGGGGGGGGGGGGTGGCGGGGGGAGCGCAGGGCGCAGGCGCCGGGCCGACGGCAGCCGCGGGGCCGCCTGGGGGATGGAGTCCGACGGCTGCCTGCAGGGGGCGGTGCCGCCTGCGCGCCCGCGGAGCCTGCGCGGGGAGCGGGAGAGAGACCGCGGAGCCTGCGCGGGGAGAGGGAGTGTGTGCGGAGGCTGTGTGGGGAAAAGGGAGAACCCGCGGCGGCTGTGCATGGAAAGGGGAAACCTCGCGGAACCTGCGCGGAGGCTCCACAAGGAAAGGAGAGAGCACGCAGAGGCTGCGCTGGGAAAGAATAGCAACTGCGGTGGCTACGCGGGGAGCCCGCGGACGCTGCACAAGGGGGAGCTTGCGTGGAGGCCGCGTGGAATGAAGGGTGCACCCGCGGAGTTTGCGCGGAGGCTGCCTGGAATGAAGGGTGCACCCGCAGAGCTTGCGCGAAGGCAGCGCGGGGAGGTGAGGGAGTGCGTAAGCTGTGCGTAAGGGTGCGCAAACTGCGTGCAAAGGGCGAGGGCGCTGCGGGTGCGGTGCGCGCCTTCGGGTTCGAGGTGCGGCATGGAGGTGGCAGGGTCGGTGCTGGGTAACGTTTTATTCCCCAAGATGCTTTCCCTGGGAGGGCGCAAGGTCCCAGCTTGCGCCCTGGCTGTGTGCTCTGCAGCTCCCACCGTGCAGGAGCTGATGCTGGATGTTATGTGACCAGATGGCAGGGGGCAGCCACCCAATGAAGACACTTAGCAGTTGGAGCCTGAAGTTCTTTTGGGACTAGGAAAGGCTTTGGGTCTTGGGCACCAGCTGGAAGGGAACGTGGTGGGATGGCCCCAGCTGGGGCAGTGTAGGAGCCAGGGAGCCAAGCCTGCAGAGGTCTTGGTGCCATCAACCCCATTGCTCTTTCTGTGCAGGGCTTCCACCACTGATCGACCCACTCCAGGCACGGGGAAGTCCATCATGGTGTTCTGATGCACCACAGTGGAAACAGGGGATTGGGGTGGCAAAATACAGCAGAAAGAGGAAAAAGACATGCACCAGGTTGTTTCTGTTGAGTTTAGACTACAAGGATCTCTTGGCAATGAATCTCTGACCTTTCAGCCTGTATGGTGCCATGGACCTTACTCATTCTGCATAGCATGGCAGTGCCCTGGCATAGCCACCGCTCTTGGTCACCTTCGAGGACATCAGAATTTCTTAATACTTTTTTATTTCCTGCTCATATGCAGGGATTTTATCCCAAGCCTGAAATGAAGTGTTTGCTGAGGTGGACTGATCAGCCTCTGTGAGCGTTCCAATGGGGAAGAACTGGTGGAGCCAGTGCAGTGAGGTCCTCTGGAGGTGGGGACACTGGATCTGAAACACAGCTGGACACTGTGGTATAGTAGAAATATGGAATCATTTTGGTTGGAAGAGACCTTTAAGACTCCAGCCATTAATCAAACACTGCCAGATGGTCCAGTGTGCAAGGTGGATCCCTCTTCTGTATGTAGGAACCCCTTAGGGAAAAGCCCCTAGGGAGAAGCAAAGACAGGTCTTCCTAAAGCAGGGCTTTACATTCAATATAGGCTTTATAGGAACACTCAAAGAATATTAAAAAAAACTAATTAAGCCAAAAATATGTGCTTGAAAAACATTTACAGCCAGATTGGTGCCAAGGGTGTTTGTGAACATCCTGGTGAAGTATTAGAATTGTTTCCTTTAGAAGATTTCTGAGATCCCCAAGTCCAGCCTAACCCCACCATGGACATCAAACCATGTCCCAGTGTGCCATGTCCACACATTTCATAAACACCTCCGGGGATGGTGATTCTACCACCTCCCTGGGCAGCCTGTTCCAATATGCTTGACCACTCTTTCCACAAAGAAATCATTCTTAATCTCCAAGCTAACCTCTCTTGGCACAATTTCAGGCCATTTCCTCTTATTCTGTGGCCTGATACCAAGGAGAAGAGACACCCCCACCTAAAATCAACCTCCTTTCAGGGATTTGTAGAGAACAGTGAGGTCTCCCCCCGCCCTCCCAGCCTCTCTTCTCCAAGCTGAACAACCCCAGTTCTCTCAGCAGCTCTTCACCATCCCTGTTCTCCAGATTCTTCGCTAGTTTCATTGTCCTTCTCTGGGCATGCTTTGTTTGGTGACAAAGGTATAAAATCCAGAGAAAGGTTTTCATGGGGAGGGCATCCAGGGCTGGAAGCTGCACTGTCTGTTCCACTGCCCTTTTGCCTTGGGCTAAAACCTGTGTATTTAGGTGATTTTTCATCCCATTTCCCAGCTGCCCCTGTGGGCTGAGCTCATGCAAGGCCAGATTCCTTGGGATTTTCCCGGTTTTAGCTGCAAGGGCCAAGGTCTGAAGGAGTTTGAAACCCTCAATTAGGCATCTGTGTAGTTCTCGGTTGCTCAGTCATTGGTTGGGGTGAGAGAAATTCACTGCTCTAGGTGGCCACTGCTGCCAAGCTTGCAGCTAGAGCAGAGCCTTCCAGCCAAGCAATAAATCCCCCAAATGAAAGGTTTACTGTGGAGATGCTGACAGCCCCTGAGCCACCACTGCAGAAGGCAGTGGGACAATTGAGTAGCTCCTAGCTAAATTAGCAGTGGCAGCAGCAGCCTTCGAGGACTACCTGCTTCTTTTAAGGCATTTTTTCCTAGGGAGGATGGAGTCCTTCTTCTCTACAGGTTTCTGGAGTACTGACCGTACCTCTTGCTGTGTCCTAGGTGCTCCACGTTGTCCTCATTGTACACACAAGCAGGTACAGCCCAGTAAAACCCTGTGTCATGCTGGCAGCCAGCAGCCAGCACGATGCCAGTTTTAATGGCGTTTGTGACGTTTTCCTTCTGCCTTCTCCCCAAAGGTATGCAAAGATCTGGGATCCCACTGCCTTCCTTGGAATTAGGACACCCTTGCTCAGTGCTCTGATGATGCAGAGAGAAATTTTCTGCCAGCTTTAACGGGCTTAGGCTGATCTTGGGGCCTGCAGAGTCTTGTCTGTCATGTGCTGCACCACAGTTCGTGTGTGGAACGTTGGAAGCTGTGTGAAGTTCAGCTGCCAGACAAGTCTCAGCAAGACCAGGCAGTGTGTCTGGAGAGATGAGGACATGGCAGGCTGGGGGCTGCCCTGGGGGGTAAGTGCCTTTCCTGGCCCCTGTGGGATCATAGAATCACAGATGGGTTTGGACGGGAAGGGACCTTTAAAGATCATCTAATCCAACTCTCCCTGCACTCAGAGGGACATCTTCAACTAAAGCAGGTTGCTCAGAGCACCTGCCCAGGAACCAGTGAGGTGTTTTGTGTGAGCCTATGCCTTCTTGTGCAGATAAGTACATTTTCTAGGGCCATTATTGTAACCATAGAATCAGAATGGCTTGAGTCAGAAGGCACCTTAAAGATCATCTAGTTCAAAGCCCTCTGCCATGGGCAGGGACACCTCTCACTAGATAACATTGCTCAAAGCCTCATCCAGCCTCGTCTTAAATGCTTCCAGGGATGAGGCATCCACAGCTTCTCTGGGCAACCTGTGCCTCATCACCCTCAGAGTAAAGAAATTCTTCCTGATTTCTAATCTAATCTAATCCAGTCATCTTGTGTCACTGAGTAGTGCCATGCCACATGCATCCTTGTGCAGTGACTCTGGGAACTCAAGTTGTGAATGCCTGGGAAGAGGAGCTCAGAGTCAGTACTTTGAGGGTGATGGAGCACTGGATCAGGCTTCCCAGAGAGCTTGTGGAATCTCTTTTCTCTGGAGACTTTCAAAGCCCCCCTGGATACAATCCTGTGCAGCCTGCTTTAGGTGAACCTGCTTTATCAGGGAGCTTGGACTCAATAAATCACAGAGTCACAGGATGCCAGATTGGAAATGTCTCCAACGATCATCTGGTCCAACCTTTCTGGGTAACAGTATAGAAGTGAGCTGGCCCAGCACCCTATCAAGCTTGAGCCTTAAAACTTTCCAATGCAAGAGAATCTGCTGCTTCCCTTGGGAGATGATTCCAATGTTTGACTATTCTCTTGGGGAGAGATTTCCTTCTGGAGTCCAATGGGAATCTCCCCAGCAGTAACTTGTCCCCTTCACCTCTCATTGTTTCCATGGGACACCTTGTAAAAAGGGAGTCTCCATCCTCCTGGTAGCCACCCTTAATGGTCCATGGTGACAAGGTCTCCCCTAAGCCTTCTCTCCTCAGGGCTGATCAAACCCATCTCTCAGCCTTCCTTCATAAGGCAGGTCATATGATCTCCATACACTACCATTCTGTGATCCTTATTCCTACTGCTGGGAGAATCCATGGGGCTGACCAGAGAGAGCAGATTTCCACATCTGGGTCTGGCCATCACTTTTATTTTTTCCCCTGGTTCTCTCTGTCTGTAGTCATTCAAAAGGTTCCACATGTTGGGGTTTGTTTATTCCTCCTCCCAGCTTGCTTTTGCATTGCTAAGAAACGAACTCGCTGCAGCAAAAATTGGACAAACGCTCTGCGGTTTCAGGGCGCGACTGAAGAAAGATCTGCCCCTCTCTGTTTGTAAACAGGAGATTTGCACCAAAATACGGATTTGGTTTAGGCATGCCTCCCTTCCCAGCACTCCCTTTGATGGGGGGCACTGGGAAGGGCAGCCCTGCCGTGGGGGGGTGGGTCCAGTACAATTACAATTAGAGGCTTGGGCTTTGGGGATTATCACCGGAGGATAATCAACAGGCAAAAAAAAATTAATCCCAGAGCTCTGTCCCCAGACAACAGTGAGCTTGAGGGGTGCAGTTTCTTCAAGTTGTCCTCTTTCACCTTTGCAGGACTATTCCCTGTGTTTATAGCTTTCATTTTCTTGCATCCCAGTGGAGAGGGATGTGTTCTGGAGAAGCTTTGGTTGGAAGAGACCTTCAAGACCTTCTAGTCCAAACTTTGACCCAGCACTGCAAGGTCACCACTAAACCATGTCCCTAAGCACCAAGTCCACATTTCATTTAAACACCTCTAGGGATGGTTACTCCACCACTAGCCTGGGCAGACCATGCCTTCACTAAGAATTGTTTGGAAAACCCAGCCATGTGTGGTTTATAGCTGTTAGGAGCACAGACAGCGTTAAATAGACACAAAAACAGTGTCCAAAAGCAGCTGTGGTGCCTCCTTTTACATCCTTGAACACTAACACCAGGCTTTGGGGCATCAAATCATGGTTTTCGGAGCGTGTCAAAGGGTATGAAGGCGCTGTAGCTATTGCCCTGAAGCTGTTGTGTGTTTTGGATGGCAACCCAGTGGAGGGCAAGGCAGAAGTCACAATGTCTGGGAAGTGGGATCTTCCAAAAACAATATGCTTTGCAAATGAGGAAACAGAACAGGAGATGGGATGGGCTCCAGCAGGACCTCTGCAGAAAGACCCAGTGGCTATTTTAGCTTCCTTCAGTTTTGGTTCATGGTTTTTTTGGATTCTGCTGTTTCCAGCCATTGCCTCCCTTCATGGGAATGGGATCTGTGGAGAAAGAAGGATATTGTGGGGTGCCTGTAGCAAGGTTTGGCTTGGTCTGTCCTGTGAGAGAGTGTAATGATGGCTTTTAGAAACAACAGGTAAGAAAATCATATCTTCTGGTGTGATCCTATCCCCTGGGCAGTATCCTGTGAAATCTGCTATCATTTTTCGGCTGAGGCAGTGGCCAGCCCCTGTGGAGAAGCAGGGATTGCACAGGGACATGCAAATGCCAGCCATTTTCCTGATGCTTTCAAAGTTCTGTGGCCTCCCAGTGCCAAGCTGAAAATGAAAACTAGTAGGAGTAAGCACACTGAAGACACCGCCTGCTGTGGGGCAGGCAGAAGAGGCTGGGCTCTTTGCTTCAGAAGATGAAGAAACTGTAGAAAGTTCTCCAAGACAAGAAGGACCAGCTGCAAAAAGGGATGCCTCCGAGGGGGTGTCTGGGGAAGGAGCTTGAAGAAAAGCCAAAACAAACAGTGGGTGCAGATGCTGGGAAGGAGAATACAGCTTGAGGAGAGAGGAGGTGAGAAACAATGAGCCGTCCGGAGCATGAGCCACTTATGGGAGCAGAGACCATCTGCTCTTCAGCGGCCTGAATGGTGCCGAGCAATATCCTGCATTCCTTTGTTCCTCAGTTTAAAGGGAATTGCAGCCTGCCAGCATTTTGAAAGCCAGACACAATCCCTGAGAGTTCAGCCTTGTCTTACCTTTTGTCTGAGCTTCCTCCAGCTCCTTCTCCTCAAGTGTTTTCTCTTGGAGTCCTTAGTTCCTATCACATTTTTCCACCCTGAATCTCAAGTAGGTGGATAAAAAGCTCAGGAGGAGGTTGCAGTTGGCAGAAGTTAAACAAACTGCCCTGCCTTGGTGCGCTGAGGGTGGGGTGGTGGATAGTGTCTCTCTTCCTGACTTTAGTTGGGGAGTTCAGAGAGGAGAAAGTGACCCAAGAAGAGCAGGCAGCTCATACATGTGAGCTTGAGCTCATGTCTGAGCTTTATTTACTGGCAGAGGCCAATAAATAAAAACTACTTTCAACTTAGTAACCTAAGTAATTACAAGGTCTGAGACCTGTATACCTGGCTAGATAATAATAGTAATGGGTTGAACACGCTTTTCAGGAGGGTTAAGGGTGATACTGGTGTCTGTTACCCTACAAAAGAGGGAGAGAAATGGAGGTGAAGAGCCATGGCGTGCAAGCGCCAGGCAGGATTTATTCATTAATATGAAGTTGAAGCACAGATGACCTAAAGCAGCCTCATAGCACTGGATATCGAAGAATCATAGAATTGTTTTGGTGGGAAAAGATCTCTAAGATCATGAAGTGCAATGATTTTCAACCTGAGACCACCATGGTCATTAGTGTCTTAAACTCTTCCAGGGACAGTGACTCCCTGGGCAAAATCCTTTACTTGGGGGCTGAGGGAGAAGCTGTTCAGATCAGCTCATCTTCCATTCCATGTCCCCCCCTTCTGAGACTTGCAGTTGATGATTTTGTCTTGTAAAAAACAACTGAACTATTACCAGGTGCATTTTCTATGGTCACCTTTTTACTGTGTTGCTGTCTTGAGATGTCCAAACCCTGCATGCAAAAAGCTCCCATCAGAGGTCCTGTTCCTCTGTCACACAGGTTAGGGCTGACATGTGGCTGCTTCTTCCTCGGGTGCTGGTGTGAGGTTTAATGCTGAAAATATTGTTTGCTTTTTTTCCTGCTTAGATTTCCTCCCATCTCTGCCCCATGCATGTATATCTGTATATAATAGGTTCTTTGTTTACTTGGGTGAAACTAATGGACTAAAATGCATCCTTCGGGCATTTTGTGAGCACTTAGTTCAGCCTTCACTCCAGGCCTTTTGTGCTTTGCTGGATTTTCAGTGCTGGCCCTGGGTCCTTTCCCTCTCCTGTGTACATCCCTAGCCTGGCACCACACCACAGGCTCTGTGTTCATGGCCCTGTGACTGCTCAGCTCTGCTGGGATCAGGTGGATGGTTAAATAGCTTTTAGGGTCATATCCACCACCTTTAGTCTCCATGGTGGTTAAGACCTTCAGGTCACTCACCAGGCATCATTTGAATACCCAGCAGTTGGCTTCATACCAAGAACAGGAGGAACAAAGCACATTGTGACTGATCTACATTCTGCCCATCCACCAATACCTGAGCCCTTTCACAAGGCTAAGGAAAGTACCACATGCACTGCACCTCATGAGAGCTGGGACAGCATTTCAAGTCGTGGAATCATTTAGGTTGGAAAAAATGCTTTAAGATTATTGAATGATTCCTAGAATCATAGAATGGGTTAGGTTGGAAGGGATCTTAAAGACCACCTTGTTCCAATGCCCTGCTATAGGTAGGGACATCTCCTACAAGCCCGGATTACTCAAGGTCTCATCCAACCTGATCTTGAACACCTCCAGGGAAGAGGCATCCACAATGTCCCTGAGCAACCTGTTCCTGTGTCTCATCACCTTCACTGTAAAGAATTTCTTTCTAATATCCAGTTCTTCTAATAGACTCCTTCAAAGTTCCTCTGAAATCAAGGCACCTTTCAGCTGCATTGAATAAACTCCAGTCAGCTACCCTCTGTTTGGGAACTGATATTGCCTCCTGCTTGGGCAGCTAGAGGTGGGGGCAGGACCATCAGGAGCCAGAGCCACCAGCTCTCCAGCACTGCTGGGTGACACTGGCTAAGTTGCTGTGAGCTGGGTGTAGATGGAGGCACAACCTTTGGACCAGCAGATGGCAATCCCTGTGAGACACCTGCCCCACGTCCCTCACTCCCTGGCTTACGCAGGCATTAAGGGGTTGGCTTTGTTCTCACCTAGTGGCACTGCTCTGGACTTTGGACTTTGTTTCTCCCTGTTTTTTCCTGACTCCTCCATTCCACTGTAATATTATTTATTTATTTTTCTTCAGTAAAATGAGTTGCAGGCTCATCCAGCTAGGGGCTCAGCCACAAATGACTGGTTGTTCTGGATTCTCCTCCAGTGTAGACACTTGCCCACAGATGCTCCTGCACAAGAGCCAAGAGCTCTGGCTCCTGCACCAGGGCTCAGCATCTTGGAGGGACCCAAGGGCTTCCTGCAGGCAGGATCTTCACTGCCTGTAAGCTCTCCTGGGTAGGGATGGTCTTTATCATTCAGTATGCACCACCAGCACCGCGTGAGGGTTTTTGTCAAAGTGGTTTGTTAAACCTTTATTATATTTATGTAGCTCCCCGGGTGACATGATCTGGAGTTAATTAGTGGAGCCGGTTTGCTTTGTGAATACATCTGCAGAGTTTGTCAAAAGCCTGGGGTAGTGTTTTGAGCTCCTGTTTAACATCTTAGCAAGTCTGGGTGGCTTGGTGGAAACATCAGCATCAGTGGGGCTTGGACACTGAGGATGAAAGTGGCTGTGAACTCTGTTTCGCTTTGCAGGAGGCTTCACCTCTGTTGGCAACAGATGAATTTTTGGGTATGGATGCAATGCTACACAGTGTCCTGACCAGCTGGGATTTGCTAGGAGGAGACCACCTGAAAACTCCTAGTATGGAGGAAGCAAAGCAAGGAGAAGCCCGACTACTCAGGGCTAGAAGCTGACACCTTACCAGCAGCTGGGGCGGGAAAGGAAAAAGAGGAGGAATACACTGCAAAAATGTTCTCCAACATGCTTGAATGAAGCTGAGCAGCTCCAGAAGTGAGATTCTGAGAAAAGCAGGGCTAAGTAAGGACACATAGTGGCCTCTGTGTGAAGGGATATTTTTACTGGACAGGCAGCAGGAAGCATGCTTTTCTTTAACTGACATGTACATCTAGACTATGCTGGAGTACAAAGTCAGCCAGCAGTGCTTTTCTAAAGTGGGAAATCATATTTCGTACTCTTTATAGCAAAATTCTCTGGGAGGGGCACAGAGCTGGTGGGGGGCAGCTGCTGGATTGGGGGATGCTACCCTGCATGATGGGAAACGCCCATTTTCAAGCACATCCCCATCAGCAATGGGGCACATTTGTCTCCTTTGAACTGTGCTGATTTAAGAGAGGCATTTTGGTTCTTTTTTTTTTTTCCCCTGCAAACATGAGGTATCATTCATGACCAGAATGAATCTATGTCTGTACCCAAGTGGCTGTAATTACAATATTCTGTGTTGTATTGCATACCATCTATATATTATCTTTGCATCCTCTGGCTCTGATGTGGAGTCTCTTGATGCTTCAGTTACAAAACTTGGGGTTGGTTTTTTCAGAGGTTTCTAACTTCCCATAGAAGTCTATTCTGGGCTGAAAGTCACTGTGCCAAGTCTTAGGCCCAAGACTGAAATCTCTTTCATGAAATTGTGCTTTGAGGCAGTTTGAATGTTGTTTTAAAACGTAAATAAGAGCATGGGGCAAAATTTATGCCTTGCATGCTGGGAGCAAATCTGACTCCTAAAGAACCTTGATTTTGCATCACCATTTATACAGGTGCAAAAAAAAATGCTGCCATTCTTAGCAGGGTTTAACCCCTTTTCACAAAGCTCTGAATTGCTATTGAGATTGGCCTGCACTTGCTAACCCTGTCCTGCTCCTGAATATCAGGGAGGGTTTGGGTGTCAAAGAGCTTATGGCTTTGACAGTGGTGGAGCCCCCATCTCAGCTGGGTGCAGCTGCAGCACTGAATGTTGAAGGAAATTGGGATTTGCATAGTTTGGTTTAGTCTCCTTTTAGCTCCCAGAAGGAGGCAGGTCTCTAAATTAGGTGCTCTGAATTACTGTTGAAAGGCTTCCCTGGCAGGGAATCTGGGTGTTTGGTGATGCAGTTGCATCATTCTTGTGCTTATAGGCAGCTTTATTGATGCAAACACATAATTTCTGTAAATGTGGAGTATATTTCCTCTCTAAATCCTCTTCTTTTGTCTTATAAAGCACTACCTCTGTTCTGGAGGGTGGGATCATTGCATATGGACAAAGCTATCTGATTTCTGAGAATGACTTTAACTGTTGGTGGCAAGTGGTCTGATTAATTAAATCTAAACAAAAATCCAGGCCATCAGCTTTTAAAAACAGCTTTATTTTGTCTCCGTCTGGATGGAACCACAAGAGGTAAAGTGAGCTGGGGAAGCAGCAGTATTTTCTGCTTGGTCCAGGCACCCCTGCTGCTCCTAATGATGGACTGATGATACCTCACAGCTGAACAGAACTTACCATAATGGGGAAAAAAAAAAAAAAAGCCTCAAGCACATCTCTGTGGTTTTGTTCTCCTCACCTGTGCCCTGCTGAAGTGCTTGGTACTCAGGAAATGCTCTCTCCAAATAAAAGCAGGACACAATGAGGAACTGGGTTTTTCACCTGTAATTTGCTTCTGCCCTGCACAGTCTCTAATAATGATCTCTGGAAGAAAGAAAAGAACAGTTCTTCAGTGCAGACCCTCAGCAGTGAAAAAGCAGGATGCTGGCATGAGGCAAATAACCTGGTGCTTGGCTTCGAGAGAATTGTGACCTCAAATGGCTTGAGGCTACCAGTTTGGAAGCAAGAGGAGCCCTGTGTTGGTGAGGACATCTGTGCCCTCTGCATGCTGAGAACATCTACAGGGTAAATGCTGGTTATTTGTTTTCTGTTTCTGCTTTCTGGAAAGTGTAGGTACAGCCTTAGATGCAGGAGGAAGAGCATGCCAAGGGATCCCAGGGAAGGACGTTATGGTTGCTCAGTAACATTGAGCACAGCCCAATGTAACAGCAATGTGCCCAGGGTCAGGAGAGCATCTGCAGCATAGAAGGGCACAATGTCTGAGCCAGCTGTTTGCATGAGAAAAATGGATCTAAACAGAAAGAAGAAATGGCCAGGAGCAGGATCTGAGTCAGTTAATAAGCAGATGGGAAATCCAAAGAAAAATGTAAAATCATTTGGGGTTTTTTTTTCTGTATTTGAATCTGAGCAACTTAGGCAACTGGCCTGTGGTTCTCGAGGGACTCTGCAAAGCTTTGATAAAAAGAGAAACAGCCAACGAGCAGCTGCTTACCTGAGGTTTCTGCATCACTGCTCAGGAATCATTCTAGGACTGCTCTGCTGAAGGCGAAGGGCAGGCAGAGCAGGCATGCTCTCGCCAGCTGCCACATAAAAGCCACAGGGGACAGAAGGGCTACAGCCACCAAAGTGACATTCCAGAGTAAATAGCTCCGGCCATCTATTTGTTATCATGATGCTAAACTTGACCTGCCCAGGAGAGGCTGAGCAGAACCTCCTGAATTTGATTGCAAGAAATAGAGCCTGCTCTGATGTGGCCATAGAATCATTTTGGTTGGAAAAGATAAACTTCAAGATGACAGAATCACACCTTCTGCCAACTGGTGTGAAAGTCCCCAGCCCACACTGCCAGCAGCTACCTGCAATCTGCCACAGAGTCACAGAATCAACCAGGTTGGAAGAGATCTCCAAGATCATCAAGTCCAACTGATCACCCAACCCTAACTATTCAACTAGACCATGGCAATAAGTGCTTCATTCAGGCTTTTCTTAAACACCTCCAGAGATGTTGATCCCACCACCTCCCTGGGCAGCCCATTCCAATGGGCAATCTCTGTGACAAACTTCTTTCTAAAACCAAGCCTAAACTTCCCCCGTGCAGCTTGAGACTGTCACATCACCCCAGTGATCTCCAGCACCCCCCCACCTTGATTCCCCATTTTCCCAAGAGTTTCAACTCAGAGTTACTTTTCCCGAGTGCTTTGATTTCACCTGTTATTAGCAAGCTCACAAAATTCAGTTTACACAACAACTCTGTCAGCTGGAGCATGTTTACACTCAACTCCTGAGCAGCAGGAAGAGTCAGCCCAAACTTTCCAGTACCAGTGTAAACATCCCAGCCTGCTCCCTGTGCTGGATTGGTTTGGTTTTGGCTTTGATGCTGCTGGAGAGACCCCCACTGCAGAAATGGAAGTCTCCCCACGGTAAGTAGAAAACAGTTTCATGAAGCAAATGGGCTCGTCTGTGCCTACCAAACCTTTGTGCAGCCTTCCTGCAGCTCGCCAGCATTTTGTGCTGCTGTCTGGGTGTAGCTGCTCAGATCTTCACTCCAGTTAAAGAGATGAAATTGCTTTCTTTGTCTTTCAAGTTGCTTGCTCAGAAGTGTTAAGTTGGGCAGGTTTTTGGTGCCCGCTGCTTGTACCCATCCCCACCTCAGATGTAGACTCCTTTTGGCCTCCAACAAATTACATCACCCTTGGCTTTTTGTATCTGTAAGTGGAGATTATGTTTAAGGCACCTGAGTGTACAGGGCTGTTGTAAAAGTTAATTAGGTGGTGGTTTTGCTGCACTTTGAAGATGAAAAGCCTTGCAGTACTTCAGGTAATAATTGCTCTCTGGAGGCTCTCCCCATTGTGTGTCTTGGTTTTGACTCTTGTACTGAGGATGCTGCTTGGTGGATCTCTGGCTGCAGCAGCACCCAGTACAATGGGTGTCTCACCCATCTGACAGTGAGGTCTATTTTAGATGCTGTAATCATCCCATATGTCACAACCTGATGTTCTGCAGCACCCACACGTGAAACCTCTCCCATGCAGAGTATTTGCTTTCCCTCTCCGTGGACTGTGCTGGGGTGGATTATTGTTGGAAGCTCCAAGCTGAGCTCTTCTCTGGGGGAATAGGGTTTGACATGAGCAGAGGTGTGAACCTGCTGTGCCAGAATGCCCTAAACTCCAAGGACTCCAGAACTCTAGAAGATGAATAGGAGTAGTAAAAACTTTTGAAGTGTAAACAGAGACCACAACAAACATCAAAGTGACCAAAGAATCTAGCCCCAGATGAGCTTCTGTTCTGTTTAATGCTGGATGAATGAAGAGAAGTTTTGGGGGTTTTCTGTTGAGGCTGAAGTTATGCCATTGTATTTACTCAGTATTCATTAAGCAAAACTAAAGGGCATGATTTAATTAGAGCACTTTTATCTAATGCTCTTTGTTAAGGTGGAAACTAATGAAAAAGACTTTTCAGTTAAAGCAAACCTTTCTGGTGGATTTTTCTTATTCTAAAGAAAGTGCTAGCCTAAAGGTTGGGTGGGCTTTGATAATTTTCTGTATGTCAGCTGAAGAGGCCTGGACCCACCAGTATTGGGCTGCAGCACTCTTGAGGGATGCCTCATGGAAGCATTCTCCTCCCCAAAACCTCCTGCCCAGAACCAACCTCCTCAAAATCAACCTCCTGCCACAAAGTCACAGAATCCCAGTGTGGTGGTGATTGGAAAGAACCTTTGGAGATTGTTGAGTCCAACCTCCCTGCCAAAGTAGGGAGCAGTTTGCCCAGGATCACAATGTCCAGGTGGGTTTGGAACCCCTCCAGAGGAGGAGGCACCACAACTTCTGTGGGAAGCCTGTTCCTGGGCTCCATCATGGGAAATTTTTAGCTTGTGTTTAGGTGGAAAGCCTCCCCAGAATTTCCTACCCAGAATTTCCTACCCAAACTCTCACTATGCCAGCCCGTGGGATTTCTGCCACTCTCTGGCTGCAGCAAAGGATGCCTGTGCCTAATGAGGGTTCTGGGGCCAGGGCTTGAATCCTTATTATTTCTAATTGTGGCTGTAAGCAAAGGTGGGAATGTGGAGGTTTCTGCATGGCCCTGGCATGTAAATCATGCTTTACACTGTTGAGATCCTTTTCTTGTTTCCAGATGAGGATACAATCTCCTAATCTCAGTTTTCTAAGTGAAAATGCTGAGCCCATGCTGCTGCTACCGAGCTGCTCTCCAGCTGCTGCTTATGCAGCTCCTCAAGGAGAACAGCCCCAGCTCAGACCGGGAATTTCCAACCCTGCTCCACCAGCCCGCGGTGCTCCTCCGCAGGAAGCCAAGCAATCGCTCCTTGGTGGAGCACAAGGAGCTGCAGGGATTGTCTCCAAGCATGCAGACAGGCAGCATCGCTGGCTGCTGCGGGATTCCAGATGCTCAGTGGCACCCCTGGGGGTCGTTTTCAACCCAGCAACGTGCAGGAGGCATTTAGGAAAATGAGCATGTCCAATTGTACTCACGGAGACGGGAACAGGATAGTGAAGACCGCGGGGGGTTAGATCACATCCCACTCGTCAGCGAAAGGCTGGCCACGAGTACCTGAGGAGCACTTGCTGCAGGGGGAGTAACTTGGTGGGAAGCATCAAGGCATCGTCCAGCCACCAAGGCTGGCACATGGAAATGATGGGAATTCTGCATTTGTATTCAAGACAGCGTTTTCAAGGCTTTATATTATATTTTGGGTGAAGCAATAAAACGCTGGTGACCTTCTGTATGTATGGCAGGAGCCAGCAGCATGGGATGTATCAAGGTGCCTCCCACCCAGCCCTAAATGTTCTGTTCATACTTCCAGCCTTTTTCCTCCACTCCCCAGCAAGGCCATGCAGCATAGGTAGTGGGGTAGGGGGTGTCCCTGGGATGGAGGGTTTCCAGGATGGTAGAGGTAGTCCCCAGGGATGGGATGTATTGTGGTGAGGGTCTTCAGGACTGAAATGCCTGGGAGGGGAGAGGTCTCCAGGAGGGTGTCCCTGAGATGAAAGTTCCCTGGGAGAGGGTGGGAGTCCACAGGGTTGGAGGGGGTCCCGGTGATGGGGTGTTCCCAGGATGGGAGGTGTCCCTACCACGGAGGGTGTCTGGGTTGGAAGGGAGTCCTAGTTATGGGGAGTATCTTGAATAGGGAGGTCCTGGTGATGGAGTGTCTCCGGGATGTGAGAAAGAGGGAATGGAGAATGTTCCAGTGATGCAGAATGTTCCAGTGATGGAGAGTGTCCCTGGGATAGCCGGGGGCTCCCGGTGATGAGGCATCTCCGGGATGGGGTGTGTGTGTCCTACTGAGGCTCTGTCCGCGGGGTGGTGGGGTCCTAGTGATGCAAAGTCGCTGGGACAGCGGAGCCCCGATGATGGGAAGATCATGACGCTGCTGCCCCACCCGAGTCCCGCAGGGACGCGCGGCACTGGGGGCGGGTTGCTCCGCCCCGCACCGTTCCGCTCCGCCCCGGGGCGGGAGGTGCTGCTGGTGCTGCCCGGCCCCTCGCCAGCGCCGGGCGGCTTATGCTGTGTGTCCCGCAGCACTGGAGAGGAGCTGGTGAGTAGCGGGGTGGGGGTCGGTTCTCCCTCTGCGGGTGGAGACAGGGGCCAGGGGCGAGACGGTGGCGGTTGGACCTGTGGAAATGCACACGACCCCCACCCCCCCGAGTGTATAAAACGGGAAGGGGAAGAAAACGGAGAGGAAGAGGAGGAGTTTTGTTCTACCTGGCGCTGCGCGTCATTGCTCCGGAGTGACTGCTTCGGGTTGCCTGGGGGTTTATGGGCGAGAAAAATGGTGAGGAACCGACATTTGAAGGGCGGGTTGGGAGAAGAGAGGAGGAATGGAAACGCGAAGGGGTGTCCCTGGCGTCCCTCCACCGCCTGCAGCCGTGCACCCGCGAGGTCCCCGGGGAGCGGTGGGGAGGCTGCGGGAGCTGAACTGGTAAACGCAGCAGGAGCGATTTGGGGTACAGCGGGAGTGGTGTGGATACTACAGGAGAGACTGGGGATACAGCGGGAGCTGAACTGGGAAGGCAGCAGGAGCAATGGGGATGATGCAGGTCCTGAGCTGGAAACGAAGCGGGAGAGGTGGGGATGCTGCGGGAGAGGTCGGGATGCTGCAAGAGCGATGGGTATGTGCCGGGAGATGAAGTGGGAACGAAGCGGGAGCGATGAGGATGCTGCGGGAAAGATTGGGATGTTGTGGGAGCGATTCGGAATGCAGTAGGAGTGATTTGGGATGCAGTGGAAGCTGAACTGGGAGCAGCCCGGCCGTGCTCAGGTGTTGGTAGGTGTCATCTCGTTATCCTGCAGCTAAATACCAGGGAGTTAGGAGGGAAGCAGGCTGCAGCTTCTGGGCTTCATGGAGCTGGTCAGCCTGAGACACGTCTGTATCCCTTGGGAATCAGGGGAGAAAATTCAGCCCATTTTTAAAAATACATGAGTAAAGCGTTTAGCTTAAATAATTTAAGACCAGTAAAAAGTGCATCAGAGTTTGTCTTCTCCCAGCAAGATCAATAATCTTATTTTCTTATCCTTCTGCAAGTGTTGTTCACTGATAAGTTGTTGGGTTTTACCCTCAAACCATAGTGCAGCTGAGGCTCATCCTCCCTTCCCCCTTGTTTTGGTGTTTTTTCTTTAGCTTTAAAAACTGACCCTTAAAGACCCATTCTCAGGTTAAGGGAAGTCTGCCCAGGCATCATCAGGTCTTCATTTCCCCCCATAAGAAGCACTAACATTTCCCATATGGAAATGAAGTTGCAACTCAAATCATTCCCTTGAGATTCCTTTGCTTGAGGTGCCCACAAGTAGCTATGTTTCAGTCAGTTCTGCCAGTACAGGATCATAAGGAAGTGGTTAAACTGGGGGGGGAGGGGGGACAGGGACACTTTTGCAGGTTGAGAGCATTTTCATTTTGTCCAGCATTGCTCAAATGTCTTGGCAGCTTTTCTCTTTTTTTCAAGCTATGTGTTCATTTTCCTCCTTTGGAAGTCCTAGGAGGGTTTGTGTTGTTTGGGTGGGTGTGGGTTGGTGTTTTTTTTGCCCAGTTTTTCATTAGTCAAGTGATAATTCTTCAGTGTTCTTTGTTGTATAATAGGCAGCTTCATTAGCTTCTGTGGAGATGGCAGGTGGAGAATCAAGAGATTAATTAACATCCTTCAAACGACCCTTCCTCCAACCTAGGTGATGTACATTAACACATGGAGGTGTTCCAGTGAAGACGTGGGAGTGACAGTGTTTTGTTGTTTTGTTTTTATAACTGGATTTAAAAAATGCTGATGGCAGAAGCAGTAACTGGCACTAAGTGATTGAATCTGATTAAATTTGCCTTGCCAGTTTTCTGGATCTCGATAAACCAGAGGAGTGTGACTAAGGAAGGGCTTGTTGCTTTATTGCAGTGTTCAACCAGGACCTCAGTGGAGCTGCTTCTCTTGTAACTGCTCTTGAAATCTGCTCCTGAAAGCAAAGAGAAGTCCAAGCATTGACCAGGGCATGCTGTGAGCATGTTTTTCTGTATGACCTGTAAGCAGTAGCTGCTGCTCTTAGTTATTTTTAAAACACTCTGCAGGCATTTTGAAGCATTTCTTGTTTGAAAGGATCCAGAGGAGTTGTTACGTGTTTTCCCTGCAAGAATTAGTCAGTAGCTTGATGGTGAAACATTTTGAGGTTTAGATGTAGTCTGTTTTTTTTTTTAATCAAAGCTTTGCTTGTTGTTGTTGGTTTGTGTTGTTGTTGGTTTCTCATTTTTGAAGTAGATTCAGTGTGACTTTATCAGAAACACTGCAGCACCTAGGTGTGATCTCTTCCCCAGGCTTTGCTTTCAGCAATGTTCAGCCATGTCCCACACAGGTCCTTGTGTTGCAATGGGCCTTCTGCTCCACAAAGCACCCTGACAACCAGCAAAGGAAGCCTTGAGGAGCAGGTTAGGGTCCTTGAAGATGCCTTTCCCCTCCTTCCTTCCCTCCTGCAGCCAGAGAAATGCAGGCTCCCCCAGAGCTATTCCTATGAGCGGTTTGTGCATTTGAAGTTCCTGAAGCTCAGCTCGTAGCAGCGGTGCTGACATCTGAGCAGCCTCATGTGTTTCTTTCGTTAGATGATGTCTGTACTCCAAAAATAGACTTCCATAGGAAAATACAGCTGGGGAAGGAAGCTTGAGCCATGTGTTGTCTAACAGATAACAGAGAAACCAGGTCCTGCTGCAGAGCTGCTTGGAACGTGCAGTCACCAAACCCATTTTTGAGATAAGTGTCCAGAGCTGTAAAACCTGGAATGTGGATAAATTCTTAGAATTTCTGCTTTGTTTTGGCTGAAATGTTGAGAAATGACTCAGTTGTTCACTGGTGGCACGTGGGTGTTGCTGCAGCTGGGACATTGCTAGAGCAGTTGGAGAGCTGGCAGGGGTGGTGACCAGCAGACCTGTGCTTGTTCTCGCGCTGCTGAGCAGCTCATGGCTTCATTTCTACTTTACAGGTGAGGAAATGGAGAGAGCTGTAGACTGATCAGTGACTCCAAGCCTTGGACAGCAAGGTGGTGGCAAAACTGGAGACAGAAATCTGGTGGTTTCCCAGCCTGCTGTCCCTCACCAGGTACGTCCTGGGGGAAGAGGATGTGGTCTGGAAGAACATTTTCAGTTTCGGGGTTGGTTGTGGTTTGGGGTTTTGGTTTTTTTTTAAATTGATTTATTAATTTTTCCAAATGTTTATGTTCAGCAGCACCATGCTGTGCAGCTGGCCTAATGAAAAGGTAACACCATAGTGAAAAGGAAAACAAGTCCTGTTGGATCTGCTCCAGGATGGAATGGGGTTATTCACAGTAAATTGAACAGTTTGCCTGGGGTGGGATGGCTCTTGTTTGCCAATGCATCAGGCTGGCTGCCTGCCCTGTGCCCATGTGATGGACACTAGAATTGTGCTCTGAGAGAAATGCTTTTGGTTTGTCATTTGGATGTAGCAAAATGATAAATAAGGCCAGGTTAGCTCAGGTTTGGTGAGCTCACCTAGAGCAGATCCTGCCTTTGGGTGGAAGGTTGCTCTGATGGCCTTTCCCAGCCAGCTTCCCCAGTGCTGTTGTTGAAAATGAGTACTGGGAATTTGTTCATGTAATGGGCATCCAGCATCTATACAGGAAGGCATTTAATATATAAAGCTGAAAGTGAATATTTATTTGTACAATAAAATATTAAAGTGTGAGTGTCCTGAATGCTGCAGCTGCCTGGATTTTGCTTGTTAAATGAGTTTGTCATTTAATAGAGATTTGGGGTTTGTTGGGTTTTTTTGTCTTAAATAAAGTAGTCTGGAAAAATGGCACCAGGAGCTCCAAGAGAAGCAGGAGTATGGAGACAAACCAGAGCTCTCCTCTTCAAGAACTGTCTCATTAAGTGTAGGACTAAGAAAAGCAGTGTGCAGGTGAGTGGAGTGCTTGCTGCTGCCCTTGGAGCTGCAGCTGCTCTGCATTTATGTGGCTCCTCAGTTGGAGGCAATGCTCAGCTTTATTATAAATGTTTCTGAAGCTTCAAAGACTGCTTTGTATTTTGGGTTGAAATAGGCTTTTCAGAAGGTATTCTTTATTTGCTGTGCAAGGTGCTATCTAGACAATGGTTTGAAACTAGAGCACTATAGATCTAGATTGGACACTAGGAAGAAGTTTTTTTACTCGGAGGGTGGCGAGACACTGGAACAGGTTGCACAGAGAAGCTGTGGAGACTTCATCCCTGGAAGTGTTCAAGTCCAGGCTGGATGAGGCTTTGAGCAGCCTGGTGTGGTAGGAGGTATGACAGAGGGGTTGGAACTAGATGATCTTTAGGGTCCTTCCAACTCAAGCCATTCTGTGAAAGTATCCTTGAATGGATATTGCAATTTGGGTGCCTTTTGAAAGCGTAACTGAGCAGTGTGGCAGGGTTAGACGTCTCCAACTGAGTTTCATCTTCTCTATCCATTTAGCCCTGTGCATAGGTGATGTGTATAACACTGTAAGATGAATTTTGAGGTGAAGAAGAGACAGTGTAATGCTTGGCTAGTCAAGACTAGCCGAGTTCATGGTGTTTTTTTGCTGCTTTCCAAGTAGCACAAGTTTGCTGGTATTTAAATTGTGCAGAATTATCCCTTGATACCTTCAAATGGCTTCTTAGGCTACCAATGCATGCTGCTGAAAATCCTGCTGCTGTGCCAGAGGGGGATTTGGCATGAAGATTACTGATGCATTGAAAATGTTCAGGGAACTTTACAGCCATTATCCTCAGAGTCCCTCCTTTAAGCTTCATGTAACTTAAGATAAACTTTCAGAAGTTCTGCTTTTTACAGCTGCTCTTTGAAGTTTTCCTATTTCTTGCTCTCTTCATACAGGAGGTCCTTTTCCCACTCTTTTTCTTGTTTTGGCTCATTCTGATGAGCATGATGCATCCACACAGGAAATATGATGAGGTGGACAACATCAACCTGGGGAGTCTGGACACCTCCATGCTGGTTGACTTTGTCATTGGATACACCCCACCAACACAAATGGCACGAGAAATCATGAAGAAAGTGGCTTTTGATAACTTTGAAGATGGTATTGAGACCCTGAGCAATTGTTTTTTCTCTTGGTGTATCTCATGTTGTGGTTTGTGTTTGCAGAGGAAGCTCACTGTTGCTTCTGTTAATAGAAAAAAAAGAGCTTCTTTTCCATCACAGATAGAGAACAGATTGTGAAGTATTTTGGGCTGGTTTGGTGGTGGTTTGTTCTTTTTTCTTTTGCTTGGTTGGCAAATCTTCTGGCATTGCCAGCTCCAAGTGGTTCCCATTCTCCTGTTACAGCCAACAAGTGTTTTGTGGCTGCAGGAAAGACCTAAATCTGGTGTACACAAAGGCCCTAAACAGCTCTGGGGCTGATTAATAGTTGTCCTGTCACATCCCAGGGCAAATTGAGGAGGTGATGCTGCCCTGCAGATATTTTAGGTTGCTTTTTCCTCTTCTGTTGTTACTATCAAACTAAGATTTATTAATTTGTTCTTTAGAATGCTGATTCCCACTGACACTGTCACACCTCTTCTTTTGACAGTGATTTTTCTCCCTTTTTGTTTTTTTGGGGGAGGGTCTCTTTAAAGTCCTTTTCCTTACACCACTCACACATCTAATGGGAGTTTTTCTCCCCCAAACTGCTCTGATGTATTTTTAGTTTGGTATCTTTGATTCCCTTCCATGCTTCAAAGGTACCATGGAGACACAGACCAGCCCAACATCTGCATTCTGCTTACACTGTCCTCAAATGCTTTAAGCAAATGGTTTCCAAACAGTTTGCAGCCCACCTTCCTCCCATCAGTGACAAAATACCATGGTTTTTCATCTCTTTAGCCTTTTGCAGAAGACCTGAGAGGTCATCTTGAGCTGTCTGTCCTGCTGCTGAGCAACGCTCCTGCAGGGCTGTGCTTAGGAAAACACTAGGACATTTGTCCAGCTGAGGCCCTCCACAACTACAATACTTCTCCATAACTACCACTCCACAGGCAGCAACATATATCTAACCCCAAAATAAATCCTTAAAGATTAACCCAATGCTCCTTTAGGATTGTTGCATAGTCTTTCACCCTGCTGTGCTGACCCCTGCTTCCATCTTGCAGGCCTCATCACAGAGGAGTATTTAAGCGAGGAGGAGCTGCAAGAGGCTAGTGCTTTAAAAACCTCCAAATTTGTGGGTGTTGTCTTCAAGGATGCCATGTCCTACCAGCTGAGGTTCCCCGATTCAGTTGTTATGTCTTCCATTTACACAGAGTCAAGAGGTAGGTGTGCCTGCTCTTAGATGTGCTCTCTAAGGGGATAAACTCAGAAACCATCCCTGCTTTTCTCTGTTCATGGAATCATTGAATTACAGACTGGTTTGGATTGGGAGGCACCTGTAAAGGTCATCTAGTCCAGCCCTCCTGTGTTCTGCAGGGACATCTTTGACTAGACCAGGTTGCTCAGAGCCCCATCCAACATAACCTGGAATGGTTCCAGGGATGGGGCGTCTACCAGCAATCTGGCCAACCTGGGCCAGTGTCTCAAAGCCCTCATGTCAAAAATGTCTTCCTGCTTATCCCTTCTAAATCTCAAAAATCTGTCCCCATCTTTCTGGTCAGCCCCTTTAACTACTGAAAGGGCACCAAGAGGACTCCCCTTGAACCTTCTCCAGGCTGAACAACCTCAAATCTAACTGTCCTCACAGCAGAGGACTTCCAGCCCTCCCATCATTGTTGTGGCCTTCTCTGGCCCTGATCAAACAGGTCAATGTCTCTGCTGTGCTGAGGACTCCAGAGCTGGCCCCAGAACTGCAAGTGGGCTCTCAACAAAGCACAGGGACTGAATCCTCTCCCTCCACCTGCAGCCCACAAGTGCTGGAGATCAGCCCAAGACATGGCTGGGTCTGGGCTGTGTGTGCACATTGCCAACTCGTGTCCACCAATACCACCAAGTCCTTCTCTGCAGGGCTGCTCTCCATCCCAGCTTATATTGATACTGAGGATTGCCTTGACCTAAGTGTGGCATTTTACACTTGGTCTTGTTGAACCTCATGGGTCTCCAGCTCATCCAGGTCTGATGGTTTAGGTCTGTATTTTGGCATGGTATTGCACATGTTTGCTTATAGAAGTGGTCTCCACCATTGATATGGGGTGGCCTCTAGCTAACCTTGGGGGGTAGGCCAGCTGCAACTCCAGCTTTTTGGGTTTTTGGGGTGTCTTTTTTTGCTTTATTCTGCAGCCAGCTGCTCCAACCTGCGGAAAGGCTGTGAGTCAGTAACCTACTGGAGCTCAGGATTTACAGCTCTGCAAGCCTGCATCGATGCAGCGATTATACAGGTGAGCCTGAAGCCAGAGCAGACTAAAACCCAGGAGGCTGAGATCCCTGGGCTGCAGCTGGGTTTGTGATGTGTTCTGTTAATTGTGTAAAAGACCCTGGCAAAAAAAAAAAAGAGCTTGGATCTGGTGGGAAGGCAGACTATTTCCTGCGTGTGTTTTTTCGGCTGTGTTTCGTACAGACTGTTCTTGTCCAGTTGAATAATGTGGACATTTGTCTTCATTTGTATCTAAATGAGCCTGAACAGTGCATCACAGCAGTCACCAAGACATGAAGGCTTGACAGTGATGGCCCCAAAATGCTGTTTAAGATGCTGTACCCGAAGTGGCTACAGAAAATGTACCGTTTTGTTGTCCATATTTATGATCAGTGCCCTCTTCCCTGTTCCGCTCTCATCATGGTGAGAGTGAATCTCATCTTTTTAGGTGATGGGAAATGCAAGAGGAGGAAAAAAAAGCACTACTTCCTTTTCATTCCAGGTGTTCAGATATTCTCCACTTTCTGTGCTTTTAGGTTTGGATTTGGGGACAGTAAGGTTTAGGGCACTCCAGAGCTCTCCTGGATGTAGATCAGACAGCACAGTGCTGGAATATGTGGCTGTGCTGGGATCACTGCTGTGGGGTGGGATAGGGCTGTGAAATGAGGAATGATGGAAAAATAACTCTGACTTCTCTTCCTTCTAGCTGAAGACTAATCAATCAGTTTGGGAACAACTGGAATTGACAAGAGCAGTGGTGATGGGAGAGGCTGCAGTGGTGGAAATAGATAATTTTCCTCGTGCCATCATTTTAATTTACCTAGTGATTGCTTTCTCACCTTTTGGATATTATTTGGCAATTCACATTGTGGCAGAAAAGGAGAGGAAGTTAAAGGAGTTCTTAAAAATACTGGGACTGCATGACACTGCCTTTTGGTATGTGAATGCTTGACCTCTTCTTTATAACAGAAATACAAAATATATAAACAAAATATACACCCACCCACCCCCAATGCTTTCTAGGATACCTCCTCAATCCCATCCTCCAGTATTGGAATGGTTTTCAGTCTGATGGACTGCAAACAGCCTAAAAAAGTGAGATGCTCTGTAAAATCTGACATAGAGATGCTCACAGGATGCTGTAAAGGGGGGTATTGGAATAAGTAAATTCCAGAGCAATCCTCCTGTGTTTATGCCTGCAGAATTACACCAGGCTTTGAGGGATTAAAGGTGATGATGTGTAAGATTTTAATGCAGTTTGGGTTTTGACTGGGTTTAAATTTTTTTTTTTGGCCCAGTGCCTGTTTTCTGGCAGCTCAACAGTTCACCTAAAGTCTCTCTTCAGAGCTCAGCAGCAGTTTCCCCACACACATAATTAAATGAATCTTACTCTGTAATTTCAATGGGACAGAGCAGCCCAAGCGACAGGGTTTGATTTGATTCCTTACTGTGGTGGAAATTGTCCTGTGCAATATAATGTGGTGATTTTTGTTTTGTTTTTCCAACTGAGAAGATGCACTAATTTGAAATCATTGATAGTTCTAGAGAGAAACTCAGCTTTAGCTTTCCCCTTCACATTTTAGCTGCACCACAGCAGCCACCTGGGATTGTCTGGGTTAGTTCTTTCTGGTTGCTTTTGGTTTCTTTCTTTCCTGGCCGTCAGCTCTCTGGATCTGTGGCAAGTCCTTGGTGACAAATCTTTATTAGTTGAGTTCCTCATCCACAATTAGTCCACTGTCCCTACTCACCCCTTGGCACTGAGCACCTCTGGTCTGGAGAACATCATTTTCCTTTAGCCAGTGGGAAATGGGAGCAGTCTACAAAGGCACACTGGTAATGCAGCTTTGGTTGGCCACTGAATCTAACTCAGAAACTTGTTCCTGAGGAAGCTGGGTCATTTTATGTTTTTCTCTTTACTACCTGTCCCCAAACTGCCCTTCTCTCCTGGGGTCAGCATTGCTCACAGCTCTGTTTTTTTAAAAGAACAGGATTTTATTACCCTGCCCAGCCACTGGAATGACTAATGTATTAAATTTTAAATAGAATTTCTTTAATTATTGAAGCCTACTGCTCGGTTACCATCTTTGGGTTATACCAGGGAATTAATTATGCAAGTTTAAAAACACCCCCCCCCCCCCAAAAAAAAAAGAAGGGGAAAAAAAATAATGAATCATCTAATTGTGTATCTTTCTGATGCTGTGGGTATTGATTTGTATGCTCTAATGCTGAGAACAATTAGAGGGATGTTTACAAAAGCTCTTTTTATTTGGGGACTCTTGTTTTGTTGCAAGCTCGTCCCTTGGTGCAGCTGTCTGGAATATTAAAGAGTGGCAGTTTTAGCTATTTTTGTGTGTAAATAAGTCAGGGTAGGAATTTAATGACTTTCCCCCCTCCCCCCCACTTTTTGTTATCACTCCTAGGCTTTCTTGGGTGCTGCTTTACATGAGCCTGATTTTTGTCATGTCCATTCTCATGGCGGTGATCGCAACGGCCTCTTCCCTCTTTCCCCAGAGCAGTGCCTTTGTCATATTTCTCCTTTTTTTCCTGTATGGACTCTCTTCAGTAAGTATTCCTGATCTTCTTGAATTTGGCTTTCCCATCCCTGTTGGTTATGTTGTGTTGTTTTGTTCTATTTCATCATAGCTTCTGCAGGACCAAATGGTGGTGGATGTCTTCCCTGTCTCCATCCTGTTCCCAGGGTCCACTCCAGTTTGGGATGTGGGTGTTCTGGAACAGGTTGCCCAGGGAGGTTGTGGATGCCTTCTCCCGGAGATGTTCAAGGCCCTGGAACGATGAGGTCTAGTGGAAAGTGTCCCTGCCCATGGCAGGGGATTCAAACTAGATGATCTTTAAGGTCACTTCCAACCTAAACCATTCTGTGATTTTTATGTTGTAGAGCTCTTGATGGTCACTATGAGAAGTATCTGTCCTTACTGAAATACCTCAGTTGATAATCACCTATCTTTGAACTGAAAACACTGCACAGCACTGTTTTGATGACCAAACTCATGTCGCCTTCTACACATTTGCTGCTATTAAATAGTGTAATGTTAAAAGCCTAATGGAAAGCCAGAGAAGTAATTTAGATGGCAGATTGCTCCTCTGAGTTGATAAGCAGCCAGTGCAGACATAGTTACTTGTTTACTGTCTCTCATTTACAGAAGAGGTAGTGACCAGGGGGATGTGCACCCTCAGCTCCTTTTTTTCCCCTTCTAGAATTATTTTTCTCTGTTACCTTTGGGAAGTCTGTCCCTTTTGATGGTTTGAAAGGGAAATGTGGCTGAGTGCTGTAGTGACTATACAAGGAAAATAATATGATTATCATAGAATTATAGAACCCTCTTGGTTGGGAAAGACCTCTAAGGTCATTGAGTCCAACCATCAACCTAAGACCACCATGGCCAGTAAACCATGTCCCAAAGTGCCATATTTGTGTTTTTTGAACACCTGACCACTCTTGCAGTAAAGGAGTTCTTCCTAATATCCAACAATTTCAGTCCATTTCCTCTCATTCTATCACCTGATAGTGAAGAGAAGAGGCAAAAGTAAAGCTATGGTCTTTTTTACTTTATTTTTTCTATGCCCTGTATTATTAATTTTTTAATATGATACCTTCTCTCTTTTTCATCTGTCCTTAGGTGTTCTTTGCACTTATGCTGACACCTCTATTTAAAAAGTCAAAGCACGTGGGTATAGTGGAGTTCTTGGCCACGCTGGCTTTTGGTTTTGTGGGCCTGAATATTGTCCTGCTGGAAGATTTCCCTAAGTCTTTTGTGTGGATTCTCAGCCCCTTGTGTCAGTGCAGCTTCCTGCTTGGTATCGCCCAGGTAAGTAACCTTCTGCTCCTCGGATGATTGCAACCTCATCGTGCTCATGTGTCTTGCAGCATTTTGAAACAGTTCTTGATGTAGATAGACTTAAATATAGTTATTTTTTAATTAACTGTTGATGATGGAGGGGTGGGGTGAAACCAGCCCTATCTTAGCAGCTTCCCATGGCAATTTAACACCATACAGGATGCAGTGCACCATCCAGCAACTGTGAGTTCTTTGTGCTCGTTGCTGTGGTTTCAGTCACTTCTTCATTAATGACTTTTTTTTTTCCTTCTCCTGTTACTAAGTTTGCTTCAGTGCTGGTGTGTAATGTCTCCCTTGGTCTCTCTTGGCAGGTCATGCATCTAGAAGATTATGAGGATGGTGCAACGTTTTCAAATCTAACTCGTGGTCCTTACCCCCTCTTTATCTCTCTTATTTTGCTGGTGCTGGATAGCATATTTTATCTGCTCGTAGCTGTCTACCTTGATCAAGTTATCCCAGGTATGTTCAGGAGAACGAGTGAACTGAACTGTGCTAGCATCTCCAATTCCTGAAGTCCTGAGCCCCCAGGTTCCCCTGGTGGTTGACATTTTGTAGCATCATAGAATCATTTTGGTTGGAAGAGACCTTTACGTCCAACCTGGTCACCACTGACCCACATCCCTCAGCATGACATCTGCATGGCTTTTAAATCCATTCAGGGATGGGGACTCCACCACTTCCCTGTGCAGCCTGTTGCAATGTCTGACCAGGTCACCTCGGAACCATGTCCCTCAGCGCTGCATCTGCATGGCTTTTAAATCCATTCAGGGATGGGGACTCTACCACTTCCCTGTGCAGCCTGTTGCAATGTCTGACCAGGTCACCTCGGAACCATGTCCCTCAGTGCTGCATCTGCACGGCTTTTAAATCCATTCAGGGATGGGGACTCCACCACTTCCCTGTGCAGCCTGTTGCAATGTCTGACCAGGTCACCTCGGAACCATGTCCCTCAGCACTGCATCTGCATGGCTTTTAAATCCATTCAGGGATGGGGACTTTACCACTTCCCTGTGCAGCCTGTTGCAATGCCTGATCACTCTTTCAGTGAAGAAACTTCTAATATCCAGTCTGATAGCTAATTCTCTTTTTCCCATGGCTGTCCAGGGGAGTTTGGGCTGCGCCGCACGCCGTTTTTCTTCCTGAAGCCCTCATTTTGGTCGAAGCGCAGGAAAAATTACAAGGAGCTGTACGAGAGCAGCATCAATGGCAGCTTAAGTTTCAGTGAGATAGTGGAGCCTGTGCCTTCTGAATTTCAGGGGAAAGAAGCCATCAGGTATGATTCCTGCCCCTACCCCATGTGCAGGTTCACCTGGATTCTGAAACGTTTTCAACCTGTGGTTTGAAAAACCTCTCTTAGTTCTCCGCTGGTTGGATTCAAATAGCATATGGTATGCATTGCAGAGCCCTCCACACACACACACTTCTGGTAGCCCCATCATCAACGATGTGGATGCCCTCCACGGAGAAATCACTGAGCTCAAAGAGAAGGCTTTGTTTGTGGCTTCTGTTCCTTCAGCTGGTGTTCTCTCCTAACCAGCCGATATTTCCATCCCCTCTGTTTCACTGAGGCCACGAGAGGTGGAAGCGGTTGCAGATGTTACAATGTCTACACTTCTGGGAGGGTTTAGATTTTTGAGAAGAAAAAGCTGAATTCTAGGTTTGTGGGGAGGCTGTTGTGTCCTCTCAAAGACCAGAGGAGAACGTAGTGGTAGTTCTATCCATCTGCTGTATCTAAGAGGGTAAAGCCAAACTGAGAAATAGATGTCCAGGCTCTCATCTTCCATGCTGCCTTTTGTGTCACCTGCTGTCTTGCACCTGGGCTGTCATGTGTTTTTAGTGTCTCTCAGATACTGTTTCCAGTATCTTTTTAGCTCTCATTTCCATAATTTACCAGTGTCACATCCTGATGTGAGCTGGGGAACTGTATCTTCACTCCTGCTAGCTGGCTCCACTAGCCTCAAATAAGTATTTGAGCTCAGTGACCAGAACAAGTTTCATTATGTCCATGCTATCCATGTCTCTTTGGGCATCTGCCATAGGTTGAAGTGTCTAGTTTCAATCCTGATGTTCACATGAGAACATTGTGGCCATTTTTGCACTATTCATCCAATCTGGAGTCTTTCCACAGCGTCCCTCCACTGGCTTTCCATCATTTTCTCACTATTTTGTTGTCTTTACATATCCAGGCTTTGTTTTCTTTCATACCCAGTTCTCCTCCATGCAATTCACACCGGTTGGCACTCTCCATCCTCATTTTTCTAGGTGGCCAGGCTTCAAAAATGCATCCTTGACATGGTGCCTTCAGGCAAACTGGTCAGGTTTTTCCATTTTGAAAAGTGGGGCTGGAAGGAAGATTTTTTTATTTTATCCATCCTGGAGGGAGATGCCTGCTTTCTTTTGCCCATTTTTGATCAAGAGCTGTCAGTGATTACATCTTTGTTCTACTAACACCATTTCTCCTTATCATGTCTGTTCAGTCTTCTCTTGTATTGTGAAATTATCAGGGAGCAGCTGTTCCCTTTTCTGACTTGAGAAACCACTAGTGCATTGTTCTACCATGTGAAAGAAACAAAGATTTGGAATAATTCAGTCTGGCATCATAGGAAATACCTTAGAAGGTGACAAGGAAAAGCTTTCTGATACCAGAGTGGACATGGACTAAGTTTTGTGACAAGATGCCCTGTCTCTTAACTTATCTCCGTGGGTCTTAAATGTTTCTCGTGCCACTTGAGTGTGGTCGTCTTGTTGTGCTGACTGTTGCTCATTCACAATGACCTCTGAGGATCCTCCAAGAGTTGCTAAACTGACATGTCTTCTTTCAGAATCAGCTGTGTTCAGAAAACATTCAGGAAAAAGGGGGAAACTGTGGAGGCTCTCAGAAGTAAGAACATTTGAGCTTTTTAGCTGCTTGTCAGATGCAGAGGAGCAATAGCTGAATTGTTGAGTGGTCTTTTGTGTTTCAGTTTGGGCTTTTTTGGTTTCTTTGAGTGGGGTGGGACCTTGGAGCATGAATGCCAGAGGTGCTTGTGTGTGTCTCCTCTCACCACTTGGGCAGTAATCTTGTTTAAAATGGTGCCCCCCAAAAGAGGAGTCCTTCCAGTACTAAAGGTGTTGCTAACATTGTTCCAGTTGTTCCTCCTCTACCCCTGTCATTAGCGACAGAATCTTCCCTGCCCCATCTCCCTGATCTTTTTGTCTCGTCTCCATGTGTGGCTTTTTAAATGCAGCCACCCTGCAGCTGGTGCAGGGACTGTCCCAGCCCCAGGGTCCTGTGCCATGCCGGGTGTGGAGGTAAGGTGGCCCCCCTCAAGCAGAGCATAAATGCATACCCCATATGTCAGTATTTGAATTGTCCTCTGTGCTGGGAGCTGGCTCCGGGTGCCAGGAGCTCATGACTAACATCTGCTCTTTCTCTTGCGCCTGCCTGGGGGAGCAGATTTATCCTTTGACATCTATGAAGGTCAGATCACAGCTCTGCTCGGGCACAGTGGCACTGGGAAGACAACACTGATGAATATCCTGTGTGGGCTGTGTCCTCCCACAGATGGTGAGCTGCTGAGGGTAGGGGGAAGGGTGGTGCAGTATGAACAGTGTGGCCAGCAGGTTGAGAGAGGTTCTTCTTCACCTCTGTGCTGCCCTAGTGAGGCCACAGGTGGAGTACTGCGTCCAGTTCTGGGCTCCCCAGTTCAAGAGGGAAAGGGAGCTACTGGATAGAGTCCAGTGGGTGCTAGAAAGATGCTGAGGGGACTGAAGCATCTCTCTTACATGGAGAGGCTGAGAGAGCTGAGGCTGTTTAGCCTGGAAAAGAGCAGACTGAGAGGGGATCTTCTCAAGACATAGAAGTGTCTAAAGGGTGAAGGCCGTGTGTGTGGGGCTGGTCTCTTTTCAGTAGTGGTCAGTGGTGAGACAAAGAGAAATAGACACAAACACAGAAGGTTTTGCTTGAACTTCAGGAAAAACCTCTTTGCTGTGAGGGTGCTGGAGCCCTGAACCAGACCTCCCAGAGAGGTTGTGGAGCCTCCTTCTCTGAAGACTTTCAGAGCCCACATGGACAAGTTCTTGTGCAACCTGATGTAGGTGAACCTGCCTTAGCAGGGAAGTTGGAATAGGGGATCTCCAGAGGTCCCTTCCAACCCTCGCCATTCTGTGAGGCATAGAGCACCCCACTTTGGAAAACCAAAGCTGTTCACCCTTGTGGTTATTTTGGGACACACCAAATTTTCTGTGGATAATGTCTGAAAGAGTCCACTTTAGATTCTTGTCCGTGTTGTTGTGCTGTCTGGCTGGATAAGAAAACCCCCTCTCAGTTGACTGCTCCTGACTTTTCTTGTTAGGTTTTGTCTCTGTCTATGGGCACAAAGTCTCTGAAATCGATGAAATGCTTGAGGTGCGGCAGATCACGGGGGTGTGCCCCCAGTCTGACATACACTTTGATATCCTCACTGTGGAGGAGAACCTCTCCATCTTTGCTGCAATTAAAGGAATCCCTCAGAATGATCTGATACAAGAGGTGAGTCTACTGGGCACAGGTGTTGTCTTTTATTGGCTGAGAGAGTTGGGATTGTCCAGCTCGGAGAAGAGAGGGCTCCAAGCAGACCTTAGAGCAGCCTTTCAGGATTTGAAGAGGGCTGCTGGAGAGGGACTTTGTACAAATGTATGTACTGACAGGACAAGGGGTAATGGCTTCAAGAGATCAGGAAGAAATTCTTCCCCATGAGGATGGTAAGGCATTGAAGCAGGTTGCCCAGAGAAGCCGCGGAGGCTCCAACTCTGGAAGTATTCAAAGCCAGGTTGGATGGAGCCTTGCTCAATCAGAGAGGAGGGTAGAACTAGGTGAATAGAATGGAATAAAATAGAATAGAATTAACCAGGTTGGAAAAGACCTTTGAGATTGAGTCCAACCTATCATGCAACACTATCTAATCAACTAAACCGTGGCACCAAGCACCCCATCCAGTCTCTTCCTAAACACCTCCAGTGATATTGATTCCACCACCTCCCTGGGCAGCCCGTTCCAATGGCCAGTGATCTTTAAGGTCCTTTCCAACCCAAACCATTCTATGGTTCTGTACATTCATTTCACCTGTAGAGCACAAACTCCCTTGCATAGGTATTTCCTTCAGACCGGTTTGCAGGGGAATAACTTTACAGTGCAGGAGGCAAAGAGATACAGACAGATATTTACACAAAAATAAACTGCTGCTTTCCCTAGGAAAGCAAACCTCTCAAACCATTTAAAATCCATTTGTGTTTGAGCAAAGACACCTTTGAACTTCTGCAGCTTGCTGGAGCTGAGGTCCCTGCTCTGGCTGTAGAGGTTTGTTAGCAGAGTGAAAGAGGAATAGTTAATTTGAAGGTTAATTATTAGTCATCAATTAAAACAATAGATGATAGCATTTTATTTTTTTAATTGATTTATAAATGTGTTTATGTTTTAAAGGTGCAGAAAGTGTTGTTGGATTTGGATATGCAGCCTATCAGAGACAACCAAGCTAAAAAATTGAGTGGAGGGCAGAAGAGGAGGCTCTCGGTGGGAGTTGCTGTTCTTGGAAACCCAAAGGTATGTGTGATGGAGATGGCCCTGACTTAGTGTCACTTGTACACCTAAAGGCTGATGTCTGGGGCTCTTCAGTGTGGAAAAGAGAAGACTGAGAGGAGATCTTATTAACATTTATAAACATCTGAAGCACATGTGTCAAGGAGAAGGGGTCAATCTCTCTTCACTGGCATCCTGTGATGGGAAGAGGGGCAATGGGCACAAACTGGGACACAGGATGTTCCATCTTAGTATGAGGAGAAACTTCCTTATTGTGAGGGTCACAGAGCACTATAACAGGCTGCTCAGAGAAGTCATGGAGCCTCCTTCTCTAGAGACTTTCAAGACCTATCTGAGTGTGTTCCTGTGTGACCAGCCCTAGGTGAACCCGCTCTGGCAGGGGGGTTGGGCTCAACAAGCTCTGGGAGCTATCATTCTATGATTCCTTTGTCACAACCAACTAATGCAGCTAATACTATGTAATGTGCAGAAATTGTTACTTTGAGCATCCATTGATTATTGTTTCTTTGTGTATGGCTTAAGCAATTAAAATCTGAATGTTTATGCTTCAGGATGTTAGTGGCTTAGGTGATGGCAGCAGCTCTGGATTTATCTCTTGGGGAAACAAATAGCATGACAAATGTTGCGTCATTTCTGGCAGGTAACATTTAGGCCCCAACAATGAAACTGTCAGAGGCCGTCCTTGCAAAGCCATCCAGGCACTTGGAGCAGGGTTAGAGCCAGAGAGCTCTTTTGTGTTGCAGGTCTATTACTTCTGGCCCAGAAGAATGGGAACTGCTTTTAGATCTGCATTTCAAAATGATGTGTGTGACAGTTCAGTGGGATTTTAAAAGCATCTGTGTACATTTAACCATCCCTTACTTAAAGGAGACAACCCATAGCTACACATAATTGCATTAGAAGCAGAATAAACCAGGCTGTGGCACTAAGTGACTGTGTGACTCTTCCATTTGTCACAGCAGGAGATGACTTTGTTCAAAGCACAGTTGCATCTGGCTGCCTTCCTTGCTCTAAGAGGTATCCTGTGTGCTTCAAACACAGAGCCCAGTGTCTGCTCCTTAAGTGGGAGTTGCTGAGGTCAGTGCCTTGTCCCTGGCTTTGCAAACACTTCTGGGTTTTGCACCCAGGTTCTGCTGCTGGATGAGCCAACGGCTGGGATGGATCCGTGCTCACGGCACATCGTCTGGAACCTCCTGAAGAACAGGAAAGCAAATCATGTGACTGTCTTCAGCACCCACTTCATGGATGAGGCAGATATCCTTGCTGGTGAGTCCTGCCATCACCCCAGGGGCACTAGTCCAGGGGCAGTCCAAAGAAGAACAAAAAGTGATGTTTCTCTATTTCAGACTCTGATTTGAAATATATAATCAATTGGAACAGGTTGCCCAGGGAGGCTGTGGATGCCTGCTCCCTGGAGGTGCCCAAGACCAGGTTGGATGAAGCCTCAAGCAGCCTCGGCTGGTGGGAGGTGCCTTTGGTGGCAGTTGGAATTAGATGCTCATAGAATCATGATCTTTATGGTCCCTTCCAACCCAAACCATTCTATGATTTTTGGGGCAAACAATCTTCAGAGTCAAAAGGTCTTCTTGATTTATTTTGTTTGTTTCCAGATCGTAAGGCAGTGATCTCTCAGGGGATGTTAAAATGCCTTGGATCTTCTCTCTTTCTCAAGAGCAAATGGGGAATTGGCTACCGCCTGAGGTATTCTTTCTGTGTCCTGTTGTATGTCACCATGGATCTTTATTTGTTGTGAGAGAGTTCCCCAAAATGAGCCTTCTGTCATCTTCACACTTAGTGTTTGATGTGTTTCCTGATTCCTTATAGATTTAGATGAGATACAAGGAAGAATTTTTTTTACACTGAGGATGGTGAGATGCTGGCCCAGGTTGCTAGGTGGGGGGATCCCTAGAACCATTCCAGGTCAGGTTGTATGGGGCTCTCAACAACCTGCTCTAGCTGCAGCTGTCCCATCTGGGGTTGGACTAGATGACCTTTAGAGGGTCCTTCTACCCCGCACCATTGGGTGATGCTGTGCATCTGTGAGGAGAAAAGCAAGCTTTGAAAACTCAGTTTTTCTCTTCCTTGTGTGTTTCCTTAGCATGCACATCGATGCCTACTGCAACACAGAAGCCACCACCTCGCTGATAAGGCAGCACATCCCTGCAGCCAGCCTGATCCAGGAGAATGATGAGCAGCTTGTGTACACCCTGCCACTCAAGGACATGGACAAGTTTGCAGGTATTGATGTTTTGGTTGTGCTGCAGGGCTGAGTGGCTGTGGAAGAGAAATCCATCAGGCATGGCTGTCACCTGTAATCATTGTTACTTTTGTTGCTTCTGCCTTTGTGTGGCTTTACAGATATTCCTTCTTTGGCTGATGATCAGCCAGTAAGGTCTCTCTTGGGCATGCAAGGACCTTGTTGCCTCCTCCACAGGGGGACTGTGGTGTGTCACAGAGGGGTATGGGGACCTGACAGCAAGTGCTGGGGAGATGTTTTTAGCAGAAGAGTGAAGAGATCATTTTGTCCAAGAATCCTCTTGTCCTGCAGAAGCTTCATCTTCTGGAAGAGGTATCAATGAGCAGGGCTGGCCTCCAGCAGGAAGCCAGAAAGACCCCAAGTCCTACAAAAAACAGTTTGGGTTGGAAGGAACCTTAAAGGTCATCCAGTTCCAATCCCCCTGCCATGGGCAGGGACCATCAACTAGATCAGGTTGCTCAAAACCACATCCAACCTGACCTTGAACACTTCCAGGGAAGGGAAAATCCACAACCTTTATGGTCAACCTCTGCCAGTGTCTCAGCATCCTTACAGTGAAGGATTCTAAATCTGACCTTTCAGTTTCAGACCCCCTTCAAGCACTGAAAGGCCACCAGAAGGGCTCCTTGGAACCTTCTCTTCTCCAGGCTGAACAACCCCAACTTTCTCAGCTTGCTCTCATAGGAGAGGTGCTCCAGCCCCTTGATCATCTTTGTGGCCTTTCTCATCTTCAATCCTCCTGGTTGTCAGCTTCAGAGTACACTGCCTTAGTCCTCAGAGGATGGTGGAGCAGATGTGTTGGCTTCACTAGATGGCAGCAATTACCTGATGGGTCCTGCTCAGGGCTTCTTGTTCACCTCCCAGGGGAAAATGGGAGCAACAGAATGTCCTTAGAGCTCTGGGAAGGCTCAGGGAGAATCAGTACAGATGGGAATATGCAGCTCATAAGTGTTTTCTGTTTTTTTTTTTTTCCCCCACTCTTTAAGCAGTTAATTATTTATTAGCTTTACCTTCATCAGCCACTGCATGCACTTCTGAGACAGGAGTCTTTATACAAGGTTGAATCCATTCCCCTGAACTATTTTAAGAAGCAGCCAAGGTTAGGAATATGCCTCAGCTACTGGGGCAGAAGAAATCATGGAGATCTGAGGAACAGCACTGAGTGTCCAACTGCTCTTCCCATTTTCTGCATTTGTGCTTCCTTTCAGTGTGACCTTGGCTCTGAAGCTCCTGGTTTTGTCAAGTCTTTCACTTCATACAACTGGCAAGAGCCAAATAGTGGGTTTTATCCTAAGGTGCTAATAAATGCTCTCACTCTGAATGTAATGTTGGCCTCCAAGCTATCTTTTCTCTACAACTCCCTGAAAAGAGGTTGTAGCAAGGTGGAGTTGGTCTCATCTTCCTAGTAAAAAATGACAGAACAATTGGAGATGACCTCAGATTGCACCAGGGGCAGTTTAGGGTAGATATTAGAAGAAACTTCAATGAAAGGGTTCTCAACCACTGACGCAGGCTCCCTAGGGAGGTGGTTAAATCCACATCCCTGGAGGTGTTTAAACGAGGTAGCTATGGTGCTGAGTGACATATTTTAGCAGCAGGCTTGAAAGACTTAGAGAATTATTGGACTTGATCTTGAAAGTCTTTTCCAGCCAGAATGATTATATGTGTGCCACCCAGTTGCGTGTGCTGCCCAGTTGATCTATCTGTATAGATCTGGTTGCACATATATATATATGGGGGGGGCTTATATATGAGTGTGTGTATATATAAATAAAAAAGACACAGTGTTTTACTTTGTAAAATCTCTGTGTGGTGGTAGGGATCTAGGTAGAAGAGGCTGTGCTGCAGTCCCTGTGCAGGAGAGAGATTCTCGCAGCCAGCCAGAAGGCAGCTGCGAGCCCAGCAGTTTTAGGATGCTGAGGTGGTTAGCCTCAGGTAAACATTCAATATTTCCTCTAACCACAGAGGCTGAGAAGTTTGGTGCTACAAGGAGCTTCTTCCAACCTTGGTTCTGAAGTGACTTGCGTCTTCATAATTATGCAACCACATTTGCATGTTACCTGCTGTTCTCTACCATGCAGAAGGTTCTATGGATGCCTCTGGTCGGTTTGAAGATCTCCCAGGAGCTGGTGTCAGCCTGTTTTAGAGCAACCACAATGTCTCATTTCTGTCTCTAGGTTTGTTTTCTGACCTGGACACTCATTCCCATTTGGGAGTCATCACCTATGGCGTTTCCATGACGACACTGGAGGATGTCTACCTGAAACTGGAAGTTGAGGCAGAGATTGATCAAGCAGGTGGGGTGGACTGTGTCTGTTTTCCTGTTCTCATTCATATTTGATTTAGTGAATTAGTGTGGACTTGCCTATGTCACATCACTGCCAGGAGGAGTCTTGCTCTGGAGGTAGGAATGAAAACTCCTCTTGCAGAGCAGTGTGTCCAGCAGCCTGGGGCTCCTTTGATCTCAGGGTGTTCCAGGCTTCTGAAATAGTTCACATGAAAACCACACACAGAGAGCTGAGGCTGGAGTGATTCTGGGAGGATCCAGGGGAAAAGCTTTTTACCAGCTGTCTCTGCAGTAATTAATTTTTCATCCTGTATACTTACCTCTAACTTCTTTGCCCTTTTTATGGGCAGCTTTTTAAACTCTGCTTAATTGGAGCTGATTTTCAGGCAATGGTATATGCAGAGTATTAAATTTATCTCCAACCTTCTGCATGAACAATATTAGTGGCCAGCAATTAAGGCTGAAGTAGCTGGACTTGTCTCTCTTCCTCTCCTTTAAATTACTTTTCAATTCAAATTAACATTTGGGACCACTTCATATTACTCAGGAGTTCCTCTGATGTCAACTGAATAGTTTAAGCTTTCTTAATCTTTCTAGAGCTTTCTGTGTGACACAGACTAGTCAGCTACCCTGCTCTGCAAAGTTTTTGTGTGGGTGTTAGAGGGTTTAACAGCTGGTGCTGAATAATGCAGGTGCCTAAGTGGGCTAATGGAATGAAATTTGGGGAGATTTGCACCTTCTGAGTGGCAGAAATTTGCATCATTTTCCTTAAGTGTCTGCCAAAGGTCTCTGTCATTGAGAACTTTGGAGTAAATCAGAGGGATTGACATTGGGGTTAAGCTGAGAGACTGTCAGGCATTGTTACAAGCTGCTCAGGCAAGTGGTGGACTTGCCCTCCCTAGAGATGTCCAAAAAGAGGTGCAGACATGGTAATTTAGGACATGGTTTGGTGGTGGTGGGTTGATGGTTGGACTTGATGATCTTAGAGGTCTTCTATAACTGGGGTGAGATGGCTTCTGCAGTAGCAGTGGGCAGGAATCGATGGTCACCCAGCTTCCTCCATCCAGCCCTGCCATTTCCAACCACGTAGCTGTGGCAGAGCATCTCACTTGCAGAGTTTTCCTCCTCCCTCTCTCAGATTACAGCGTGTTCAATGCCCAGCAAGCACAGGATGAAATGGATACAAAGTCCCTCGATGACATGGAGCAGAGCCTCCTTATGCTGTCAGAGACAAAGGCCCCAGCCATGAGCAATGCATCCCTCTGGAAGAAGCAGGTTTCCACCATAGCCAAAGTTCATTTCCTTAGCCTGAAGAGGGAAAACAAGTGTGTGAGAGTTATGTAAGTATCAGAGCTTTCTCCTTTGTAGACACAATTCTCCTCCAGACCTGTTTGAATGACACCAGAGAGAGGGCAGAATGTGATTAATTTTCTTCCCAGAGTTGCATTTAAAAAAGACTAAGTCTGAAGGTGTTCCTCACTGTTGGATAGAAGCTTTTTGGGGGTGAGGAATGTAATTTGATAGCATGCACGTGAACTGGGGAGGCTTTCACTGAACTTTAATAAAACTGAAACTTTTATTTCTTTCAGGTTGTTGCTTTTTCTGATTTTTCTTGTAGTTCAGATTCTGTTGTTTTTCATACACCACGTCATCAAAAATTCTGTAGCTGCTATCAAACTTTCCCCAGATTTGTACTTGCTGAAGCCTGGAGAGGACTATCACAAATACAGGAGTCGCCTCCTGCTGCAGAACTCCACAGGTAGGAGAGCAGAGATGGGGTGGCTCCTGTCTCCACCTCTCCCTTTAACATAGTCACATGGTGGGGAAGGATGGTGTGTGATACTTTTGGAGCTGGGGACAATCTTGCTCATAGAAATTAACCCAAATGAAGAGTTCCAAGTACTCAGAGATGGGTGAGGGGCACCCATCCCTTGTGCTGTGGGCCTTGCTTCAGAGATGTTCCTCCTCTTCCTATGTCTGGTATCCTTGTCCTCACTGTGTCTTGAAACAGAAAGATGAAGGAGCTGGGAAGACCTTTAGGTACATCAACATTAAAATCCTCCTCCAAAACATATTGGAAAATGCCTTTTGTTTGTTTCAACTTAGGTTGTTTTACAGATGTGTAGCATCAACCCAAGCAAAAGAAATGAGCCTCTTTGAGCTGTTGGGAATTGGTGCTTGATACAACTTCATTTCTCCAGGCAGTGTGTCAAAGTGCTGCTGGTTTCCTGCTCTCTTAGCAATTCTCCGTGCAGCTGAAAGTTTGAGTACCCTGACAGTGCTTGTTGGCAGCTTCTCTTCCTCACTGCTGCATAAATCAATTACTTGGAGTATACAACCAAAAACTTGTCTTGAATTCTTTGAAAGCTGTGAGTGGGAAGCCAAAAACACATCCAGAACAGCAGAGGGCTTTTTGGTGGGCTTGTGCAAGGACTTGGTGATCTTTCATCACAAGAGTTGTATCAGTGAGAAAATACATCAATAATTGAGTGTAAAAGTACTCCAAGGGGGTGATGAGTAATCATGTTGTTTTCTCTGTCTTCCACCAGAATCAGATATCAATGACATTGTCCGCTCCCTTGGGAGCATGAACATACTCCTGGAGATGTTCAATGACAGTGATTATGTCTCTGCTGCCCCTCACAGTGCAGCTTTGAATGTGTTTGACCTTGAATCCAGGCAGGTAAGATGGGCAGATCAGCTTGGTTGTGTCCTAAAGAGGAGACCCATGGTGCATTGGGGGCTGGGTTTGTTGTACTCTGCCTAGAGGGAACATATTGAGTTACATGATCAATCTATGTCCTATCCTATTGCTTATACAAGAGGCCTGCAAAGATCCCCTGTATTAGCAGCATGGAAATGTTATCAAAATAAATGTTTTTGCAGATTGCATTGTGTTGGAGGGGACTCTCAAAGGTCTTATCTTGCCTAATCCTCCTGCAGTCAGCAGGGATTTCTTCTACTAGAGGCTGCCCAGGGCGACATTGAGTCTAATCTTGAACGTCTCCAGGGACAGGGCCTCAACCACATCCCTGGGCAACCTGTTCCAGTATTTCACCACTCTCACTGCACAGAACTTCCTCCTAATGTCCAACGTGAATCTACTCTGTTCCTGTTTCAAACTATAGCTCCTCATTCTATCCCTACAAGCCCTTCTTAACAGCCCTTCCTCGTTCTTCCTGTAGGTCCCCTTCAGATCCCCTACAGGTCCCCCTCACCTGTAAGGTCACCCCAAGAGCCTTCTATTCTCCAGGCTGAACACCCCCAATTCTTCCAGCCTGTCTTCACAGGAGAGGTGCTCCAGCCATAATGTTCATTATGCTCTTCCATAATAAGACTTGTGGTAGGCTAATAATAATTCCATCCCCTTTTCTTCCCTACCAAAGCCAAGAGAAATATTTCACTTCACAAGAGACCTGGCATAGGAATTGTTGGGGTTTTTCATACTTCTGTTGGCTGAGTGACACAATCTGATAGAAGTATAATTTTGTGGTACTCTGACTAAAGAAGAATGAGTTCCTTGCATTGTGTGTTCATTTCAGTATGGTCTGTGAAGGAGAGATTTGAATGTGGGGGTCATATTTGATCTCCAGCAAAGGAACTGCTTTGCAGGATGCCAGCCCTGTTCCCATTTTTATTCATTGCCAGGTGTTGACGCTGCAGCCAATAGCTCATGTGAAGCTTTGCCTGTCTGGTTTTCAAATGCGCCAGCAAGAGCATCCAAGTGCAGGGCATTGTGTGGGTTTTGTCTTTCAGCTTGTAATTGTCTGGAGCATCATTTGTCATCGTGTCACAGTGGCATCAAGCACTCTGGGAATTTATTCCTAAGAACTTCTCATCTATGAGCACCAATGTTTTCCTGAATTGGGTTTTATTATAGCCACTCTGAGCAGCCTAGAGCTTTCCTGCAAAGCAAACTCTATTATTCAAAGATTTTTTTCCCCAGTGTTCAGGAAGTCTGTAGGAGAACTCTCCCAGGGAGAGGGACTGCTTCCCAAGGCCTGGAATGATAGGACAAGAGGCAGTGATTTCAAACTAGAGAAGACTGGATATTAGGAATGAGCTCTTTAGCATGAGGGTGGTGGGACACTGGAACGGGTTACCAAGGGAGGTAGTTGGGGCCCTGGAGATACTCAAGATGAGGTTCAACAGGCAACCTCATGTGCTTGAGGATGTCCCTGCTGACTGCAGAGAAGTTTGGAGTGGAGGAGTTTTGGAGGTCCCTTCCAACCCAGACCAATCTATGATTACCCTGCATGCAGAAGAATTAACACAGCACCTCCTCTCCTCTCCAGAGCTATTTTTTCGCACTCGTGTTCAACAGCACCATGGTGCACTCCCTGCCTGTTCTGATGAACATTGTCAGCAACCTGCTTCTGCGCAACCTCAACGTGACTGAGAGCATTCACATCTGGAGCAACCCCTTTGTTCAGGTGAGGAGCACCTGGGGCTGCACAACAGAAAACACCTGAGGACACAGAGGGGTTGACAGCATCCCTGAGCTGAGGGGGGGAGGGGGCTGCAAAACCACACTGTAGATGGAGAGGCTGTTTGGGACTGGCTGCAGCAGCAAGTCTGTGCTCCACTCAGTGCGGTTAGGAAGCATTGGGTCCCAATAGCTCAAATCCACAGAGGAAGTCCTCGGTGGTATGGACCTTTGAGAAGTGTACTTGAAAGGTGCTGGGATTTTTTTGTTCTAGAGCTGGTGGAAGAGACTGCACAGAATCTGATTTGTATTTCAGAATCTTCCAGACACCATTTTCAGACTGGAGATCTATTTTGAAGCTGTGCTGCTGGGAATCATCATTACTGGAATGCCTCCCTACTTTGCCATGGACAATGCAGAAAACCATAAGGTAAACTCCCAGGTGTTGATTCAGAGGCTGCAGAAGAGTTTTGGCATCTGAGGGAAGTTTTTCAGAGGTGTTTCAAACAGCACCTTCTGCTGTGAGAGGTGTAGGGCACAGCAGCCTGGGTGTGACTGCTCTTGGCTGCTGCAGGTAGAGCGGATTTGGGACAAGCCCTTTTGCTTTCCATGGAAATGCCTTTCTGCTTCTTTGGCACTAACTGGGTGCCACCCTGTGGCCATGTCAGTGTTAAAAGCAGTGTGATAGAAGAGAAAAAAACTGATCCTGTCCACACTGGGCATGATGAACATCATGTTTATTTTAATAAACATTTAATTAGCACTGCATCTCCTTTCCCTGTGCAGATCAAAGCCTACACACAGCTGAAGATTGCAGGGCTTTATCCCTCTGCTTACTGGACTGGGCAGGCTGTTGTCGACCTCCCACTCTTCTTCTCCATCCTTGTCCTGATGATTGGTAGCCTCTTTGCCTTCCACTACGGTGTTTATTTCTATGTGGGCAAGTTCCTTGCCGTGGTGAGTCTGGAGCACATGTGGGGTTGGGAGAGCATGGTTAGGTTGGTTTCTACAAGTGTTTATTCTTAGGTGGTTTAGCAGAAACCTTTTCAACTGATCTTATCAGTTCTGATCAATACCTAAAGGGTGGGTGTCAGGAGCATGGGGCCAATGTTTTTTCAGTGGTGCCCAGTGACAGGACAACAGACAATGGGCAAAAACTTGCATGTAGGCAGTTCTATCTAAACATCAGGAGGAACTTCTTCACTTTGAGGGTGCTAGAGCACTGGAACAGGCTGCTCAGAGAGGTGGGAAAGTCTTCATCTCTGGAGTCATTCCAAACCTACCTGAACACTGTCCTGTGTAACCTGCTGTAGGTGATCCTGCTCTGGCAAGGGGGTTGGACTGGATGGTCTGCAGAGGTCCCTTCCAGTCCCCTTCATTCTGTGATATACACAAAAATGCCTGATTAAAACTGCTGCAATGGAAACTGCACCAAAGGCAAACTAGTACAACTTTTCATGGGCAAAACCATTCAGATTTTAGTTTCATAGAGAACTGGAATAAACTGGAGCTTTAAAATACCAGGGTCTTGCAAGGAAATGCTCAGCCCTTCCTTTCCCTGCTTGCTCAGGCTGCTGTGTGCTCTTTGCTGCCAGTTGATAATTACTCCATTTACATCGACACGCTGTGAACAACAAGGTTGCAGTGACTTTGAACACAGACCAGCTCTGCAATGAACTGCAGCATGTGATTACATTGAAGAGACTACAAGTCTTCATCTCTTTGATATTCAGAGCTGGCTTCCCTGAGATATTGGCAGTAATGGAGAAGAATCAGATTTTTCCAAGCTGTGTGGCCAGCAGCTCTGAGTTAATCAGGTTTGGGATGTGACCATTGTACTGCAGGGCTGGTTCTCTACTGGTTGTGGTGGGATGGAAGGATAAGGCTGAGAAGCCTCCTCCCTTCCCCCTTGTAAGGTAAAAGGGAAAAAAAATTGAAGGGAAAGGGAAAAAAAAACTCGCAAGCTGAATTAGCAAAGCAGTGGAGCTATATTTACAAAGCGATGTAGGGTTTGCAGGGGATTATTTACAAATTTACAATATCTACAATATATACAAAGATATACAACAGAGTAACACAGAAATGAGAGTGCCCCCCTCGGCAGAGAGGGGTCCCCCACCTCCGCTCTCCCCTCTCTTCCCCCCCTTTCCCCAGAATGGGATAGAAAGAGAAAGAGAAGAGAGGAAAAAAAAAGTTAGAAGCAGTTCGTGTTAATTGGAAGGGAGTTAGTATACAGGCCTGTTATCTGGTTTTCAAGGCCGAGGCGTTGGCAGAAAACCCAGGACAGAAAGCTGTTGCCTGAAGAAGAGGCGGAAGCAAGACTGACTGAGAAGTGCTGGAAATGTCCAGTATAGTCCCAGCTCAGAAGTGCTTCCTCCCACTCGTCCAATGAAATTAGTTTAGACTATTCCTTCCGTTTACCAACTTCCGTCCACCATATTCCCTTTCTTAAGGGGGCAACGTCAACCGGCCACAGTCCACCCCTTCTAAACAATTTCATTGGTTGTTCATACTGTCCATCTAATCCAAAACGATATTTACAGTTCGTGAGTAAAGTTCATAGTCCATTCCGGCTATGCTCAGATGTAGATGATTCAAAAGTCCAGGAAAATCAGAAAATGAGAAAAAATGGAAAACAGTTCATTTCTTCACCGACGAAGCGAAGAAAAGGGAAACAGGGAAATCTCAGGGTCTCTTAGTTGACTCAGGGCTCTCAGGGATCTCAGGGTTCGTGCACCGTAGATGTCTCGTTGGTTCTTCCTTTGGACGCGATGTAGCTGTACAGCAGTTCAAAGTTAACCTCTTTCAGCTAAAGTTAAATTTCTTTGTGGAATACACTGAATTTCACCATTCTCTTGCATTACCCAATAAGTGTGACCCGGACCTTCAGCTGAAACCACCCCTCGGACAGGTTTAGCCTCTCCTGAGGGTGAAAATACCCAAACAGTTTTACCTAACAAATTCTTTTCTCTAACAACAGGAACTCTATCACCTTCCACTTTCCGTAGCAAATCTGAATGTACAGGTCCAGCTCGGTTCACTGAACCTCTACTATTTACCAGCCAGGTTGCTTGTGCTAAATGTTTTTCCCAGTTTTTCAAAGATCCACCTCCCATGGCTTTGAGAGTGGTCTTCAACAAACCGTTGTAGCGTTCAATCTTCCCTGAAGCTGGTGCATAGTAGGGAATGTGGAATATCCACTCAATACCGTGCTCTTTTGCCCAGCTCTTTACAAGGTTGTTCTTGAAATGAGTTCCGTTGTCTGACTCAATCCTCTCTGGAGTTCCGTGTCTCCACAGGATTTGTCTCTCCAGACCGAGAATGGTGTTGCGTGCAGTTCCATGTGGAACTGGATAAGTTTCCAACCATCCAGTGTTTGCCTCTACCATAGTAAGCACGTATTGCTTACCAGAACGAGAACGTGGTAGAGTGATGTAGTCAATCTGCCAAGCTTCACCATACTTGTACTTGGACCACCTGTCACCATACCACAAGGGTTTAAGTCGTTTTGCCTGCTTAATAGCAGCACAAATGTCACAGTCATGGATGACTTGTGTGATAGCATCCATGGAAATGTCTATGGATCTGTCACGAGCCCATTGGTATGTTGCATCTCTGCCTTGATGTCCTGACGAATCGTGAGCCCACCGAGCTAAGAATATCTCCCCTCGGTGTTTCCAGTCGAGATCAAGATTAGAGTCCATGTCTACTTGAGAAACTCTTGCAGCTAGATCTGCCTGATGGTTGTGTTGTTGTTCCTCAGTAGCTTTGCTCTTAGGAATGTGAGCATCGATGTGTCTCACTTTCACTGGAATTCTCTCGATTCGATCAGCAATGTCCTGCCACAGGTCAGCTGCCCAAATGGGCTTTCCTTTTCTCTGCCAACCACTCTTCTTCCAGTTCTTTAGCCAACCCCATAGAGCATTGGCTACCATCCATGAGTCGGTGTAGAGATAAAGCTTTGGCCATCTCTCACGTTCAGCCACGTCGAGAGCTAGCTGGACAGCTTTTACCTCTGCGAACTGACTGGATTCTCCTTCTCCATCTCTCGCCTCTGCAACTCGGCGTGTTGGACTCCACACTGCAGACTTCCACCTTCGCTTGTTTCCAACAAGACGACAGGAACCGTCTGTGAACAAAGCGTATTTCTTTTCATCATCAGAAAGGTCATTGTAAGGAGGAGCTTCCTCAGCACGAGTTACTTTCTCCTCTGGAGGTTTAGCACAGTTGATGCCTTCAGGCCAACTTGAGATCACCTCCACTAGACCAGGTCTTTCAAGATTTCCCATTCGAGCTCTCTGTGTTATCAGAGCCATCCACTTGGACCAGGTTGAGTCTGTGGCATGATGTGGTGTGGATCCTTTGCCTTTGAACATCCAATTTAAAACTGGTAATCTGGGAGCTAGAAGAAGTTGTGATTCAGTTCCAATCACTTCAGAAGATGCTTTTACTCCTTCATAGGCAGCTAAGATTTCTTTCTCTGTTGGAGTATAGTTAGCCTCTGAACCTCTGTAACCTCGACTCCAGAAACCAAGAGGTCGTCCACGTGTCTCACCTGGAGCTTTTTGCCACAAGCACCAGGTTGGACCATTGTCACTCGCAGCCGTGTACAAAATGTTCTTAATGTCTGGACCATCTCGGACTGGTCCCAGACCCATTGCTTGAATTACCTCTTGCTTTATCTGGTCAAAGGCTGCTTGCTGTTCAGGTCCCCAGTGGAAATGGTTTCTCTTTCGAGTCACATCATACAGAGGTTTCACAATCTGACTGTATCCAGGAATGTGCAGTCTCCAAAATCCCACTATCCCCAAGAAACGTAGGGTCTCTTGCTTATTTGTGGGACTTGCCATGGTAGAGACTCTATTTACCACATCCACTGGAATGTGTCGGCGTCCATCCTGCCACTTCACTCCCAGAAATTGAATCTCTGTGGTAGGTCCTTTCACTTTGTCTCGCTTGATGGCAAAACCTGCATTCAGAAGAATGTCAATGATTTTGTTACCTTTCTCGAAGACTTCCTCAGCAGTTTTGCCCCAGACGATGATGTCATCGATGAACTGGATGTGTTCTGGAGCACCACCTTTCTCCAGAGCATCGTGGATCACTGCATGACAGATGCTTGAGCTGTGGATCCAGCCCATTGGCAGCCTGTTGAAAGTGTACTGGATTCCTCTCCAGGTGAAAGCAAACTGAGGCCTGCATTCCTCTGCTACGGGAATAGAGAAAAATGCATTAGCAATGTCTATGGTAGCATACCATTTGGCCTCTTTGGATTCCAGCTCATACTGTAGCTCCATCATGTCTGGCACTGCTGCACTCATGGGCGGTGTCACTTCATTTAGGGCTCGGTAGTCTACTGTCAGACGCCAGTCTCCATTCTGCTTCCGCACAGGCCACACTGGACTGTTGAAAGGCGAATGAGTTTTGCTGACGACTTTCTGACTTTCCAACTGACGAATCAGATTCTGAATGGGCAACAAAGAGTCACGGTTGGTTCTGTATTGCCTGTGATGCACAGTCTGAGAAGCAACCGGCAATTTAATGTCCTGTATCTTATGTTGTCCCACAACTGCAGATTCATCAGAAAGTTCGGGTCTGGCAGACAGCTTCAATTTTTGTCCATCAATTTCTATTGAAGCTACTCCAAAAGCCCATTTGTAACCTCTAGGGTCTTTGAAACGCCCTTCTCTCAGAAAATCAATTCCCAAAATACAAGGTGCATCAGGTCCGGTCACAACTGTATGCTTCCTCCATTGTTTACCAGTTAGACTTATATTAACCTCTACCTTACTTAACTCTTGAGATCCACCAGTGACTCCCAGAATAGTTATAGACTCCGATCCCTGATAATTTGATGGTATTATGGTGCACTGAGCTCCTGTGTCAACCAAGGCCCTGTACTTCCGAAATTGTGAAGTGCCAGGCCACTGGATGTACACATCCCAATAGATTCTGTTATCTCTGTTATCCCTCTCCTCCCCCTGGCGGGAGGCAGGGCACCCCTAGTTATGGGGAACATGCGCACATGTGCATTGCACATATTGTGCAGGGTTATAACTTTGCATGTTATAACTGGAGCCACTGTTGGAGCCATAAGAGTTGTTCTGGGGAACTGTGGAAGTAACAGCTACCCTTCTGGTATTGCTACCTTGGGTTCTGCCACTTTGCAATTCCCTCAGTCTCCTGAAAAGATTAGAAGTTGGTTGGCCATCCCAGCGGTTCATGTTCTCACCAAACTGATCACGCAGAGTTATCCAAATAGTTCTACGTGATTGCCTTGGTGGTCTGTTTTGGAATGACCTGTTTTGGAATGTCCTGTTTTGGAATGACCTCCTTGGAGGACGTGTATTCCTCACAGATGAAACTTGTACCCACCTGGAGGAAGAATTGAAGTTATCCTTCTGTGCCAATTGGTATATGGAATCTTTTAACTCTCTTATGCAATTCTGAATATCACCAGACATAGTTTTAATGGCCGAAACCAAAGAACCACGTGTCATGCTATCCTCCAATTGTCTCATTTGATCACTGAATTGGCCAACCGTGGGAGAAGCTCCACCATAACTTCTTGACACAATTCTGCTTGCCAGAATGTTTGCATAATTAGAAGGAGCAAGTTTGATGATCTTTTTAGCAAGACCAATACCCACAGGAATGTCATCAGGATTCAGAGTTTCATGTTCACCATAGAGTAGCTCTCTAACAGCAAATTCTCTCAAGCGCTTAATTCCCTCATCTATGGTAGTCCAGGGTTTAGGATTCCATGGAAGATCATCTCGGGAAGGGTATCTCAGGGCAACCGCTATTAAAAGGCGTATCCACAGATTAACCTTGCCGAGAGCTTCGCCTAGATGTCTATCTATTCCATTGTCCCTTGAGAGAGTTCCTAACTGAGCTGCTGACTTGTCTCCAACTGTTAGAGCTGAAGCACCTGTATCATAACACCTACTAAGCCAAGCTAGAACTGGCTCCTTATCTGCCCTGGTGAAATCTTTACGGACATTTCGCAATTCCTCCCGTGGTGACGAACAGTCCGTAATATCATCTTCATCTTCATCTCCCTGAATTCTTTGTCCGTAAAATCCTGCTGTCATTCTCCTAAGGATCTCTTTAAGCTGAGAACCACCTTTGCCAGCTGCCTTCCTAGCTTCATCTCTATCCTGCTTTGATCTCACTAGGTTAGCTAGATCTTTAAAACAAACCTTCTCTTCCTTCTGAGCAGGATCTTTTAGAGTAGAGGGCCCCTCACCAGGATCAGTCTCCTCTTCTTCTTCTCCATCTTTGCCCTTTCCAGCTCTAGTCTTTAAAGGAGCCACCTTAACTGGAGCTGTGTTCGAATTTACAGCCACCTTAATGGAAGCTGACAGGTCCTGAGATAAATCAGCTGCTGGGGCAGTGACTTCCGGTCCCACCGAGGGAGTGGGTGGAAGTGACGTTGCTCCATTAATGGCCGACGGAGAAGAAGAAGAAGGAGAAGGAGTGGGAGAAGGAGTAGGTGCCATGTTGATACCAGCCGATGCCCTTGGCTGCTTGCTAGAATCAGCAAAGTCATTTAGAGCTGCTTTACCAATTAACTTTTTAGCCTTCTTTTTAACTGACACGGGTTCTCCACAGTCCTCGTCACTAGATGACTCTGGGACTGATCGAGAGCCACGGCGTTTCCTTTTTGATCTAGTTTTAATAACAAAACAAGCTCTGGACACCTTTCTCTCTCGCCGCAGAGAGAACAGTAAATATGCAATTACCATCACCAGCAACAGATTTATACACATCAAATAAATCACTTTTGGATCCCAGGCATCACCTAAAGTTACTGTCTCCTCCGGCGGAATCTTAAAACCCTTTATCTCAATTGGGAGAGTGGTGGAGGTAACATTCCTGTATCTCACTGGCCATAATAAATTAATACATTTTCCATACCATGATTTAACTCTATACATAACCCACATATAAATTGTCCGCACCAAATATTTACCCAGGTAATCCAAAATCAAACCCAAACAATATCTGTAAATCAGAGCCCCAAAAATTGAAAAGAATAATCGCTCCACAAACCACAATACCTTCATGTTTGCTAATTCAGCTAGAAAACACTAAATCAATCAAGTAATAAATTAAACTAATTATCTGCCGCACGTTGGGTACGCCAATAAAAAAATGTGGTGGGATGGAAGGATAAGGCTGAGAAGCCTCCTCCCTTCCCCCTTTGTAAAGTAAAAGGGAAAAAAAATTGAAGGGAAAGGGAAAAAAAAACTCGCAAGCTGAATTAGCAAAGCAGTGGAGCTATATTTACAAAGCGATGTAGGGTTTGCAGGGGATTATTTACAAATTTACAATATCTACAATATATACAAAGATATACAACAGAGTAACACAGAAATGAGAGTGCCCCCCTCGGCAGAGAGGGGTCCCCCACCTCCGCTCTCCCCTCTCTTCCCCCCCTTTCCCCAGAATGGGATAGAAAGAGAAAGAGAAGAGAGGAAAAAAAAAGTTAGAAGCAGTTCGTGTTAATTGGAAGGGAGTTAGTATACAGGCCTGTTATCTGGTTTTCAAGGCCGAGGCGTTGGCAGAAAACCCAGGACAGAAAGCTGTTGCCTGAAGAAGAGGCGGAAGCAAGACTGACTGAGAAGTGCTGGAAATGTCCAGTATAGTCCCAGCTCAGAAGTGCTTCCTCCCACTCGTCCAATGAAATTAGTTTAGACTATTCCTTCCGTTTACCAACTTCCGTCCACCATATTCCCTTTCTTAAGGGGGCAACGTCAACCGGCCACACTGGTGCATCTACCCTTGCTTTAGTATCTGACAGCATTGAAGGCTGAAGGTGAAATGCACCAATATGGGTGAGGGGTTGACCTGCTGGAAGGCAGCTCCACAGAGAAGGACCAGGCAGTCCTGGTGGACAAGTTCACCATGAGCCAGCAATATGCTTTCATAACCAAGAAGGCCAGGGGTGTCCTGTACTGCATTAAGAAGCATGTGACCTAGCAGATCAAGGGAGATTCTCCTTCTGCTCTGGTCTGCCCTAGTTGAGGCCAAACCTGGAGTAGTGGGTCCCATTGAAGAGAGACTGGGAACTACTGGAGAGAAGCCAGAAGAGGCTGCAAAGATGCTGAGGGGCCTGGAGCATCTCTGTGAGGAGGAAGGGCTGAGAGCCCTGGAGCTGTTGAGCCCAGAGAGGAGCAGCCTGAGAGGGGATCTGATCAATGCTCAGAAAGAGCTAAAGGGTGGCATCAAGAGGATGGGGCCAGACTTTTGTCAGTGGTGCCCAGCAGTAGGACGAGGCAATGGGCACAAACTGGAACCCAGGAGGTTCCACATAAACATGAGGAAAACTTCTTTGCTGTGAGGGTTCAGGAGACCTGGAACAGGCTGCCCAGAGAGGTTGTAAAGTCTCTTTCTCTGGAGGGATTCTAAACCCACCTGGACATTATGGTCCTGGGCAACCTGCTGTGTGTGACCCTGATTTAGCAGGGGTCTTGGACTGGATGATCTCCAGAGGTCCCTTCCACCATTCTGTGATTGTATGAATTCCTAATATTTGCCAAAATCTTTAGGTCAACATTTCTGTGAGGCTGTGTTATTAAAAAATGGGAAATGGTTTAAAGGAAAAAGAGTGAGTAAGGTTCCTGCCTATCCACAAATTCTCTTTTTGGAGTCTTTATCCTCCATGTACCAAGGTGGAAAATGCCTATCAAGTGACAAAGATGAATCCAGAGTTATGGAGTGAAGTCATTTCAGTTGATGTTTAATAAAAAAATAAATCACCCCAGGGTTCTTGCTGTACATTTCCTGACAAACCTTTCCTGTCTTTGCAGATTTTTTGCCTGATTGGTTATGTCCCATCAGTTGTGCTCTTCACTTATGTGGTCTCCTTCACTTTTAGGAAAGTCCAAAATACAAAAGAATTTTGGTCATTCATATTTTCAGTGGTGAGTAACTTAACCTTGAATATGATTAACTAGGAAGACTCTTTCTCTCCAGAGCCACCAGAGGCTCCACATTTATTTTGTTTTACTGTGTCCTTAATCCACCGGGTACCAATGTCTCTATCAGTTTCATATCCTAACTGATAAAGCTTTAAAAAATGTCTCAAATTAGATAACTTATACATAGAGAGCCTGAGCTGATGGAAAATTGACTTTTTTTCCCCCTTTCTTTTGGTACAGACAGCCTTGCTCTGTACAGTTGTCACTGAAGTGGCCTTTTTTCTGGACTATTACCTAGTAACCAGCGTCCTGCATTATGTCTTCTCCATCTTCATTCCTATTTATCCCCTCATTGGCTGTCTGATTTGTTTCATAAAGGTAAGAGGATGCAGGAGATCCATTCCAGAGCAATTGCAGATGGTTGGGACTGGGTGGGTGTCTAATGACAACAGGACAGGAGTTCCCTGCCCAGTGATGTAACGTCACCTGGACCCGTTTAACATGTAAGGAACAGCAGCTACTGGTGCAAAGTCATATTCTTGCTGTAAGTAAAGTGCTCCAGAGGGAAGAAGGAAGTCTTCTGTTCAGTGTTTCAAGGAAAGCTATGTGTTTCTCAGCCTGTGGAGCTGAGCAAACCCAGGGATGGGAAACGGGTGGCTTTAAATCAGGAGCAGTCCCAGGAACTTTGCTGGGAGCTCAGACAGTGCTTGAGCAGCAGCACATAAATAATAGGGGAAGGGCTAATGGTTTCAAACTGGAAGAGATTAGACTTAGGTGAGGTATGGGGGAGAAATTTTTCACTCTGAGGTTAGTGAAGCAGGGGAACAGGTTACACAGAGAGGTGGTGGATGCTCCATCCCTCGAAGTGTTCACGGTCAGGATGGATTAGGCTCTGAGCAGCATGATCTCACAGATCTGCTCATGGCCCAGGTGCTGGAACTAGAAGAACTTTAAGGTCCTTCCCAACCCAAACCATGATATGATAGTATGGCTGATCTGATATTTGGAGTGGTAGAGAACATACATTCTCTGCTAGGTGGCTGGTTGCTCCACCAGGGTTTCTTTGTGTCCTCAGGTCTCATGGAAAGGCAAGCGGAAGAATGGAGGATACTACGACCCCTGGGACAGGCTCCTGGTAGCAGTTATTGCTGTGAGCATGGTTATTTGATTTGCTGCCATATTTGCTGCAGAGAATTGCTGACTCCTGCTGGGAAGCCCCTTCTGTTCAGGCATCCTTATTAATAGAGATTTGATCTAATGCTGAGCATGGCTGGAGCCTGCAGCTTTGCAACCTGTTGCAGAACAAACAGGATCAGTAAAGCTGCTGTGCCTACCAGATCAGCATCTGCTGCCTCAATAGGCTTATTAACAGTGCTGATATTCATGCTGATTATTATGGGAGTCTGTGCTGCTGGAGGAAAAAGTCCAGAGCAGGAGCAGTCCCTTTCTGTCTCAAAAACTCTCAAATAATTGGTTGTGGATGCTCCCTCCCTGGAGGTGTTCAAGGCCAAGTTGGATGAGGCCTTGAGCAACCAGGTCCAGTTGAGGGGTGTCTCTGCCTGTGGTAGGAAGTTTGGAATAGATGATCTCTAAGGTCCCTTCCTATCTATGCATTGATTCTGTGCTCAAATCTAAGCAGACTCTAGTTGTGTCAACCCACTGAGCAGCATCTCCTGATACATTTAATCTTCTCAGAAATATCAAGACTTCTGTAGTAGGGAAGAGCTGGAGCTTCTTGTCACTCCTCCTGCTGATGGGATCACCTACAGGGTCACTTAGAGCAGGCTTCCAGTAAGTGAAGGAGGAAATCTGGGCAGGACTTTTTACAAGGGCTTGTTGTGATAGGACAAGGAGCAATGGATTTAAGCTGGAAGAGGGAAGATACAGGCTGGAGATTAGGAAGAAATTCTTTACATTGAGGGTGGTGAGACACTGGAACAGGTTGCCCAGGCAGGTCATGGGTGTCCTTTCCCTGGGGGTGTTCAAAGCCAGATTGGATGAGGCTTTGAGCAACCTAGGCTGGTGAGAGGTGTCCCCATCCAGGGCAGGGTGGTTGGAACGAGAAGACCTTTAAGGTCCTCTCCAACCCAAACCCTTCTATGATTCTATAGGATCCACCACCCTTGGAGGGCTGGCTGCCCTCTGGGTAACCAGGACTTTACTTGTTTGTTGTAGCCCTATGTGCAGTGTGTTGTGTGGCTCTTCCTCCTGCGCTGTTTCGAGCTGAAGAATGGAGGGAGGACAGTCAGAGAGGATCCCTTTTTCAGGTGGGTCTCCATGGAATAGTCTTTTTTTAAATAATGATCCAAAGAAGCCCTCTTTAGAAGCAATGCTGGGAATGAAACTGGAGTGTGCAGTGTGCAGCTGTGGGGACTAGCGCAGAAAATCAACCACCTCTGGTTATATCCCATCATCAGTGCCTAAAGAACTTGTTCTCTTAACTGTAGTTGTCTGAAATTCAGTCAATATGGTCCAGAAGTAGGTTGGTGGGGTTTTGTTTTTGTTTACTCCCTTTTAAGTGGCATCAGTGCAAAACTGGGAATTATGTAAGGATGTCCCTTACATAAAAAGAGAATTCCCTTCCCCATTGTGTGGTGAGAGATGCCATACCCCAACAAAGAGCTCAGCTTAAAGGGAACCTCATTACCATCACTGAAAGCTCTTTCTGCTCTTTTGGGGCTCCTCAGCTGTGCTGCAGAAATGTGTCACTCCTGGGGTCAGCAAACACTAATTGCTTTCTGCATCAGTGCAGTGGAAACAACTTAATGCCACATGGAAGCATCACATTGTTTTCTTCCCCTTAGGAAGTGTTCTACAAAAGCCAGAACCTGGAAGTTCCCAGATGTCCCACGTGATGAGAATGAAGACGAAGATGTGAAGGCAGAGAGGCTGCGAGTCCAAGAGGTCCTGAGCAACCCCAAAAGTGAGGAGGTAAAGCTGTGTGCCCACAGGCACTGTCTGCAACCCAGATGCAGAGGTTTCCTGGTGCTGCTGGGATCTGCAGCCACTTCTCTCTTTTCTTCTCTAGGTGCCAGCAATCCTGGTCAGCAGCTTGCACAAAGAGTTTGATGAAAGGAAGGAATTTCTTCTGGGGAGGAAAATAAAGAAAGTGGCCACGAAACACGTTTCCCTCTGCGTAAGGAAAGGTTGGAGTTGAGTTACTTTACTTACAAAACCAACTCTGAATCCATTCCTCTGACCTCATGGGCAATGGTTTGTGTTGTCCTTTCTTTAGGAGAAATTCTGGGCTTGTTGGGACCCAATGGAGCTGGGAAAAGCACATTAATTAATATGCTTGTTGGAGAGATTGAGCCAACCAGTGGGCAGGTAGGTTGCATGCTACAAGCTAAATGGGAAACCATAGAGTCATTAAGGTTGGAAAAGACGACCGCTAAGATCATCCAGTCCAACCTTCTGCCCAGCACTTCCATGGCCACTGGACCATGTTGCACCTACTCATAGTTTGAACACCTCCCTGGGCAGCTTGTTCCAATGCCTCTCCTCTCTTTCAGTAAAGAAATTCTTCCTAATATATAACCTTAACCTCCCCTGCCACAGCTTGAGCCCATCACCTCTTCTCCTGTCATTAATTACTTGGGGAAACTAATCTATAATTAATTATTGTTTTTTAATTGCCAATTAAAAAAAAAAAAAAACAACATTTGGCTAAAATTTTACCAAAACAGTTTTGAAACTTCTGTTATGGAGTCAGGGCTCTCTGCATGTCCCTTGCAGGTTCTGATGGGAGACTGTTCTTTCGGCCTGAGCAGTGAAGATGACACAGTGAAATTTGTGGGGTACTGTCCTCAAACCAATCCCCTTTGGCCAGATACCACATTGCAGGAGCACTTTGAAATTTATGGAGCTATCAAAGGCATGAGTCAGTCTGATGTCAAAGAAGTCATAAAACGGTGAGTAGTTGCTTACAGAACTGTTTCAAGGTTTAGCTTTGTCTTTTCTAAGCCTTTTCTGGTTTGACTTTTTTTCTCCTTTCGTTTCAATTGAATCTTACCAGCAAATTCAACAAGAGTAGGTCAGGAGACAGAGATTCAACCACACAAAATCCAGTTGGTATTGGGATTATTCTGTACTTTCTTTCTTTTTCTTTTTTTCTTTTTTTTTAAGTTGTGAAGTGCAAACAGTGACCTCCATAGAGGCTACAAAGATGGGGAGCCGTCACTACAGGCTCCTCGGGGATGTGGGGCTGGTGGTTTTGTCTGGCAGGGCCCAGTTCCTGTTTTCAGCACTTTGTATACACAAATATTAGTAACTGAGCTGTTCAAATGAGACTCTTTGCATGCTGTGGGATGAGGGGGAAGCCAAGCCATCACCCTCACAGCTGTTCACATGTGGTCCTCCCCCTTCCACAGCATTGCAAATGCCCTGGATTTAAAAGACCACCTGCAGAAGACTACGAAGAAGCTGGGCGTAGGGCTGAAACGCAAGGTATGGGAGGTCCCCAGGCTGCTGTTGGGTGTCTCCAGCAACTGTTGTGTCCTTATTCTTTCTCTCTGCCTTCCTCCCAGCTGTGCTTTGCCCTGAGTATGCTGGGTAACCCACGTGTCACACTCTTGGATGAGCCCTCAACTGGGATGGATCCAAAAGCCAAGCAGCACATGTGGTGAGTGCCAGAGGCTTGTTTCTCTTTGGGAGGTTGCCCAACTTTGTGTGTGTGTAATCCCTGCTAACACTAGGGAGAGCCATAGGCAGGGAATCACAGAATCACAGAAGTGTTTGAGTTGGAAGGAACCTTTAAATCTCATCTAGTCCAACCCTTCTGCAGTCATCAGGGACATCTTCAACTAGAGCAGGTTGTTCAGAGCCTCAAACAGCCTGACCTGGAATTGTTCCAGGGATGGAGCATCTACCACCTCTCTGGGCAACCTGGGCCAGCATTTCACTACCCTCATTGTAAAAAAAAGTCTTCCTTTTCTCTATTCTGAATCTCTCCTCTTTTAGTTTAAAACCATCAGCCCTTGTCCCTGTCATAAAAGGCCCTGCTAAAAGTCTGTCCCCATCTCTCTTATTGGCCCCTTTTAAGCACTGAAAAGCCACAAGAAGGTCTCCCTGGAGCCTTCTCTTCTCCAGGCTTAACAACCCTAACTCTCTCAGCCTGCCCTCACATCAGGGGGGTTCCAGCTCCATCTTGCATCATTTTCATGGCCTCCTTTCCACCCATTCCCACAGTTTTTCATTTTTCTAAGGTTGGAATTAACATGACCTTAGCACCAGGTGAACTTCCTCTGTGTCCTCTCCTAGACCAGCTTGGAGATTAAAAGCTTGAAAGTGAAATGAAGTATTTAAAATAATAGAAGGAATTTGAGATCCAAGTCACCCTCTGACAAAAAAAAATCAGGAGTTAGTTGTTGCTGTGGGTGTAGCACTGACACAAGAAATAAGAGGTTTATGTTTGAACACTCTTTTCCTTCTAAGCCAGGATTTACTCTTAGGTGCCAAATGTTGCATTGAGGGATGGGTTTGTGTTTTGCAGGCGGGCAATTCGAGCAGCCTTCAAAAACAAGGAGAGGGCAGCCATCCTGACCACCCACTACATGGAAGAGGCAGATGCTGTCTGTGATCGTGTGGCCATCCTGGTGTCTGGGCAGCTCAGGTACCACTTGGAGCCCTCCCTCCCCTTTAGGAATGTCAACTAGAATCATAGAATTGCCAGAGTTGGAAGGGACCTCAAGGATCATCTAGTTCCAACCCCCCTGCCATGGGCAGGGACGCCTCACACTAGATCAGGTTGCTCAGAGCCTCATCCAGCTTGGCCTTAACCTCCAGGGATGAGACTTCTAACCACCTCCCTGGGCAACCTGTTCCAGTGTCTCACCACCCTCATTGCAGACTTCTTGGGGTTTTTTTTGGCAACTATAACTTGGAGGGAAATAAAATTTAAACTGCAGAACTAAATGTCCATCATCAATTGATCTAAAGTCTTTCAGTTTGTGGAGCAGACTGGTAAGCTCTGCCTCACAGCATGATCTCCAGCCTTCACTGTGATAACCCTCTTGATTGCAGATTGAGTGTGTAACTATAGCTCCCAAGACAATCAGTTACAATCCTCACACTGCATTCTTCAGCCTTACAGCACCTTTGGCATCCCCCTTGCACTAAATATGGTGGCTAGGGGTCTGTTAGAAGTTAAGCTGCTTGTAGCATGTCTAACTCTTCTCTCTGTGTCGGCAGGTGTATAGGTACTGTTCAACACCTGAAGAGTAAATTTGGCAGAGGATACTTCTTGGAAATGAAATTAAAAGAAGCAGCAGATGTGCAGCAACTGGAATACCTGCAGAGCCAGATTCTGCACATCTTCCCCAACGCCAATCGTCAGGAAAGGTGAAGTTCTAACCACCACACAGAAAATGTTGGCATTGGTACAAGCCCCACATTCCTCAGCAGCTTCTTGGCACCGAGCATGGAATGCCAGGACACTGAAATTTACTAAATATTTACGTGGAACTTAAAGAAAGGAAAGAGGAAGGGGTTTGCAGGACAGCAAAAGCTGCTGGGTGGTGACTGGGAGCCCTGAGTGCAGATGTTTGGCACAGAGGAAGCAAAACTCCCTTTTCTGCATAGCTGTGGCCTGAGAGATTCCCCCTTGGTTGGGAACTCCAGGAAACATCTGAGGCACTGGTCCTTACCTAGAAGGACCTTACCTAGAAGTATTTGAACATTTTCTGAGAAAACCTCAGAGCTGGAGGGTGGATTGGTTGTTTTCCCTTCAACAGTTTTGAATTTCTGCTGTATGAGCTGGGCAGTGGTGAGACCCTCCAGAAAGAGCACTGCAGGCATTCTGCAAATGTGGGAGGTTTGGAGATGAGTTCATTCTCCAGAAGCCCATATGTGGGGGTAGAGCAATTCCCTGGAGCCTGGGTTGCAGGAACTGCTGGATGTTGCAAAAGCTCCAGAGGTCCTGTGACCTCTTGAGTTCATTTGAAAGGCGAAACCTTTTGAGAGTTCTGGGCAGCAGTTTTCCTTTCATGAGTTTATTATAGGTGAAATAGAAATGGTTGAGTCTTACTTGAAGAGCGTGAAAGTCCTAGAGGGATCTCAGGGCAGCTCAGCTGTTGCACCTGGAGCTCTGAGATGAGTTATAAAGCAGCTGGTCTCCTGGATCTGCATCAGTCCTGTTGTCTTGTATGATGACAACTAGTCAAAATGCCAGGATTAACCTCAGAAAAGGAGTTTAAATCCATTCACTTGGCTAGTCATATTTTTGCTCTGAGTCATTTTTACCTGAAACTAAATTTACTTTATTTCTCTGTTCCAGTTTTGCTTCTATTTTGGCATATAAAATTCCAAAAGAAGATGTACAGTCACTTTCACATTCCTTTTCCAAGCTGGAAGAAGGTAATTAAACATTTGCCACTCATCACATACAGAAATCATTTTGTCTCCCGTAGAACTGTTGAGGTTGGGAGAGACCTTTGAGATCATCAAGTCCAGCCACTCACCTAGAGCTCACAATTCCACCACTGCTGCTAAGCTACCACCACTAGGCCACATCCCTCAGCACCCCATCCATGCATGGATTGATGCAGGGCTAGAGGGAAGCAAGTTGCACACTAATGTGTGAGGAAAAAGCTGGTTTGCAGCCCAGCCAGAGCTCAGTTTGGGGTTACATTAATGGATTAAAATAGCTGAATTTAATTAATTAATAAAAATGAAGGGAGAGAGCATGCCTGGCCACTCACAAGTGTAGGTTTGTAGCTGCTGGGTTGGTCTTGAGGACTAAAGGCAGATAAATTCTAGGAAGAGATTTGTAGGGATCCTAAAGAGGACCAAGGTGCCAAATCCACATCTCAGAGACATACTTGCTGAGGATCAGATCAAACCAAAGAGGAGCAATGTCCCCATGTCAAGTGGGACCTTGAGGGAGTTTTCTTTCCTGCTTTTGCAGGCAGGAACCATATCCCATAACTGAGACATTTTGTTGTGTGCTGGCACTTCAGCTTTTCTGCTCCAAGTTAGCTTATTTTTCTGGTATTATTGGTGGTTCTCCAACTGTGTTTCTTGTGCAATGAAAAATGCTGGTACCAAGTTAAAATGCTTTCAATCCACTTGTGTCAAGTATCAGGTAGTGAAGTATTCCTGAATGTTTGCTTTCATTAACTCTTCCAACAGTAAAACATGCCTTTAACATCGAGGAGTACAGCTTTTCTCAGGCAACACTGGAACAGGTATGTTCAGCAACGATTCCAGGGAGTTTTCAGGGATATTTGGGGGAAGTAAACCCTGCCAGACAAAGGCTGCAGGGGTTTTGATGGGAGTTTTCTGAGGGGACTGGGCTGGACTCACTTTGCCCCTGTCATAGAGGAGTCGTGCATCCAGTGTGGGCGAACACAGTGGATAGAGAGGTTGATGAGCAGCTGGGGCTGCTCCACTGATGTCCCTTTAAGCTTTTTGGAGGAATTAAGTCCCATTTATTCCAAAGTGAATTTGTAATGCCAGTTCCCCTGCTCCTCTTTGTTCCCATTTTCCTTCAAAAATAAGATGCCAGCTGCAGTGACAGGAGGAAAATAAGTTTGTGGTGTTAGAGGGAATGTTGCTCTGATTTATTCAGCAGATAGGCAGCACTGGTCATTTCCAAAAGAAGGGTAAAGCTGAACTTCATTACTGCTTGTTCAGTTGTTGCTGCTGATAAATGTCCTTCAGCATTGGGTTCAACTCCTTTTTCATGGCATTGTTAAAGTGAGATGGGACAGTGAGAGCAAGGGTGGGAAAAAAAAAGGAAACATGGTTAACTACCTCATCAGAGATCACAAAATCATAGAGTGGTTGGAATTGGAAGAGACCTCTTAAGCTCATCTAGTCCAAGCTTCCTACAGTGAACAGTGACATTTTCAACTAGATCAGGTTGCTCAGAGCTCCAGACAATCTGGCCTGGAATATCTCCAGGAATGGGGCATCTGCCACCTCTCTGGACAGTCTGTGCCAGTGCCTCACCACCCTTAATGTAAAGAATGTCTTCCTTATCTCTAGTTTGAATCTTCCCTCTTTCAGTTTTAAACCCATCACCCCTTGTCCTGTCACAACAGGTCCTGCTAAAAACTCTGTCCCCAGCTTTCTTTTCAGCCCCTTTTAAGCACTGAAAGGCCACAGTAAAGTCTCCCTGCAGCCTTCTCTCTTCCAGGCCAAACAGCCCCAACTTTCTCAGCCTGTCCTCACAGCAGAGGGCTTCCAGCCCTTGGATCATTTTTGTGGGATCATTTTTGTGGTCTCCATTGGACTTGCTCCAATAGGTCCATATCTGCCTTGTGCTGAGATGAGGCAGTACCCTCAGCACCCATGAGGTTTTTAGCATGAATTCTCTTTGTGACCAGGAAAGGTTCTCCCAGGAGTAAGGCATATTCACATCCTTTCTGTCTGACCCAGGTGTTTGTGGAGCTGGCTAAAGAGCAGGAGGAGGAGGACAACAGCTTTGGCACCCTGAACAGCACTCTGTGGTGGGAGAGGACGCAGGAAGACCGAGTTGTGTTCTGAGCTCATGCACCAGGTCTGCTCAGCAGCTCAGGCTTTGTGCCAGCAGTGATCCTCCGTGCGCTTGCTGGGGCGTGGGTGCAGACCACACCAGAGCTGGGATGGGCAAGGGAAACCCTGTCTGGAAGCACTGAGCCTGTTCCACCATCCAGGCCTTAGCAGCAACACTGCAGCAGCGGTGAGCATCCCCCACCATGACTCTGGCTCCTCTGGAGTCCTTTCTCCCTTCACCCTTTCCCAGTTTGCATCGAGCGAGAAGACTCTGCCACGACAGTTGGTCACCTCCTGCTGTTGGTCACTGGTGCAGGAGCACCCATCTGCTTTCCTGCACCAGTGCTGGGCCTGGCTGCCTCAGCTTGGGTTGTGCTTACTGGGAATCATGCAGTCAAGCCAAACTAGTTGGTACTGGAGCATCCTGCCCCTTGGGACCTGCTCGCTGGTCTGCAGGGACTTGCTGTGCCCTGTGTCCTTGGTTGGGCCTTGCTGCCTGTGCAGCAAGGTGCTATGCAGACATGTGTCCCTGCAAGGTCCTGCTCCCCACCAGCCAATCCATCCCTGCCTAGGCTTAGAAAATGCCCCTGCTTAGAGAAGAGGGGGGGAAACCACTCCACAGTCCTTGTGCTCACTGCTAAGAGGGTCCTGAACTCCACTGCAAGCTTAGCTTGGTGTCCAACAAGTCCACCTGTCTGTTCACAGGTACAATACAGCCCTTGTCAGCACTTAGTGTTCCTTTCTATTGCAAGATGGCAGATCTGGCTGCCTCCTGGTGCCATCCTGGGGGGCACCAGTGTTTGTAATGCATGCACTGTGGGGCTTAAGGGGTGTACACAAGTGGGTGCTTTTCTTCCTCCTGCTGGGTCAAAGTACAAAGACATCACTGTGTAGTTACAGGAGTTTGAGATGTGACTGTTCCTCATCTTCATGAGTCTAATCCTTTTGTTGGGTATGCCAACATAGATCCTGCCAGCTGCTTTTAAACACAGTCCTCCTTAGATCTTTTCATTCTTGTCAGTGAATCCATAAGTACATGCAGCAGTGTTTCCTAGCCCTTTGCTTCCTCCTGACCTGACAACGTGTCATTCACCTTCACAAGCCCAAAAGCAAAAGATCCAAATTCTCCACCTCAGCAGTAGGAATAGTGCCTTTTGATTTGCAGAGAAGCACTTAGAGCAGCAGAATATCCTTTATCCTAAGATGGGACAGATGTCTGTTGAAAATATATTAATGGTTTTATTTTAGTGTGTTTGGTTTGGGATTTTTTTCTGCACAAAGCTATCATCACTTGTTTAGTTTTTATAAGGTGAAATAAAAGCTTGGGAATGGTTCATTGTGTTCTGCAATGAGCAGATGTAGAGATGGGTTTATGGCAAACATTGGCTTCATAAGTCTTGTCATTTCTATAGCTTCCTGTTCAAGGTAGAAAAGACCTTTTGCTTTTTCCTTGTAAAAATGTAAAATGTAGGTTAAGGTGGAGCTGTGTCCCCCAACTCTTTGTAATTATCAGGCAACAGTGTGTGTAACAGGTCTGATAAAGGGTTATCATCACGCTGAGCCAAAGTCTAGTTTCGTTAGTTTCTTACTCTGCTATGGGAGAGGTGAACTCCTCGTGTCCAACTTCTGTTTCTTCCTTGGTGCCCATAGATTTCATGTGGAGATTTTTGGTTTGCAGTGAAAATTTGAGCCTAAGCCCTGCAGAAACACCTGGACATCCCATTTGCTTCCTCAGGGGAAGATCTCTTCCTTGCAAGAATACAGATCACAAATGTGCCCAGTTTGATGAGCCCTCAGCCATGGTACTTGGATGTGTCCTGCTCTCCTGTGCTGGGAACAAAACTGAAGTAGAGAACAGGATTAAGCCAGCAGCCTCCAAACTGCAGCTCTAGCAACATTTGTAGGGCTGAAGCTTCCCTGTGAGGAGACAAAAATGATTTAACTTCAGCTTTTTTTGTTTATGCAACAGCTGGGAACCCCCAGCCTGTTGCTCCCAGTTACATCCCTGCTGCTGGGCAGGATCTCTGAGAAGTTTCCTTTATTTGGAGCCGAGGTGGGAGCCACAATTCTGTCTCATGACCCTCTCCCCTGTGTGTATGTGCAAGTTCAGTGCATCTTCTCCAAACCTCACATTTCTTAATCTGATCTTTCTTTGCCAGTGGTGCTTCAGCTGGGTGTTATCTGCACACCTTCTCCAGCACTCCACAGCAGGCTCTTTTTCACCTTGAACTTGGGAAAAGTGCAGTTACACCTGACTCTTATTTTCTTTCATTCTTCTAATTTCTAGTTACTAGTCTGTAAGACAGTTCTGTCCTGGCTGGCATCACCCCATTTCAAATAGTTGGTGTTTTTCCCTTCACTTCCTAACATTTCAGATGGCTCAGAGGAAACCTTCCCTTAGCAGCTAGATTTGCACAGGTTGCTACTGTCTTTGTTTACCCCAAAGTTAACCCAGCTGATGGTGGCACTGTATTGATGCAGCTGCAGGTACAAAGAGTTTGGCTGGTTAACTTGACTGCTTATTTTATGGGCTCACAAACTGGTTTGGCTTGGAAGGGACCTTTAAAGGTTATCTAGTCCGTTACCCACCCTGCATTCAACAGGGGTGGGGGCTTTTTGGTGTAGTGACATTGTGTGGATGTGGTGTAAGATGCCACCCCAAAACCATCACTGTAATCATAGTGTGTTGTAGCAGAAGTGTTTTGGTGTGTCATGCCATGTCTGTAATTGCCAGAATAGGGAAAAACACACCCAGAATTACACCAGAGAATCCCCTGGGAATGCCACAGCTTCATTCCTTGCAATTTTCTAAGTCCCTTTGGCTGCTGTCTGCCATGCCCAGGTCCCAGCTGGACAATGCTCACCAGGTTTATGCTCTAGGAGATAAGCAGGAGATGAAGGAGCTGGATTCAGGCTGGCTGGGGGGACCTGGGCCCAAGCAGCTCAGTTTGTGGCACCATTCCCGGGTGTAATGACCTTAGTTACCTTGCAAGGTGGGTGTGAGAAATAGCTAGCTAGTATATCCCAAGCCTGGCAGGGGTGTTTGTTCTGTGGTGTTCTTCTGAGGTGGTTTTTTTGTATGGATGCATTTCACCTGTCTGGTTTTGTTTCCATTGCCCCCAAAGCCCTTATTTCAGAGTATCTCTGTACAGCCAGTGAAGTCCATTGCCTAGCTGACATACAGTGCTCTGGAGGCAGCAGCAGAGGGTTTTGGGTGTAAAGATGACACGTTTGGAGTGTTCTTCCTGATGCTGCCATCAGGCACTTGGAATCATTTGCAGTTTCTTTTATACACTTGTCTGTCTTTTACCACTTTGCTGTACTTGTGAAGTCAAGGTTTTTCCTTTTCCAGCAGAAAGTATTACCCAAATAAAGATGGATTGTTAAGTGCTTGTGTTTCTGTCATGTCTGTCTTTTGCCCTGCTAACAAGAGGGGGATTGTTTTCCTAAGCCTTTGCTGTTCCCTGGGATACACCAGGGCTTGCAGGTGAGTGGGCTCAGGTAGAACCATGCCAGGAGCCTGGAAATGCCAGGCTGCAGGAATTCATCACAGGATCACAGAATGTTGGGGGTTGGAAGTGACCTCAAAAGGTCATCCAATCCAATCCCCTCCCCCCTGCCAGAGCAGGGTCACCTACAGCAGGTCACACAGGAATGCATCCACGTGGTTTTGAATGTCTCCAGAGAAGAAAGCTCCACAACCTCGTTCCAGGTCTCTGTCACCCTCAGTGCTCACATGGAACCTCCTCTGCTTCATCTTGCACTCGTTGTCCCTTACCATTGGAATGGTTTGGGCTGGAAGGGATCTTAAAGACTATCTAGTTCCACCCTCTACCTGCCAGGGACAGGGACACTTCCCACTAGACTTGACTGCTCAAGGCCTCATCCAACCTGGCCTCCACACCAGAGAGGGGGTATCCATGACCTCCCTGGGCAACCTGTTCCAGTGTCTCACCACCCTCACTTTAGATATTAGGAAAGAAGTTTTTCAGTTGCATTTTTTTTCTTAATTAAACTGAGGGGAATTTCAGTATTGCAACATTTTTTGGACCACCCACAGTCCTGTCACATTTTGCAACCAGATTAATTCAGCCCGACCTTGGGTTAGAAGGGGCTGGGCAGCAGCTGTGTGCTCCTGGCACGCCATGTCATGCATCTGCAGGGATGAATCATAGTCCTCCACTCCCCCCCACCCCTGAAGAAAAAAATAAAACAATCATTCATTTTTCTGGTTGGATCCCTGCCCAAGACAAACTCACTGGGTGGCTGGATGGGTGCTCACTGTGATGTGCAGGTGCTGCTGGGGAGAGTTTGGGTGAAGCTGAAATATGAAACTCTGGTCTATAGGCACGGAGGACACTGCCAGCTTCTTGATTGTCAAGGGCTTGCCAGCTCCTGGTGTTGATCCACAGATGATGAGGAGAAGAAGGTCCACTTCCAGCCCTGTGAACCTAGCAACATGAAAGGGCTTTATGCTCCCTTGGGCCCCTTGGAGGGGAGGAAAAAAATGTCAAAGAAATGTAATCTGAAGTTGGGGGAAGTTGCCAGGTTTTCACACCAGTTTTTCTTTAATGGTGGGTGAAGGGCAGCATGACCATTTCATTTTTTAAAGCTGTAAAATCAATTAATTTCCCCGTAATGCTCCCTTTAATAGATCTTCAGGAAGCCCCTAATTTAGCAAGCTGAATTTCTCCTTGGTAAGAGTTTCCTGGAGCTTTCATTTCTTCTTTTTCCTGAAATGTGTTGCTTGGAGTGTCCTTCTCACTGGCTCCAGCCCCTTTACTACTCCTGGAAGGTAGATCTAAGGCTGGTCCTGAGTCCTCAGAAAGCCTGTTGGGCAACTGCTTGGGGGTTTGACTAATGGTATTCTGAGATGCTGTGTGCTCTCCATCTGCTTTTCAGTGAAGTCCCAACAGGTTGCCTTGGCCAGAGGTCCCACTTCAGCATCAAAACCATGAGTAGCACACTGTAACTGCATGAGAAACCTCAAGGAGTGCTTGGAGCAGGAGTCACTTTGAAGTCAAAATGCATTTGCTGTAGGTAATGTGGAATGCTCCACACAGCCAGGTCCTGCCAGCACAACATGACCCAGGGTATGTGTCACAAATGTGCATTTCTGTGTGTCTTAGATGGCTTTTTGCAGTTAAAAGCAGCCTTCCCTCTTTGTTCTTTGTTGCCTGATGGGAAGTGATGTGGGAAAACACTCTGCTCTTCTCCTAAATGAGCTCATTCCTTGAAAATGAGTAAATTGGCAGCCTCAGAAGAACTGCAGCCCTTTGTTAAGCAACAACTAGACAAGCTTTATGTTTTCAGACAGTTCTGCAAATTGAAGGCAGAGTCCTCAAGTTGTTGAAGTTCCAGGAGGATGAAATTCCTTTAACTGGTTCAATTATCCTCTAACTGTAGACCCTTCCATCTCCTTTGGATCTCTTGGCCTTATCTGGTTTCCTCACCTCCCTCTTTTGAATGCAAAACCCAACAAACTCCATCCTGATTCTGCTGGAAAAAGAATGGAACCAGCAAAAAAACCTCACCAAACCCACCCAACCATTAAAACCAAAGGAGAAACAGAACCAAAACTCCCATTGGTCTTTGGGTACAGGATCGACCCCTGCAGAGCAAGGAGTGCTTGCTGACCAGTTTCTGAGCAAAGTGGGGAGAATGTGGTGAAGATTTCCTTTAGAAGAGGGAGCAGAAGTTTGGGCAGGGACAGGGTGGCTTTGCCCCTGTTCAGAGCTCAGGTTCACCCCATCTTTGGGCATGCATCTCTCCTGCTGGGTCTCTCTGTGTTAGTAAAGCTGGTAGAACCATGCTGCTCTACTGGACATGATGCACATATCACGTTAAACCCTGCAAAGCGCCCTGTTGTTGGCTGCCAACTTGCCATGGGGTCAGCTGAACCTGTGGAGGAGTTTTCATTAGCCTCCTGCCCTCATGCCAGCTTTAAAACAAAGTACAGGCTGGAGCAAAGTTCATGGGGCTTGGAGTTTGGATTGCAACATGAGAGGTTTCCTGTTTCCACTTGCTGCTTCTGATTTCCCAATTTTTGGGATGTTGGGTTGTCCTCTGGGCTGGCGGGGCGGGGTGGGTGTTGTTGTTTTCTGGCTGACTTCTGCCACTGCTGCTTCTGGGGGTTTGGTTGTTGTCTTAGTGTTACTTTCTCTTACAGTCTCGGGAGATGGGGAGGGCTTGCTTGTGAGAGCCTTGACAGAGCTCTAGACCAGCTGGTCATAGATATTGCTCCTCATTTGGGCCAATGCTTAGCAGCTTTCAGGGTGTTTGCACTGCCAGGACTGGGCTCTGACGTCAGGCTGGAGCGGGGCATGGCCATCAGGCTGGGCTGAGCCGCTGAAACATCTCCACGGCAGCAGAGAGATGAATAGCTCAGGCACCTCTGAGCTGTAGGAGACACATTTCTAATGGAAAGCACACTACCAGGTGAGGAGTTTCAGATTTCTCTTTCGTTAATGTGAAAAAAAAAAAAGTTCCTGGTGTATTTCAGGCAGAGGTTGTGTTTGCTGATTCATTTTTCTCCTACTGTTTTAATAAATTGTTAGGCTGAATGGTTGAGAGCTGCACTCAGCTCTCCTCTCTGACAAGGACTGATCTGTGCTTCAAAATGTTTAAGAGGCAAAGGAGCAAAATCATTCTGCTTTTCTGGGGGTGGGCGGAGTTGGTTCCTTGTCACTGATGTATTTTGGCTCTAGTTGAAGAGAGGTAGGTCCTCCCAGCTAATGATTCCTTTCTTGGCTCTCCCTTCTCCATCTTAGCTAGCACCAGTGAAAACTTCTGAAAACACAGGCACACACACACACACACACAGATTTCACTTCTCTGTATGGATTAAAGTGCTAATCTTTGCTGCAGGGCAGGCTCTGAACTGTTGTTCTTGATGACATCAGGAAAAAAAAACCCAACAACAAACCTGTGTTCCAAACTGTGTGTTAAGGAGCAGAGTTGGTACAAATTTTCATGAGGAGGTAACGACAGGGCAGAGGGGCGAGCAGGTGCAGGGGTTTGTTTTTGCAGTTGCTGGCAAGCAGGAGGATATGGGGAGAGCAGGTTCACCTCTGCTGAGATTTATCCCAGAGGCTCTCAGGAAGCCTGGGACTTCTCTGGGAAGCATGAGATGCAGTGCACAATGCTTCTTCAACAGTCAGCACTGAGAGGTTCCTGCTGATGCTCCTGAAGAGCAGCTTGCTTTAGGAGTTAGTCACAATAGGATCTGTTAAGTTTTAGTAAAGGAAAAGAAAGGGAAAGATGCTGAGGAGGTAAAAATAAGAAATCCCCGAGAGGGTAAATAAATGAAGTGATGATGTGGGACATGCTTTCCTGGGACAACGTTTGGCAGAGCAGTGATGATAGCAAAAGATGGTGCCTATGGAGTACTTTTCCTGGACAGAAGGAAGCTTAGATGCATTTATTGAGCCCTCAGGAGGGAAAAGCTTCCAGAGACATCCAGTTAAATTATGACCTTCACTGTTTTAAAGCTTCTCAAACACTCTTGCCTCCAAATAAACATCTGGTGTTTGATTTTTGTTTTCTGAATCTGAAGATTTTAACCTCCAGGTCTTGTGGAGACATCTCTCCCACTTACATTTTGTGTCCAACTGAAAGTTAAATCCTTCCTGATGAAGTCTGGGCAGTATTTATAGGCAGCATCTCTTGTTTGAAGTTTTGGCTTCACGTTCTAGCTTCCAGCTGTAGTTGCTTCTTGCTCCACAGGCAAAAATAAGACTAAACCTGGTAGAAATTTAGCTGGAATTGTCTAGAATGGTTTAGATTTGCTCCACTGACCTATTCCTGAAGGTGTCACTGCCCATGGTGGGGGGGTTACAACTAAAAGATCTTTAAAGGGTCCATCCAACCCAGTGTTCAGAGTGTGTGGAGATTCAGTGCAGTTTTTACAGGACGATCAATTTCCCCGTGTTATCCAAATACTCCAATGTGAACCTTTGTTTCCTGACCCAATATGCCAGGCTGGGCTGCTGCTTTCAGTTCACAAAAATTGAAATTCAGAGCTGGAAACACACCAGATAAAAAAAAAAAAAAAAGGAAAAAGGAGGTGGGGGGGAGCAGCATTGCTTCCTACAAATCTCTTCCCAATTTCCTTTAACCTTCATTGTAGGCTGGGTAGCACAGAGAAGGTTGAACGCTGCAGGCAGGGAAAGCAGAGTACTGGGGTGATAATCCTTGTGCTAACAGTTGGAAGATAAACAGAGCTTCAGGAACCATCTCCCCTGGAGAACCTAAATGCTTAATTCTACCAAAAAAAAAACCAAAACCAAAACCCACTGAAGGGACCCAGAGCAGTACTAGTAACTGTTTATTAACTCAAGCTGCCTAGTCCAGTCAATCAGGAAATGGTGTCCGAAGGGAAAAGCGGGCTGTGTGCTAAGCTTGCTTTTGTTTTTGGTTTCAGCCTTCTTTTCTTGTTTTGGTTTTTTTTTTTTTTTTTTAAGGATTAAAATCCAAAACTGAGTTCTGAAGTTCCTTCCCCAGCTCTGCTTCTGGAAAGGTCACAAAAGCAGTCCCTCTGAAAACACTGTTTCACTGCTTGGCCATATGATCCAAGCCAGAGCTGAAATAAACATTCCCTGTGCAAATACAGCCCCAAGCAATGCTCCCTGCTCAGTACTTAGGAGGATGTGAAGGAACATGTTGGTGTTTTAATGCACCTCTGGCTACAGTGGGGATAAATTCCCTCTGTTATTAGCATTTGGATGAAACCAGGGCAAATTTGCTTCTCACTGCTTAGGGCATACAGTGGAAGCATCTATTTTAGAACACTTTTGGCATCCAAGCGATGTTTTTAAGTTGACCTCCTAAGTGGCAGCTGCCTTCCCCCTGTAGATGAAGGCATGTATGTGATGGGTGTGTTTTAGGGGCTGGTTACAACATCTAGAGGAGATAAGCTGTGATTTGCCAGCAAATTGTGTGTCTAAGGCAAGACAAATACACTGCAAGAAGTGCAGGATCTGAGGCTGAGCTCAGACATGCAGCATAAAGTAGAGCTGATGTACTCAGGAGCTGGACTCTGCACTGCTGCTCTACAACATCTATATTTCAATGTTTAATGACTGCATTAAAGGTATTGGCATTTGTATCTTCTTTCTTCTATATGCCATTCAATCTTCTCATATTTTCAGGACAGATAGGTTGGTTTGTTGTTAGTTTTGTGTAGATGAAGACTTCACACCATAGAGTCATAGAACTTTATGGGTTGGAAAAGAGCTTCAAGGCCATCAGGTCCAACCACTAAACCATGTCCTTAAGCAATAACCCCTTGAATGCCTTTTTCTCCAAAACCTCTTTGGGATGAAGAGTGATGAAGCTTGAGGAGGGTGGGTTTAGAATGGAGATTAGGAAGAAATTCTTTAGAGTGAGGGTGGTGAGACACTGGAAAAGGTTGCCCAGGGAGGTTGTGGATGCCTCCTCTCTGGAGGTGTTCAAGGCCAGGTTGGTAGAGGCCTTGAGCAACCTGGGCTAGTGTAAGGTGTCCCTGCACATGGCAGGGGGCAACTGAAACTAGATAATCTTCAAGGTTCCTTCCCATCTAAACCATTCTATGAGTCTGTATACATGGAAGAGGCATCTGAGTCCCTCCCAGCTCTCTGTCCTCTTGCACGATCTTGATCTATTTCATTCAAACTCTTCCTTGGTTGTCCAAACCACAAAACAAAGAAAAGTTCTCAACCTTTGGCATTTAGTTGGCTTCCTCTGAAGTGTTGCTTGCCCAAGGAAATGCATTAACTTCCAGCAATCTGCTTTATTCTAAATATTATTTTATTCCTCATCCTAGCTGGGAAAATGCAGAGGATACTCCAGAAAGCCTCCAGGATATTTCGGCAAACTCGTGCTCTGCTGTGGAAGAACATTCTTCTGGTGTGGAGAGTGAAGACAAAAAGTTTTCAGGCAAGCATCAGTTCTTCCAAAGGGAAGTGAGAATTTCCACTACAAAGTGGGTTTTTAACGCTGCATTGTTTGTGTGTTAGGTGACATGTGAGAAGCCTCAGCTGGAAACATGGCTCTCTGGAGAATATCAACAGTTGTGCTTCTTCCTGTATTGTGGCATCATAATGGCCTATTCCAAAGCTGCCTTGTTGCTTTGGGCTGTTTATCCCAGCTCTACACTCTCCAGAGGAACATGATGTCCGATTCATGAGTGCGGGGGTAAAATTATCAGCAGATCTTGTTGGCTCTGGTGCTAAGAAAACATGTTTTTGTTCTCTCAAAAAGAAAGCATTTGTGTCTGGAGGAGCTGGACTGTGGGGCACTGGGTGAGAAGGGTCACAGAATCCCAGAATGTTAGGGGATGGGAGGGACCTGGAATCATCTGGAAGGGATCTGTGGATCACCGTGTCCAACCCTCCTGCTAAAGCAGGCTCCCCCTCGGCAGGCCCCACACAGGAACACATCTAGATGGGTTTGGAAAGTCTCCAGAGGAGACCTCACAGTCTCTCTGGTGTTCTTTGAAGACACTTTCCATGCCACTCAAGGTCCAAATTGCTGAGCTGCCACTCACCTTTGCATTTCTTTGCTTTTGCCTAGGAATGGATGACATCGATGGTTTATCTCTTAACAATACAACTATCAGCAAATATAATATACCACTTCCCAGAGGAGGAAGTCCCCTACAGGTTCCTTGGAAGATTGGATGATCCAGCCTTTGACTCTGCTGGAGTCATACTCACCTACACACCTGTCACGAACATCACCAGGCAAATAATGAGCAAAGTGGCTTCAAATTCTTCACTAAGAGGTAAAGCTGCTCTAAACCCCTTGACACTGAACTGTTGTAGATGGGTCCAGAGGAGGGCCACGAAGATGATAAGAAGGCTGGAGCACCTTTGCTGTGGGGACAGGCTGAGAGTTGGGGCTGTTCAGCCTGGAGAAGAGGTGGCTCTGGAGAGACCTTACAGTTCCTGAAATGAGCTACAGGAGGAAGGAGGGACTATATACAGGGGCTTGTAGTGGTGTCTTTAAACTTGAGAAGGGCAGATTTAGACTGGAGATTAGGAAGAAATTCTTTACAGTGAGAGTGGTGAGACACTGGAACAGGTTGTCCAGGGAGGCTGTGGATGCCTCCTCTCTGGAAGTGTTCAAGGCCAGGTCAGATGAGACCTTGAGCAACCTGGGCTGGCGGGAGGTGTCCCTGCCCATGGCAATGGGGGTTGGAACTGGATGATCTTTAGGATCTCTTCCAACTCAAACCATTCTCTGATTCCATGACAGTCCTCACTCAACAGGAACATCTCCATTTGGGAGGGTACAAGTTGTGGATGATGCTCACATTCATATTGCCACACGAGGAATCAAAGTTTCAGCTGTGGTGGATTTATCCTTTTTCTTTTCTTCTCTTTGTTTTCAATGACAGGCATAAAAATAGAAGGGGTGGAAAATGAGAAAAAAATGGAAGCAAGAGGATATTCAGAGGAAGACGTCATTGGTGTTGTTTTTAAGGATGACTTCTCCTATTCTCTAAGATTTCAAAGCTATGGGCTGATTTATGCACTTGATACGATGGACCGCTTTGGTAATGAAATTAGAGAACTTGGGTTTACCTCTTCCTACTCACTACAAATCCTAAAATCTCCAAACAAAACAAACAAAAAGTGAGCCTATTTACCTAAGAGAAATCAAGAGAGTTCCTCAATTAGAATCACAGAACCCTTTTGATTGGAGGAGACCTTTAAGATCATCAAGTCCATCCATTAACCCAGCACTCCTAGGTTACCACTAAACGATGTCCCTCAGCACTACATCCACACTGCTTTTAAAGCTCTTTGTGGAGGAAGACTCCACCACTGTCCTGGGCAGGGTGTTCCAGGTCTTGACAACTGTTTCAGGGAGGATATTTTTCCTAATGTCCAACCTAAACCTCCCCGGCACAACTTGAGGCTGTTTTCTCTCATCCTATCACTTGCTGTTTTAGAGAAGAGACCAATCCTCATCTAGCTCCAACCTCCTTTGAGGGAGTGTAGAGAGCAAAGAGGTCTCCCCTGAGCATCCTTTTCTCCAGACTGAACAACCCTAGTTCCCTCAGACACTTATTATAGGACTTCTACTCTAGACCCTTTACCACTTCTGTTGCCCTTTGGACACACTCCAGCACCTCAGTGTCTTTCTTGGAGTAAGAGCCTAAATTTCCTAATTTTTTTAACCAGTTGGTGGGGAGGGGGAAGATCATGCTGAGAACTGGTCTTGGAAAATGGAAATTGTGGAGGCTGTTTTATTCTGTTTACAAAAGTCAGTGGCTCTTCATAGATGTGAACCCAACTGCAGTGTGCTTTGGGTTTCCTAGAAGTTCTCTCCAGCATTTGGCATCAGGGACATTTATGGTCACTGAACTTTGAGCCTAGGCTCCTGCCAAAATAGGAGAGCTGAGCCTGGCTGGCTGCTCTGCACCATGAAGACAGGGTCAATGCCACACCAGATAGCCCATGGAGCCAATGCCACCAACTCCCCATCCTATATTATTCTTGGAGAAAAATGACTGCTCCAGGAAATAGGCTGAGTAAAATTACTTCTGGATGAACTGACTCTTAGGTCAAATATTTTTCAAGCCCACACCTTAAGCAAAAGCATTTGGAGACAGATGTTTGGAAACAAAGAAGTCAACTTGTTCATCTTTTTTTCTGCTCACACAGATACCTGCTTCAATTTTTCATCAGCTGACTGCCAAATCCCTGCATACTGGTACAAGGGTTTCCTCTCGGTGCAGTCCAGCATTGATGCAGCAGTTATAGAAGTAAGTATGATAATGGTAGATCTTTCCAGAGTTATCTGCTAAAAAAAACCCCAACCAACTACTGGAGAGAGTTCAGTGGAGGCTACAAAGATGCTAAGGGGCCTGGAGCATCTCTGAGAGGAGGAAAGGCTGAGAGCCCTGGGGCTGTTGAGCCTAGAGAAGTGCAGCCTGAGAGGGGATGTGAGCAATACTTACCAATACCTAAGGGGTGGTGCACAAGAGGATGGGGCCAGACTCTTGTCAGTGGTGCCCAGTGACCGGGCAAGGGCAATGGGCACAAACTGGAACCCAGCAGGGTCCATCTGAGCATGAGGAGAAACTTCTTTACTGTGATGAGGGAGCTGGAGCCCTGGAACAGGCTGCCCAGACAGGCTGTGGAGTCTGCTTCTCTGGAGGGCTTCTAAACCCACCTGGGCATTTTGATTCTGGGCCAACCTGATCTAAGCAAACCTGCTTTAGCACTGAGGTTGCACTAGATGATCTCCAGAGGTCTTCCAACCCCACCATGTTGGGATTCTGGGATTGTGTAAATATGGAGGTTATTGGCTGCTTGCAAATAAAACATTGTCATTACCAAACTCCCAATGAATTTCTATTCATTTAATTTATTTAACACCTTAAAATAATTGTAATGCTTGTGAGAGCCTGTTTGTTCTGCTCTTGGCTGGTTCACTACAGGCACTCAAATGAATGTCCAATTTCTTTTCCTTAGATAAAAACAAACCATTCTGTCTGGGAAGAGATGAAGTCCATCGGCGGCATTCGTCTGAGCTCCCCCTTGATCAAGACTGTGTACAGAGTGGATTATGTTTGGTTCATTGTCTACATTGTGTTGTGCTTCTCCCCACACATGTACTTCTTATCAGTGAAGGTTACAAGAGAGAAAAAGAAGCTCAAAGTGTTAATGAAGACCATGGGGCTGCATGACATCGCCTTCTGGTGAGTCTCTGTGTAATCAGAGGAATTAATTTATCTCGCATATGGAAGATGCCTCCTAGCTTGTAGGATGGACACGAGCCTGGTACCACCTCTCAGCTGAGCAGTAGTCATTCCCCAGACCCCAGCAGCAGTTACAGATTCATAGAATGTTAGGGGTTGGAAGTGATCTCCAGAGATTATCCAGTCCGACCCCCATGCCAGAGCAGCAGCACCCAGGGCCGGTCACACAGGAACACATCCAGGTGGGTTTTGAATGTCTCCAGAGAAGGAGGCTCCACAGCCTCTCTGGGCAGCCTGCTCCAGTGCTCTATCATCCTCACAGTGCTCACATGGAAACTCCTCTGCTCCAGCTTGCACTTGGAATGCTCTTCGTGTAGCAGAGATGCTTGTAGCAAGGTTCTTGGTGTTGAGGCAATGCTTACCTCCAGGAAGTGATGGAGGAACACAGAGAACACACAAAAAAAGTGAAGAAACTGCAAATTTTGGAGCAAACTGCAAATGAGGAAGCCCAAGAAGGACACGGGATCTATCAAAGCAGGCTTCCAAAACCTACTGAGCATGAGCATTTCACATCACTAGGGAAAGCATAAGTGGTCTTCACTGCGGAGCCTCTGCTGAGAGGCCCTCTGCTTAGATGTCCTGTGGCTCTTTGTTGGCATGGTTACATCTGCAAAGACTTGGGAAGGTGCAAGCCGTGGATAGCTGCACCTTCCCAGACTGGAAGCTGTAAATGCAAGTGCATTTGGAATTCCAAAGTAGATGAATGCCATCGAATGTGTCTTGTATTGGCCATGTCGTGGCAAGGCCAGAAGATACAATAGCTGTGCCTTCACTTGCAGGTTGTCCTGGAGCTTGCTCTACACCATTTACATCACCATAACATCGAGTCTGCTGACGCTGATCACCGTTAGAGGAGTCCTGCAGTATCACAGCTTTTCTGAAATCTTCTGGTTTTATTTCCTTTATGGCATAGCATCTGTAAGTCTGCTTTTGTGTTCCTAAGTGAAGCAATGCTTTCTTTCCCATTTCCTAATTAAAACTCAGTGACTACAGAGTATTCTCTGTGAATTCACATTCTATGTGAAAGCATCAAAAATTCCTCCACTGCTGGAACTTGTGGTTACAATTTGTAGGCTATGCTATCAATCCTGATAAATTTGGGGAGATTCTGGCTCGAAATTAGGGCAAAAATATTCTGGCACCAGCATTAGTGGGAAGGTTGGGGCTGTCTGCTTGGAAGGCCAAGCGGGGTCTGATCTGCTAAATGATGCAAGTCAGTGGAGTCCCCATCCCAGAAGGGATTTAAATGCTCTGTAGATGTGGTGCTGAAGGATGTGGTTTAGTGGTGACCTGGTACTGCTGGGTTAATGGTTGGACTTGATGATCTTAAAGGTCTCTTCCAACCTAATCAATGGTTCTACAATTCCGTGTGCCATGGGCATCTGCAGGGGAGAACTGACTCTCAGCTGAGTCTCTAATATTGCTTATTAAATTGTCACCTTTTGGTGTGTTGGTTGTTTTTTTTCTACTCACCAGCAGAAATGCATCCTGCTAACTCCTGTTTTTCTCTGTTGCAGATCCACTTCTGTTTCATGCTCAGCTCATTGTTAAAGCACTCAAATATTGCCACTTTCGTGGGGTTTTCCCTTAACATGATCTTTGGATTTCTGGGCTACATGACATTGTTTCACAAACTGCCACCATCCTTAGAGTGGATTTTTAATCTCTTAATCCCTTTTGTCTTTACTGCTGGCTTCTCACAGGTATGTTCAAAATAAAGTCAGTACAGCCTAACAGTTCAGCCCGCAGCAAATGTGCTGCCAGATATAATTTGCCTTGCTGTTTATGACCCAAACCCAGCCCTCTGCCCTGGATGTTTTGTTGAAAGAAAAGTTAACTCCCGAAGCCCAGATTCATTGATAACAAGTATAGTTGGACTCTCAGCTGCATCACCAATTCTATCAGCTCTGTACAGACAATGAATTTTGATCTCTAGAACATTACTGCAGCAGTGGGATGTGCCTGGTGGGTACCAAGATCTGCAAGAAGCATGATGGCTCCAAGTGCTGCCTTAGCAAACACCATGGGCATTGTTCTGCTGCTGGAGCAACTTCTTCTGCACAGTTTTGAATTCAGCTTACTGAAGCACTTCTGGTACTTGTGGTCATAATAAAGTATTGCTCTGCTTAGGAACAGCATCATGTTCATGAGTGGGCATGGATTTCTGGTGGAAATAGTCATGGTGACTCAGCAGTGGCTTGCACATAGTATCTCTGCCTAAAGGAAGTGTCTCTGACTTGTGCTTGGTTTTTAAACCCTAGGCAGTAAAACTGGAAATGCATGGACTATCCTTTACACCAGGATTCTACCCCTTCTTTAACGTATATGTCATACTGAGCCTTGACAGTGTCTTGTATTTGCTGTTGGCCATCTACTTTGATAAGGTTTTGCCTGGTGAGTAAAAATATGAGAGAAAGAATTCAGTTCCTTGTATTTTTCTTCTGTTATCCTGTCCTCTCGTAGGGCAAAAGATACTGAAGGGGGTGGTGGGATAGAGCTGAGAAAATTTTAGTCTACATGGAGCAACAAAGAAGATGTTCCAGCAATGAGGATATCCCATCCCTAGAGATCTTTAAAAGGTGCAGAGATGTGGTGCTGAGGGTCATGGCTTAGCGCCAGACTTGGTAGAGTTAGAGAATGGTTGGACTCAATGATCTTGAAAGTCTCTTCCAACCCAAAGGATTCTGTGAGCTGATCAGGTTGTGGAAGGGCATCTTAATAGCAACAAGCCTGGATGTGTTATGGCAGGGGATGAAAATTGGATTTCCTGTTTTGCTCAGGAAAAAAAGGGATTGGGCAGAATCCTGTTTTCCCAGAGGCTGGGTGCATGTAGCAACTTCATTGACCCTGCCTCAAAACCAGGCTCCAAAAGCAATGTTAAACCCTGCAGTAAGGCACTGAGCTCCTATTCCAACTGCCCAGCCACTGGGATGAAAAGGATGTTGTAAGAATTGACCTGGTTTTCCTCTATCTTCTGGGCCAAAGGGATTGCCAATGAGGTCCTTTCTGTTCCCCACCTGCACTTAGAGATATGGATGAGTGGAGAACTTTAACTGTGGAATTCACTGATCCTTACAAAATCCTGGCAGTCTATATTCTGCCGCTGTGGAGGATGAGATACCTGGAAATGACATTTGCCACAGATCGCAGGTTTGTACTGATATCTCACCCTCTCTGCTTCTGAGTTAGGCAAGTATGGAGCACGGTATCCACCTTTGTTCTTCCTGAAACCATCATACTGGTTCAAGCCCAGGGGTGGCTACATGGGGATGCAAGCTGGCAGTGGGAGCAGTCACGATCCTATTTTCAGCAATAACACTGAGCCCATGCCTTCAGGCTTTGATGGGAAGGAAGCCATCAGGTAAGGACTTCTGCAGGCATCAAAAATACTGTCCTGTTTGTTATATTTGACTCCAGGGAGCAAAGACATGTTGCACCAGTAAATGTTAGGCTGAGCCACCTTACGTACAGTGATGAGGTCAATGGCAAATGTGTGAGAGGGAAGAGCTGGATTTGGACATTTTTTGGACATGGGGCATCCTATGTGCCAGGGACCAACCTGCTGCCTCACACTTTCCTCTTTGCAGAGCAGCAGCAGTGAGTCTGTTCTCCTTCACTGTCATCTTCAGGATGGTGTTGTGCTGCATAAGATGCTGTTATTGCCATCCCTAAGGGATAGTTTGGCCTGTTGCTGGTGCTGTCCATTGCTTATTATTAGAAAGCAAACATAAATCTGCCAGAATAATAGATGGGTCATCACTTTTAATTATATAACAACGTGTTATCCCATTCCCTGGGGCCTCCTGCTTCATTCACTTGGTGTTCATTGTGTTTGACTTCAAAAACCTCTTCAACAGCTTTTCCAAAGATACGTTAGCTTGGTACACTGCCTGTAAGAAATAAATTCTATAAGGCTGTGCCTGCAGATGGTAACAAGCAGGACCAGTTGGAGGAGGAGGTGGAGAAATATTCTCCCAACAGTTTTCAAAGGTTATTTTGAGAAAAAGGGAACAGGCCAGGATAGTAACAGCTTGCTTTTACCTTTCCTTTAGGCTAAACAATATTAGAAAGATATACAAGAAGAAGAACAAGAGAACTGAGGCTTTATGTGGTAAGAAAGGTTTTGTAATTATTTGTATTCTCATCTTCACTAAGTATGAACCCAGACTATTTTGAAATGCACTGGATGTACTTAAATTTGCCTCCAGCACTGTTAAAAATGCATTGTTCAACGTTTATAACTGCTGGGGTAAATTACAGACAGATTTCTACCAGTTCATTATCTTTCTCTTCACTCCAGGAAAATCACTGTTTATTATTACTGGGAACAGCAGAAATCTCATTAAAAGCTGTGGGATTTGCAGCAAAGAACCACTCTAAAAATCCCCTCTCAAGCCTCCCTTTCCAAAAGTAAACTGTCTTGGGCAAACAAAAATTGGGGATTTTTGTTCCCCGACTATAGCTGAGTGTCATGGAGTGAGTTGAGTCTGCTGCTAAACCATTGCACTGAATCACTTGTCACTGACTGAGCCCTGTTGTTCAAGCACCACACACCTGCCAGCAGCAAGGATGCAAGGAGGTAGCACAGTGATAGTATCCTCATGAGATCTTTGCTAAATACCTTTGTTTAGCAAGAACTCCAATTGACAGCAAAAGATTGAGTAAAAAAACAAACCAAACAACAACCAACAACAAAAATACTCAAACAGCAACAACAACAACAACAAAAAGGTATTTTTCTTTTAAAAGGAAATGAGGTAGCAAAGTCTGGCTGCTTTGAACTCCTCAAATCTCACACATTGGAATGGTGATGGGTTGTTTTTTTTTCTGTGGACTCTCTTGAGCATCCCTAAAACAAAAGGGTACCAACCTCATAGAAAAGAGAACTCCAAAATTCTTTAAATATCAAACACTTTGTGCCCTCAATTCAGACAAGACATGGTTGGAAGTTCCTTACTAAGTTTAATCCTAACTTCTGAAGATACAACTCATGGTTTTGGAGTCTGGTTTTTTTTTTTTTGAGGGGGGGGAAGTTTGCCTCTTGGCAATAAAAGAAATTCCCCTCCTCTGTCTCTTACAAGCTTTCATCCTAATTCTATTCTAGGTTTGTCCTTAAGCATATATGAAGGCCAGATCACTGCATTACTTGGTCACAGTGGATCTGGGAAAACTTCCCTCTTAAACGTGCTCAGTGGCTTTTCCAAGCCTTCAGCAGGTAAGATGATGGATCTGCAGGCTGAGGGAGGGAAGCATTTTGTTTCTTGAAGTGTAAAGAGGTAAAGATCCAATCCTCTCCCAGGTTTTCCCTCAGTCATTCAGTCTGGCTTGTTGTCAGTGCAGATTGCTCCTCCAACACAAGCTTCCAGAGCATCCCAGCCTGCACAGATGGCTTTTTCTCCATCTGGATGGCCTGATGTTTGCTGTGAACTCCATACCTATAGGAAATATGGTTTAGTTCTTAAGGAAGAATTTTGGTCTGAAATATTTTGAAATAGTTTTATTTTGCCCTTTTTATTTCTAAACACTTAAGAAACATCCACAATGCTGGAATTGGTATCCAAAGTATGGACACAAGGCAGTCAGCTGTCCTCTTATAGCCAGGAAATTCTGTCCAGTGTGAAATTGGTTTCATTCCTTCCTGTGTGCAGGTTCTGCAATCATATACAACCACAACGTGTCTGAGGTACAGGATCTGGAAGGAATTCAGGGAGTGGTTGGGGTTTGCCCCCAGTTTAATTTGCATTTTGAAATCTTAACGGTGAAGGAAAACCTCAGAACTTTTGCTCACATCAAAGGGGTGCAGCAGAACGAAGTAGAGCAAGAGGTTGGTATGTGCTTGTCAGTCACTGTTTGATGGTATTTTGGGCATCTTGAGATAAGCCCTATGAGGAGAGGCTGAGGGAGCTGGGCTGCTTAGCCCGGAGAAGAGGAGGCTCAGGGGAGACCTTATTGCTCCCTTCAACTACCTGAAAGGAGGTTGTAGACAGGTGGGGGTTGGTCTCTTCTTCCAGGCAATGAGTGGCAGAACAAGAGGACACAGTCTCAGGCTGCGCCAGGGGAAGTTTAGGCTGGAGGCGAGGAGAAAGTTCTTCACAGAAAGAGTAATTGGCCACTGGAATGTGCTGCCCAGGGAGGTGATGGAGTCATTGTCCCTGCAGGTGTTCAGAAAAGAATTGGATGTGGCACTTGGAGCCATGGTTTAGTTGTCAGGAGGTGTTAGGTAATAGGTTGGACTTGATGTTCTCTGAGGTCTTTTCCAACCTGGTTAATTCTGTGATTCTATGATTACTAGAGATTATCACCAGGGATATTGGATTAGTAAAGATTCTCACCAGCGCCTTGTTCTGTGGCAATGAGAATGACCCTAAATTTAGGGAAGCAGTGATCTTATGACATCCTCATGTCATAAGAGTTAGAGTTCAGATTTGCCGTATTTTATCTCCAAGCAATGCAATTTAAGGTAGCTAAATTTTAAGTCTCTCAGTTATCCTCCCTCTCCTGTGCTCTCGGTAGGCATTTATGCATTAAATTGTGACCAGTGCTTTGGAAATCTGGCTCTTGTCTTTGTGTATCATCAAGGTGCAGAAAGTTCTCATGATGCTGGACCTCAACAACCTTCAGGACGTTCGTGCTGATGCGCTGAGTGGGGGACAAAAAAGAAAACTGTCTCTTGGAATTGCAATTTTAGGGAATCCCCAGGTAGGGACCAGTGGTTACATACTCAGCATGTCCTGTTGTAGCATGTAGCTTTAAATTTTGACTTAGCAAGCAGACATTTGTACCTTTCCCCTGGCTCTCCAAGTCTGCTGATTTCCTAATTCTTGGCTGCTGGAAGGCTTGAGGGATCTAGGTCAATGAGGACCATGTTTTCAATTAAAAGGTTAATGATATTGTAAGAGAAGAAAGAGCAATAAGAAATGGCTGATACCTCAGGCTGCGTTTTACTCTTGGGGAGAGGTCATTAAAGGCATGGCACAAAATGATGTAAACATGGAAATGGCAGTATGGACACACAGAGTTCTGACCTTGCTCACCTTTGCAGGTGTTGCTTTTAGATGAGCCAACAGCTGGCTTGGATCCCCTCTCCAGGCACCAGGTGTGGAGCCTCCTGAAGGAAGGCCAGGCTGGCCGTGTGACGCTCTTCACCACCCAGTCCATGAAGGAAGCTGACGTTCATGCTGGTGAGCCCAGGCTTCCACACTCTGCTTGACTGTGCTTTGCAGATGAAGGTGTTCTGCTGCAGAGCCTGTGTATGATTCTCAGCCATGACGCAGCCTGTGCTCACTGGATGTGTTTTGTCTGATAGCAGCCACTCAACCCAGGCTGAGCAAAGGCTGAAGCTGGACTGATGTGGCCTCTCCAAGCCCTTGCTCATGCTCTGCTTCAAGATGAGGATGCAGCAGCTGCATATTCTCTGGATGTAGCAGTAGCAGCACCCTCACAAATTAGGGATATAGAATCATTGCATCATAGAATGTTAGGGGTTGGAAGGGACCTCCAGAGATTGTCAAGTCCAACCCCCCTGCCAAAGCAGGATCACCTAGGGCAGGACACCCAGGAACACATTCAGGCAGGTTTTGAAAGTGTCCAGAGGAGGAGACTCCACAACCTCTCTGGGCAGCCTCATGTTGAGGTGGAACTTCTGTGTTCCAGCTTATACCCATTCTTTCTTGTCTGTCTGTCACTGGTGCCTACATCTTGACACCTACCCCTCAGGTATTAGTAGACATTAATAAGATCCCCTCTCAGCTTTTTCCTCTCCAGACTAAACAGCCCAAATATTCTCAGTCTTTCTTCATAGGAGAGGTGTTCAAGTCCCTTAATTATCTTCATGGATCTCCATTGTTCTCCCTTCAGTAGATTTCCTCTTTCCTTACTGCTCCCAGGCTGCTTGGGAAGTTTTTCACAAGCCTGTAAGAACGCATCATTAAAAGATTAACCTTGATGCTTGGGAGAAAGGCAGTGGTTTAAAAATGAAAATCCCCTTGGGGCTGGCCAGGTTTTACTCCTCTTGACTTGATTATAAATGTGTCTGTTGAGTTCAGAAGGAGCAGGATGAGGTCAGACTACTGCAGTGTTGTAAATCCCTGCCTCTGAACCCTTTGTGTTCATACCTCCTTAGATCGGAAAGCTTTCCTCTCCAAAGGGAGATTACAGTGTGTTGGTTCATCTCTCTACTTGAAGAGAAAATGGGGAACTGGCTATCAATTAAGGTAAACCCTTTTCTTCTTGATCATCACTCTTTTTATGGGAAGCTTCTGGCTGATGTGTTTCCATGTACAGTTTATGTCTCTATAGAATTTCTGTACAGAGCAATAGAGGCCTTGACCATTCATTCTGGAATTCTTTTGAGGCTGCCAAAAATATCTCTGTTTGGAAAGCGAGCTGCTTTCCTTTGGAACCCAAGCCTGAAAGCTCCAAGCATGTAGCTAAAGTGACTTTGCAACCTCCTACACAGCCAAAAGGGGACCAGAGTCAGATGAGCTTAAATTTCCACATATTCTGTGGTTCCAGGAGGACTTACAAAATGGCTTTCATCTGAACTTGTTTTACTTTGGATATTAATTTTCTCTGCTCTTGGCTTAGCAGGGTTATTATTCTTAACCTCAACTATTTCTTGCATGCATGGCAAAACCAGGGGCACTGCAGAGGTCTCTAAGAATTCCCACCACAGTGCTGTCCAGTTTCAGAGTTTGCTTTATGGCTTGAGGAGCGACTGCTGGCTTTGTGTTTTCAATGGATGATGCATGCGTTTTACTTCTCCTTTTAATATTATAACAATTGCTTTTTAATACAATCAGAATACAGGTGAATGACCTGTGTGACCCTGAGCTCACATCATCCCTGGTCAAACAGTACATCCCTGATGCTGTGCTGACAGGGCAGAAGCAGAGTGAGCTGTGTTATATGCTGCCTCTGGAAAACACAGATAGCTTCCCAGGTAATAAAAATCTTGTTATTGTACCAAGTCTGTAAAGGGAAGCAGAAAGTTTCCTTGGTTCAATATTTCTTGGTCCAATATTCCCTGGTCCATGTTGTGTGGGACTGTGAAGCCCAGAGCTGCATAAATCTCAACCTTCAAGAAAGCCTCTAATGGAGATGCTAATGAAATTAATGCAGATGAACAGAGGAAAATCCACTAAATAATCCACAAACTAAAATCTGCTGAGTGTCCTCTGGCTTCAGGTTGAGATTTCTCCCACTAGTAAGGCCCATGGTAGTCAAGAGCTCTCAATTTTCCACTATTTACCTCCAAAGAATGCAGTGACTTTTGCCATGGCTTGTAAATTATGGAGATAATGATGTGCATGGTAGAATGTACCACACTGATCATGCTAGCTTGAGCTTCTGCTCAACATTGGCCTTAGTCGCTGGGCTGAGCCGGGTTGTTTCTGTCATGCAGATCTGTTCAGCCAGCTGGAGAACAATCATTTGCAAGGGATTGTTAATTATGAGATTAGCAGGACAACCCTGGAAGATGTTTTCCTGAAGCTGGAAGGCAAGGAAGCCATTGACCAAGAAGGTAAAATATTGACTGCAATTTGCAGGGGTGGTATGATTAATGTTCTGTATATACCTATGTTTTAATTGAATAGGAATGAGTTTCTGTTAAATGTGACTCGTGGTAGGTCAAGAGTTGCAGTTGTATTCAACTTCCATTCAGTGAAGAATGCCTTCATGGAGAAGTCTAGATAATTCAGTCATAGACCTGTAAGATCATCAAGTCCAACCACCAACCCAATGCTACCATGACCATGAAATCATGTCCTGAAGTGCCAGGTCTACACATTTTTAGAACACCTTCCCACAGGGTTTTAATTAAGCACAGGAACTGATCACTGCTGTTTGAAGGGTATTTTCCTTAGAAGGGTATAATGTCCATATCAGGAGGTGGGAAGAGATAAACTACCCAGGAGGCATTTCACAAGGCCACTGAAGGTGTGGGATGTGTTGCCATATGAACTCAGGTTCAGCCAGTCTGAACTCACCAATATAAATTATCTTCTGGATAAATGAAGGCTCCTTTTCTCTGCCCTGGTTTCTTTCTTGGCTAAAACATAAAAGCCTTCCTCTCTTCAGAACAGAAGGTCCTTGTTGAGTGTTTGTGGTTTAAATGCGTCCTTTGAACGTGCTTTGTGGATAATGGCATTTCTCATGCTGAACACACAGAAGGTGGAGACCTTGAGGAGAGGACCCAAAGTCTCCCAGTGCTTTTGGAGCAGGAGATACAGAGAGTGAGTGGGATGGCTCTCTGGAGGCAGCAGGTGCGTGCTGTGATGAGAATTCGCTTCTTCAAACTCAAGCACGAGGGAAAGCTTCTTGGGTCCATGTAAGTATGGGAGCTCTCATCTGCTCTGCAGCCCTCATGATGACTTGATGCTTCTCAAATGGCCTGAGCATTCCCTTGAGGGACTGAGGGAAGGCTGAAATCTCAATGGAGATGTTTGGAAGCAGAGAATGTGGTGGGAAATGTTTCAAAGCTACAATAATAGGCACAGTCAGAACTTACTTGTAGAGCTCTGGATTGCTTAAGTTATGAATTTCCCCTTGTCTCTGTCAATGTAAATCACACAATTAGTGAAAAGTGGAGTTCCCCTGGACCCACTTATGGTCTGTTTTTCCATCTAGATTGCTGTTCTTTGGAATATTTAGCCTCCTAATGCTGAAGACTTTCATTACATTTCAACTGTGGGGCAGCTCCACTAGCTGGGAAATCACAGCCAGCTCCTATTTTGTTCCCACCAAAGAGAAAATTCAAAACAAGTCAACAAATCTTCTCATCCTCAATGATACAGGTGAAGAAGAACAGGGGATGTTGATTCACTTTCTGCACCACTCTGGGTCCTCTTAGAGTTGATAGACCAGCCTTGGCTTACTCTATCTGCACATCCCTTTATGTACTTGGGGCTTTGGGAGGTGTTTTCTTTTTGAGCAAAAGCAAATCCAGTTTTAGTGATGCCAAATGAGGAGCTGATGTTTAAGGGAGTAATGGACCAGGCAAATTTAAATCAAACAAAGAAAAAGAGCAATAAAAAAAGTGTGGAAATCTCTATTGTGTTTAACCAGTTTAAGTTAAAATAGGGGAGTTTGGGGAATAGAGAAAATATGAACTTGCTTAGATTCTGAGTGTTTGAGGGGTTTGCAAGTAGAAACTTCTCTATATGAAACTGTTTATAGTTTTAAAAGAAACCAACTCAAATTACTCAAATTTCTGTTCTTGACTTTATCTCAGGATCACAAATTGAGGATTTCCTTGCTGCTTTGGAGGCTCAAAACATAATCCCAGAAATAACTTATGAGAAAAACATCACAAGCATTCCACGCTATAATGGAGCTCTAAAGATAGACCTGGAAGGCAAGGTGAGGGAGATTTCTTTGTCTTTCATCCTGGAGATCAGCAGAACTTTCTGAAATGCCTTTAAATGAGGCACAGTGCAACATACACACCAGCAAAAGGGAGAATATTTGTTTGACATTAAATAATAGCAGTGAGACTCCTTGCTGGAATCCAGGATTATCATGGAAGGCTTAGATTGGAAGGGACCTCAGAGGTCATCTACTCCAGCCTCCCTACTGTGGGCAGGGACACCTCTCAACTAGAATTAGCTGCTCAAGGCCTCATCCAACCTGGCCCTTGAACACAGCATCTCTGGGCAGCTTATTCCAGAGTCTCACCACCCTTGTCCTGAAGAGCATCTTCCTAAGATCCAATTTAAACCTACTCTCCTTCAGTTTCAAACCATTTCCCCTTGCCCTCTTCTAGACCCTAATGAAAAACCCCTGTTGTTCCATTTCATGCTTCTGTACAGTGATCCCTAGAAAAAAAAGCATTGTAGCAAGACACTGTTGTCTTCATCAATCATTTCACTCATAGTCCCTGTTGGCACACTTTCACATCTCCATGGCCCTACCAATAAAACTATTTGACTGCATTTGTTATTGCATTTTTCTGACCCCTCACTGAGGTCAGTTCCTCCTCACACCTGTCCTGGGCATGAAGGTAACATCTTTCTGCTCTTATGTCTCCAGAGCTACAGATTCACTGCCATGTGCAGTGTAGAAACCATCAGCTGCTTTCCCTTGCTTGTGAATATCCTCAGCAACACCTTCCTAAAGCTATTCAATTCCACTGCACGCTTCCGCATCTGGAATGAGCCCTTCTACAGTGTGAGTGTCTTGGTGAAAATCAGCTGAAGTAGTCTTGCTGAAGTCACAGGGACTGGACAGATTGGGAACCTGGTTGAATGAGCACATTCCAAGGATTGGGATCAGTAGTCCAACTGGTGGGTAGTTCCTGAAGGCATTGCTCAGTAGTCACAGGATGCCAGGTTGGAAGGGAGCCCAAGGATCAGACCTCAACAGCAGCAATCCAACAATTTCTTGCAAAGTCTAAGACTCTAAATACCCTTTTTTATTGCCTCGTTTTATGTTCTTCAGTACCAATGCCTTACCCTTGGTGTCGGTGCTCACCTGTGTGTTTAACCATCTTGTGAGCTAAGGAGACATTCTCTGGGCAGCTGCTGGTTACTGGTGACTCCAAATTTCTCTTCCACAGGTACATAACCCAGAAACAGGGGTAAGGAGTGATATTTTTTTCTTCTGTCTTCAGTACATGGTGATTTTGGCTGCTGGTTTGCCCTCTCAGTTTGCAGTGACCAGCATGCAGGACTACAAGGTAAAATCCATACTCTGAGAGTCTCAGACAAGAAGTGAATGTGAATGCCTTAGGGAGCAGCTCATGCACTGGTGGACTGGCTGGCATTTCTAGGTGGGATGCTGGAAGAAATGAATCTACATGAGCACATTGCTGTACCATTTTGGGGAATCAGCTGGGGCTCAGAAGAATTTGGGTGTTAATAAAAGATCAGGAAGATTATTTTATATAATTGTTTTGGTTGGAAAAGGCCTCTAAGATCATCAAGCCCAACCATCAACCCAACACCATCATGCCCATTAAACCATGTCCTGAAGTGCCATGTCTCCAGGGATGATAACATCACCATTTCCTTGGGCAGCCTGTTCAAATGGTCATCTTTATTAAGAATGATGTGTTTTAAAACAATAGTAGGACTAAGAATTGAAAGTGTTTGGAAAGGAGAAGAAGGTTCAGCCAGGGAAAGAGGAGCAAGGGTGATAGAGAAAGAGGAGGAGGAGCAGGAGCAGGAAAGATATCTGGGGCTCTTTCAAATCAACTCTCTCTCCTTATTTGCTTTTGCAGCTCCAGGCTCGTGCCCAGCTGCGGCTCTCAGGGCTCTTTCCCTCAGCATATTGGTGTGGACAAGCTCTGGTGGATGTCCCACTCTGCTGGACCCTGATATGCCTCATGTTTGGGGTTGTGCTGCTCATAAACCGCATCTGCCCCTTGCAAGCCATCGACCTGCTGACCCTGGTGAGATCTTGGTGTGCAGGAAAAAGGACAAGCACAAATAGTTTCATAGTTTCATAGTTTCATTCAGGGTTGGAAGGGACCACAAGGATCATCTAGTTCCAACCCCCCTGCCATGGCAGGGACACCCCACACTAGATCAGGCTGTACAGAGCCTCATCCAGCCTGGTCTTAAACACCTCCAGGGACGGGGCCTCGACCACCTCCCTGGACAACACATTCCAGGGTTTCACCACTCTCATGGTGAAGAACCTCCTCCTCACATCTAGCCTGAATCTCCCCACCTCCAGCTTCATTCCATTCCCCCTAGTCCTATCACTACCTGAGATCCTACCTGAAATCTCCCTGCTACTCACTACCTGAAATCTCCCTCCCTTCTCTCACAGGGAGCTTCTGCTTTAAATGTTTTTATGGAAACAGGCTGCTCCAGGCAGGTTTTCATCTCTCCATCTCTTCTTTGCTGACATCAGTCTGTCTCTCTCTCTCTAGATCATTTGTGTCACTGGTTATGGAGCATCTCTTGTCTTCCTCACCTATTTAATTGCCTTCAAATGCCGCAGGGGGCGCAGCAATCGTTACATCTGGGCTTCCATCTTCGTGCTGGTAAGTGAAAGGAATCTTCACTCTGAAGTGTTTGATTGACACATATGGCCACTTGGGGTTTCATTTCAGATCTCCTGGTACTCGGCAGAGCCACTCAAATCATTGACAGACTGTCCAGGATAACAGAGTTTGATACTGGTTGGACTTGATGATCCTAAGGGTCTTTTCCAACCAAAGCTATTCCATGATTCTTGTTTGGTTTTCGTCTGTTTTCAGCAGTGAATTAATGTTGGGAATACTTTTTCTGCTTTATTCCAGTTGAATTTAATTGTTTCCATGGTTAATCACCACCATACAGAACTTTACTTCACTCTCTGTACTTTGATTCCTGTGTCTCCACTGCTGGGCTGGTTGGTCTTCTCTGCAGCAGTAAGTAAACTTCCTGCTGAATTCTGTAGTGGTCCTAATGGTGCAAACTGGAAAAACAAGAGCAGCTTTCCAAATTCTTTGCCTCAAACTGCCAGCTGTCAAAGAGACAGACTCAGGAAGGACAACAGGAGAAAAGCTCTAGGCTGGGAAGTGAGAGAAAGCACCAATATCTGACCAGTTAACCCTGATTGGGATGTTTTTGGTTCATTAAGCTACCACAAGCTGTTACGTGAGTGTGTTTTGACAGCCAGGGTAGCGTGGGAAGGGAAGCTATTAGAGTGGGAAGACCTGGAGGAATGACAGAAGGAGGTGAGTGCTGTGGAAAGAGAGAAGCAATGAATAAAAGGTTGGATCTAACCTAGCTGACTTTGAGGCATGTCTAGAGTAGCTGTAGCCAAGGCACCTACAGCTCTTTGAGGCAGTGTGACCCCAAAAAACAAAGCAAGTGCAGATCAAAATGCCTTTATCCCACCTTGCAGACAACTCAGCATCCCTACAGCCCAGCCTTGCTTTGACCCTGCACCAAGGCACACCCTGCTGAGGAACTTTCCTACTTGGTTGTTCTTTTTTCTTTCCTTGTAGCATTTCTCACTGCATGATGAAAAGGATTATCCTCCTGAGTCATGGAATTACATCTTCATACCTATCTTTGCAGTAAGCAGCAATTTGATAATAGTTTAGAAAGGATGACTGTTCTAATGTGATAGACCTGTGTTGGGCTTGTAGAATTCTACCCATAAATACAGCATGGTTTATGTAGTCAAATGGTTGACAGGGAAGATGCATCTGGGTAATCATGGGATGTCCTGTGACCCCTGGGTGCTGGATCATATGTGCAGAAATTGTGGGGAGATGGAGTCATGTCTGAGGTGGAGGTATTATTCATCAACTGATCAGTCCAATGTTGTTTGTCCAAAAGAAAGATGTAATCTCTGTTGGGTGTCTTCCGGGGTGCAGATTATCTGAGCTAAAGCTTCAGTGTGAAGTTAAGGCTTTTGCAAGTGATCTGCATATGAGATGCAAATGTATGCAAAGCAGCAATTTAATTTCTTCCCCTTTTGGACCCTTTCAATAGCTGAAGTAAATGAGATTGGTCCCTGCATGCTCTTGTAATTAAAAATAATTGAGTGTGTTGGTACCTTGTCCCCACACAAACCTCATTCATTTCTGTTGTTTAGCCATACGTCCATTGTGTGATCATTGCTTTTCTCCTGCGCTGTTTGGAGATGAGATATGGAGAAGCAGTTACCAGACTGGATCCCATCTTCAGGTATGTCCTAGGCAGTCAGGGTGCCTTGCAATTAGCCACAGTTATCCTGGTCCTCAGGGTGGGCTGGATGCTGTAGAGCCAGGGCCCCCTTCGGCTCATCTTGGCTCTTCAGCAGGAAGAGGACAGGAGTGAACATAAAAACACTTTGCAAAGTATGGCTAAAGTTCACAGTTTGAACCATTTTATCTGGAGGGGAAGACAATAAGAATGAAGGGAATGATTGTTTAATTCTTCTGGGTCATTACAATTTCCAGCTTTATTTACTGGGCTTTCCTTGAGTGTGCCTGGAGACAAATTCTCACCCAGTGTGTTGCAACAGGTCAGCTGAAGTACAATGTCCTGGAGAGAGGAACAAGTGTGATTTAGGCTTTTTTTCATGAAGTTTCATAGCTGAGCTTTCAGGACATTTCACTACAGCTGCCTAAATTAACAGTCACAAACTGAAATCCAACATTCTAAGTCCTTTTCCAATGTGTCAGGATTGCTCTCTGCAAGACAGAGTCCTCCTCCAAGGCTTCATCAGGCTGGGGCCATCTACTGCCTGCTCTCTGCTTGTCTGTCCCCACCAGCATATGGCTGACCCTCTTAAGTCCTGTGAGAGAAGATTTGTAAAAAATAGTAAACTGCCAAACCCTAACGAATGTGACTCAGCTGGCAGTCGGATGCCCACGCAGCTCTGAAAACCTGCCTCCTGTTTTTTAATTCTCCCTGGCATGTGTCGTGCAGAGGACCAGTCAGTACTTACTGGTGAAGGAAAAAAGCTGAAGGTGCCCTTTATTCTCTCATGCATGCCAGTGGGATGGCTTTTTTTTTTTCTCCCCGTGAGTAACTCATAAAATCATGGAATGGTTTGGGTTCAAAGGGACTGTCGAAGGTTGAGGGGAAGGCCCAGCCTTCTCCCCCCCCTGTAAAGTGAAGGGAAAGAAAAATGAAAGAAAGAAAAAAACCACAGCCGGATTAGCAAAGGAAATGTGCTGTATTTATGAGCAGTTTAGGAAATGCAGGGGAATATATACACAATTTACAGTGTTTGCAATATATACACAGAAATATGCAGCAAAGTAACACAGGAATGAGATTCCCTCCTCTGCTGAGGAGGGTTCCCCTCCCTGTACCTCCATTCTCTCCCCCTTTTCCCCAGAGAGGGTTAGAAAGAGAGAAAAGGAATAATTGTTAATTAAAAGCAGTTATATGTTAGTAGAGGCCTTATCTGCTCAAGGTCAGTCTGGCCGAAAGCCCAGCAGCCGCAAGCTGCGAAAGGAGAAAGTGCAAGACTGAGACTAGTCTCACTGGGAATCAAAACTTAAGGCAGTGCTCTGCCTCTCCACCAATGAAATTAGTTTAGACCTGTCTTTTGTTTATAAAGCATTCAGCCATGGTGTCCCTTTTCTTAAAGGCACAACCTCAAACAGTCACAGGGACCTTAAGGATCATCTAGTTCCAAACCCCGCTTCCATGAGCAGGGATGCCTCCCAAACATTTCCAGAGATGAGGCAACCTGTTCCACCCTCACTCCAATGAACTTTTTCCTAGTATCCAGTCTAAATCTGCCCTCTTTCAGCTGAAAGCCATTGTCCCTCATCCTAAACTGACCAAACATTGCCTGTGGGAACCACTCCTGCCATTCAAATAAATTCTGTGGGGCACTGCCCTGGGAACAAACCTGTAAACCCAAGCTTTTTGGAAGTAGTTCCTGATGACACCATCTCTCCTGCCTCCACTCATAGGATCCAGCAGAGGAAAGCGGTCACCCACCAGAACAGGAACCACCCTGGGGAGGAGTGCCCAGAAGTCCAGGCCGAGAGGGAGAGAGTGAGGACAGTGACGACCTCCCTGCAGCAGGAGGAGGTGAAAGCAGCCTCCTGGCCTGTTTTCTTTTTCATTCTTCATCTTCACATCTGGCTTTGCTTTCTTAGCTCATATACTTACCATTTACTGATCTGATATCCAAGTAGACATCTCATCACTCAGCCCATGACTGCCCTGGCACCAGAAGGGGTTTAGCTGGCACTACATTTTTATTCCCATTCTGCTTATTTTCTCTCTCTCTCTTTTTTGTGTGTGTTTTATTTTGTTCCTGTTGCTCTGTTTCCTGTTTGTTGTTTTTTTTTTAAATGTAGATATTTTCTCTTTAGTCATACTTAATGATAAGAACAGATGAACTGCCTCCTGGGACAGGAGGAGAGTTTTAATTCCCCACTTCATCCCTTCACAGGAGCCAGTTATCATTGCTGACAGTTTGTGCAAGGAATATGAAGACAAGCAAGCCAGCTCCACTTTTAAGAAGAGGAAGAAAGTTGCTGTCCAAAACCTCTCTTTTAGTGTTAAAAAAGGTGGAAGTATCTTGCTGCACTCCCTCTAAAGGACTAAACTCTAATGTGAAGGTCACAGTTTTGTTAGATGGCTTTAAGAGGTGACATATTTCGTAGAATTCCCTGCGTGCAACCAGACCAAACGCATCACAGCTCCTGCAGTTTTGATTTATGGGGATAAGTTCACGAACAGCCCTTTCTCCTACTGTACTTTTAGATATTGCCTGGCACATGGGGGAAGGAAATGGGGAAAAAAAAGAAGATGATGATCAAGAAGGGTTTATTAACAATAATTGCTATTAAAAGCTCATGTATATTTGTTCCAGGAGAAGTATTAGGTCTGGTAGGACCCAACGGAGCTGGGAAAAGCACAACAATAAACATGATTTCTGGAGACATAGCAGTGACTGCTGGGGAGGTAGGTGATGCCTTTGGAGCACCTAGGAGGATGACCTCTGCCTTTATAAATTAAGGAGGTGATAAGGCAAGCTGGCAATGCAACCCTTGGCTTGGGGAATTCAGAATCATAGAATGGTTTGGGTTGGAAAAGACCTCCAAAGATCATCTAGTCCAACCCCCAAATTTAGGTAGATGCAGCCCTGCATCCAGATCTGGAGCCCTCAACACAGGAAGGACATGGACCTGATGGAGCAGGGCCAGAGGAGGGGCATGAAGATGATGGGGGGGCCAGAGAACTTTTCCTGTGAGGACAGGCTGAGGGAGCTGTGGTTGTTCAGCCTGGAGAAAAGAAGGCTACAGGGAGACCTAGAGACCTAATAGCAGCCTTCCTGTACCTGAAGGGGGTTACAAGAGAGGTGCAGAGGGACTGTTTCCAAAGGCCTGTAGTAATGGTTTGAAATTAGAGAGGAGAAGATTGAGATTAGATGTTAGGAGCAAGTTCTGCACCGTGAAAGCGGTGGAACGCTGCAGCAGGTTGCCCAGGGAGGTAGTTGTGGCTCCATCCCTGGAGATATTCAAGGTCAGGTTCAGCAGGGCTCTGAGCAACCTGATCTAGTGGAGGATGTCACTGCTGACTGCAGGGGGGTTGAACTGGATGACCTTTGGAGGTCCTTTCCCACCCAAACCATTCTATGATTCTATATGTACAGGAATAAGAAGAAAGTGCTGGTTTACTGAGTGCGCTTTCTAGGTGTCACTGAATTCAGGGTTACAGATTTAAGGGTTTGAAACCAAACGGGAATGTCCAGTGTGCATTTGAAACCCATCAGGAAATTTCACAAGGCCTGTAAGAAATTTTGACATCTGGAAAAAAAAAATCAAATACTAAACCAAAAAACATTCTCCATAAACAGCCTTGCAAACCTCGGAAATTAAAACCAAATGTGAGCAGGGATGGGCCAGTTACAATCCATCACTTAATTACGAGCAGGATGATTAATGACATGTGCTGGGGGAGGGGAAATACCGTTGCTGTTACAGATTTGGGACAGTTTGACACAGAAAAATATGGCTGGGAAAAGATAGTCTCCTGTTGGTACCAGTGCCCAAAGATTTCCTGGTAGTCAGCACTGTTTGGTTATGGGGAAACACATTTCTGGATTCAGATGAGCAGGAGCCATAGTAGATAGAGATATCACTCCAGTGGTGCTGGCTCTCACTTTCCATGTGTTAATGAGGTTCCTCACATCATAGGAGAAAACATTACCACGTTTCCAAGGGTTTCACTGATGCACTCCAGAACAACACACTCCAGCTGTGGAGGCGTGTGTGGACTGGAGGATCTCCAGAGATCCCTTGTGACCCCTACCAGCCTGTGATTCTCTGTTTGTGCAGGTGCTGCTCAAGGACTGTGATGCAGCTGCCTCTTCCCCAGGGCAAGGCAGCCCAGGGAGTCTGGGCTGCTGCCCACAGCAGGACCATCTGTGGCCAGACCTCACGGTGCACCAGCATCTGGAGGTGTACGCTGCCATCAGGGGGATAAGGGAAGAAGATGCAGCTGTTACCATCAGCCGGTACAGAGCCAGATGATTTCAGCTTTTGCTTCTTCCTCTCTCCAGAGGTATAGGACAGGGAAAGGTCTTTCTGCTAATGAACCTGACTAGTGTGGTGAAAAGACAGCAACTTCAGGCACAGAACGGTTTCAGTTTGAAGGGATATTAAAGATCATCTAGTTCCAACCCCCTGCCATGAGCAGGGACACCTTCCACTAGACCACACTACTCAAATCCCCACCCGGCCTGGGATGAGACATCCACAATCTTTCTGGTCAACCTGTTCCAGTATCCCACTACCCTCTCTGTGAAGAACTTTTTCCTTAGATCTAATCTAAATCTTCCCCTCTTTCATCTTAGAGCCATTCCCCCTTGTTCTATCAATACATGCCCTTTGAAACAAAGTCCTCCAGCTTTCTTGTAGCCTCCCTTCAGTGCCCCTTTACCTTGCAGAAACAGGATCTCCTTCTGATGAGCTCTGTTCTCAGTCATTTGGCCACCAAGATTTTAGCCCTAGTTTATCTAGAAAAGTTCAAGAAAGAAACTAAACTTGCTCAAGTTCATGGACAGTTAAATGAGTAACTCACTTCTCTCATTAGCTGCTTTTACTGTCTTGAGTTTCTTCCAATATTCTTTAATTTGCTGTCTGAGCTGGAAGTAAAATCACCAAGTACCCCAAGGTGATGAGTATCTGCCAAAATAAGTATGTTAGACCCTGGTTCCTCAGTGTCCCTAGCCACAGTGCTACCAGAGTCCAGTATTTTTCCTTTCCATTCCCTACAGCATAGCAAAGGCCTTGGATCTCCAGAAGCATTTTAAAACTCCAGCTAGGCGATTATCCGCTGGACAAGCCAGAGAGGTAGGTGTTAGATTTCTGTTTGTTACTGGAGAAAATCCTGCTCATTCTTCCTTGAATGTGGTGTGCAGAAAACATTCCCCAGACTGGGTTCCTGCCATAGTTTGTTTTCATCGAATCCAGCCTGGCAGGATCCTCTACTCTCCTCTTCCCTCACTCTTCCAACCACAAATTAGCTTCACATGGTAATCACCTCCTAATGCCCCACCAAGTGCATTGTCCAGGAAATGGGACAGGCAACCACTTTCAGATCTTCAGCAGGCTTGGGAATTTTGGGGAAAACTAACTGGGGACGCCTGAGGTGGGGGCTTTGGATCACTGTGAGTCTTCCTGCACTTCAGAATCAAGAGCTTCAACTTCTCAAAGAGTTACAGGGATGAAAGTGTAACAAGGCAGCTCCCCAGTTTTGCAGGGAAAGCAAAAGAAAGCTCGACCTGACCTGATTTTGGTGTCTTTCCCATTTCAGCTGTGTTTTGCACTGAGTGTCCTGGGGGATCCAACGGTGATGCTCTGGGATGAGCCATCAGTGAGCGTGGACGTGAAAGGACAACACCAGATGTGGTGAGCAGCCCTGGCTTAGCAGGATGGAGAAGTCTGTAACAAGATGGATCTTACCCTCTCTGCTGTTGTAACTGGGGCAGAAGAGGCTGGATGCCAAGAGGGAGGGGACAGGCTCTTCTTAGTTGCATCCTGTGATAGGACTAAGGGTAATGGATATAAACTACAGCACAGGAGGTTCCACCTCAACATGAGGAGGAACTTCTTCACTGTGAGGGTCACAGAGCACTAGAGCAGGCTGCCCAGGAAGTCTCCTTCCTGGAGTCTCCTTCTCTGGAGACTTTCAAGACCCATCTGGATGTGTTCCTGTGAGACCTGCGATGGAATCTATGGTCCCGCTCTGGCAGGGGGATTGGACTCGATGACCTTCAGAGGTCACTTCCAGCCCCTAACATCCTGTGATCTGCATTTCCCCATTTCATAACACACAGGGGATGGGCCACCACTCACTAAACTCCTCACTCAGTCAAAGTGAGTCCTTGTTGACCACCAGATTCAATCTTAAGGATAGGACACCCCAAAATGTTCAATTAGGTCCCAGCTGGAGCCATGCATTTTGGTGCAAAAGCCAAAAAATCCAGTTTTCTTCAGAGAAAAAAAAATCCAGGTAGCTCTTCTTTTTCACCATTCAGCCCTAGCTCTAGCATTTCACATGATCATAGAATTGTTTTGGTTGGAAGAGACCTCCAAGATCATCAAGTCCAACCATCAGCCTACCACCACCATGGCCATGAAACAATGTCCCATAGTGCCATGGCTACACATTTCTTGAACACCTGCAGGGATGGGGACTCCACCACCTCCCTGGGCAGCCTGTTCCAATCCCTGACCACTCTTGCAGCAAAGAAATTTTTCCTAATCTCCAACCTAAACCTCCTCTGGCATAATTTCAGGCCATTTCCTCTTGTCACCTGGTATAAGGAGAAGAGAGCAAGCAAGGGAGTAAGAAATAGAGCAAGGGATTCTTTGGCTGTTCCTGGGCAGTAACTCTAATCCCTCTGTTCCCAGGAATGTGATCCGGAATGCCATGAAAAGCAAGGAGCATGCAGCTGTCCTCGTCACACAGTACCTGGAGGAGGCAATGGCCATATGTGACCGGGTGGCCATCCTGGTGTCAGGGCACCTGAGGTGGGCACTGGGGTTGCGTTGCTCACCAGGATGCCACCTGATTTTTAGTGGGCTGTTTTGGGGGTGGTGGGGGTGGTGTTTGGTTTTGGTTTTCTTCTTCTTCTTAAGCTAATGGGAAATGTTGGTTTGGATTGTCCTAAGTACATAACGAAGACGGCTTTGTCAGGAGGTAGGTTGTTTAGGCAGCACAGTAGAAACCACTGATGGGTAAAAGGAGGTGTGTGTGTTGCTCATACTCAGTGACTGCTTCATTTGCTGCTTATAGAACCATAAAATGGCAGAATGATTTGGAAAGGACCTTTAAAGGTCATTTTGTCCAACCCCACCTGCAGAAAGCAGGGACATCTTCAACTAGAGCAAGTTGCTCAGAGACCCAAACAACCTGACTTGGAATGGTTCCAACCTGATCTAGCTGAGGATGTCTCTGCTTACTGCAGGGGCAGTTGGATAGATGACCTTTAGAGGTTCCTTCCAGCCCAAGCCATTCTATGATTCTATGATTTGGCATCTGCAGCCTCTCTGGGCAACCTGGGACAGTGTCTTGCCACCCTCAATGTGGGAAAAGCCTTCCTTATATTTAGTATAAATTTCCCTCTTTTAGTTTAAAACCACCACCTTGTCCTGTCACAACAGGCCCTGTTCGTAAATCTGTCCCCTTCTTTCTTATTACCCCCCTTAAGCACTGAAAGGCCACCAGAAGGTCTGGAATCTTCTCCAAGCTGAACAACCCCGACCCTCTCCCAGCCTGTCCTCACAGGGAAGGTTCTCCAGCCCTCAGATCATTCCTGTGGCCCTTAGGATGATTTGAGCCTTTTTCCCCCCTTCTCTGCAGGTATATTGGTACAGTTGAGGATCTCAAAAGCAAGTATGGCAGATGTTACCACCTAGAAGTCAAAATTACAGACACAAGACAAAGCGATGCTGTCCATGATGAAATCATTCACCTCTTCCCCTCTGCGGCTCAGCAAGGAAGGTCACTACCCCATAGGCTGCTCAGCCAAATGGGACTTGGGCTGGGACACTCTGCTACCCCCACTGACCTTGCTCAATGATCTTACAAGCACCCCTAAACCATTGTAATTGCTTTTTCAGGACTTCTTCATTGCTTACCTACAAGATCCCAATGGAACATGTGCTACCTCTGTCCCAGTCTTTCTCCAAGCTAGAAGCAGGTAAAAGGAAACAATCCAGTAAGAAAATTGCCTTCAAATTGTTCATACAAATTTGGGTTTAATGGATGCCTTCTTCATCCCTCCACAGCTAAACAGACCTTCAGGCTTGAGGAGTACAGCTTGTCATTGCATACTCTGCAGCAGGTATGGTGATGTAGGAGTTGCAGGTTAGAAATCACTTACATAAAAAGCTTGTGACCAGTGTAAATGCTGCCAGTCCTTGGCAATCACGGTGTGGTTTCTACTGTGGCACATTGCAGGTGTTTGGAGACCTCACCAGGGACCTGGAAGAGCACAACCTGGATTTGGCATCTGATGGGGCTGTGGAGCAGAGACCACTTCACCCCTGAGCCCTTGGAGCCACAAAGGAAAATACTCAGCCTACTTCCCCAGTGTTACTGCTATGAGTGTTTGGATGTAGCCTAGGGTTTGGTTGCTTGTGTCATAGCACCTACTGCTCTGCAGGTTTTTCTGCCTCACAAGGAAAAGAAGTATTATTTTAATAAATAAAGCCTTTATCTCTTGACAAATTGATGCCTGCTCCTTTCATCTAAACCCTTATACCCTCTGCTCAGTCTGGAGAAGAGGAGGCTGAGGAGAGTGCTCATTGTTCTCTACAACTCCCCAAAAGAAGGTTGAAGTGAGGTGGAGGTCAGCATCTTCTCCTTAGTAGCAGGAGATGCCAGGGGATAGGGGCACTGATGGGATGGTGGAGGCAAACACCAGCACCCTGACCCTGTCTGAGCACATCAGCATCTCAGACACCTGCCTGCTAGGGCTAGTTTTAAATAATAAAGAATAATATAGGAACTCCCTATATTCAGGCAGCAAAGTGTTCTCCCTGATGCCCTGACATCCTCTCCCCCAGCATCCCCAGACTCTGGGAAATGCTGGACTGGGGATGCAATGGAGAACAGGGCCATGCCATCCTGTGGGAGAGACACAGGCAGCAAGACCCTCACCCACATCGTGAGCTCCCTTGGCTCACAGGAATAATCCTGGTAATGAAGATATGGGCAACGCAGGCAAGGAGGATGCAGCAAAGATGGGTGTTTGGGCAAATGTAGGCGGGGATGTGGGCAAGCAGGTACCAGCAGGTGGCTGCCGTGGCTCAGTGATGAGCTGCTTCTGCCAGGAGCTCCCCCAAAGCAGCCAGCACACATCCCCAGATTGCTGCTTCCCCTTACCAGCATCAGTGTCTCTGTTGAGGAGGTGGGCAAGGAGGTGTCTATGCTTGAGAGTCACTGACTGGGACCTGGCATATCCACTTCTTCAACTAAAAGTTTCACTTTATGAGGAGGAGCTGAAAGGAGAGGAGAAGGTTGGACACCCAGGAGTCGTAGTGCAATCAGTTCCTAACTTCATTATGTGTCCTGACTTACTGTGCCTCTGCAGTCTGCCTAGCTCTGAATCATCTGAACGTTATTTAAATCATAGGGGTGATTTTTTTTTTTCCAGCTAGGCAGAGCAAAAGGAAGCAGATCCAATTCCTGCACATTGCAAGCCCAGCCTCTATCCTAGCTGGTCGCTGCTCCCTCCCACCACTGGTCTGTCAGCTGTGCTGCTGTGGTGGGCAACTGAGGGACTGGTGTGCTCCACAGCCTGGGGGTGACATCAGAGCCATTCCCTTGAGAAGCCCTGTGTTAGCAAAGAGACATTTTTTTCACGAGGAGAGGTGGTGCTACCCAGGAGGCAGCACTTCACCACACTTCCTACCACCCTGATTTGCAAACCCAACCTTTGCCATGAAGAGATAAAGCAGCAGGCACTGTTTGCTCTTCTGCTGGCAGCAGGGTCCCACGATCCTGCTGTTGACTTCATCCTCACTGAAAAACACCACCGAATTTGCCAGAGAAAGGATTTTGTGTGTGTGTGGCTTGTTGTTGGGCTTGGGTGGTTTGGGGTTGTGTGTTCTTTTTGTTTTGGTGTTGAGTTTTTTGTGTGTGTGTGTGTTTTTGTTGGTTTTGGGGTTTTTTTTCCCTCTTGGCCAAGAAACAAGAATTTCCTGAGTAACTTTTCAGAGAATCCGCTCCAGCAACTCAACAACAATATGCTCTGTTTGCTCCTTACAACATAAATAAATCTGAAGACCTGCCAAGGAGGAAAGGGGGAGGAAGCCAGGGGAAAGCGAAGTGATGGTGTGAAGAATGCCTTTTGGAAAAGTGCCTGAGTGGAAAAGGGGGAAAAATAGTGTGCGGACAAAGCAGAGCTGAGAGCTGCTGAGGCCACCAGCAAGTCCATCCTTGGGAGGTACAGCATCTCTGGTTTTACTCTGCAAAGGACAAGCTCTGGATTCCCTTCTAAATTTCCTGTTAAGGTAAGGCTCACACCTTCTTCTTAAAGCAAATAAAAGCTGTTATTTGCAAGGCAAACATCCAGTAACTACTAACACCATTAATGATACTGGGTGAGAATGTGGACACACAGGTGGGAAGCTGGGCATCCTTCTAACAGGCTGGGTTAAGCTTCTGTTTACCTCAGGTGACTGAAGGCAATAGAGGCTTTTTTAACCTTCTTTTGGTATGAAATAACACACAAATGGAGCTCAGTTCATGGATGAGGTGTATTTCCAGCGTTCCTTGGCACCCAGAGGATGCAGAAAGTTCAGTTCAGCTCAATATTTTAAGGAACCCAGCACAGAGCAGGAGCAGATTTCTTTCCCTACAGGCAGTGTAAGATAAAGAGTGAATTTGAAGAGTCCTCTGTTAATTTTATGCTCTTAAACATTACCCTTAAGACATTGAGACAGGGTAATGAAATCAATTCTGCCACGTCTCCTCCTGCAGCAGCATGGTTGAGGGTCAAGGAGCATCGAGGGATGTTGGGGAGGGGGGACAGGTGATACATCCATGACAGCTACCTGATGTGCCAGCTCTCCATCCCACCCAGGGATGGGTGATCTCCTGGGTGTGAAACTGAAACTCCAGCAGTGTGTCATCTTGCCTTGGCTGCTTTCTGTGATGATTAAAATGACAGACAAATAGAAACCTGCTTTTGCTGACACTTATCCCCTTTCAGCTGTGGGAATGCACGTGGGTGACACATGCCACGCTTCTCTTAGGTGAAAAAGTGGCCAAGCAATTGCAGGTTTAACATCACAGTTTCCTTGAAGACGTTTAGAGATCATTAGCGCACGCTAAAATCAGGTTTGTATGCACCTGACTATAGTGAGAACATCTGGAAGAGTTAAAATCTCTTCAGAGGGCAATGGAAACCAACAGATCTCTGCAACTGTTATATCTTAGCCCCATCCTGCTACCATGCTGTGCCAGTGCTTGTGTTTGCAGCCTGTGTCCAGGCAGGACCCTTTGTGGCAGCTGCTTCTCCAGCATTTCAGTGTCTGCTGCCTCGTTCCAGCAGCCATGTGCCTCTCCTGTGGGCTGAATGTAAATATCTGGGAGAAGATAAACTCTGTCTTGCCTGTCAGCACCATGAGGAACAGGACAACCTAAGTTCTCCTTCCTCACAACAGGGAAGCTGAAAGGCTTAGTCCTCTAAATGCACTGGTATTTCTACCTGAGACTTCACTTGGAGATCATCAAGATCTTGTCTGAATGCATATTTTAGCTACATTATAACAACATCTGCCCAGGGATGTGCTTAAAGCCATGCAGATGTGGTGCTTGGGGATATGGCTTAGTGGTGAACTTGGCAGAGTAGGGTTCAGGGTTGGATTCAGTGATCTTGAAGGTTTTTCCCAACCTAACTGATTTTATGATTCTACAGATGTAACAGCAGAACAGTTTGGCTACTTGAGCTTAGCTCTTTCACATTTGACTATTCAGTTCTTTGGCTCACTGAAGTTGCTCCCAATTGTTTTCTTATGATTAACATGGATGTATCTGTGGTGGGTTGAAAAATTCCCCCCCCCCCCCAAACATTAAATGATGGGATTGTGTAGAATAATCTTTACTTTCCTTTTTACACCCAATAGTGATTTGTTTACATTTTGCTACTTTCTGTTCAAGATCTGTGAAAACTTTTTAAAGGCATAGCCTGAAACTATCACAGGATCTCATCTGCACAACTTTTGACATCCAGCTTTATGCCTGATCCTTTAACCTCCCACCACCAGCATTAATCCAGGCACCAAATGCTTGGTTTGAATTTGACCATGTCACCTTCGAGATGCTGCCACATCTTTTGGAGTAGCACGCCAACGCATGCTAGTGGCTCTCTGTTTCTCTCATTTTCCATTAATATGCCTGACAACAACAGCTCTGTCCTAACACACTTCCAAGAATTTGTTCTCTTGTGGCTCTGGAGTTGCCTTCCACCAACGCTGATTTCCGCATGAGCTCACCTCGAACCACAGCCAGGGGTTGCTCAACACTTCTTGGTGTGAAGCTTAAAGCATATTAAAATTACATGAAAAAAAAATGGTTTTAATTGACCATACTGTAGTCATTTCTTGGATATTAAGGCCACCCAAGCCAATTAGGCTGTGTAGTATAATCTTCTCTTATGTCTTTAATATTTCATCAATTATTTCATTATTATTGTATTATTTCATTAATAACTCCTCCCAGCCTTACCCTGCTGCAGCACAGAAGCAGGAAATCCTGGTTCTAATCCATGTTTCACTGTTGAGCTGCAAGGATTGGGATGGTGTTGAGGATTACAAGATCACTCGGTCCCTGGGGGCTAGAAGCTGTGTTGCAGGGCTGGCTTGTGCTCAGCGCACAAAGTCTGAGTTGCTTTAGCTCTCTCTTACAGTAAAAAGGGAAAAAACACTGCATGTAGAATCATTCAATAGTCCAGGCTGGAAGGGATCATCTACTGCAGCTTCCTTGCCATTGGCAGGGATACCTCTCAACCAGGCTTGGCTGCTCAAGGCCTTGTCCAACCTGGCTTTGAACATCCTCAGGGAGGAGATATCCATAAACTCCCTGGGAAGCCTATTCCAGAGTCTCATCACCCTCATACTGAAGAACTTCTTCCTAAGATCCCGTCTAACCCTACTGTTCATCAGATTCAAACCATTCCCCCTTGTCCTGTCACTTGACACACTTCTGAAAAGTTCTTTTCCAACCTTCCTGTAGGATACCTTCAGGTATTGGAAGGTAGCTCTAAGATGCCCCCAGAGTCTTCTTTTCTCTAGGCTGAACAACCCCAGCTCCTTCAGCCTGTCCTCATAGCAGAGGTGCTCCAGCTATGAGAGTAGGCTGGGGAAGCTGGGCTTGTGAGCAAGGGCTGTGCAGATAAAAGCCATTGCTGCTCTTCCAGCATCTGCTGTATTTGAAAGTAATTTTGTAACACATTTTGAAAGCAATTTTGAAACAAATCCTTTGTAGGTTTAAAGATGAAGACACTTCAGAGAAATCTGAGTGTGTTCCAGCAAACTAAAATTCTCTTGTGGAAAAATCTGCTGATCAAGTGGAGGATGAAGATGCAGAGCTTTCAGGTGAGAAAAAACCCCAAACAAACAAAACCCCAAACAAACTTAAAACCAAGAAGAAAAGTGAGTAGATAACCACTGGTAGTGGCCAGTCCCTGCCTTCACCTTTACATCAATTTCCTTTGGTAAAATTTCAAGTGCTTTGGAAAAGTTTAATTGGTGATAAACACTTCCCCCCACACACACACTTTTTTTTAGCTGATAGTATTTCTGTCTTTAATGAGGTGGATGAGAGCATAATTAGGCTCTTTGAACAATTCCCTGGGGTGATGGGCACAATGCAAACACCTTTTTAGTTAGTTGGTGAGACACTGGAACAGGTTGCCCAGGGAGGAAGAAGAAGCCTGGAGGTCCCTGGAGGTTTTTAAGGCCAGGCTGGAAGGGGCTCTGAGTAACCTGATCTAGTGTGAGGTGTCCCTGCCCATGGCAGGGGAGTTGGAGCTAGATGATCCTTGGGGTCCCTTCCAACCCTGACAGTTATGTGATTCTGTGACATCTATGAAGCCACTGTGACTGAGGGCACTTGTCTGTATTTTAAGCCCACAGATAATATTCTTATTGTGTCCATTTCCCCAGGAGTGGATTGTGTCTCTGCTCTTCCTGCCAATGATCTTCATAGCGTGCACCTTCATCATGAACACTCGCTACCCTGAAGTGCCCTACAGCCACCTTGGGCAGCTGGATGACCCTGCTTATGATGCCACTGGGAACACTATTGCTTTCACCCCCATCACTGTGACCACAAGGGAGATCATGAATAAAGTGGCCCTGAACTCAGTATTGAAAGGTATGGTTTGCTTTGGAAAGAGTTAGCTTTGATGTTATTTATTATAAATGTGTTGTGGTTTCCGTGGTTCTCCAGGTTCTGGAACAGGCTGCCAAGGGAAGTGGTGGAGTCACCATCCCTGGAGGTGTTCAAAAATATGTGGACATGGCATTTTGGAACATGGTGATGTTGGGTTGATGGTTGGATCTGATGGTCTTAAAAGCCCTTTTCAAAGATAATGATTCTACCACAGAATCATTAAAGTTGGAAAAGACCTTTAAGGTCATCAAGTCCAACCATAACCCAGCTACCATGACCACCAAATTATCCTGAAGCACCACATCTACACTCTTCTTGAACACCTCCAGGAATAGAAACTCCACCACCTCCCTGGGCAGCCTGTTCCAATGCCTGACCACTCTTTCAGCTAAGAAAGAGTTGCAATGCCAAAAAAACCAAACTACCCTCAGCACACATTGGCAGACTTGGAGAAACTCATTGCAGTATTTTTCTTATGCACCACAGGTATAAAACTGGAGGCAATGGAAAATGAGAGAGCCCTGGAAGAAGCTTGGATTTTGAATGAAGAAATTATAGGGGTTGTATTTAAGGACAACTTCTCCTATCACCTCAGATTTCCTACTGGGAATGTGGTTATTCCAAATGACAACTTTGACTTCATAGGTAACAGAAATGGAGAGTTTGTGGGTGGCTGGTTGCCTGGCATGTATAGGCATTGATTTGTTATAATAATCCTTATCATCCATCTAATAATCTATCATTTATTTAATACATTGTTAATTAATTTTTGTTTGCCAGGGGGCCACTGTCCATAGGGAGAGTTTCCCATAGCCAACAGGATGGCCATGAGCTGACTGTGTACCCTCATGGTCAAGAAGGCAAATGGCACCCTGGGATGCATTAAGAGGAGTGTGGCCAGTAGGTTGAGAGAGGCTCTTCTTCCCCTCTACTCTGCACTGCTGAGGCCTCACATGGAGTGCTGTGTCCAGTCCTGGGCAACCCAGCTCAAGAAGGACAAAGAGCTACTGGAGAAAGTCCAGCACAGGGCTTCTAAGATGCTGAGGGGACTGGAACATCTCTTTTATGAGGAAAGGCTGAGGCAGCTGGGGCTGTTTAGCTTGGAGAAGAGGAGGCTGAATGGGAAACCTATTAACACAAATATCCAAGGGGAAGATGGGGCCAGAGTCTTCTCAGTGGTCCCCAGTGACAGGGCACAAGGTAGTGTGTATAAACTTGAACACAGAAAGTTCCACTTAATCATGAGAAGAAACCTCTTTACTTCGAGGGTGGCAGAGCACCCAGAGAGGTGGTGGAGTCTTTATCTTTGGAGACTTTCAAGGTCCATCTGGATGTGTTTCTGTGTGATCTGCTTTAGCTGACCCTGCTTTGGCAAGGGAGTTGGACTCAATGATCTTCAGAGGTCCCTTCCAATCCCAGCCATTCAGTGACTGTGATAGTGGATGTGGAGGTTTATCATCAGCTTATGTAGATAAAACCAGCAATGTTTCACAGCTCTTACCTGTGATGCCCTAAACCTTTCTCCCCTGCAGATACCTGCTACAATTTCTCATCATTCTACTGCAAGAGCCCAAAGTATTGGTACGAAGGTTTCCTTTCCCTGCAGTCCAGCATTGATGCTGCTATCATAGAGGTAAATCAAATTTATGGACCAGTGTAGGTGTTCTGTGATTTAAAATTTGGTCCAGGAAAGACAATTTGTTCTGTGGCAATAGCAAGGGACAGGCTTGCCAGAAAATTCTGCAGCAAGACAAGTGTTTGAACTCAGCCATCAGAGTATTATTGGCAGCCACAGTGGGAACTTGAATGCAAAGAAGAAAATTATGGCTTTTGATTTGATTTTGAAGATTTGTAGGCTAGAGCACCTCTCCTACAAGGACAGGCTGAGGCAGTTGGGGCTGTTCAACCTGGAGAAAAGAAGGCTCAAGGGAGACCTGAGAGCAGCCTTCTAATACCTGAAGGGGGATACAAGAAAGCCAAAAAGAGACTGTTTACAAGGGCTTGTAGTGATAGAATAAGAGGGAATGGATTGAATCTTGAGGAGGGGAGATTTAGATTGGACATTAGGAAGAAGTTTTATACTCTGAGGGTGGTGAGACACTGGAGCAGGTTGCTCAAAGAAGCTGTGGAAGCCTCATCACTGGAAGTGTTTACAACCAGGCTGGGTGAGGCTCTGAGCAACCTGGTTTAGTGGAAAGTGTCCCTGTCCGTGGCAGTGGGGGCTGGAACTAGATGATCTTTAAGGTCCCTTTCAAGTCAAGGCATTCTATGATTTTGCTGCCCTTCCAGAATGATGACTCCTCTTAAAAGCCAGGAATCAAGCATGATACTGTTACTGATTCAGAGTATTTCTCAGATTCCAAGGAAAAGGGAACTCTTTCAGGAGATGGGTGGTGTCCATATATGCTGCATGACTTAGTTTCAAAGTAAGCATGGCTGTCATTTCATAGTTTCATTCAGGGTTGGAAGGGACCACAAGGATCATCTAGTTCCAACCCCCCTGCCATGGGCAGGGACACCCCACACTACATCAGCCTGGCCAGAGCCTCATCCAGCCTGCTCTTAAACACCCCCAGGGACGGGGCCTCGACCACCTCCCTGGACAACCCATTCCAGGGTTTCACCACTCTCATGGTGAAGAACCTCCTCCTCACATCTAGCCTGAATCTCCCCACCTCCAGCTTCATTCCATTCCCCCTAGTCCTATCACTACCTGAGATCCTGAGAAGTCCTTCCCCAGCCTTCCTGTAGGCCCCCTTCAGATCCTGGAAGGCCACAATGAGGTCACCTCGGAGCCTTCTCTTCTGCAGACTGAACAGCCCCAACTCCTTCAGTCTGTCCTCACAGGAGAGGTGCTCCAGCCCTCTGATCATCCTTGTGGCCCTTCTCTGGACACGTTCCAGCACCTCCACATCCCTCTTGTAATAGGGGCTCCAGAACTGGACACAGTACTCCAGGTGGGGTCTCACCAGGGCTGAGTAGAGGGCGAGGATCACCTCCCTCGACCTGCTAGCCACACTTCTCCTGATGCAGCCCAGGATCTGATTGGCTTTGCAGGCTGCAAGTGCACATTGAGAGCTCATGTTGAGCTTTTTGTCCACCAGCACCCCCAAGTCTCTCTCCTCAGGGCTACTTTCCAGCCAGTCACTGCCCAGCCTGTATTTGTGCCTGGGATTGCCTCGACCCAGATGCAGGACCCTGCACTTGCTCTCATTGAACTTCATGAGGTTGGTTTGTGCCCACCTCTCCAGCCTGTCAAGGTCCCTCTGGATGGCCTCCCTTCCCTCCAGCGTGTCTGCTGCACCACACAGCTTGGTGTCATCAGCAAACTTGCTGAGGGTGCACTCAATGCCACTGTCCATGTCACCCACAAAGATGTTGAACAAGACAGGTCCCAGGACAGATCCCTGAGGGACTCCGCTTGTCCCTGGCCTCCACTGGGACATGGAGCCATTGACAGCCACTCTTTGGGTGCGGCCATCAAGCCAGTTCCTTATCCATCTAGTGGTCCACCCATCAAACCCATGTGTCACCAGTTTGGAGACCAGGATGTGGTGCGGGACAGTGTCGAAGGCTTTGCTCAGGTCCAGGTAAATGACATCAGTTTCTCGCCCCTCATCTATTAATTTTGTCACCTGCTCATAGAAGGCCACCAGGTTGGTCAGGCAGGATTTGCCCTTGGCAAAGCCATGCTGACTGTTCCCAATCACCTCTTCACTATTCTTTTGAGCGAGTAGTGACTCCAGGAGGATCTGCTCCATGATCTTTCCAGGCACAGAGGTGAGACTGACTGGCCTGTAGTTCCCTGGTTCCTCCTTCTTGCCCTTTTTGAAGATGGGGGCAATGTTTCCCCTTTTCCAGTCTGTGGGGACTTCACCAGATTGCCAGGACTTTTGAAATATAATAGAGAGGGGTTTAGCAACCTCATCTGCCAGTTCTCTCAGTACCCGTGGGTGTATCCCATCGGGTCCCATGGACTTGAACACTTTCAGATTCTTCAGGTGATCACGAACCTGATCTGCACTTACAATGGGGAGTTCCTCCCCGTCCCTGGCATTGTCTTCCATAACATCAGGAGTGTGGCTAGAGGCCCTTGCAGTGAAGACTGAGGTAAAGAAGTTATTGAGTACCTCAGCCTTTTCCTCATCACTTGTGGCCATGTCACCATTTTCCTTTCTGAGGGGGCCCACACCTTCCCTAGTCTTCTTCTTCCCATTAATATTTCTTCCATTAATTCCCATTAATATTTCTTCCCATTAATAATTTCTTGTCCTTCCTTTCTAAATTGTTTCTCAAAAGCAGACCAAGGTGATGCTCATTCCACCTGACTGTGCACCTCCAGCTGTCCAGGATGCTTTCATACTTGAGGAGAGAAACAGCACACTGGGGAGCAAAAGAGCACCTTGGGGAGCTTGAGTCATTTGAATGTCTGGATCATAGAATCATAGAATCATTAGGGTTCGAAGGGACCTCAAGGATCATCTAGCTCCAACTCCCCTGCCATGGGCAGGGACACCTCACACTAGATCGGATTGCCCAGAGCCACATCCAGCCTGGCCTTAAAACCTCCAGGGATGAGGATTCTACCACCTCCCTGGGCAACCAGTTCCAGTGTCTCACCACCCTTATGGTGAAGAACTTTTTCCTAACATCCAATCTGAATCCACCCATTTCTAATTTTTTCCATTCCCCCTAGTCCTATCATTACTTGGCACCCTAAAAAAGTCCCTCTTCAGCATTCTAGTAGGCCCCTTGGGACAAGCTGAAGAGTTTTTCTCTCTCTCAATAGTCAAAGGAGGGAGTCTAGCAAGGTGCAGACACACAAGAGAGCCTGATGAGCCTTTTCTGTAGGGCTTTATCTCATGATTTGTTGATGTTTTCTAGAAAGCTGCTTTAACCCCCCAAAAATCCAATGAATCAGAAGGTTCCTCATATACATCTGACTGTAAAAAAATTACTGAGGTGCTGAGCTGTTGACCTTGACTTCCTTTAGGTGGTGGCAAATCATTCTGTTTGGGAAGAAATGAGATCCATTGCGGGGGTCCGCATGAGATCCCGGAGTGTCATCTTTACCATCACCTTAGAGTACAGCTACATCATGATTACCACCGTGATGTGCTTCTCTCCATTCATGTATTTCTTATCAATGAATGTGGTGAGAGAAAAGAAGAGGCTCAAAGTGCTGATGAAGACAATGGGGCTGCAGGATATTGCCTTTTGGTGAGTAGTTTTTTTTTTCAACTGGAGCTTCCCCCTGACAAAAAAAAAATCAGTGCCCTTTTGGCTGTTTGTGCTACGAGTTAATAAGTTACACAAGGCCCTGAGTTTTCTTCAGTAGTCTAAAGGCAAATCAGAAGGGTTGAGCATGGTAGCAGTGTATTCTTCTTCCCTAGGTATTCCCTCCTAAGGTGACTCATGCTCTTTGGTCTACACAGAGTATGAATGAGTTGACCCTGGGCAGTGAAGATGATCAGAGAGCTGGAGCACCTTCCCTATGGGGACAAGCTGGTCAACCTGGAGAAGAGAAGGCTCCAGACAGATCTTATGGCAGCTTTCTAATACCTGAAGAGACCCTGCAAGAAAGTTAGGAAGGGACTTTTATAAGGGATTTTTGTGACAGGATAAGAGGGAATGGATTGAAGCTTGAGTGGGGCAGAATTAGAGTGGAGATTAGGAAGAAATTCTTTACAGTGAGGGCAGTGAGACGCTGGAACAGGTTGGCCAGAAAAGTCATGGATGCCCCCTCCCTGGAGGTATTCAAGCTTAGGTAGGATGAGTCCTTGACCAAGGTGGTCTAGTGGAAGGTGTCCCTGACTATGGCAGGGGGGGTTGCAACTAGATGATCTTTAAGATCCCTTCCAGCTGAAGACATTCTATGAATACTTTAATATTTTAGTTTAAAATGTCTCTGCCATGCAGATGAAGTTGTAACAACAGTAGAAGTGTGATGCCACCTTTCCATCCACAGGCTCTCCTGGAGTCTGCTGTATGCTGCTTACGTGATGGTCCTCTCCTGCCTGCTGACAGCTCTCATGGTGCATGATATGTTCTCCCTCAGCAGCTTCACTCTGGTGTTCCTGCTGTTTTTCCTGTATGGTCAAGCATGTGTAAGTCAGCTTTTAAAGCCAAATCTTTCTCACTACATGATTTATTACTACATTGATGAACCTAAATGTTTCTCCAGGGCCTTTGTCACAGTGCTCAAGACATGCTTTGCATGGCTATGCTAACTGAAAGAGCTGAGTGGCTTCTCTGATCCAGCAGCAGTGATTTGAATCACAGCCTGATGGTCTGACAGGCAGTAGGTTGGCTATGAAAGACCTGATTTGAAACTCAGATCAGCCCACTAAAAAGGACTTCACTGTAGTTCATCAAACAGACCCAGCTCACCAGAGAGCTATTTGCCTGGCAGATAGGAGCGCTACTGCAAAAAGGTATTTCTTTCTTTCAGTGACTGAGGGAAACTTCTCTTCTTGCAGATCCACCTGGTTTTCATGCTCTGCTCCCTCTTAAGGACCTCCAAGCTCGTCAGCTCCGTGGGGTTCCTCATCACCTTTCTCTTCGGATGCCTGAGCCTTGCGATGCTGATAGAAAATCTCCCAGAACCCCTGAAGTGGTTTCTTGGTCTCTTCTGTCCTTTTGCATTTAATGCTGGCATTGCAAAGGTAGGGAGCACCATCTCTGCAGCTGAACCTTCCCAGCAGCCTGCTGCCCTGGGCCCCTCAGGAGAGACAGAGCACACTCTGTCGCAGGCAGTGGCTATAGAATACCCTACTGCACTTTGCTGATAGCAAAAGGCTTAAGAAGTCATAGTCCTCATTTCAAAACAAAACAGCTTTCCCACAGCTGGGATACCTTCAGGTACTTTTGATTCATATCCATGTCCTGTTTTGAAACCTCCATGTGAACTGAGCTGCTGTTGGGCAGCAAAGAGGGGCTCCCATGCCCCCATCCCATTCTCCTATTAAAGTGCTGATGAATACAAAGAAAACCACAGCCCTCATCACAACTGACCTGCCATTGTGTGCTGCTGCAGTGTCCACATGAGCCCAAGGAAGCCTCAGTTGGGCCCACTGACAGATACAACAGCACCACTGATACTAGAAGAACCCTCTTATCTGAAAGAGTTCTCAGACACTGGAACAGGTTCCCCAGGGATGTGGTTGAATCCCCACCCCTGGAGGTGATTAAAAAAAGGCAGAAATGTGGTGCTGAGGTAAATAGTTTAGCACCAACCTTGGTAGCATTAGAGAATGATTGGACTCAATGATCTTAAAGGGCTTTTCTAACCAAAATGATTCTATGGTTCTCTGATAACTTCCAGGGCTGGACACCAGGCAGGGGGGAGCTGACTTGGGGACATCAGCTCTTTGCCACCCGCTCATTCCTCTCTCACTGCAGCAACTTTTCTTGCTACCAGAGACTGTGCAAACACCACTGGAGTTTTCTGCTGTGGCCATCCTTCCTCCATCCCCACTTTGGATAATTTGGAGCAATTCCCCATTTTTCCATCAGTCATATCTCCATTGCTCTGAGCTCCAGTTGTTTAATTCCCTGACATATATAAAACAAACAAAACCAAAACCAAAATCTGCCTGGGAGAGGAAATTTCTACTCCAGCAGGAGAAGAAATTGGGTTTACAGCTGATTTACCATATGGTTAAATCAATCGCTCTGTCAGATTCCACTTTGCTGTGACTCTGTCACAACCAAGGGTGTCAATATCATGTTTCCTGAGTGATTTTCTAGAAAACTCAGATGTTTTCCTCTGCTTCTGGATCATTCTGGAAAATTCTGAACAAAACTGTGCATGGAGTAAATTTCTTTTCCTTCCCCACTAGACCAAAACAATTTAGTGCCACAGATGATTTCTGTGCTAACAAAGTCAATTGCATCCATGGCTTGATGGCATGTGCAGAGTTTTCCACCCTGAAAACAAAATTCTTCCTCTTGGTCCTTTATTTCAGGTTTTCCACTTGGAAAAATATGGACTGGGTCTCACTTTTTCTAACCTCATGGATGAATCATACTTTTTATTCTCAACTTACATTGTGCTGGTCTTTGACTCAATCCTCTACCTCCTTTTAGCCTTGTACTTTGACAAAGTCCTGCCAGGTGGGTTTGAGTTATGCTCATGGTCATGCCTTCTTCTTTGTTAGTGTTGATTTATATGGACTGTGTGTAATAGCTCCTCAAGTTATGAACTGCTGGGTTGCTCCATTCTCTGAGTCAATCAAAACAGGGTTTAGACCAAAGGAAAAAAAAAAACATTCTGTCACTGAGTGATTTTTCTGCCCCTGATACACAAATCAAATATTTTATGTTGTTGTTTGTTTGTGGTTTTTTTTTTTCCTTTCTAATTGTACTGCTGTTGAACTGCTTATGAGCAAACAATATAATGGTGTGGAGGACAATAATTTATTAAGCAGAATATTGAGTTCATTAACTACAGCCCTGAAGTCAACTTTCTTGTCTATCCCAGCTCCAAACCTCATTTTCCTGCTAGAAAAAGTACTACTTTTGAGGAAGCCAAGCATTTATTAGCACATCCCATACGTTTAGTCTAGGATGATGTCGTGGCTGTGGCTTTGGTTACTGGCAGATCATCTTCTTCACCTTCCTCCCAGGCAAATATGGCATTCCGGAAGACCCTTTCTTCTGCCTGAAGCCTTCGTACTGGGTGCAGAGCAGGAGAGCTCCTACAGGCGGAATATCCAGAACAGCAGCAAGCTCAGAGGATAACCTTGGTGACAACATAGAGCCAGTGCCCCCTGAATTCATAGGGAAAGAGTCCATCAGGTTAAGAGATAACGAATTGCTGTTCATGCTCTCTGAGTTGGGTAGCTTGGGTTTAATGCTCCCACAGACCACTGTTTCTGCTTTGGTTTGACTTATCCAGGCAGATCATGAGGCTCTCACAAAACCATTTCACAGAAGTAAAACTAAGGATAAAATCAGGTGAGGTAAACAGATCATTCAGGCCAGTCACTAATGGTGAAAGTGGGATAAATTCAAATAGAAAAACAGAACAGGGGGGTTTGTTCTGGACTTCACATGACAACAAGGAAAACATGGAGGGCAGTCCATTGTGAAACAGCCACATGTTGCAATGGGCTCGACCTTATCGTTGCAAGACTTGGTGGTCCAGCATTGTGTGCCAGGCTGTGACGTCCATGCCTGTGTACAGAACATGCCCAAACCCTGATAAATCTCAGGGCTGCTTCTTACTTTTCCTGCCATTGCTGTCCTTTTCAATGAAGGCCCACAGAATGAGAAAGGACGCCAGGGAAATGTATTTCTAGGAATCCTGAAGTAATACCCTCCTTGCCTTCCTTTTCAGACTCAGCAATATTAGAAAAACATATAAAAAGAAGGACAAGAAGACAGAAGCTTTAAGAGGTATGAAAGATGTGAGATTGACTCCTGTTAAAGAGGAGGAAACCCTCTTGTGCAAACAGTCAAAGAAATAAAACAACCCCTGCATTGCTTGAACATCTAGGTCAAATATTAATGGATGTGACTGAATCCTATTTGATTTAGTTTTTACTGACTTCCCATTAGTAATAAGCCTGAAGAGAAGAAAGATCTATTACTTTTTTCCTGATGTATATCTGTCTTTTCTGCTAAATGCAGAGCAGCCTTTTGTGCCTTTAGTTAGCCTGCAGAACTTTGAGCTATGCTGCTTATTACACTCTTGGTTCATTATTGTTATTTAGTTCTTATTCTTCTTGATTTATCTTGCCTGCAACAATGAGGCAGAGACATGGCTTTAGGGACATGATTTAGCACCAAATTTGGTAGAATTACATCATTATTGGACTCAATGATCTTAAAGGTCTTTTCCAACCCAAATGATTCTATGATTCTAATGAGTAGAGGCAAGCCAAACCTCGTTTCCTCCCAAACTTCACAATATTTTCATTCTAGGTTTGTCCTTAACTATTTATGAGGGTCAGATCACTGCCTTACTTGGCCACAGTGGGGCTGGCAAGACAACCCTGTTAAATGTGCTCAGTGGACACACTTTGCCTTCTGAAGGTAGGATGGCAAATGATGGGATGGGGTGGGCTTAGTTCAAAAGCTCCGAAGACCAGTTTGTTCCACCTCACCCCTTTTATTCCTGTAAACAGGCTCTGCTACCATATACAACTGCAAACCTGCTGAGATAGGAGAGAGGGAAGAGATTCAAGGGATGATTGGCATTTGCCCACAGGTCAACACACACTTTGAAGTCTTAACAGTGAAAGAAAACTTGAAAACCTTTGCAGTAATCAAGGGCATCCAGTCCAAAGAGGTAGAGAGAGAGGTAAGTGTGTGCTACTCTGAAACATCACTGTGCAGCACATGGGGCCTCAAACTGCAAGAGGGGAGGTCTAGACTGGACATTAGGAAAGCCCTTTTCACAGAAAGAATGATCAGACATTGGCGCAGGCTGCCCAGGGAAGTGCTTGAGTCACCATCCCTGGATGTGTTTAAAGGACATTTAGATGTGGTACTTAGGGATATGGTTTAGGGGTGGGGAACTTTGTAAGTAGGGTCAGTGGTTAGACTTAATGATCCCAGGGGTCTTTTCCAACCTGAATGATCCTATGATTCGGTTCTATGATTCTAAACCCACCCTTTCAGTAAAGGCTTCTTTTGCACTGAGAAGCTCAAAGGGCCCATCTGGCTTTGTCTTTGCTTTGTCTTCTGCAAATCAAAGTTAGTGTTGAGCTTCAATCAAGTTAGTAGGCAAGTCTTTGGGCTTGTTGCAACCACAGTGATTCCTCTGCTCAACCCCAGGAGATGAGGGGATGTGGCAGGTCCTGTAGTGGTTGCTCCTGTTGGTGATGGTAGACCTTGATACATGCTAATAGAAACTGCCTTCAACCCCAGCCAGATCTTCATGGCGCATGAAGGATGGAAGGAGAGCAGGTGCTGAGAATGGGCATCCTTGTGCTGTTCTAGGTACAAAACATTTTGGAGCTGCTGGATATCAGTAACATTCAAGACACTCAAGCTGAGAAACTGAGTGGTGGTCAAAAAAGGAAGCTCTCCATTGGCATAGCCATGCTTGGAAGCCCCCAGGTAAAGCTGCAGGCACAGCTCTACAATGTAAGGAATGTTCAGGTCCAACATAACCTCATGCATGCACCTGGCTACAATTCCATGCATGATTTCAGACCTCTTTAAAGTGTTTATCATTCCTAAAATTAACAAATTTGATATTTTTTTCTTGTTAAATTCGGAACCCATCTCGCAGTCCAGTTGTAAAGCAGACAGATAGATTCCCTGACCACCACACAGCTCCCAGAACAGCTCCTCCTTGCGTGAAGGTGTCCTGGGTCTCTCACCTTCAGGATCTGAGGCTTTCAGGAGCATACCAAAACTCTCAGACATACAAATTCCCTGGCAGTGAGGAATGTCTGGTTTCACCCTTTCTGCAGGTTTTGCTCCTGGATGAGCCAACAGCTGGGCTGGATCCTCTTTCCAGGCACCGTGTGTGGAGCCTCCTCAAGGAGCACCGAGCTGGACGAGTGATCCTCTTCAGTACCCAGTTCATGGACGAGGCTGATATTCTTGCAGGTAAGCACAGTCTCAGGCTGTAGCATCTCTGAAGAACATCCCTGGAGCAGAAAGTCCATGTGAGGTTCAAAGTTTTGAACTGCTCTACAGTTGGCTTTTTCCTGTCTTTGGTTTTTTCTGTCCTTAGACCGCAAAGCTTTCATCTCCCATGGGAGGCTGAAGTGTGTTGGATCTTCCCTGTTCTTGAAGAAAAAATGGGGAATTGGCTATCATTTAAGGTACCTGCTGCAACCCCAACAACTGGTAGGTAGGAACATGTACACACAAGGAGACCCTAGAATGACTGTAAAGGGGAAATGATAGAGCAGATGGCATCAAAACTGAAGGAACATTCAGTTAAATTAAGCAAGGCAGCTCTTCACTCTGGAGTGACGAATGGATGCAGCAGCTGGAGCTTTCTGCTTGTGCCAATCAGCAAATACAACGATGGTTGTTGGTTGGTTTGTTTTGGTTGGTTGGTTGGTTTTTTTCCCAAAACTAAGCTTTTTTAATTTTTTTTCAACCAAACAGGATCCATGTCAGTGAGTCTTGTGACCTGCAGAAGGTGACCTCTCTGGTGAAGCAGTACATCCCCAATGTCATATTCTCAGGACACAGACAACACGAACTGAGATACAAACTGCCATTAGAAAATGTGAATAAATTCCCAGGTAATGTTTATTAAAATCATTGGGAATTGCCCATAGAGGGGAAAAACAATAAATATGAATGTGGGGAAAGAGTAATGAAGAGTGAGATTTCCTACAGGTGTCACACAAAGACATCAGAAGCTGCATTTTGGTGTCCCTCCTGCAATTTTAGCATCCATTTAGCAGATCTTCTCTCACTGCATCCATCACATCCAGTCTGACAGTCCCACAGTCCTACTGCCTCAGAGGACACATGGTCTGAAATGTTGATGCTAAAACAGCTTCAATAAGCTATGCATCTGGCAGGTTTGAGTTCCTCCAGACTCTTCTGATCCTGACAGCTCTCTGCTTTATTGTTTTCCCTGTCACTGGAGATGCTCCAGTCAGGTTGATTCAGCTGAACCAAAGCCACTTCTTTACTTTTTTTACTTTGAGGCTGACAGAGCCCTGGAGCAAGCTGCCCAGAGAGGTTGTGGAGTCTCCTCTGGAGAGATTCCAAACTCACCTGGACATTGCAATCCTGGGCAACCTGCTGTGGGTGACCCTGCTTTAGCAGCAGGGTTGGACTAAATGTTCTCCAGAGGTGCCTTCCAGAGAAGAATGCTGGGACTCTGGGATTGCTTTGCTTCTGTCCTACAGATCTGTTCAGTGGCATCGACAGCTTCTCTGACCAAGGAATTCTCAATTATGGAGTTAGCATGACCACCCTGGAGGATGTCTTCCTGAGACTGGAGGAAGAAGCCCCAGTGGATCAAGAAGGTACAATGGTGGCTGCAGATATAGAATCTGCAGCCAAAGAGAGCAGCTCCTTGGTAATAACCCCGGGCATGCCTCCAGTAGTCGGTTACTGGGTGGCTCTTAGTTTTTCACACATTACAATATAGAAGCTGGGCTCTGACATAAATATGCCTGTGGAAACCTCTCTGCAGATGATCACGTCCTTGGGGAGGAGTGGGGAGAAGCAGGACCACGAAGCCCTGACGAGACAGAGCTGGGCTCCCTGCTGCTCTCAGGCACCAGGAAGGCGACAGTCAGTGGCTTGGCTCTGTGGAGGCAGCAGGTCTCTGCTGTGGCCTGGATGCACTTCTTAAACCTGAAGAGTTCAGTGAAGAACCTGCGGTCAATGTGAGTACCAAAGGGATTGCATCTTGCACACCTGGAACTGAGCCCAGTCATAATAAGGGGTGGGGGTGTGTGTGCAGTTTTCACCTCCCTGTTTTGATAAGCCTTTGGATTAACTGATGTCAGATGAAGGATCTTTGGTGAGCTGCACTCAGAGGAGAGGAAAACTTCTTCCTTTCCAGAGCCAGGAAGATAAAAATCTCCCCTTTGTACATTTTTGTTTATAGACTGAGTAATTTTGTGCAAGAGAAGCTCATTTTCTTTCTGGAGAAAAGAAACAGCTTTTATTTCAAATGGATGAGGATGATTAAAAATCAATTTGTGTGTATAGGAGGAGGGGGAAAAACTACTTTCTGAATTTTTCTTTTTTTTTTAAACCTTTTTAAATTTCTCTCATCTTGCCAGTCTCTAAAATCAGTTGTCCCCATGAGCTTTCAAGTTAGCCTTTCCTGGTGAGGCACAAGAAGCAGAAAGGAGATGCTGATTTATTAAAAACTTCTTTCCTGAGGAAGTCTCAGAGGTGTTCAGAAGTCCTCTCCCTGCTCAATTGTGAGGGCCTTCTTGTGTGATCTACTCTAGGTAATCCTGCTTTGGCAGAGGGGTTGGACTGGATGATCTTTCAAGGTCCCCTCCAACCCCTAATGTCTGTGATTCTGTGAATGATCATGGTTTGAGTCTTATGCAAAGAAAACTGCTCACCCTTTTTAATGGAAACAACATTGGGGTAGCCTGAATCCAGCACACCATTCCCACCATGGAAATGCATTGTGCTGACTCTCTTTTCTGAGTGTTTATTCCTTTTAGTTCTGATTTCTCTTAATGCAGTTTGCTGCTCTATGTGGTTTTCCTGCTTCCTGTGATTTTGCAACTGTCCCTGGTTGCTGCCTGGCAGAGTGTCAGCAGCTGGGAGCTCTCATCCGCTCGGTACTTTGTGCCCCTGGGGAAGAAGGCTCACTCCAAGATGACCACACTTCTGGTCCAAAATAACACAGGTGAGGGGACCAAAGCCTTTCCTCACCCTTTCTTGTGCTGAGGCTTCTTGTGGTTGCAGATGAAAATAGGTGAAGCAGCAGATGGTTGTAGGATGTAGTGGATCTAAGGGGTGATGAAGGTTTTGGTGACAGAAGAGCATAGATGTCACCTTTCAAGGGATGTGAATGAAGCCTGCTTTGGCTTCAGCAGCTGCTGAGATCCTGATGCAATGATGTGAAAAGGGATACAGAAACAGAGGAGATGAGGAGTGGCCCATCTGAACGTGAGGAAAACTTCTTTGCTTTGAGGGTGACAAAGCACTGGAACAGGCTGCCCAGAGAGGTTGTGGAGTCTCCTCCTCAGAAGGAGAAATTCCACACCAGCCTAGAAGTCATCCCGGGCAACCTGCTGTGGGTGACCGTGCTTTAGCAGGAGGGTTGGAGTGGATGATCTCCAGAGGTCCCTTCCAGCTCTCACCATGCTGGGATTCTGTGACTCACTTCCTCCTCTGCCCCAAATCCAGACCTCTGTCCAAACAGTTTCTGTGTTTTCAGAGCACTCCACACTCCAGTAAGGGCTCACTATTGCTGAGTCAAATTAAAGGTCTACGTCCAGAGGCTTTCCCTTCAGCCTTCTTATGAGTGGATGCTATTTCATATTATTTGTCCATAGTCTGATACTGTTGACTTCATCAGACCATCACAAAGGAGAGTTCAGAGACAGAGTTCAATTCATGGAACCGTTCACTTCACAAAAAATAACATGCAATCATCCACCACATGTGTGCTCTCTGATGTCCACAGTTAGTAGACTTCCTCTGGGTTTGTTTGGTGGTCATGGATTTAAAAACCAAAGCAAAGCAAAACAAAACCAACCAACCAAACAAACAAAAAAAACCCAAACAAACCATCGAAATTCTCTTGTGCAGTGTTTTGATTCCTCTGCTTTTGGCTTTCACACCAGGCACAGGCATTGAAGATTTCATCCACTTGCTGGAGAGCCAAGATCTCACAGTAGAATTAGAAAATGAGGGAAACATCACAGAGGACCTGACCCACAATGGGGCTATAAAAGTCTCTCGCAAAGGTCAGGTGAGGATTTTTGTTCTTCTCCTCCTGTTTCTTCCCAACAATTGAGTAATTAAGCAAGATGCCTCCATCAGCTTTACCTATGGGATAGTCCTGTTGGATAAGACCCACAGGTACAAAAGATTTGAAAGTGTTTTAACCAGTAAACTACATTCTAGAGGAGACCTCATCTCCCTCATCTTAACTTCACTGACTTCCAATGCCTCATAATTTGTTTGGTTTTCTTTTTATCAAAGGAGGCATAAGCAAAATAATTTCAGGTCTGGGTTCTCCTAGTGTGCTCCTTTTCTGCTGCTTCCCTGCAGATGAGGAAAGCCAAGAGTTTTCAGCTTGTTTTCTTACTCTTTGAAGAGCTACAGGTTTACTGTGTTATGCCACATGGAGGCTATCAACTGCTTCCCAGTGCTTGTGAATGTCATCAGCAACGCTCTGCTGAGAGCCCTCAATTCCACCCAGCACATTCGGATCTGGAGTCATCCATTCTTCTCTGTAAGTGTCAGAGCCTGACAGCCAGAAGGTGTTGGAAAACATGTCTTAAATCTGCTAAAGGTCTCAGTAAGTCATTAGACTATATTGGGAAGCCATGTGAGGTTATCTGTACCTGCAACCCCACCTTCCTTCCCATGTCTGACTGCAGGAAAACTGAAGTTAATTATTCCCTCCTGGGTCTCCAGGGCTGCTGAATGGAGAGAGTGGCTGGGAGGGCTTCTTCAAGAGGTTTCTATTTCTCTAAGTTCATGTATTATTTAAACTGTGGTCCATCGAGTGACCAAAGAGACAGGTCTAGGATGGAGGAGTGGGACCTGCACCATCCATCTCTCCTCACCAATGGAAAGCACTTTTCAGGACCATGGTTTTGGGAAATCCTTCCTCCTGCTGATATTTGAGTTCAAACTATAGAATGCATTTGCTTGGAAGGGGACACTAAGGGTCATCTTGACCAACCCCCCCGCAGTAAACAGGGACATCTTTAACTAATCCAGGTTTCTCAGAGCCCCATCAAGCCTGACCTTGAATGTCTCCAGGGACTGGGCCTTCACAACCTGTTCCAGTGTTCCACCAACCTTACAGTAAAGAACTTCTAATGACCAAGAACTTCCTGATGTCCAAATGCCACTTAGTGTTCATCTTGCCATATAGTTCATGAGAAATAAAGGAAGATAAGTTGTGGGTTCTGACCACTACACCTCAGATGTGTTCTGCAGATGCTTTGTTCTTCTCTTTTCAGCTAAATTCTCCACGCTTCTGGGATTATTTTATCCACTTTTACCTGGGTTATATGGTGGTGTTATTCCCTGGGTTCCCTCCTCTCTTTGCAACAGGCTACATGCAGGATTGCAAAGTAAGTTCCTTGAAATGGAGCAGATCTGAGGTGGGCAGAAGGGATTTCAACATTGCCACAAGGACATTTGAACATGAGGGGGTGTTTGAGGCATTTTCCTCTATATGACAAAGAGCAGCTTTGCAGCCAGCACACAGTGTTAAAAGGGGGAATTTTCCCCCAGTATCACAGTGGTAACAACTTGCATGTTCGCTTTCTATTTCCTGGAGCCATTCCCATGGATGCTGTTGGCCAACCAGGCACCACCCATCAACTGCCTTTTACGTTTCACCTTCCCAGGTGGGAGCTCGAGCCCAGCTGCGGATCTCAGGGCTCTTTCCCTCAGCATACTGGACTGGCCAGGCAGTGGTGGACATCCCACTCTGCTGGATCCTTCTCTTCTCCATGTTTGGGCTTCAGTTTGCAATGAGCAACAGGATTTCTGGGAGCGCCAACAGCTTCTTCTCTCTGGTACATCCCATTTGGCTGATCCCCATCTCACAAGGGAGGGCTTGGGAGTAATATTTGGAGCATGTCAGCTGAGGCACCATGGGTGCAGATGGTGCTGGCACACCTCTGGGTCCCCAGGTGCTCCCTGACCTTCTCCTGATTTCACTTCCTATCATTTGGGTTTTAGAAGGTAATAAATCTCCCTTTAATGCACTTCATTATGCTTAGCAGTGAAACCATGGTCATTGCTGAATGCCCTGATCTTCTCTAGGATCATTTAAACTGAACCACTCTGCTATATATATAGATTTCTGGTTGTTTAGATCATTCCATTTTCTCCTTCTTTGTGTTTTTTGGTTGTTTTTCTTCCCCCCTGCAGATCACATGTTCATTAGGTTATGGCATTTCTATCGTTCTCTTGACCTACCTGATCTGCTTCATCTTCCGCAAAGGACGCAGCTGTGATTTTTGGTCTTTCGTGCTGATAGTGGTAAGATTATTGCTACCTAGCATGCTGGAAGGTTTGCAGAAGTGGATTTTGAGCTCTTAAGGGTGAACCAGAGGTCAAGACACCAAGGATAGATGTAGAGCATAACTATAGGTAGGCTTGTGTTTTATAGCAGTCGATTCAATATGAAAGTCATGTCACCACGTTCTGGTCCCACAATCCTACTGTGGCATGGGGAAATGATTGGATCTACCCAGAGCTGGTGCAGGAATGAAGGCAAAAAAAGTTATTTAACACTCTGTTCAACACCTCACATCCAGAGATGCAAGATGTTGAGATATCAGCCATTGGGTTAGACCCAGATAGCCTGAGCCCAAGATGGAAGGAGATGGATTCTTTGATATGAACCAAGATGGGAAAGATCGGGATGGGATCCTGTGCTTCACTCTTCTTCCTGAGGCAGATCTGTGTCTGAGAAGAAGTATCCCAAGCTAACCCAAACCAGTAGCCTACTCTCAGGCAGAGATGGCTGAGGACCTCCTGAAAATTCATTGTTTCTTTTATTTACATTTCTTGCACATCTGTAGAAATCCAATGGGGAAAAAATAGACCCACAGCATTTTGAAGACCAAGGGGGAACATAACCCTTCCCTTCAGCTAAGTTACCCTCTTGTTTTATCTGTAGGTTGGCTTTGTCTCTACTATCGCCAGCAGAATCATGGATTTCTTTGACTTTAGAGCTGCCATCTACGCTTTGTCCCTCTTGAACCCTCTGTATCCCCTGCTCGAAGTAACATTCAGCTGCCACGAGGTAAGCAGTGGCACTGGACAAGGAGAGACACCCCACCATAAAACACAGCTGTGTCCCCATATGAGCAAAGTCTGGTGGTCACCCACACTGTGTTCTGGGAAGGCTCAGCAGATTCCTTTTATGGGTAGGGTTTTCCAAATGGCCACAATGCCTTGATAGGTCTTAGAACCACAGAATGAATTAGGTTGGAAGGGACCTTCCAAGGTCATCTTGTCCAACCGCCCTGGCAGTGAACAGGAACATCTTTAGATCAGGTTGCTCAGGGCCCCATGAGTTTGACCTTGAATGTCTCCAGGGATGGGGCCTCCACCACATTTCTGGACAACCTATGCCAGATGATGGTTTCAGATCAGCTCTAATTTTCCCAGCCATTCATTTCAGCAGGGGGCTAGTTCCAATGCAGCTGAGCTGTGACTGTAGGTTAGGTAAGCCCTCTTAGTTCTGTCCATGCAGAGCCAAGCAACTTGGCTGGAGCAATGAGAAGAGATCCTCTGAAGTTCTGCATCTGACTTTGCATGGAAACCAAGTGAGAACTAAGAATATTCAGAAGGTGCTTTGCTCCATGTCAGTTGGAGCTGGTCATGGCTAGTGAAGAATTTAACAACCATTTATGAGCCATAAATGACTTAGGAGTGAAGCGCAAACAGAGGGCACTCTTCCTTTGTCCTGTTCCACTCATTCCACTGCTTCTCTGCTGGGACCTCAAAGGAGAGGAGCTCAGATGTTGTCCTGTGACAGACCATTACCCCCAAAAGGAGTCTGATTCATGTAGTAAGGGCTGTGACATTTTCTGGTATAGGACTGGGATGTCCAAAATCAAACATCTGTATTTGTTCATCTGTCTGGTGAATATTTGAGGTAAACTAGAAGATTTTGCACATTCTCAAAGTATTTGCTGTTTTCTTTGAACCCTCCCCAGATTAGCCAGGATTATACTAAAGGGTTACAGATCTTCACTGTGGGTTTTTTGTTTTTTATTCTTATAGATTTTTGTAGAAGACTCTTGGAATCCAGGCAACAGTTTGCTGGTAGCTGTCCTTGCAGTAAGGAAATATTTAAGATTACTTCTGTTTAGGAATGTGTCTCTCCTAAACCCTGTCCTCAGTGCTGAGGAAGGAGATGAGAACCCTAAACTCACTCCATGCAGGAGAAAAATCTCATTGGGGATGGATTCACAGATCCACAGATTGCATTGGGGTGGAAGGGACCCTCAAAGGTCATCTTGTCCAACCCCCCTGCAGTCAGCAGGGACACCTCCAACTAGATCAGGCTGCCCAGGACAGCATTGAGTCTGATCTCTAATGTCTCCAGGGATGGGGGCTCAATCACATCTCTGGGCAGCCTATTCCACTATTTTACCATTCTCATTGTAAAGAACTTCCTCCTGATGCCCCACCTAAATCTCCCCTGCTCTAGTTTCAAACCATTCCTCCTCATCCTATCGCCACAGGCTCTTCTAAACGGCCCCTCCCCATCTTTTCTGTAAGTCCCCTTCAGATATTGAAATGTATCTATAAGGTCACCCCAGAGCCTTTTCTTCTCCAGCCTGACCAGCCCCAACTCTCTCAGCCTGTCCCCAAAGGAGAGGTGCTCCAGCCCTCTGATCATCTTCATGGCCCTTCTCTAGACCCACTCCAGTAGGTCCCTGTTCCTCTTGTGTTGGAGGTCCCATAGCTGGGCACAGTACTCCAAATGAGACGGATGACGGGATTAACCCAGTGAGCAAGAATAACCTCACACCTCTGAGGTGGGGAAGGGGAAAAGCAATAAGCCCAGATCATATCAAAACTGCTCTGTTCTTTTCTGAACTCTGTTTTTCTCCTGCCATTGTGTTTTCCTCCAGTGTTGGTGAGTGATGAAGTTCACAGCCTTCAGGCTTACCCTGACTGTAGGGGTTGATGGACTTTATTTTCACATACTGTGGTTGTTTTTTTTTCCCCCCTGGTATTTTATAAGCCTGCCATCACCTTCTCAGATTCAGCCACAGCAGGATGGATGGGAAGGGTATAAATGTTGCAGCTTCTCTTTTATTTCCTTTTCTTTCTTTTTTTTTTTTTTTTCCAGCCTTATATCCATTCCGTGGCCTTCATCTTTCTTCTTCGATGTTTGGAGATGAAATATGGAAGATCAGTTCTGAGGCAGGACCCAGTATTTAGGTTTGTCTGAGCACAAATGCACCACGGGCACAAGCAAGATCTGCAGTCCCACCCCACTGCTTTGCCTTGAAGATAGTATTTTTTGAGGAGATGTCATTGCTTTTGTGTCCCTGGTTTTGAATATTGGGGGTTGGGTTTCTTTTCAATACTGATGAATTTTGAAATCACTACAAGAGCTCTTTAAATGCTGCAGTGCTAGAAGAATATGAAAGCTTGTTAGTACCTCCACAGGGTGCTGCCTGTCCTGTGTTGGAGGTACAAGCTTGGTTCCTTGGACCACATAGAAATGTTGCAAATATTCCATTTAATCATCATCATCATCATCATTATCATCATCACAATAACAATAATAACAATAATGATGATGTAATAAAATCCTCAACATAAAATAAATGACTAATAAATAATAATAACAAATATTATAATACATTTTTATCATTATTATTATTAGACTAGAATAGAATAGAATAGACATAACTAGAATAAATGTAATAATAATAATAACTATTATTATTATTATTATTATTATTATTTAGTAATTAAAATAGAATACAAATAAAATAGTAATAAAATCCTCAACATAAAAAAATTAATAATAAAATTATTGGAATTATAATAGGGGCTTGGAACTAGATGATCCTTGAGGTCCCTTCCAACCCTAACAGTTCTCTGATTTTATGACTCTATGGTAATGGTAATAATAATAGTAGTAGTAATAACCATAATAATTGTTAAGAATAAGCCCACAAGAAATGCTAAACCGTAAGTAATTAAAATTAGAAAGTAATAATAAACTGATAGTAAATGAAATGAATAATCAAATAATATTAATAATGGAAAGACTAGTAATAATAATAGTAATAATTAATAATAATCCCACAAGAAATTCTAAACCATAAGTAATTAAAATAATAAAGTAATAATAAACTGGTAATAAACTAAATTAGTACTCAAATAATGGTAATAATTATAGTAATAGTAGTAATAATAAAAATAACTAATAATAATCTCACAAGAAATTCTAAACCATAAATAATTAAAATCATTTTTAAATAATAAACTAAATTAATAACCAAATAGTAGTAATTATAATGATAATTTTAATAATGATGCTAATAGTAGAAAAATAATAATCATTAATGAATAAATTAATAATGCAATAATGCAACCCACTAAACATTCTAAACCAGAGGGACATTCCCTCTTGGTCTATCCAAAGCATTTTGGTGGAGAACAAGCCTAAAGAACAAAATGCTAAGATGAATCTGGTGGTTTGTAGGATCTCTCCAAGACGAGAAACCAACCACCAGCACCCTGAGGAGCCTGAAGAGGAAGATGAAGATGTTAAAGCTGAAAGAGCAGCAGTGAGAAGTGCAATAGCAGCTCCAGGGCAGGAGGAGGTATGACTAAGTGCTGTCCTTCTTGGTTCATTTTGTACCAATAGGAAGCTCACTGGTCAAAACCAAACCAGCAGGTGCAGGTCTCTGCTCTGACTGCATTCTTCTCCCTGGGAAGTGGATAGAGAAGGATAGAGAGGAAAGCTGTTAAGAGAGGTGTGGACAGTAAAGTCACCATTGCACCTCATATTCTCAGTGAACTGTGAAACAAATCCAAAGATCTTTAGTTAGAAGAAGAAAAGGCTAAGGAGAGAGCTTATTGCTCTCTGCAACTCCCTGAAAGGAGGCTGAAGTGAGGTGGGGGTTGGTCATTTCCCCCTAGTATCAGGTGACAGAAGGAGAGGAAATGGCCTCAAGCTGCACCAGGGCAGGTTTAGGTTGGAGATTAGGAAAAAATTCTTTCCTGCAAGGGTGGTGAGGGATTGGAACAGGCTGCCCAGGGAGGTGATGGAGTCACCATCCCTGGAGGTGTTTAACAAATGTGTAGGCATGGCACCTGGGGATGTGGTTTAGCGGCCATGGTGGTGTTACACCAATGCTTAGATCTGATGATCTTAGAAGTCTTTTCCAACTGAAACAATTCTCTGGTCTTTAGAAGGTTTTCTGCCTTTTTTAATGAAGAAATATCACTGAAGGCTTTGTGCCAGCCACTGTCACAGACTAATCTTTCTTCTTCCACCCTGCTTTCAGAAATCAGTCATTATTGTCAGCAATCTGTGCAAGGAATATAAAACAAAGCAAGCTGGTTCTGTTTTTAAGAAGAAGAAGAAAATGGCCACCAAAAATGTTTCCTTCTGTGTTAAAAAAGGTGAGAAATTTAAATTGTTCTCCTAGACCTGTTTTGGACCCCTGATCATACCCAGAGAGTTAATTCTCTGCAGGTTCTCAGTTATCTGAGCAAGGACATAAAGGTCAAATATATTTGCGCTGTGGTTAAGGCATGTTTGGTCTGTGATTGATGTGTTAATGAACAACATGAGATGGATGAATCCCTTTAGACTCTCTCTTATCTAACATAACCTAGACTCCTCCTTCCAGGACCTACTTCAGTGGTGGCTCCTGAGAGACCTGGCAGCAATGCTTAGACCTGGAGCATCAGTTAGTGTTGAAATGTTTTGGGCTCTCAGAGCAGCTCCCTTCCAATCACCACCACCACTCTGTGATTCTGTTTGGTTTTGTGTCATTCTGGATATCAGCATGGTGTCTGTTACGTTTCTTTTCTTTCGTGGGATTGTACCTGATAGATTTGTTGAATGGGGGAGCATTACTAAGAAATTATGTGCATTGATTCCAGGAGAAGTATTAGGACTTCTGGGGCCCAATGGAGCTGGTAAAAGCACAGCCACCAAAATGATTGTTGGAGAGACAAGCCTGACTGCTGGGCAGGTAGGAGACTGCTGGAGAAAAAGAGACAGATCCATGATGAAAGTGCAAATGCAAATCTTGGACCTAGGTGAAGTTGCAGTTTTGTTCACAGCATGAATAGTGATCAAGGTTTTCATGCTGTTTAATTTAACATTATTAATAAACCCCCCTTGTGAGCTACTTCTAACTTTGATGACCAGTTGTGTCTACCCTAATTGGCCATGTCTGTATTTAGAAATGATGTAAACCCCAGAATCCCAACATGCTGGGAGTTGGAAGGGACCTCTAGAGATCATCCAGTCCAACCCCACTGCTAAAGCAGGGATGCCCAGAGCAGGTTGCCCAGGATCACAATGGCCAGGCAGGTTTTGAGTATCATCAGAGAAGGAGACTCCAGAGCCTCTCTGAGCAGCCTGGTCCAGGGCTCCAGCACCCTCAGAAGAAAGAATTTTTTTCCTTCTCTTCTCATGTAAATGAGGGTTGCAAAATCACTCCCCTGCCCTTTGGGTTCCCTCACCAAAACCCCAAGAAAGCTCATGGCCTTTCTCTGAGCCACAGCCTTGTATCTGGGCAAGGCTATAGGAGAGCAAAATGACCAGTCTAGTTGTGCAGGTGCTGATGAAGGAAGGAGATGGAACAGCCTCCCACCACCAGGACCACACGCCTGCCTTCCTGGGCTACTGCCCACAGGAGGACCCTCTCTGGCCAGGCCTCACCGTGCAGGAGCACCTGCGACTCTACGCGGCGGTGAGGGGGGTGTGCAAGGAGGACACAGCTGCTGCTGTCAGCCGGTATGGAGGGAGGGGGTCTCCAGGGGTTGGTCAATGTCTTATCCCATGGACCTGGGGTGTGGAGAGGGGACTAGAAAGCCAAAATTCACCGTGAGACAGAGGCAACCTTGCAAGAAACTCAGGAAAGAGAGCTGCAAAAGTGCTTTTGTGCTAAATGCCACAATTCAGTGAGTGGGTTAAGAAAATCTCCAATTTGCCTAAGTGCATTTAGTGGGGATAAATTTACCACTAATGTCCTTTTAAGTATGTTAAGTAGGAAGCACTTCTAAAAGCTCTGATGTTATGGTTTGGCAGTACAAGAAAGGGTGTTTAAGTACTGCCTGCTCAGCTGACACTGGCAAGGTGGAATGGATTCATAATGCTCTTGACACTAATGACGGGTTTAGAAAAGAGCTCGTGGCTTCTTCTCTGCACTTTGCCTCAAATATTCACTCACATTTTAATAGCACAATAAATGTTTAATGCAAACAAGCAGGAGTCAACAGCAAGGGGAAGAAAGTTCCATTTTCTTTGAAATAATTTTGGGACTCCTTGATGAAAGCATTAAGGTGGGAATAACAAAAATGGGTTTGGGGGTTTTTTATTCATTTGTTTTGCTTTCACTTGTTCCATTTCTCCACAGAATGGTGAATGCTCTGCAGCTCCAAGAGTATCTAAATAAAAAAACTAGGAAATTGTCTGCTGGGATATCCAGAAAGGTGTGTCTTGTTTTGCTTATGAGCACTGCAGCGCCCTCAGCACAAACCAAAAACCCTCACCAGGAGCAGAGGGACCCACCTGTGCTTTGAGCTACCCAGGAGGGCATTGTGCTGTCTTCCCATGGTGGGATGATGGAAATTAGTCTCTCCCCAAACCACATTTCATATAAATCAGAACCTTGCTTCCCATAAATGAAGTGATGCTGCATGCAGCTCTGTGTAGGCAGAGTGCCTAAGGGACTGCCAAAGATCTGACTCCAGCCTCTCTCCCCATTGCAGCTGTGCTTTGCAGTGTCCATGCTGGGCAACCCCACAGTCCTGCTCCTGGATGAGCCATCAACTGGCATGGATCCCAATGGCCAGCGCTGTGTCTGGTGAGTAGGACCTCAGGTACTGAGCCACCACGGTAGTAAAAGGGTTGGAAAACCAAGAGTAGATGACTAAGGTTAGGGACAGAGTGTCTTATCCTATCTGTGGTTAGTGCTACTCATCATGTGCCAATGGTTTGATTGGCAACTCTGTTTTCCTGCTTCTCTCTAGCTAAAGCATGAGCAAGGAGAGAGGAAAAAACATTTTACCTTCATCCTTGTTGCAGCCTTTAGGGCAGTCATAGGTGGAATTCAGCAGAATTCCTTTTGAGCTGAGTCAAAAATCATTTTTGTCACTATGTCAAAGCATCTCCACCTGCACATCAGGCTGAAGCTGCCGCACGTGAATCTTTCACTCTTGTTTTAGGGAAGGGTATAAGAAAAATTGCCTGGTGCTCCAAGAGAGTGTCGTTGCTTTTTTCCTTTTTCCCTCTCCTGTGGTGCTCAGGAAGATGATCCGTGCTGCCCTGAGGAGCAAGGAGGCAGGAGCCATCCTGACCACACACTACATGGAGGAGGCAGAGGCCGTGTGCGACCGCGTGGCCATCATGGTGTCCGGGCAGCTACGGTGGGCAGCAGCAGGGCCACGGGATGGTGGGGATGGTGGAGCACCAGTGGTTTCACACTTACATCTCTTTGTCTTCCCTCCTCCTCTTGCAGATGCATCGGCTCTGTTCAGTATTTGAAGAACAAGTTTGGCAAAGGCTATCTACTGGAAATTAAAGTCAAGGATCCAGAGCACACTGATCTGCTCCATGCTGAGATTTTGAGGATTTTCCCAGGTGCAGCCCGTCAGGAGAGGTAACTATAAAATATGGGATGAGCATTGATTTCAACACTACCCCTTCCCAATAATGCTGGCCAGACATAGGATCTCAGCTGGAGAGAATTGAACAGCTCAGAGTTCCTCTCTGGGGATCTGATTTGATAATGTCATCACATCCAACCCCACTGTGATCCCTGCAACAAACATCCCTGCATCCAGCTCATAGCATGGCTTTAAGCTGTGATCCCAGAACTTCAATACAGAGCAAGAATTGCCTTTTTTCTTTTTTTTTTCTTTTTTCTTTTTTTTTGTTTTTTTCTTCAAGGTTCCCCTCTTTCCTAGTCTATAAGGTCCCAATGGAGGATGCACTGCCCCTGTCTCAGTCTTTCTCCAAGCTAGAGGAAGGTAAGAGCAAAACAAGATGACTTTTGCAATAGGTGGAATGCAGGATGCTAATTTTTGGCTCTCTTTCCATTTTCCCACAGCCAGACGAAACTTCAGCCTCGAGGAGTACAGCTTCTCTTTGAATACTTTGGCTCAGGCAAGTGATTTTGATGCTAGACATGCTGTAAAGGCATGAACAGGAGGAAAACCTCCAGTGACACCTGGGCCAGCACACTGTCAGAAGATTTCTCCACCCAAAAAAATGCCTGGAGGTAGTGGGCAAGGAGTCCTTCACTAGGAAAGTGGTGAAAAATTGTTTGGTTTTGTTTTCATAGCTTTGCAGAATGGTTTGGGTTGGAAGGGATCTTAAAGGTCATCTAGTTCCAACCCCCCTGCCATGGACAGGTTGCTGTTTGGATTCAATATGGTTGCTCCTGAAGCAGCAGGTTAATGCCACTTGCACATGGCTGGTGGCAAAGAGAAGGACTGTTCATGGCAATCCATCAGAGGGTAAAACCAACTCTGTGGATGCACCTAAGGGCAGCCAGTGCCTCTCAACATGTTATAACAGAATGTTCAGGGGTCTCAGCTGCTGTGTACGTGCTCCCCACCTAAATCTACCTCACATAGCTCTCATGAGGGCTGCAGAGTTGTACCTTCTGTGGAGCACCATCACAGTATCTAGGCAAAGATAAATAATCAGGTTTATTGTGCCCATTTCAGGTGTTTCTGGAACTCTCCCGAGAGCAGGAAAAGGATAATTTTGATCTGACTTTGGATGGGGCTTTTGACTGGAAACAGCTTCAGCAGGAGGACTGCTGAAGATCCAACATGCTCCTTTACCTATACTCCATAATTAGCCAAACTGATACAATACTGCACATACTCACTGCCACTATCAACATACCACAAAGAGGAGGAGAAGGCTCTGCCTTTCCAGCAAGCACAGGCTGAGAGCTCCTCTCCAATGCAGAAGACATTTCACCTGGACTCTGCAGGTGTCTACACTGAGCCCTATCCACAAGCTGCATTCCAATGGCTGCTTGATGGACTGGTTGATGAAATGGTGCCTGCCCTGGTAGAGCTCTTGTCAAGCAGAGCAGCATGCAGCAGAAGGACAGAAAGTTTTGCAGAAGGAAGAGTCAGGACCCATCTGTGGGGACTGAGGTTCTGCTTTGCTCAGTGGATCTGGGTACATCAGCAAATCTGGACACACTGCCAACCTTCTGGGCTCCTCTCCCACCACTGCATGGGACAATTTGCCTCTGAGGAGCTCAAAGACAGATTGTTGAAATTTGCACTCTATTTTTATACCCTTTCAATAAATGTCTCTCTTAGAAACCATGGTTACACCCTCGTATGTCATCATTGCTGCAGGCCAGCAGCAGCTCCAACTCCTTCCCCTGGGTATGGAAGTGGCTGGAGAGGACCCAGGGCTGCTAGCCAGGTGGTTGTAGGTCCCTCATATTTACTATCTCCAGCAGTTTGGCTCAGTGAGTGTGCTCACCCCTGCCCTCCCTCCACAGTGGGGTGAGTGGTTGTCACTCTTCCCTCTGGAAACCAGCCTGAGTTGTTCAGCCTGGAGAAGAGAAGGCTCTGGGGAGCTTTCAGTACTTAAAGTGGCTGATAAGAAAGATGTTGGATAGACTTTTTAGCAGGGCCTATTGTGTGATGGGACAAGGTAATGGCTGTAAACTAAAATAGGCAGGTTTAGACTAGATAGAAGGAAGATATTTTGTACAATAAAGGTGCTGAGACCCTGACCCAGGTTGCCCAGAGAAGTGGTAGATACCCCGTGCCTGGAATCATTCCAGGTCAGGTTGTCTGGGGCTCTGAGCAACCTGCTGTAGTTGCAGATGAGACCCTGCTGAGTATAGGGGGACTTTGGACTAGATGACCTTTATGGTCACTTCCAACCCAAAGCAATGTGTGATTCTATGACTTTCCTCCTGACAACTCAGGCACACATTGTCCCTGTGCCCAACTCCTTTGCAGAGGTTAAAACTCCCACAGACAACACAAAGTCCAGCTCTCTGTGCACAATCTGCAGGGGTGGCTATGTTGCAATCACTGCTTGTGTATGTTCCTCTCTCAGCCCTAGAAAACATTTTGGCAGCTGGAGGACACATATGTAGAGAGATCATGGTTATTCCCCTCCTGATTGCACAATAGCTCCATTTCTACTCCCAGCCCTCAGGAAACAGGAAAGTGAAGTCCATGAATATTTTGGTCACCTCTTCCCACACTCAGCTCTGGAAAAAGGCTACTCAGTGAAAGGGAGGAGTTTTATTTAGCGTGCTGGGGCCATCAGCAGATGTGGGGGACTCAAGCCATGATCCTGCTGATATAATGACAGTTCAGACAATCCGTTTCTGTTGTTGGGGTTTTTTTAATCAGCAGTTTGTGGTTTGCACCTCCGGAGAAGCTGCTGGTAAGTGAGGTTCCTCTGCTGTGGTGGCTGTTGATTTGGCCTTGTAAAATACATTGCTTTTCCTCTCCTCTGCCCTCTGGATCTGCTCTTACACACTGAGCCTTGCTTCTTCAACCAGGAAATCTATTTTCTACCTCTCAGCAGGAGGGGATTGAGTCCCCTTAGAGGTCTTTAAAGGATGCAAAGATGCCAGCAGTAGTAAAAGCCCCACCAAACAAGTCCTGCCCCAGAGGGAGAGAGCATCGCTGGGAGCTGGAGAGGAGCAGTGAACTGGGATACAGGGAAGATGAGAAAGCAAAATGCAGGTCTGAGGTGTGAAATCTTCTTGTAGCAATTACATTTCCCTCTCTGGCTTGAGGAGCATCTCCTGCCTTGGCTGTTCCTTCCAACTCTGCTTGCAGAGTTGTTGTTCTACCACCAAGCCACTTCACCCTGCGTTACCACAGGTTGGAAAAGTTATTCTCCATGATATTTGGGGCTTTTCATTGAGTGGGGAAATGAAGCAAGCAGAGCAGGCTCCATCATCTCCTGCACAAGGTAAAAGACCCACAGAGACTCCCCCAAAGGTGAGCTGATTGGAGCTGAGGCTTTGCATCAGCTCAGAGGGAAAAGGGACAGGGCTCACAGCACTGCCAGCACAGAGTCAACACTGCTGGGTCTTGGCCTATGGCCAGTGCCTGTCAGCAGCACAAAGCCAGTGCTCAGTTGGCAAAAGGGAGCAAACAAAAGTTCTCCCAAAGTTCACAAGGACATAGCTTTTCTGTTAAAAATGAAAGGACAAGAGAGATTTCCTGGAAATGAACCAGCTTCTCAAATACCCCTTCAGAAGCTGCTTCCTTCTGCCATTCTCTTTTCCCCTGCCCTGAGCTGAGGGGCTGTAGGAGATAACCATCCCTAGCAGCTGCAGTCATTCCACCTGCTCTTTGAGAGCAGGACCTGACAGCACCCACTGGCAAGCAGCCTGCTCCACCATGCCAACCAGCTCCAAGACTGGTCACACTTTGCTTGGCCTCCTTGTCTCCCAGCACAGCAAGAGCCTTCCATCCACAGGGTGTCTTTGCTGACAAGCCTCAACTGGAGCATGCTGGCCACACTGCAGGATGTGTCCATTGTCTCAGCACAACATGCTGCAGATGCTGCACATTCCCTGCAGTAGCTCATGCAATAACTTAATCTTCTTAACAGGGAGGGTTTTTTATTTGTTAGATTGAATAATGCCCTCTTTGTGCAGCAAAATGCACAAAGGGACATTGACCAGCTGCTGTCCCCAGAGCTGGTCCCCAAGTACCATGCCCATAACAGGCATCCTGGAGTGACAGAAAAGAGCAGCCCATGTCTTTCAGGGTGGGAAAGGGAAATGGTGCCAGCCATTGGTTTTTGAGTGCTGGAGAGCAAGGGAGCAAGGCACAAGTGCTCAGGATTTGGGAGCTTGAGGGCAGTGCTTTACCCTGCCAAGTTTTGGGGAGCAAAGGGGTGTTTGAAAAAGGCCTGGGCAGGAGTGGATTTCTGGATTTCTGGATCTCCTCATCCTCTCATAGCTGTGATAGAGAGATGAACATTACCTAGTTTGAGTGCTACTTAAGTGCAAGTGAACAACAACAGTAGAAATTGTTTTTTTTCTGAGAATTTCAAGGGACTGCACAAAAAAGCAGTGGAGTGAGCTTCAAAACAGCTGAGACAAACTTCTGTAGAGCAGAAGGGAAGTAAAGCTGAACGATGGCGGGCAAAGACTGCTGGCATCCCAGAGCCAGCTGAGCTCTGGGTTGGAAGGGACCTCAAAGATCATCTAGTTCCAACCTTGCTATCTTGGGCAGGGACATCTCCTACTAGGTCAGGTTGCTCAAGGCTCCACCCAGCCTGGCTTTGTGTCCTGCAAGAAGCTCCTAGCAGGGTTGCCTGTGGTGGGCTGTAGGATGAAGCAAAGGCAATGTACCCCAGCAATGTGCAGACCCTCCTGCATCCCTCCTTCCCAGAAGCAGTATCACAGCCACGTGTGCTTTCTCCTGGGCAGGCACTTCCAGATCTTGTAGCTCATCTCAACTGAACAAAAAAACATCCTTTCTTCAGCATCAAACAGAAAGTTGTTTGTGTCTGCTGTGGAAAAAAAAAAGCACCAGGAAGAAGTCTTCTACAGCCAGGCAGATATTGTGCTCCAGCCAGCAGATCCACCAGACTCACAGCAAGCAAAACCCATTCCTGTGCAACACAACTGGCCGTGTGTGGATGTCCCAGAGCAGAGTCAGATGTTCTTCAGGCAGAAGAAATGAAGCAAGGCAGGTGCTGGCAACCTCAGCAGCATGGGAGTCCAATTCTCTTTTTGCATTCACTTGAGACCACAGAGGAAATGGGGTTTGATTACATCTCAGCATGTGGAGCATGGAAGGGGTGAGCAGGGTCCATCAGGTCCTCAGCTAACGCAGGCCAGCACATGAGCACAAGGATGCCATGGCCAGTATCTCTCAGAGTATTTCGTTTCTAAGGCATTTCAGCTTGCATTACCATGCACATGAAAGCTGAGAAGACTTTTCCCTCTCATTGATGCTCCCTTAATGCTACACAGCACCTCCAAACCCTTTTGAGACTCTCAGCTTAAAATATTCTCTTTAGCAGCAGATGGATAAAATATCAGGCAGAAGACTATGTGTGGCTGTGACAGCAGCCAAACCCAACAAAATATTTACTTCAAAGCAGGCAGGAGGATGGCCTGTCCAGCTGGGGAAAGCAGGAAACAGTTTTCTGAAAGAGGGGAAGAAGGACAGAGAAGGAGATGATTGTGTGAGTCAGGATGTTTCAATTAGATCATGCCTGAAAGATAACAGAAGTTCATGAACATCTGTTCTAGGCACAAATGGAAGTGCATGGTTTGTCCCTCTACATCTTCATCAGACATCTGCACGGACATCAGATGGTGTTTTCATGGGCAGGTAAGGAAGAAAAAGGGGCTGTGCAGTAGCTGAGCTAGGAACACACCTGTGTGTCTGTGGGCATGGTGGATGACACCAGAGAGAGGACCAAACACACCCCTCCTGCAGGGGCTTAAGCTTTTCTGAATGGATTTTGGCTATTGGAAAGTATCAGCAGTCATCTATTCCAGTAATTAATGTCCCTGGAAAGGGCTTGGGTTGGGTCAGTGTTGGCTGACGGGTGCCCAGATGCCAAAAGCAGATTTGGGGCACATTGGAACAGGTTCTTCTGTGTCATTGTGGCAGTAGAATATCATGGGTTTGCTGGAAGAATTGTCACTACCACCAATCACCTCTCCCAGGCAATTGGATGCAGCTGAAGGAACCTCCAATGCCTGTAAATAATCATCTCTCTTACAGGTGGCCACTCCAGTCTGACCCTTGCTTGCTTCTTTGCAGGTCTCACTTCACGTTCCCCAGCCTTTGGAGCCAGCCCTGCTTTCATCTTCTCCAACTGCCCAACCTGCCAGGATGGCCTAAGACATCTTCTTTCCCATCCAAGCATGTGAACAAAGCTACTTTTGCCCACTATAACCTGCTCCACATCCTGGTGGGATCCAGCCACATCAGGTTCAGCAGCTCTCCAAGGAGGTAAGTGATAGCAGCAGTTCCCTGCCATGAGGGGAGGTAGTGCTATCAAAAATGAGTTGCAAATAGCCTTTTTTAGGTTTCTTCAGCTGTGTGAGTACTATAGCTACTGACTAAGAGGCAAGGCCCACATTGGGCTGCACTGGGAATATTCCCTGTGTTCTCAGTCCCAGCAAACATTCTCTGACTATGGGTGCTTCCTCCCTGGAGGTGCTTAAGGGCAGGTTGGATGAGGCTTTGAGGAACCTGGGCTGGTGGGAGGTGTCCCTGCTCATGGCAAGAGGCTTGGAATTAGATGAACTTTAAGGTCTGACCCAAACCATTCCACAATTCCATGGCTCACCAGCAATAGCAATGCACTTTCAGAATCAAGTGGAAGATAGACAAGGATGTCCTTGCAATGCAATGTTTCTAGCAGGAGAGCTTCAGGTCCGTGTTTCATTGAAAACCAATCTGCTCTGTAATGGCTGATCACTTCCTTCTACAGCCTCTGTTCTGCCTCTGCTGGAAATGGAAAATTGGCCACATTTAGCCAAAATATTACTTTGCCCTTCCCAGCTCTGTCACCTCAGACAGGTGCCCAAAGAGTGCTCCCACAAGGGAAGATGAGTTAACCATGTCCATGGGGAAGGTGCATCTGATCCCATCTGGGAATCAGCAGATTGAGACCTGTGGGTAGGAGACTCAGGAGTCACAAGCTGTCCTCCTTCAGCCATAGAGGCCTCAACCTGCTGCCCTGCTGCTGGGTCTGCTTCTTCAGAAAAAGCCTCTGCAGGCTGCTATTTGTCTGATAAAGCCATAAAGGAAGTTTCCTTACAGAATGTACTGACAGATGGGACATTAGAGCAGCGAATGAGGGCACCAGACAGAGGACCAGGACTCAGCAGAGACTCTACTCATGTGGAAAGGCCATGGGGACAGAAGACAGTGAACATCCTGACAGCTGCATGCTATCAAAGGCAGGGAAATGTGCTCATTTTTTCCCTTCTCTCCAAACAAAATGTGGGGCTTGTGCCTTTTATTATTATTATTAAATATTTTTCCCTTTTTTCAGCCCCATATGAAAGGATTCTGTACAACTGCTTTCCGAGAGAGAAGATGTGAGCCCTTTGTTGTCTTCCCTGGAACTGCCCCAGTGAATCATCAGTGCGGGAGCTCCGCCGGCGCCAGCGCCTCTGGTCCGGGCTGCAGTCCCCAGAGCATCTCCATTCGTGCCGTGCCACCTCCTGGTGACACCGAGCGCTGCATTGGCTGCGGCTGCTCCTCACCACACCACCGAAGGGACATCCCTGCCCTTCCCAGCAGCCAGGCAGAGGCAGGTTTGTATCTGCAGGACGGTTTTTGTCACCCAGTTCTCCTGCTCCCATCTCTTAAGGTGGGGCACAAGCCAAGGGGAGCTAAGGCCAGAAGAAGTGGCTGAGGGGAGACTCCATAGCCCTCTACAACTACCCCAAAGGAGGCTGGAGTGAGGTTGGGGTTGGTCTCTTCTCACGTGCAACAAGTGACAAGACAAGAGGAAACAGCTTCCAGATTGTGCCAGGGGAGGTTCAGATTGGGTATTGGGGAAAGCTTCTTCACAGAAAGGGTTCTCAAGTCCTGGGACAAGCTGCCCAAGGAGGTGGTGGAGTCTCCATTCCTGAAGGTATGTAGTTGTGGTGCTTAGAGACATGGTTTGGTGGTAGTGGTTTAGCAGTAGCGATGGGACTGTGAGCTCTAGGTGAGTGCTTGGACTTGGTGTCAAAGGTCTCTTCCAAGCTAGACAGTTCTATGATTCTATGTGTCCCCAGTCCCTCTCCCTCAAGGTGCATCTGCTCCATGGCACCCCTCACCCTCTGTGCCCATGAATGCAATCTAGCTCTAGCATTGAGGTCACTTTGCCGGTGGGACAGGAGGATGTTGGTGGGACCAGGCCCACCACACTGATGTACACACAGAGGGAGGTGAGCACAGAGCCTGGGGTGAGCTGAAATCCTGGAGCAAGGATGTGAGCAAAATGCCTGCTGGAATCAGACAGAGCTGTGCCTCAGCAAGAGCTACATAAAAGCTAACTCTCAAGATTGCTCCAGGGACCTGCTGGGGGATGATCCTGGCCCAGCATGTTGCTCCAGGCAGTTTGGCAGAGTGAGCATCCCAGACCTGCCTGTTTCAGGGTCACTCTTGCACTCAGATAATTCCCTAACCCCAGAGGAGTGTGGATCCTGCTGTGTTATCACAGCATGGATACTCCTGACTCCTACTGTGTGGTGGCTGCATTAGAGAGACAGCAGTTATGAGAAATGAGGGCAGTGAGCTGACTCATGCACAGCCTGCAAGAGATCTGGGATTCTGCTGCAAGACCAAGTTCTACCTTAATTTCCCATCCAGGACCAACTACCAGGATGGCAGAGATACCCTCACCCCAGGACTGTGCTTTATGAGCATCAGCAAGGGAGGAGTGCTCACTGCATGGGATCACAGGCTCCAGGGCCAGAAATGTGGGAGGTGAAGAGGGACTAGTACTAAGGGGCTGTGGAGACAGGACAAGGGGCAATGGTTTGAAACAGCAGGGGAGATTTAGATTGGGCATTAGGAAGAAGTTCTTTACTCTGAAGTTGGTGAGACACTGAACAGGTTGCCCAGAGAAGTTGTGGATGCTTCATCCCAGGAGGTGTTTAGGACCAGGCTGGATGAGGCTTTGAGTAACCTGATCTAGCGGGAGGTGTCCCTGCCCATGGCAGGGGGGCTGGAACTGAATGATCTTTAAGGTCCCTTCCGACCCAAACCATTCTATGAATCTGAGGGAAACTCACCAGGCAGTGCTGTGTCATTCAAGACAAGCAAACAAGCAACAACAACAACAACACAAACAGAAACAACTACAGAAAACAAAGAGTCCCATAACTGCTTGGGGGGTTTTGTGCAAACCTAAAACACCAGCAAAATCTTTCACAGAGCCATAGAATGGCTTGACTTGGAAGGGACCTTAGAGATCCATCTGAGAGAAAGTTCTGGTTCCCAAGCAGATGCAGCCCTACCAGGAGACCCCCTGACTGCTGGGAGAGGGGCTCAGCCCCCCAGGCCCAGCTGCTTTCCACTGGAGGTGGCACCACTGGCTCTCTTACGACCAAGAGCCTTGTGCTGCAGCTCTGTGCTGCCGTCCAGCTGCTTAGGATGCATGCCAAGGATTTACAGATGGAAGGAGGAGGTCAAAAAGCCGGCCCACAGATGCTATGGAGATGGCTGGCATCCACAGGAATGCAGCAGCCACCACCAGCAGTCAAGTTCACTTCTTCAATATGCCCATGGGGAACCACCCTGAGGAAGTTTCATTTGCTTGGTACATGCACAGCCCTCACCACTGGTGTCTGGTCTGAGTTTGGGAGGAGATGGATCCTGAGACAGCCCTTTGGCAGGGGGATGTCTCTGGACATCTCTCTCCCTCTGAAGGAAGAGAGAGGAGAAGTATAAATGGGTTTATACTAATCTATTCCTCTTCTCTCCTGCAGGCCACATCCATGTGCTAGCTCTGTGGCACCACTGACATGATGAAAAGGTACCCAGCACTTCCCGCTGCAGTTTGGGATTATAGCTATCTGCAACCTTTAATCCCTGCTCACAGGAGAGGCTTTCTGGACACTTGTGCATTAATGCTGCCAAAGCAGCCTCTCAGTTTTTATGGTCATAAAAAACCCACCTGGTGCCATGCTGACTTGAGCAGCTGTAATTCTGGGGCCCCTTTCTTCTGCAAGGGGCTGAGGATGCCCCCAGTTGAGGGCAAGAAGGGGCAGTTAATTGGTATGAAAAGGATAACAGAACAAGTGTGGGCACAGCTCCCTAACCAGGATTTGTTTAGGAAGATTTTCTGTTTATTATCTGCTTAGGGACAGAGGATTTGTCAGAACAGCTCAGAGTATTTTCATCAAATCTGGCATCCTGCATGTGGCAGAGACAGAGAGAGGATGTGTTAGAGGGAAAACTCTCTCCAGCCTCTCCCCGAAGTACAGGTAGGAGTATTGTGTCCACTTCTAAGCTCCCCAGTTCAAAAGGATGGGAAACTGCTGAAGAGAGTCCAACAGAGAGTCATGAAGATGCTGAGGGGACCTGGAACATCCCTTTTGTGAGAAGAGGCTGAGAGACCTGGGGCTCTTTAGCCTGGAGAAGAGCAGCCTGAGAGGGGATCTAATCAATGCTGATCAATAGCTAAAGGGTGGAGGTCATGAGAATGGGTTGGGCTCTTTTCAGTGGTGCCCAATGATAGGACAAGGGGCAGCAGCCACAAACTAGGATGTTTCACTTGAACTTAAGGTAAAACTTCTCATCTTTGAGGGGCACCAGAGCCCTGGAGCAGGCTGCCCAGAGATGTTGTGGAGTCTCCTTCTCTGGAGAGACTCCAAACCCACCTGGGAATTGAGATCCTGGACAACCTGATCTAGGCAAACCTGCCTTAGCAGGGGTGTTGGACTGGATAATCTCCAGAGGTCCCTTCCAAACCCCACTATGCTGAGATTCTGTACAGGGCCCAGTGCTGTTGAGAAAAGAAGCAGAAGCAATGCTCTGAGTAGAACCAGAACTGGCTGCAGATGTCCAGTCCCTGTGAGACTGGAGCCAGGGAAAGCTGCTTCAGCCTGAATCAAGCCTTGACTTAAGCTGACCCAGCTGAAGTGGAGGTGCTGCTCCCCTCCTGCTTGCAGGCTAGGCAAGAGCCAGCCTGGAGCTACAGCACATTAGGCTGAACTTAAATGCTTCTCTAACTCAGCCCAAACACAGACCACATCCAGCTGGCTCAACCAGAAGGATCCATGGGTCCCCAGCATCACATTTGGCTGCTGGGAGACAGGCAGCCCTAAATCCCCAGGCTCCACTAAGAAATAAATGTGCTGATGTTCCAGCAACAAGAACATCATCAAAACATCAAGCACTTGGGAAATGTTTGCTTTCCAGAGTGGGGTAGGAGCTGCCACAAAAACAATCCCTGGCTTTAAGATGAAAATATCTCCTTGTCAACAAGTTAGGAAAAAAAATGATGAGTGTGTGTATCCAGGGGAAGATCCACGGGAAATGGCCTTTCCCATGCCCAGTGGCAGGGTTGCTGGGGCTCAGGCAGGGCAGCAGAGAGGCTCAGCTCAATGGCAGCTGTGGTGTGGGAGCAGTGGGGCTGTGGTGGCCACAGCCATGTGAGCTCAGTTCCTCACTGCTGTTCTCATTTATAAATAGAAAGGCAGTTGGTTATTATTAGAGCTTGTTGAGTGGGTCTGGAGGAACTGCAGGAAACCTCTCCAAATGAGCTGTTTTCCAGTTGAACTGAAGCTCCTGGGGTCATGTCTGGAGGAGAAAGTCACAGGGAGTACTTTGAGGCTCGGAGACAGATCTGGGCTGGCCTCAGAATGAAAAGCTTCACCTTTGCAACAGGTCATGGTGCTCCCAGCATGACTGGGGCTGATTAGTGGCACCCTAAGGAGGGGTCTTCATTCTTCTCCTCTCTGTGATAACAGAGAAACCTGGCTTGGATCTTTCATCTCCAGCATCTTCCACAGCTCCTGCACTGCCACACCATCCTGATGCACATAAGGAAGTTCTTCCCCACCAAGTAGGTGGCACAAGGAGACTTTTTGCGACATCTTCAAGCTACCCCAAAACCTCTGTGGACACACAGATGGGCACAGAAAGAGGAAGATGTACACCTGGAAAACCCAGAAGATGGGTCAGTTGTCCTGGCTCCAGCAGAAGAAACATTATCAGGTAGGTTAGGTTGGCTTTTGTGTGTGTGGCCCACGCTGTTCTCATGTCTAATCCCTGCCACCCTCCTTCAGACTTCTCCCAGAGAGCAGCACACAGGCTGAGCTTGGGAGCTCTCAACCATGAGCTTGCTTTTGGCTATTTTTCCTAAATCCATGGTGAACAAGATCTTCCAAAAGTCCAGAGAAGAGCAACACAGCTGGTGGAAGGTCTAGAGAGTAAGCCTTATGGGGAGTGGCTGAAGGAACTGGGGTTGTTTAATCCACAGAAGAGGAGGCTGAGAGGAGAACTCATTGCTCTCTACAAATCCCTGAAAGGAGGCTGTAGTGAGGTGGGGGTTGTTCTCTTCTCCCTAGTATCCAGAGATAGAATGAGAGGAAATGGCCTGAAATTGTGCCAGGGGAGGGTTAGGTTGGAGATTAGGTAAAATGTCTTTGCTGCAGGAGTGGTCAGGGATTGGAACAGGCTGCCCAGGGAGGAGGTGGAGTCATCATCCCTGGAGGTGTTCAAGAATTGTGTGGACACAACACTATGGGACATGGTTTAGTGGCCATGGTGGTGTTAGGTAAATTTTGGACTCAATGACCTCATAGAGCTTTTCCAACCAAAACCATCCTGTGACTCTATGATTTAGCTCCTGAAAGATTCACCCAGGCACATTATGGGCCCTCTAATCATGTCTAAGCTGCTTTGTACCCCCAAATTGCAGAGGTTTTGCTTTTAAACCTTGTTTTTCTTGCCTGCCTCTCTGCTGGAAACCACATTCTCCTTTCATCTGTACATTATACCTCCTAAAATCCATCCCTTAATCTACACAACTGCTCCCACTGCCACAGAGGACTGAAATCACCTCATTAGTGACTGTCCTTTAGAGAAGCAGCAGGGTCAGGGGAAGAGCAAAACACCACACACACGATCAATATTTATTTTTCAAGCAGGATTTCGCAAGCAGAGCCAGGAGAAGCCTCAATCTGGTTTTAATTTCAAATAAAAGATAGATATGGCTATTAATCTATGGTGATGCTACTCTCCTGTAAGGATAAAGCATAGATAAAGCCTGCAGATTTAATGAGGCTCAAGGAGGGGGGAGGTGGGTAGAACATTTGAGAGCAAATCTTGGGCAATCTGGAGGTAATCTCCATTCCATTGCTCTCATGCTTGGGCAGTCGAAAAGTAAAACCAGGCTTAGCACAACGAAGGAAATCAAACAGGCTTTTTGTTTTCCTCCTCTCCCCTGCTGCTCTAAAATCACAGAATAATCTAGGCATGGAAAAGGGAAAGGAGGGGAAGGGAAATAAATAGGAGGAACTTCTGCCCTTCTGCCAGCACTCAGAGAATCTAATTGCAGAGGTTTCTTCCCGCATGTCTGAGGAGATTCTGAGAGACTGGGATGGTTTTTAATCACAATATTGAAGCTCTCCTTGGTGACACAGAAGGCATGCAGTGGTCTGCTCTTCATCTGCCAGAGAGGTGAAGGCAGCAACAGCTCACAACTTGAAGTCACCACCTGAGAATGTGAAAAAAAGCCAAAAAATAATTACTTCCCTTGACATCTCCACCTGGCCAGGGCAGCAGCACAGCATGCTGAGGACACCAATGGATGCCATGGCTGAGGAGGTCTTGCCTGTGGTTTTTGGTGTGATGTGCCTTGATTGCAGACCTTTCAATCTCACAGTTACTGGAGGAGGTTTGAGCCATGACAGCCTGGCCAAGTTTTGCTCCTTCATCCAAGGATTTTTGGGATAGGCTTGGGTGAAGCCCAAGACATCATACCCAGCTGCTGCCAGCTCTTCTGCTGAGTGATGAGCCCCAGCACTGACTCTCTCTGTGCCTCTGGGCTGAGGGGCAGGGGCTGTGAACACAGAAGGGAAGCTGATATTTGGAAATTAGGTCTCCAAAAAGCCCAGATAGTACTGCTGGACCCCATGATGGCTGCTCACCATCATGCTGCTCCTGTAGAGCTGGAGGTGGCCCACACCCAGACATGGCTTCATATGTCTGTGGGCCTTGCAGACTGAAAGTGGTGGCTCCCAAACATTTCCATTCTCAGCCCCATTTCCTGGGCTACCTCAGCTCTTAGTGAGAAAATCTGGCTAGCCACTGATTTTGTGTTGGGAGGGTAGTCCTGGTACACCTGCTGGGTCCCTGCATGGAATGGCAACCCTCTCTTTAGAGACATTTCTCTGAGAGTATCTTATTTCTCCACAGAACCACATAGAAAGCCACCCAGCAGCCTTTAAAACTATGAAACTATCTTCTTAGGCTACTGCCAGCACTGAGCTCAGGGCAGGAGGCCATAGCATCACTGCAATATGTCCAAAACACCTTCAAAACGGTGGACTTGACCTACTTGTCCCCTCTCAGCAGCTTTAGCTGGAGTTGCTCCACAGAGCACGGAGTCCCACTGTGGCTCTCTTCCCTCCCAGTGCACACCTTCCATGCCCTCTTGCCTCTCTCGTCAGGGCTGCATGGGGGTCCTTCAGCTCATTGGAAAGCAATTTTAGATCCTTGGGTGAAAGATTAAATGTAGAGTGTGTGCATCCTTCTGGAACAAACTGAGGCTATTGCTATGGACAAAGGAACGTGTGTGGGGCCATTTGGAGGCACGAGGAGTTGCTTTTATCTCCTATTCCCTTTGGTGATGGCCACAATTATTGTGTTTTGAAATCGCTCCCTTCACAGGCAATTAGGAGGAGGGAGGAAATCTCAGCAATTAGTCACCCTAAATCACAAATGAGCATAAAAATAAGAATAATTGCACCTTCCAGAGCTCACTGCAGTGGAACTGGATATCTGTAACTTGCATATATTCATATTTTGTCTCCAGAGCCAGCACTGCTTTGGATTTCTTCCTCTTTATTTTTTTTTTCCCCAGCAGTGACTGGTGCTGGAAAATGGCTTTTGAATGTTGTCTCTCTCTTCCCAAAGGTGCTGTAAGGATGAGAGCTGCAAAGAGCATAAAGCATTTAAAGGCTTCAAAGCAGTGTTACAGGGCTCTTTCCAGTACTGCCCTTAATTCTGCTGGAAGATGGGTGCAAAAAGAAATTAATTAGTAATGAGCAAAGCAAACAGTGCCAGGCAGCAGCTTGGCTGGCTGGGGCTTCCTGCCTCCCCCTCAGCTTTCATGGCCTTACAACAGTTGCCCATTGCAACAGTAATGAGAAGCTTGGGTTGTCTAGTGCACTTAGATTGCTGGTGGTAGGCACCCAGGTAGCTTCATGAAGCTACCATGACAGCCCTTCTCTGGACTCCACTCCAGAACTTCAGTGTCCTTCTTGGAGTGAGGGGGCCCAAAACTGAAGGCAGTAGTCAAGGCGCAGCCTCACCAGTGCCAAGTACAGGGGGACAATCGCTGCCCTGCTCCTGCTGGCCACGTTACATGTGTCCCTATGCCATTGGTTTTGCAGCACAATCAAATGGCAATGCAGTGAGACCCGCCAATGGTGCCTTGTTTGCTCCTCATAGCATCATTTTTCTCTGTTCCCAAATCAAGAACAGGCCACCAGCTGCCACCATGCCTACCAGGGGTGCTGCCAGCAGCACACCACACCCAGCCTCGCGTGTTTACCACCACATTAGTCACTCACCTCCTAAATCCATTGGAAAAAACACAGCCACAAGACCAGTGCTCCAACCGTTCTGCTGCCAGACCAATGCCAGAGGCCACAAGAAACAAAGGGACCAATTTTGGGACTGCTTGCACCCTGCAGTAAACAGAGAGGGTGAGGCTAAAGCAACATCTCATAAACCTGCCTGGAAAACAGGTCCCAACTGCTTTTCTCACTCTCCACCTTTGCAGGTCCCTGAGTTCATGTCATAGTTTGGCTCCTGTCATGTCATGCTTGACCCCAGCACAGCAGCAGCATTTGGGATCTGGGAGGCAGAAGTGCTTAGGTGAGACTGAAAACACGACCCATGAAAAGGACCCTCTCCCCAGCTGGGGTTCAGTCAGTCTTGTGCATGGTGTTGCCTGGAAAGTGCTGCTGGGATCCTTCCAGCTGAGTCTTGGCCCTTTGTTGTGGGTGTTAATGAGGCTTTGGAGAGTACACAATGCAGAGATGTGGTGCTGAGGGACGTGGGTTAGCATCACACTTGGTAGAGTTGAATAATGGTTGCACTTGAAGGGTTTTCTCCCACCATAACGATTCTGTGGTTCTGCGTGGATTTACTCTGAGGTTGAGTCTCTAGAACTGAACTCAAAGAGCCTAATAAAACCTTTTTCCGGGGGGGGGTGTGGGGGTGTGTGGGGGTGTCTTACTTGTTCGTTTAAGAAGGCTCAAGAGAAAGCACGGATAAGTTGCTCTTCTCCAGCACAGCTCCAGGTGGAGCACCTCAAAAGGCAGAGCTCTCAGTTCTTGTGAGCTCTGAGCAGGGATGCTGCGGTGGAGGAGTGTCCTTGGAGAACCCTGTGAGTCTGCTCAGCCTGTTAAAGCTGCTCTGACGCTGGTTGCATTGCACCATCTCCTCTTCCAGTAATTTCAGTGAGGACCAGCATCCTAAGATAGACATTTGGAGCACCTCACTGAAGCTGTAAAGACACAAACCTCACCTAATCTCACTTCCCAGGCCACCAACCCACACATTTCAGGATAAAGACCTTGCTCACAAGTATTTCTGGGTTGCTTGCAACCTATTCTTGCTGAAATAACTGCAGGAGCTCCTGGCCCTTGAAGTCAGGAGCTTTTCCCAGTATGGAATGCAGCTGAACTGTTGTGTTTTACTTCATGTATTTCTTTATTCTTCCTCTAGATCATCTTTAAGGTCTCTTCCAACTCAAGCCAATCTATGATTCTATGATTTTCAACGTGCAATATCACAGCCACTGAGCTCTAGATCCTGCCACTAACAATAGCTGGGAAAAGTTTAAGCCCTTTATGGATACTGAAAAGCTTTTGAACATTTTGCAAGGCCAGCTTTGAAAACAGGATGTGCAAACCCTCTATTTTGGGACTTGTTTCTCCCAGTGATCAGCTGCTCCACCCTGGGATCCCTGTCATGACAATAAAAGTCCTACAAATGCTTCTAAAAAAAAGACCCCAAAGCACAAACTTTAATTTGGGGCCAAGAAAAAGGTAAATTTGTGCTAAAATGGTGGAAAAAATAAGCTGCAGATGTCAGTGACACCCACTTGCCCCAGGAGCATCCCCTGGGTGGGGGAATGAGTGGGGTCACTGCCTTTGCCTGCACCAAACCAGGGATGCAGCAGCATTAGCATCTCCTTCTCCCTTTTTTCTGGCACTGGGATGAATCAACTGCACTTAAATGGAACCCAAACATAAAACCCCCAACCTTCTGTCACAGAAAGAATTTGGTGCTGTCATTTCAGCTAAAGAAGGCATCCCCCTGGGTGGGGGTTGGACTAGATGGCCTTGAAAGGTCCCTTCCAACCCAAACCATTCTAGGAGCCTGTGATGGCCATAGAGGAAGAAGAAATGCTCTAATATCGTGCTGGTGGCACAGAAGAGCTGACACATTCCTCACTAGGCCCAGCCTGGCAGGTGCTAAGCACAGATGGGCTCAGCTTAAAGCCTTGTGCTGCTCCCAACACGTTTGAGACACTCCAGGGGTTTATCCCTTGGCATTGAAAATAGCTGCCTGATGGGAGCAAATCTGAGCAGGGGGAACAAAGCACATTGGCAGGATGAGGATAGGTTGCTCTGGCATGAGACATGCCAGTTCACAGAGGGTGGCCATCCCTACAAACCAACCCCAGGAGCTCAGGAGGTACCTGTGAACCTGGACATGAGTCACTGGGTAATCTCAATCTCACCAGTTGCCTGGTCAACCTTCTCCTCTGTGCTCCCCTGATGCTTTCCTTGGAGACTCTTCATTATTTATGGATCATCACACTCCTCTCGTGAATGCTCCTGCTACATCCACTCAACAGCCCAGGCAGGTAAAATCTGCAGCAATGCCACCTCTGAAGGCACTACCTGATTAAAACAGAGATGGGGAAAAAAAGAGTAAACCAGAGATATAAACCTGCTAGCTGCCCACAGAACCAAAGAAAATTACTTCAGCACAGCCTCCCCCATCTTTCCTTATTGCTCAGGTAATAAAACCACTCACTATACAAATATCTAATTCCATGTGTAGAGGAGAGCAGTCACTGAGTCAGACTGGGAGAGCTGCTGCCCAGTGCAGGGATGTTCTGGGTCTCATACAAGGACCTGTTAATTACATGATCAGAGTGCTAAGCACTTCATCAAACAAATAAACCAACAGCTCCCCACCAAGCTGTGGACCATGACCTGAAGGGGCCTACAAAAGAGCTGGGAAGAGGCTTTTTACAAGGGCTTGTAGTGATAGGATGAGAGGGAATGGATTGAAGCTTGAGGAGGGCAGATTGAGACTGGAGATTAGGAAGAAATTCTTTACAGTGAGGGTGGTGAGACATTGGAACAGGTTGCCCAGAGAGGTTGTGGATGCCTCCCCACACACACTCCAGAGGTGTTCAAGGCCAGGCTGGGTGAGGCTTTGAGCAACCTGGACTGGCGCGAGGTGTCCCTGCCTATGGCAGAGGAGTTGGAACAGGATGATCTTTAAGGTCCCTTCCAACTCAAACCATCCTATGAATCTATGACCTTGTTTGAAGCTGCAGTGGCTCCATGCAACAACCAAAAATCTTCTCTCTCCCATCCAGCTGACACTAACCCATAGTTAAGGGAGGTTTCTCCTCTATCAGTTCACATCCATCTGCAGCCTCCTTCTTCACCACTTGAACTCTCAAGAGCCACAGTCCACCACCTTGCAGAGTTGTCAGGGGTCTAGAGCTGCCAGCAAGAGTTAATGAGCAAAATTTCCAGTCTGAACTGGGCTGTTTAATGAGTATCTCTCCCTCAGGTGATGACTGGTGATGAGAATCTACTCTGCTGCAGTAATGCCTGCACCGTAACAGCCCACTGAGGAGGGAGCTGGTAGGTGAAGTGAGAAAATCCTCTCTCCTCAGCTGGATCACAGCTTCAGCCAAGCTCATCTACATTAATCTTACACTCATTAAAATCAGTTGTTCTGTTTCTAATTCATCCAGTGCTGCCAAGCAAGCTCGAGAATTAAAAATTCATGAGCCAGTGTCCCTGGGAAAAAAAAATAAAATGAAATTGGGAAAAAAAAAACCTCACAGAAGTTCATCTTAAGTAGCACCAAAGTTTTAAAACAATCACAGAAAATGTCTAGCTGCTCCTTTGTGCTTGAAGCTTTCAGGCTGGCATTTTCATGAGGGATTGGAAAATGAACAAAACTGGAGGTTCCTACCCATATTGTGAGACTTCAGAGGCTGGTGCTTCCTGCAGGCAGCCTCACAAATTGCATCACTTATGATGAAAAGCAAAAGACTCAGCAACACAGAAGCAAGCTCAGTTGGTTCCCCTTACCCTGCCTCAAAACCAGTGTCATTGCTTAAGGTGACAACAAGTCCACCCTGCACACCCCAGGGCAAGGTACCCACTGGGTTTTACTGCAACAATATTTTTCCAGCCTTGGTGTGGACAATCACACAGAGCTCCAGGCAGCCCCCAGCCCCTCTGAAGGCATGAGAGCAGCATTAGATCCATACCAGAGGTGCAGGAGTTGGTGTAGACCCAGGCATGAGCAGGATTGTGGCAAAAGCCCAGGCACCACATAACAACAGGTCATGCTTTAGTTGGCCTCCAGCATCAACAGCAGCCCTCACAGCATCTCTGTGCCACTCAGTCCCCTTGGCCAGCTTCCCAGCACCCATCCAGTTATTTCTGCCCTTGAAGACTAGACAGACAACAAGGACTTTCTTCTCCAGGGAGCAGCCAAACACTCTCATGGATGCAGAGCTGCATCGAGGAGGAATGGGCAAGTGAACAGGAAAAGTAAAGAATTGCTTTTTAATTCTCTACACGTGAGCAGCAAACTAGACATGATCCTTAATATGCTCCTAATTAAGGTCACCAACGACAAGAGCTGGAGGGCTGAGGACAAAGACAATAACCACCATTTATTTGAAGCAGATGGGAGCTTAGAAAGGGCTCTCCACTATATTTTTTTCAATAGCCAAAACTAAACAATATTTAGGAGCATGCCAGAGACCTCCCAGCCCCATGAAAATCCCCAGGGTCTCAGATGGGCCCAGGGTGCAGTGACTATGCCTGGTTCTCTGGGTCTCTCTCCACAAACAGAATCACAGAATTATTGAGGCTGGAAAAGACCTCTGAGATCATCAAGTCCAGCCCATGACCTAACACCACCACATCACAGGGTGTTTTAGAAAAGTGTGTCCAGCAGATCTAGGGAGGCTCTCCTCCCCCTCTGCTCTGCCCTGGTGAGACCTCATCTTGAGTACTGTGTTCAGTTTTGGGCTCCCCAGTTTAAGGAGGACAGGGATGTGCTGGAGAGGGTCCAGCAGAGGGCAACAAGGATGATTAGGGGACTGGAGCACTGCCTTGTGAGGAGAGGATGAGGGACCTGGGGCTTTTTAGTCTGGAGAAGAGAAGACTTAGATAAATATCTAAGGACTGGGTGTCAGAAGGGAGGGGACAGGCTCTGCTCACTTGCTCCCTGGGATAGAACAAGGAGCAATGAACATAAGCTGCAGCACAGGAGGTTCCACCTCAACACAAGGGGAACTTCTTTACTGTAAGGGTCACAGACCACTAGAACAGGCAGCCCCAAGAGGTAGTGGAGTCTCCTTCTCTGGAGACTTTCAAGGCCTGTCTGGATACATCCCTCTATGACCTGAGCTAGATCCTATGGTCCTGCTCTGGCAGGGGGGTTGGACTTGATGATCTCTTTGAGTCCCTTCCACCCCCTGACATCCTGTGATCCTAATCAGCTCAACCATGCTTTTCTTAAAGACCTCCAGTGATGGTGACTCCACCACCTCCCTGGGGAAAAGACAGGCAAATACTGGAACAGGCTTCCCAGAGAGGCAGTGGAGGCCCCATCCCTGGAAACATCCAAGGACAAACTTGATAGGGCCCTGAGCATCTTGGAGATGTCCCTGCTCACTGCAGAGGGGTTTGGACAAGATGACCTTTGAGGGTCCCTTCCAACCCAAACCATTCTATGAAAAAAAGGCAACAAGTTTACAAAGTAAAGCTCAAGCAGGAAAACCTCAAGCCTGGCCAGTGCAAAACCAAACCTGGGAAAAGGTGAGGATCAAGTCAAGCCAAGAGGATTTTTCCTGGAGAAGAAGGAGCATAAATAAAGATGGGTTGTCAGTGAGCACTAGCAAGCAGTTATTTATAGAAGACATTCATTTCCTCCATGATCTGGATAAATATCCATTAGCTTTCAAGGTGATAAATCAAGAATTAATTAACCTGCTGGGGGAAAAAAAATAATAATATGGATATTAATGTTTTAAAAAGAAGCTTTCAGCTGAGGAAAGGAAAAAAAGAAAGAGAGCTGATCTGAAAATTTCTACCACAGCTTTGTTATATTGGAAAGGAGCAACGAGGAAAGGACAGACTTGTTGGATACACTTAGTGGGAAAGGCTGACACTGCTTTGGTAACAGGGGGGAAAGAAAGTGTGATCTTGGCACATCTGTGGAGTGTCAGGGTGGAGAACTTGGAGTGGAAGCTCAGTGGATGTTTTTCACCTGGCAGCTACAGTGCCTACACCCTTCTATGTGCCATCTCTGGGCAGGGCACCACTGTTTGGTGCCCAAGCCAAAGCTCCTGCCGACCCAGAGCTCTTTCCCCCAGGAAACCATTGAATGCCCTGGCAGAGTTATTCCTCCTTCAGACACAGCTGCAGTGATTGTTTTTCCCTTCTGAGTTCTCTCTAGGTGTTCAAAGTGGACTTTCATTTAGTGCAAGCAATTAGACTCCAGAGTAACCATCAGGAAACGAGCAGAGCAGCCAGAAGATGCTCTGGTGGTTACACACTCATGTGAAAGGGAGGAGATCTTGGCCCTCCAACTGGTCACCTTCCCTCAGTCCCCCGCAGGGACCAGCTGAGTTGACTCTCCATTTTTTTTGACTACCCACAAAGCAGCAGCATCCCTTGGGGACTGGTGGGGCTTAGCTTGGTGTAAGCATGACTAACATGGATTAAAAAGAGATCTTCCCAAAGAAGACGACTGACTGTTTGCTAAGCAAAAGTGCCAGAACAAGATGAGACACCAAATCTGGACAACAACGAGAAACAAATTTTCTGGTGGCAGCAAGGCAAGGCTTGCAAGACCATCATGCTCCCAGAACATTTGGATGGCTTGGCTGCATCCCTTCTCCTCTCTGCAGAGCAAGGCAGCTTCCAAGTGACATCAGGCAGAAGATTGGGCTGATGATTATTTTGCAAACTGAGACACAGCTCTCTTATAGCTGAGGAAGCACAGTGCTTAATGAAGCACAAAAAGATCCTGTGTTAGATGTGGTCTTCAGGATCAGCTTCCTTTGCTCTACCCTCACCTACCCAAACCTTTAACAACCTCAATCTCTTCTCTTTTTCATTTAAGGGAAAAAAAAATATATAAAAGCATATGTTGTCAGCCTGTTCTTGCCCATTTTTAGCTTGCCCCCCCTCCCCCTCTACATATTCCCCAGCTCTCTACCCACACAGACCCCCACTACAGACAAACTGTCCTAAAATATTCCCAAGAGGCCTAAAAAAACCCAACAGCAATCCAGGGTGTCAGCAACTTCCAGGAACACAGACTGGCTTCAGAAACCACAGCTCCTTTCTGTTGTTGTTATTTTTTGTATGGGTTTGTTTGGTGGTCGGGGGTTTGGGGTTGTGGTTTGGGGGTTGTTTTGGTCTTTTGCAGTCTTCTGTTTTAAAAACATGGCTTGAATTTGCTCATCCTCACCACCCTCCCCAGTCCCCTCTCTCTCTCTTTCTCTCCTCCCCCCCCCCCCCAGCTATATTCAGAAAGGATTTCTCGCCAGCCTCATTTAGCTCACATTTCAGAGCGGAGCAAATGTGTGTGCATGGCGAGGCAGGGATGATGAGTCAATTAGGCACCCAATAAAGATCTGATTTTAAGAATTCCCTTCCCAACTGTGAGCACAATGTTGAGCTGTGACAGCCACAGAGCCAGCGCTGCCAGCTTGGCCCAGCCTGCCCAGCGCCTCCCCTGCAGACAGAGAATGGCTTCCTACGGTGCAACCATTCTCCTCATGCATCAAATGTCATGTATGATGAGGCATCTGCCACCTAACGTGGAAGACACCATCACAGCCTGATAAAGCAGACTGCCAGAAGGACTTTTGTGCTGTGGCAAATGCTCCACAGCTGTCCCCACGCCGTATGCTGCTGCTCGTCGTGAACCCTGCCTTGCAGACCTCTCACACTACAGCTGATTAACTCAGCCCCAGAATAGGCAGCCAGGCTAAGCTCTTTGAACCCACTGGTCTCACAGTCACCCCTTCTGTTGTTCCCTTCACTCCAGCCCTGAGCCTGCAAAGGGAAGCTCCAGAGATGCATCAGTTGTCATTTTTTTACTACAGAGAGCACCGACTGCTGCCTTCTTCCAGGCACACACTGAGTTGGAAGGGGAGGAATGAAGAGATGCTGCCTCCTCATTCTCCTTGCAGATGGTCAAGCCACAAAGCACCTAAGCAAAGACACATACTTCCTTCCAGCCTTGGCTGAGATCCAAACCACCCACTAGTGGAGTCATGTTGGACTTACTTGGAGACACTTCCACAGTGAATAACCTTCTCTCATCATGCAGCCATCCTGGCAGCACATCTGACTGTTCATTCCCCATGCATGCAGTGCAAGTTAAGAAATGTGAGGATTTGGGGTTAGAGTTTGTTTTCATGGTCAGGGTTCTATGAGAAACTGGAACAAAACATCCTGAGCTTTGGCATGTTAGAGCAGCAGGAATTTCCAGCAGAACAACCTTCATACCAGTAAAAACCAATTCCATGTTAAGAAGAGCTGGATTTTTAAAGATCAAACTAGCCATTGCACAACCAGTAACCCTGCAGGGTGCCCCCAGGCTGGATGGACAGCACAAAGGAGCACAAAGACATTTTGGGGGGCTTCATCAAACTTCTGAGAAGCATGCTACAAGGCACATCAGCCAGCCATGATCACCAGCAACCACAGAGGCCAGTGGCCAACTGAACTGGGATGAGGACTGGTCTGGTTGTGCTGATCATAGGCTGCACTAACCAAAATCACAGTGGAGTGGAAGGCCATAGGATCATGATGTGCTTGTTTCCATCAACAACTTTACACCCCTCCCACAATGGATCTGGTGGTTTCCTTTGTAGGAGAGACTATGCCACTGCACCAGGAGGGCCCCTCTTTAATTTTCCTTTGGCTAAACATGACCAGTTCTGTGTCTGGCTAAAGAAACTCAACTCATTATTCAATCAAACTTGCTTGGATTTCTATTTTCTGTTTTTTTTTCCACTGAGCCCTGGGCCAGGAGGAGCCCAGGCAGGAGGGTGCTGCAAGCAGGCAGCAAACCATGGCTGATGGGCTGTTGCTCCAGCCAGAGGAGCTCCAGAGAGGGTAAGGTCAATGGGAACAGCATCAATGGCAGTAAAATGGAGCAGGAAGAGCATCAGGTGAGTGAGGATTTATCAGTGAGCCCAGATTAATGCATGCATTTTCCATTGCATAAGTCTAGCCTCCTCTCACCAGCACAGCCCAGCCCATGGGAGTGCTGGCCCAGATTGTAAGACCTGGGTTGCTGGCTGCTTGCTGGAGATAGCACATCCCAGCGTAGCCAAGGGCAGGAGAGTGATATTGCCCTTGGATCTGTCCTTTTCAGCCCTGAAAACAAGTGAATGTTGGTGTAATTAGGGGGTGACCATTACTTGCCATTGAGCTCCATAAAGAATGTGAGCAAAGATGTATGCATTTCAATTAACTTCTGGGAGAAAAGAAAGGGAAAAAAAATAGGTGTACCTGGCTCGACTGCAGAGAGATGAACTCATTACTTCATCCACAGCTCAGGCTGCTGCCTGTTTTCCTCTGCAACAGAATCATCAGACTAGGCTGCAGGCACAGACTTTGAAAAGCAAATAATCCACCCAAAAGAGCCAGGCCAGCACTTCAGAATTCCTACATCTCTCAACTGGGAGCCTTCATCCAACCCCAGTTCTAGTGAGATGGGCAAGCACTCAAAAGCTGAGCAATCTGAAGGGCAGTGCTCCCCAATCAGAGTGTCAGGAAGGGACCCCAACAGAGCTCACTACAGATTTTTCCAGCAGCTGGGTGGCTCCTGCAGCTGCCAAACTTCTCCACAGATCGCCCAGGTCTGATTTTTTGTGCTATGGAACAGCCTGAGCCTTGAGCTGCCTTTTTCATCTCAGGAATGCACAGCTGTGAAAGTGAGGTCTGGGTTCTCCTTGCACACCATGGCTCCAGGACTGTGGATTTGTGCCCAAGCCACGCTGGGAAGGGAGTACTCACTCTGCATATGAAGAGGGAGGGATGGGCAGGTGGAGGGGCAGACACCCAGCTGCCTTTGGGTGTGTGGAAAAAAGTAATGGCAAAACCCAGCTGGGGTTTGAATGGCAAATTAAAACAACTTAAACCCTTAACTAGACCTAAAAAGTTTCTAGGGCATGGAGAAAGAAATAGCAACCACCATCAACATCCTCTCCCTGAGAGTCAGTTGAGCAACCTTCCACATCACAAACCACTTTCTGCTATTCCCAAACTAGCTGGGAATGTCCCTGCTCACTGCAGGGGGTATGGACTAGATGGGCTTTAAAGATTCCTTCCAACCAAAACCATTCCATGATGCTATGAACCACTCAGGTCCCTCGTGAAACTCACTGTTTACCTTACAGAGTCAGCCTGTGGTGCCTGTGGGCTTTATAAAGACTAAATAATCTGTTTGCTATTGTTGCTTTTTAACCAGATCTCCTTCTTTGAGGAGCTGGTTGATAGCTCCAGGCACCAGGGAAGAAATCTCATGTACCCCTTGATGATACTGCCCAGCCTGATGCTCCAAGATGCCCCAGACACACTTCCATGTGTTTATTTCCCATGGAAGTCAGTGAGACAGAACTGTGTCCTTAAAGCTAAGCACCTTTTCAAAGGTTTTGCTAAACAGCCTTGTGAAACAAGCCACAAAAGTGACAGAGGTCATAGAATCAAAGACTGGTTTGGGTTGGAAGGGACCTTTAAAGGTCATCTAGTCCAACCCCACTGCAACCCCATCTTCAACCAGAGCAGGTTGCTCAGAGCCCAATCCAACCTCATCTGGAACGCTTCCAGCCTATTCAACATAGGGCAATTGCATGATTCAACATAGGGCAATTCCTGCTCAGATTAAGGAAGCAAAATGAAGCTGTTTTGAGGTTTGTGGCATTTTATTCTTCTCTGGCTGTGCAACCTGGGCCAGAGTCTCACCACCCTCAGAGTAAAAAAATTCTTCCTTCTTTCTAGTCTACGTCTCCTCTCTTTTAGTTTCAAGCCAGCACCCCTTGTCCTGTCACAAGAGGCCCTGCTACAATGTTTTTCCCCCAGGATAATGCCTTCATCTTCATTCAGCACATGGGGTGGGCTGGTGGCAGATGTGTGATGCCTGGTCCAGGCAGGAGAGTGCTCAGAGCAGCGATGGCACTGAACCTTCACAACATCATCTTGGTTAAGCAAATGCATCACTGAGCTGGAGTATCACATCCTTCTCTCAGCAGCCTCAGATGCCAGCTTTGCCCAAGGTGGGGCAGTGGCCAGCAGTGGGACAGTCAGACCAAAAGAAACCCTGCATTTCTCATGGAGCTGACAACACCAGGCAACATCTGGCCTCTGCCAGTGACATGGCAGTGCAGGCAAGGAGCTGAATGAGGCCCTAGAAGCTGCAAGACACCAAGACCACAGCTCTGAGAGATGTTGGCACATCAACACAGAGATTCAGCTTGGCCTAGAGTGGACACAGGCTCCTTGCCTTTCCCTGTGCTGCTGGGAAGAACTTAGCTCCGAGGCCAGAAGGCTGACCACAAACCCTGTCTGCAGGAATCCAGTTGTTAGAACACTCATTCACGCTGCAGCCATGGGGCTGGCTGGAAGAACACACATCAGGCTTTTTGTCAAACAAAACCCAGTCCAGCTGTCTGGGAGGACAGCAAAATCTGCCATGGCTCTGCTTTGAAGGCTTTACAGTTCACTGCAGCACTTTCTATCTGCAGTTGTTTCCATAACCAAGGCCAAGAGAGCCTGTGAACAGGAAGGAATTAGGCACTCATGCAAAGACCATTAAAGTCAAGGGGACTCTTTCCATTGACTTGAGAGTGTTTGGCTCCCAGCCCTGGATATCAAGGTCTCTTGTGCAGGATTTAGGGCAGGAAATGGGAGCAAAACTTTGCAGGTTTGCTCAGCTTTCATTACAGAGTTTAGTACAGAAGCTCCCTGTGCTCATTTCCCTGCCTGTAAATTAAGGAGTGACTGCTCACCTGAGATGCAGGACCCTAAGGGACCATCTTCCTGTTCAGTCTGGGCACCTCTTCCATCCCTCCTGGGGCAGAAAGACCTCACAGCATAACAAGCTGGACTAACCCTTTCCTATGGCCACAAGATCCCTTTCTGTCCCCTGACATGCCAGTCCCTGTTGCAAAGCCCACACATGATGTATCAGTCCAAGAGGAAACAATGCCACGACCCAGAAGCTTCAGCAGGTCTGCAAAGCCTCTTAATCCTAAAGATCAACTTCACAGTGAGGATGAAGGTCCTGCTGGGATCTAGGCAAGACTTCACTGATTTCACTTCTGCCTGTCCAGTTACAGCCAGCAGTTTTGCACAGGAATGTGCTGTCTTTTGACAATTACAGAACACAGAATTAACCAGGTTGGAAAAGACCTTCATGATCATCAAGTCCAGCCTATCACCCAAGACCATCTAATCAACTAAACTATGGCACTAAGTGTCTCATCCAGTCTTATTTTAAACACTTCCAGTGATGGTCACTCCACCCCCTCCCTGGGGAGCCCATTCCAATGGCCAATCTCTCTTTCTGTGGAGAATTTCTGAAGTGCAGGAGCATGCACCAATACCCACAGAAGACCTGAGCTGCTTTCATTTTCACACGAAGAAGCAGAGATCTGATCTGCATTGCTTGGGATGTAACCTCTGGAAAGTGATGCTCTCCAAGGAATGTCTTCCCAGGCACCCAAAACTGCCAGCACAGGAGCCACAAAGCACTTTTACAGTACAAAGATCCTGATTTCCTGGGAGCAGTGCTGGTTCTCTGAGTTTACCTGTCAGGTGAGTTAGGTGAAGTGCTGTGCCAGGTACCAGTATCTGCCAGTCAGGGGTGGAAGGCACTTGGAAGATGCTCATTTGTTTTCTGCCTCAATCCTGCACCCCCAGCTTCACTCAGCACCATCACTTCATTACCTTCTCTGCTGGGAAAAGCAGTGAGGACATTTCTCCACACCATGTGCCATCAGAAGGGTTGTGCCAGAACTTCAGAGAGGCAAATGAGGAGGCTTTGACTTGGTGCTGGAGATCCATGGGCTTTGCAGGAGGCAGCATGCAGTGGTCAGAGAAGTTCCTCCCAGTCCTCATAGGCAGCATTGGCCTGGAAGAGGAGCAAAGCTGTCAGATGCTCATTACTTGGGCTGGGTTTAGAAAAACAGAGGTGACCAAGCCCTGCTTCAGCTTTCAGTGGGAAATACAGAGACAGGAGTGTGCTTAGATGCAAGAAACTCAATCCCAGGAAGAGGAGAAAGGAGGGTGGAGAAGGAAACACATCCTAATGCCAGGAGTGACCTAAATCCACTCTGCACAGCCAAGTTCTGCCAACAGCCATGGAGCCAGAGCAGACAGAATCACAGGAATCATGAGGAAAGGGGCCCTCAAAGGTCATCTTTTCCAATCCCCCCCTCACTCCCAGCAGTGACCAGAGACATCTCCAACTAGATCAGGCTGCTCAGGGCCCCATGAAGTTTGACCTTGAATGTCTCCACCACCTCCACCACATAGGTGGGCAGCCCTGTCCCAGTATTTCACTGCCCTCATTGTGAAGAGCTTCCTCCTGCTGTCCAAGCTAAACCTGAAGAACAGGCGGCTTTTGGTGGCTGCAACCTCACACAGAGAGTGTCATGGGACAGGCTTTCAGCAGCAAGTGCCACTCTTCCAAGGTGACTGAACAGTGATTTGACTCAAGTGACATGCCAGTCCAAAGATGACCTCTGCAGAGCAAGTGATGTGCAGTTTCCCAGTGCAGGAGCATCCATCCCCATGCCCAGGCATCTCTGGGAGCCTGGAGGGAGATGTGGTGGCTCCACCACACCAAGCCAGGTGTGGGGTTTTGTTTCCAGTGGGATGTGGGTTTAGAAAATGAGCTTTGCTACCACCTGCTGCTTGTTCACTGGTTCAGTGGGACAAACTGCCAGATCCAACAGGAACTGGGGTCTCATTAGCATGACTGAGGCTTTGGCAGAGAGAAGCTTCTCAGCTTTCATTTGCAGGACCTGCTGAGAGCTGCCATGGCAGGAGTTCAAGGCAGGATGGTGTGCACCACTGCATTATGAAGTCTAGACAGCACTGGAGTGCTGCAAGCCTCAAGGATGCCTTTTCCCTGCCCTTGTGTCCTGTCCACAATCCAGAAACACTCCTTAACTAGGGGTGATGAGGGAAATATTTTATTCCCTTGTTCAAACACATCCATTTTGCACCATCATCTCCCTGGAAAACCTTCACCTCCAAAGCTCTGCCTGGGAGATGGGTGGCTGCCAGCACTGCTGCAGGCTTGCCAGCAGGAACTCTCCTTTGACCAAACACTGCCAGGCTCCTCAGAGGAAGGAAGTGGGGAAGAAGAATTTTAAAAGCTGCCTAAATCCCCTGTTTTGATTCCTACCTGGAATGCAAATAGCACTTTGGGGGCAGTTCTTGAAATATCTGCTTTTAGCCAGCTTTATTTCTCCCTTTTCTTCCCTCTGAGCTGAGCAGGGAAGCCCACCTGCACGAGACCTCACTGCCTCCATGGACCTCCAAGCAGTGTTTCCTCCTATGTTAGAAGACACCCACCTGAAAAGTGTCCAAGCAGCTGTGCAGCCAGCCTCAAAGGGAACAGGCAAAGGTTTGAGCTTCAACCAAAACAATAAAACACGAGTATTTTTAATGTATTGGAAGATTTCTGTTGGACCTTAACTGCTAAATAGACTTTTTGTGAGCTGAGAGGCAATTTGTGCTTATACAGCAGTTCAGAAGCTCTTCAAATACACTTTGGGGCAAGGCTATGGGAAATGGAGCAGCACTTTGCTGCACATCACCACAAACAGGGATGACGTTTGGTCAATGCCTCCTCACCTTGAACTGCTCAAGCTGCAACAGGGTCTGGTGGCAAGGACTCAGTCATTCGGTAGCGATTCAGAGGGGAAAAAAGCAGGATTAAATGATGATCCTTTGGAATTTGCCAGGCTACATCTGACTGCACCCCAAGCACGTATGCTCCTTCCTTAAGTGGATTGATAAGCACTCAGAATCTGTATTAACACAGGCCAGATGCTGGGGAATCATCTCCCACTTATGGCAATTACGAGGATGTCCCAGAATCCAATAAAGCAACCGAGAAGATGAGCATCTGGTGGTGGTTGTCAAGCCCTGACACAGCAAGATAAATCTGTGTAATAAAGAGGTGTGATTTTTTTTTTTCCTTGAGTCATATGCCATTTAGCATTGGCTATGTGTGAATCCTCCCTCCCTTCAGGGATTGTCCTCAGGAGATGAGCAGAGCATCCTTCCTCCAGCACGATGCTGAGCTGCTTATCCTGTTGTGCCCTTTCTCTGCTGAAATCCAGCTACCACCAGCATCACCCAGCCACAGTTCTTAATCATAGAATGGTCTGGGTTGGAAGGGACCTCCAAAGGTCATCCAGATCTTCAGAGGGAACTGTTCAAAGTAAACCTGCAGGGCCATCAAACAGCACCTCCGGCCAGAGGAATCACCAGGTGGAAATCACCTCACTCCCTCTGACCTTGTCCACTCCATGCTTCCAGCCCAGGTCAGAACTCCACAGCCTGAGATAAGAGAATCTGCCATGTTAAAAGACATAGGAAGTGTTGAAGCAGTGAAGGTGATTTCCTACAAAAACCATCTGAAAAATAACCCTCATGCCCAGGGAACACTCTGGATTAGGCAATATGGATCCCACCTATCACAGACACAGGGTTGAGCAGTGCTGAAAAATACTTAAAGGACGATTCCTAGCGCAGTAGGCAGCAAATTTTATTCACATGAAAGGCAGCAGAGCTGAGCTGTATTTGATAGAGGAGAAAAGACAGAAATAATCTCCAAAGGTCTGATAATGTGAACTCAGTGCTTAGATATACTCCAGCACATCTTCATGCAGTAAGCACCAGCATAGCTGCACAGACACCTGTCTCACTCCGGATAGCAGAAAGACTTGGTAGAGTTAGAGAATGGTTGGACTGAATGATCTAAAAGGCCATTTCCAACTGAAATAACTCTATGATACTATCAAAATGAGCTGAGGAAGAGAAGAGCAGGAAGAAAAGTCAGTGAGGAAACGCTGTGGACCGTCAGGGCCAGAAAATGCCCCCCATTTGGAACCACGTGCTCGCCTCAGAAGAGACCAGCAGTGAGGGTGACCAGCCTCCTCAGCTCCCAACACTTCCACTATACTGAAATACAACATTGCCAGGAAGATTTCCAGAAGACTCCCAGACTCAGGAGCCCATGGAAAATCTGTTCCTTCTTTTCATTTCATTTCCCTTTAGGCTTCTCCTAGAGCAGAGCTTTTTCCCTATTTTTTTGCCCCTCCAGAAGACCCCCAAACTCAGCAGCCCATGGAGAATCTGCTCCTTCTTTTCATTCCATTTTCCTTTAGGCTTCTCCTAGAGCAGAGCTTTTCCCCTCCTTTTTTCCCCCTCCATGTACTCTCCTACAAACATCTGAAAAGAAACCTGCCCAGCATCTGTTGTAACAGCAGCATCCATTTCAAAAGCATTGAGCAGACCCAAAGTCACCTAATTCACTTAGAGTGCCACGATGCTAACACTGAAATAAATGTAAAATTCAATTTTTAAGCAAATTTCTGCTCATTGTTTACTTTCTGTGTCTGAGATCTGCCCATCTCTTTGTGTACTCAGGGCCTGAGCTAACCAGCTCCCCTTCAAACCCTTTGGGATCTTTGACAGCACAGTGTCACAACTACATTAACTCCATGAAATGCATTTTTAATGTCCCCATTAGGGCACATTAAAAATGGGCTTTAAAGTATGAATTTAATGGCTCAGGATAGAATTTAGAACACAGGCAATATTTGACTTTAAAAGAGTGGTGTAAATATTTAACCAATAATTGCGCCAAGGCCCATTGCAGGGTGCACAGTTAAGACATTTTGAGTCCTATCTTTCATGGCAAAGCTTTCCTAAAAATTTAGATTCATGGAATGGGTTGGGTTGGAAGGGACCTTAACGATCATCTACTTCCAACCCACCTGTCACAAGCAGAGGCACCTCCACCAGCCCAGGCTGCTCAAGCTCTTGCTGCTCAAGCTCTGGCATCCAACCTGGCCTTGAACGCCTCCAGGGAGGGGGCATCCATGACCTCCCTGGGCAACCTGTTCCAGTGTCTCACCACCCTTACCAGAAAGAATTTCTTCCTAATCTCCAGTCTAAATCTGCCCTCCTCAAGCTTCAATCCCTTCCCCCTTGTCCTACCACTACAAGCCCTTGTAAGAAGTCCCTACCTGGCTTTCTGGTAGGACCCCTTCAGGTACTGTTTGATGCAAAATGCTGTGAGAAGCAAGGCTGAGCAGGGAAAGGTGCTGTGCTTCCAGACACCACAAAGGTCCAACCACAGAAATCAAGGGTCAGCATTGCTAAGCCACCCAGCTCTTCCCAGCAGCCCACAGCTTAGCTAAACGTGGCCATTTCACCTGGCTGAGGGACCTCCACACCGTTTAGTGGTTGGACTTCATGATCTCAAAGGTCTCTTCTAACCTCAACAGTTCTGTGAGTCTATGATTAATAAAACACAGCGTTAACATCACCCAGGAGCACAGATCAAGGCTGTCCTGAGGTGATTTGCTCCACTGAGGTCCATGCACAGGAAGAAAAGGGTGGAGTGTGTGTTTGCCCAGCTGGGTGCCTTCACAAAACGTCCATCTCAGTGCCTCTGGCTATGTGTCTGCAGAGTGCTGAGCAGCAGGAAATCGTTTGACTTGTATCAGAACAAATCCAAAGAGCATCAGCCCTGCAATTAGCTATAATTAGAAATCCACTCCAGCAATGCTCCCTCAGGCAGAATTCACACACACACATACACATCCCCTGGTGCTAAATGATGTTGGGAGAGAAACAGATGGTGCCCACCTCTCCCAGGGGTAGCCCTTGTGCTCCTTGAAGGTCCCTGTCCCCAGTGAGGTGCAGGAGCCAACCTCACACCATGGCTCACCTCCCAGATGCTGAGTGAGGAAATGGTTTGCATCATGGACTCAGCCCTCAGGTCTTTGCAAGCAACCTCTGCAACCATCCATTCTCCCTTCACTACTGCCCAGGTAGCCATCCCCTGACCAGCAATGCCAAAATTCAGGCCTAAATTCCCCTAGGATAAGCACACAGAGTTGTTGTTGGTTTTTTTTCTTTTTAGTATGCTTTTCCACACTGCAGTTTCTGTCTTTAATTTAAAAAAGAAAAAAAAAAGAAAAAGGATAACCTGCTGATGTGAGCAAAAAATAAATGAATTCCCCAGCCTCCCCACTCCAGCCATCTCCAGCCCTTCCCCTCTACCACCTGCTAACCAACATCTTGGACTTGGCCAAACCCAGCGTTATTTTTGCATTGCTAATGCCCCGCAGAGCCTGTGCCAGCTCTCAGAACAACAACCCAGAATCCAACTAGAGAAGCTCAGTGCAGGCAAGGAATAATTCAGTTGTCACCTTGTTTTCAAGGAGATTTTGCAGTCCTGATTCCCTGGCAGTTAGGATGCAGTTTTGAAAGCTCCTTACTTAGCTGTGTCTCCAGCTTGAGCTAAACATTGCCATATGAGCAAAAAAAAAACCAACCAAATAAACCAAACCAACAAAACCTACCCCTCAGCTCTTAGGAGATCTCGGTGCTTAAAGATGTAGTGAAATGACAGCAACCTCAGCCATAATTATTGCCCTGTAATCTGCACGTCAGGGAGAACCTCATAGGTCAGCAGTTAGCTGCACTCCCTGCACACAGTTATTTGTTCTTTGCCTTGAAATAAACTGCTGGGGAAGACAGCAAGCGAGTGCTGTGTAAACACTCAGTCATTTTCAACCTCTTTCTATCAACAGACCCTTAATATTTATTTATTTTTTGTCCTGCAGAGCCCTACACATTAAGAAAGGAGGAGAGGAGCAACGCAGGTTTGAGTCTCTCTCTTCTGCACACACCCCAGAAGCAGCCAGCAGCTCCAGTGTGAGCTGAGGGCTGGGAAGAGAGGTGGGTAAGTTGGGCAAGGCAAAAATAAAAGGACCACAACTAAAAGTGAGGCTTTTCTCTTGCTGGTTTTGGGCTTTTTGGAGCCATTTGGTTCACAGCTGTTTTTAACAGCTTTCAGAGTGTGAGGGATGGAGCCAACAGGGCACCCACGCCACGGCCAAGGGGAAAACTTGCTATTTGCAACTCATTTTGGGCACATGGACTTAAATCTTCATGCCTTGTGCAGTGAAAAAAAAACAACAAACCACACACTGAACATTTTGATTTGGAAAGTATGAGAGGCCCCATCCCAGCAGTGCAACGCAGCGCCAGCGTGGAGGAAGAGAACAAACAGCTCTTGTACCTCCCAGATCTGCTAGATAAGGTTACTACTTCCAGCTACTCAGCACATCTTTGCACACCAGTTGGTTTCCTCTACAGCTTCTGATGAAAGAAGTCATGTTAGCAGCTCACTTTCTGCTCTGCTCAGTGTTCCCTGCCTGCTGCTCACTTGCTGGTGGTGCCTAAGGGTTAATAAGGAAGCCAGGGAAAGGCTGAGTTGAGTAGCAGCTGGATTTTGTACCGATAAGAGACTCTTCCTTCTGTGTCTCATTAAGACTATCCTGATTGTTTTCATGCTTCTAAAGATATCTTCTTCCTGTTTCTTCAGCAAAACACTGAGTTTGCTGCATCTACATTGGGTTGACCAAACCTCTCCATGGTAACTGACCTCTACAGCAGTACTAGAGAGCAAATTATGTCAGAGATCATTGTACTGGCTCAAGAATCCATGTTTCAAATGCTGGAGGTATTTCATACAGAGGCATTTGAACCTACAAGAAGTCCCAGTGATATAACTGCATCTTAATTAGATCTGAACACACAATTGTGGTGAAGACAGATGCAGGCTCAGCAGCTCTTCATCAGGGAGCTAATTCTCTATTAGTGCAAGAAATTCACTGATTCACCTCATTTTACATCATACTGGTGAAACAACCCACCCCAAAACATCACCACCAAAACCTCAGCGTTACTGATGGCTTCCAGCAAAGTAAGAAAAGAGGAAGCAAAGCTGACAAGCACTTAAGGACCAAAATAGTCCAAGCTGCTTTGATGGCAGGCAAGCTGGAGGAGCTGCTGGGCAATCAATCTGGCTGTTGATCACCCAGCTCCAGCAAGCACGTCAATCCTAGTGTGGCTAGGAATGGAGCAGCTATCACAGCATCATAGAATCAGAAAGGTTGGAAAAGATCATAGAATCATAGACCTTTAGAGGTTAGAAGGGACCTCCAGAGATCAAGTCCAACCCCCCTGCCAAAGCAGGATCACCTAGGGTAGTCTGCATCCAGGTGGGTTTGGAAAGTCTCCAGAGGAGACTCCGCAACCTCCCTGGGCAGCTCCAGCACTCCCTCACCCTCACTGTAAAGAAGTTTCTCCTCATTTTGAGGTGAAACCTTCTATGTTCAAGTTTGTTCTTTATTACTGTGCACCACCCAAAACAGATTGGCCCTCTCCACTTGACACCCACTCCCCAGATATTTACAGACATTCTCTCTGATCTCTAAGACCATCAGCTCAATACCACCATGCCCCACTAAACTTACTGAGATCCTTCCCAGATCCTCCATTCATTCTGATTATTTTAATTTATGCTGCCTTTATTGTAGACTAAGCTGTTCAATAAATCCTTGTGGCACAGCACACTCTTCCAAAATCATGCCTTTTATTACCAAATACTACATCCAGGAAGAGAGTTTCCCCAGAAGAGCTGTTGCCAAAGAACAACTGGCCAGCAGCCAAGCTAAGGTTAAGATGACCCTAGAGAGTAGCAGAGTGCTCCAAGTGGGGTCTCACCAGTGCAAAGGGGAAGCATCACCTCACATCACGTATATACTTCTGAGGACAGATGTGTCCCTGCTGCTATCACAGCCTGCCATGCCCCAAAAATGTGGACTGGGTATTTTCTCTTGTGGTCTGGATGAACTGGTACAAGGCTGGGAGACAGAGGTTTGGGCTCCAACTGGGATTTTCCCATCAAAGAAAGAAGCACAAAGCCCTTTAGTTTTCTCTGTTCTGTAAACAATCCTTGTCCCAGCTGCCAACACTCTTCTAAAGTCATTATAGAGGGAGTCCCACACCAGCCCTCAGTGGTTTTCCCTAGAAGCTGGTGGGCAGAGGAGCTATTGCAAGATTTGGGAATGTTACAGCTGCTTCAGAGGGAGGTTCAAATCTCTGCCCTGGGTTTGGGTGTCTGGCCCTTAAGATCGAGTCCAACAATTAACCCAACACTACCAAGTCTACTGCTAAACCATGTCCCTCAGCATCACATCTACACAGCTTTTTGATTTCTCCAGGGAAGAGGGCTCCACTGCATCCTGTTCCAGTGCTTGACAACCTTTTGGAGAAGGAATTTGTCCTAATGTCCAATCTAAACCTCCCCTGGCACAACTTGAGGCCATTTCCTATCATGCTGTTACTTCCTACTTGGGACAGCAGACCAACAGCCACCACATACCAATCTCCTTCCAGGGAGTTGTAGAGAGCAATGAGGTCTCCCCTCAGCCTTCTTTACTTCAGGATAAATAACTCCAGTTGCCTCAGCTGCTCCTCACCAGCCCTGTTCTCCAGACCCTTCACCAGCTTCATTGCCCTTCTCTGCTGCTGGAGCACCTCAGTGTCCTTCCTGTAGTGAGAAAGCAAGACACAGTCTCAAGCTGCACCAGGAAGTTTAGGCTCAAGGTGAGGAGAAAGTTCTTCACAGAGAGAGTTGTTAGCTGTTGGAATGTGCTGCCCAGGGAGGTGGTAGAATCACCGTCCCTGGAGGTGTTCAAGAGGGGACTGGATGTGGCACTTGGTGCCATGATTTAGTAGTCATGAGGTCTTGGGTGACAGGTTGGATTTGATGATCCTTGAGGTCTCTTCGAACATTATTGATTCTATGATCTGACCAGTGCCAAGTACAGAGACACAATGACCTCTTCAGTCCTGCTGGTCACACTACTGCTGATAGAGGCCAGGTCTCTTCCCAGCTTTTCTGCTTGGTTTCCACTGCACTGTCTGCTAACAACAGCAAAAAAATATTGCTCACTTTTAAAGCCATTAAAATACAAAAAACACCCACAACCAACTCTGCAAACAATCTGCATTTTATCTTCTTAATGGCTCAAAAGCCTCCACTTGTATCAGAAAATGACCACACTCAGCAAGAGCTGAAGAATATTACTCTCGACTCATGGGCGAGCTTTTCCATTGAGACCATTACACAGTTAACTACCAATAAAAGCAATTCAACAAACTTAAGTGCTGATTAAAGACTGTGAGCACATGGCCCAGCATCATCTGCAGCCCAGGGGAAAGAAAAAAAAAAAAGGGGGGGGGGGGGAATGTGATTTGCTGTTATTTAACCTTTACCAACACAGACTCTCTCTTCCCTTCCTCCTTGGCCGAGGCGACACCAGCCAGCCAGTCTGGCTGTCCCAGAGGATTGTTTTGCTTTTACTGTCTTGGAAATCAGATCTCATGAACTCAACACACAAGCTGAGCCACTGCCTGGATGGCCAAACACACATCCCCCCTACCCTGCCCTCAGTGTTGCTTAAGAGGTCAATGCTCTTTTCCAGGCCACCCCAGCACGTCCAAGACAAACAGCCCCACGTCATCCGCCCTGCAGGGGCTGGGAGAACAGCAAGACCTGCCCTGAGTCCTTCCCTAGCCACCATCTGTAGAAGAGAGTGAGGAGAAAAATTCTGACCTGAAGAGAGCAAGATGAATAACAGGTCTCATGAGGAGCAGCTGAGGGAACTGGGGCTGCTCAGCCTGGAGAAAAGGAGGCTGAGGAGAGGTCTCATTGCTCTCTACAGCTCCCTGGAAGGATAAAGGAGCTGAGGGTGGGATGGGCGGTCTCTTCTCCCAGTAACAAGTGATAAGAGGAGAGAGAATGGCCTCAGGTTGCACCAGGGAAGGCTTAGATTGGGTATTAGAAGAAACTTCTTCACTGAAAGGGTTCTCAAACAACAGGCTCCCTGGGAAGGTGTTTCAGAGAGGCAGAGATGTGGTGCTGAGGGACATAGTTTAGCACTAGACTTGGTAGAGTTAGAGAATGATTGGTCTCAATCTGAAAGGTCTTTTCCAACCAGAATGATTCTATGATTCTATGTGCTGGGCTATGTGCAGGACACCACCACCTTCCTCCCTGAGCTCTGCTCATTACAGACCTTTATCATGCTCCAAGGGTTGGTGTCCATCAGCCAGACTTGAGACTGGAGTGCAGGGAACAGCCAGAAACTTCTGAGACTCCATGCACTGGCAAGGGTTTCATTACCTACTCACCTCTTGGGGGCAGGATGGTCTGGTGTTAGGACCAACATGGGAACCCACCACAGCCACCTAAACCTTCACTCTCAACACATACATACACCAGCTTTAGAGAGGCTTAGAGGGAGAGAAGCATGGGGAGAAAAGCAAAGCTGCCCTGGAGGAGACTAGCCAGAAACATCCCCAGCACACAACTGCTGCTCTCTTGGACTATGAAGATGGTTTCATCTTGTCTGTGCTTAGCAGTGCAAAAGTCAGTTGCCAACTAGGGTAGGAACCACCCAGCCTCCTGAGCCCAGAGCAGCTGAGAGCTTCCCAGGCCAAGGGTTGAGCCTGGGAGAGCAACCAGGAGAGAGATGAGAGGAGGAAAATGAAACCACATGCTGATGGGAGCTGCTGCCAGGGGCTGGGAGGTAGAACAGGGAAGTATTAGGAGGTGTCATACCTGGGGCACCTCTCACCTTTTGCCTTCCCCCTCCTGCAGCAAGGAGGCTTCAGAGCTCCTTTCCATATTGTAGCTTTCTGAATGCTCCCTTTTATGCCCTGTAATTGCATTTTTGTACCAAAATCAAATCCTCTGGAGAGAACAGGTTTCCTCTCTCAATAGATTCATCTCCAGTGCAAGTGGAGAGGCACTAATTGCTCTATCAGGGTCTCCAGGGCTTTTCTCTGTATTGTTAGCTAACAAAAATGTGTTCTTCATTTAAACACTTAGCCCAAATATTTCATTTTTAATTACAGGCTGAGGCAGAGCATGAGCTGGCCCAGAGCACCAGCAACTTCTTCCCCCACCAAACCAGCCCAGCAGACTGGGGAGGGATTTCATACAACCCCAGTGGTGAAAAAAAAACCAGCCCTGGATGGGGTCAGGCAGAGGAGACCCCACCAAACACCCTGCAAGAGGCATCACCTTCCCTGGAAAACAAACCCCTGGAAAAGCATGAGGCAGTATAACAGCACACCCTGAAGACCACCATCACCCTTAACCCTTCCCACCTGCTCCAGGCAGCACTTGTATATCCAGTACTTGCCCCTGATGGGCCCTTCCTGACCATGCCCAGACCATGCTTCCTCCCCCAGTTGTGGTGACTCCTCCCACCTAAAGGACTGGCCATGACCCCTGCCCACACCCTGCCTGCACTGCTGGATGTTTGCACCTGGCATAGGGGGGATCCCCTGCTCCAAAGGCAGAAGGGGAACCCCATCTTTGTGCTGCCAGCCAGGGGCTTTGGGTCCAGCAGCTGGGCTTGAGAGTAGGCACTTGGCCCTAGGAGAAAAAGGAAAAGGGAGGGTGATAGAATTACTAAGGCTGGGAAAGACCTGTGAGATCATCAATCCAACACCACCATGCCCATAATGAGCCCCCACAAGGATCTCAGGGACCTCTCTGAACACTGAGCACAAAGGAGAAAAGAAGGATGAAAGCTCAAAAGGGTCTCAGGCAGCTCCCTGACTGTGGCATCTGGCACAACTGTGCTCCATCCTGGTGCCAAAAATTTGGGTCAGATTCAACTGTTGAGCATCTGATGTAGGGCAGGAGCCCCAGCCAGCAGCTGCATCTCCCAAATCACATTATGGGTGGAAAGAACATGCAAGAGGAGGGTGGTGGTGAAGCTCCTGAGAGGCTTCTGCTGGGCTAGGGCCCTCCAGGACTGACAGGTGAACTCCATGGAAGAAGGCAGGAGGAAGCAGCCTGATGAGCCTCCTCAGTAGAGCCGTGGGAGCAGCCAAAACCATCTGCATCAGGGGGACAGGGAACCAGCAAAGACCTCAGCCATGACCTCATGTTCCAGAAGAGCTGATGTGCACATCAGCCTGGCTTTTCCCTGGGAGGATCCAAGCTGCAGCTTTGCCTCTATTTTCCAGACCTGTGCTGTCATGTCCCCAGGCTCTCTTGCTCCTTGTGGGTTTTTCTCCCTCCCCACCAAGGATCCAAATTGGAATCACCTTTTTTAAAGCAGCTCCATATGTGGAGCAAACTCCTTGCCTCACCACACAATGGCCTCCCTGCTCTCCCATCACACCCCCACCCCCAAAACACAGCTACCACCAGCATGAAGCAGCTCCAATGTGTAAGAAGGGAGAAGCTGGTGCTGCTCGGAGGTGCTCTGAGCCCCAACCAGAGCAGCTGGACCAAGAATGGGCCCGAAGCTATGGGATGTGCTTCTGACATGTCCATGCTGCAGTGTGCTCAAACACATCCTGATGGTGAAAGAGCAAACAGAGAACTTGGCTGCTCCAATTCATGTTTTTATTTTCTTTATAATGTTGTGTAGCTGCCTTGGTATTTAATCCTTGCAACCAAGGGGATAGCTCTCCCTTCTCCAAACATCATCATCAGGGTGGGACTGGGTCAGTTCCGTAGCATTTGGAGTAAGACAGACAAAAAAGCAGCAGATGGAGGCATTTACCTTTTGGCAAGTAAGAGGCATCTCTAAAGAAGATGATTTTTGAATCAATAATGTGTGAAAGAACTCCAATTACATCCTTACATCTCCAAATATTTTAAGTTGCCTGTCTGGGAAAACAAGAGGAATAGCTTTTGTTTATTAAACAATGACTTTGAAAATGACCTGGCAGGCTCCTATCTGAAACACAAAGGAAGTCTTTCTTAACAGGGGATGTCATCATGCATTTATTTAAAGCTTTAATGATATGTTTTGGGACATCAGCTACGCCTGAATATTTCTCCCTTGCAGTTGTCTGGAAGAGGGAGGCTTTTTTTTCCCCCCTCTTAAAATAGCAAATGAGGCCAATTATCTCATGGCAATTCCAAACGATAATTCGATGCTGCTTTAGCTGTCAGTGTCCTATCAAAGCAGGTTTTGCAGGTTAATTTTAGGAACACATCCAACCATTCCAATCTGCTCAGCTGAGCCCTGCTGAAATTCAGGGTGGGAAGAGGAGCTGCCCTTCCAGCTCAGGGTCCTGCACACAGTTCAGGGTCCTGAACACAGCTCCAGGTTCCTGCACACAGCTCAAGGTCCAGCACATACCTCAGAGTCCCACAAACAGCCCAACTAAGAAACCAGGAGATGGTGAGATGCTGAGGGATGTGGTGGGATGCCCTCTGATCATCTTTGTGGCCCTTCTCTGGACCCTCTCCAACAGATCCCTGTCCTTCTCATGTTGCAGGCCCCAGAGCTGAACACGGTTCTCCAGGTGGGTTCTCAGAAGAGCAGAATCACCTCCCTTGAACATCACTGAGATGTCCTAAACAATAACAAGAGGAAGGATTTCACATCTCAGCATGTTAGGAGCTGGCAGTCACTAAAGCTTTAGGAAGGACCATAGTACTTCAATTTCTTACAGATTAATGGGATTCATTTGGGTTTTTTTGGGGGGCGGGGTTTGTTTCTTTTTAATTAGTCTCATTAAAGACAAAATGATCTTCCTGTGGAGCATGCAAATAAGCACAAAGCCACAGGCCCAGCTGAGGTTTTGTTCCTGATGTGTTTCTGCAGAATTAAGAGTTGCAAACCAGGAAAGATTTAATAATGGTTTCTGAGAGAGATTAGCAAGAGGGAAACAGCTCAGGGAGGATTAAGAGCAAAGCAAGTATTAGCCAGGTTTCGGATCGAGTGTTTGCCAAAAGTTGCTCTTAAAGTTTAAAGCAAGTGGATGAGTGCCCTTCAGAGGGCTGACAGCCTCAGAGCAGTGTTTGCTCCTGGCGATGCGTTAGGGTTCATTGAGCTCCAGAGTTCACTCACTTTAGATGGCCAATTTTTTCTCCTTCTACACAAATAAATAAGAATACCACTGTTAGTCCCAGGGCGTTGCTTATTGTCAGGGATATGACACTTGTCTTGGGGAAGCTGCCAAGCTGCTTGGCCCTGGAAGGGCTGAACGCCATGGGGTGTCCCCATACAGAATGTGCTGCTGCAGCACAACACCCCTTTGCTCTCTCCTAAGCAACACAGCCAGAGCGATGGTGATTATTTTTCCCCCTATTTCCACCCCATTTTATGTCCTGAAAGCTTCTTCTCTCCTTAGTATCAGGAGGATCGGCTCTAAGGCTGGTGGGAGCTTTTCCTGTCCAGCAGACCAAACACAGCACCTCTGAACAGAGCCCCCACCCACCCAGTGCCCCCCAACATTTCTAATACAGGCAAGGCCCTAAATATTTCCCTCTTTGTAGCTCATGCCTGGTTTAGAGGGTAATCACTGCACCAGTTTCATCCCCCCAGGGCACAGAAGCGTGAGCACAGCCAGTGTCCCCAGGCAGGAGCAGAGTGGTGTGGGGAGTACATTGCTCCTAGCAGTCCTCACTGGCCTGCACAAGCACCAGCTGCAGTTTGTGCTTAGGATTTCTCTGACATACTGTGGAAAATACATAAAACTTGGTATTCAAGAGCCAGATTCCAAACCTGAATCCTAAACTCTTCAAATATCAAACGATGAAATGAATTTGAAGTTATGTTTCTAAAGTGAGCATGAACCAGCCCCTATTTTCCAAAGATCAAGAGACCAAGGGGACAGACATGCTCCAGGTCCCTCCATCCACCTGGCCAGCCCAGGGGACTATCTTCTCGCTCCTCCTCAACAAAAGCAGCATCCCAGGCTCTGGGACAGGTGCTCAGCCAATATCTCCACTGATGCCTTTTTGCACAACCCAAACCCCCTGATCCCAGCATGCTTCCCAGAGCCTCCCCTCACAGTGCTGCATGCAAAACAGAACTCTGCTCCAGACAGCTGAAAACATCATTGACTTTCCCCTCTTTCTGCAGTTTATTTTTTGTTCTCCCTTCAGCAGAGTGCTGGAGCCAGGCTAGTCTAGTCACGCTCCCTTTGTTTACAGCCAGTTTCTTCTCCATTTCCCTCCCTTGGCTTGGTGCTCCTCAACCTGTTCCTTGCTGGGCTTTCTTCAGAGCAGGGCTCTTCTTCCATGAGCTCGATGGGTCCCAGCCTAAGCACATCCCCATAGCCAAAACTCTCCCAGCAAGCTACAGGAAGGAGTTTCCTCGTCTATTATTGTTGTTGTTGTTGTTGTTGTTATTATATTATTATTTTCTTCTTTTTTTTTTTCTTCTTTCTTAAGTCATTAAGAAAATAAAAGCAGAATCTGATCCATGTGCTGAAGGTCTGTGGGGTCACAACCCCCAAAGGGCTCTGCCCACAGACACCCAGAGGTGTCTCAGCACCTCATCTCCATACCCCAACTCAAACACTGCCCTGAGCCCCCCAGTAACCCCACTCGCCACTTCCCACTCTCTACCAAAGGGTTTTGGCCTGGTGGACACTCCGCCTTTGGAAGAGCTAGGGGAAAAATCCCTGGAAAGAGCCGAGGGGTGAGGAGCAGGCGTTGGGGTGAGCCCGCAGCCTGCCCGGGGCGAGGCGGGGAGGCATGGGGGAAGCCGGGATGAGCCAGGTGCTCCGGTAGCAGAGGAGGGGCGGGCAGCAGAGCTGCGGGTCGCTCGGTTCCAGAGCAGCCTCCATCTGTCTCCTGATCCAGACCCGGACCCGGACCCGGACCCGGACCTTGATCTAGACCTATACCTAGACGCGGACCCAGACTTCTCCTCTCACCCCGTCTCCTATCGCCAGTCCCCCGCCCCGTCCCGGTCCCCGAGCCCGCCCCGAGCCCCAAGCGCTCTGCCCGGTCCCCGCCCCGAGGTGCCCGCACCCCCAGCTCCGCCACTCGAGCTCCCCCGTGCGCCCTGCCCCGGGAGGCGGCGGCGGCTGCTGCCCGCTCCCGGAGCTGTCCCTGCCCGCGGCTCTCGCTTCGCCCGCACCGGCCATGCCGGGGCCGCGCCGAGACCGCCCGGCCGTGCTGCTGCTGCTCGGAGCCTTGCTGGCCGCCGATCTCTACTTCCACCTCTGGCCCCGGGCACGGCGGGAGCTGGCGGCGAGAGCCCCGGGCTGCGCCTGCCGCCGCCGATCTGCCGCCGCTACCGCCGCCGCTCCGCCGCCCCGCTCCCGAGCAGCCTCCGCGCTGCGGCGGCTCTTCGCCCACCCGCTGTACCGAACCGCCGGCCCGCGGGGCCCCGCCGAGCCGCTGCTGGGCGCCCGCGAAGCCCTCAGATACTACCGGCGGAAGGCGGCTCGCTGGAACAGGTGCGTCCCGCCGGCACGGCACCCCCTGCCCGGGCACCCCCTCCACGGGCGTCTGTCGGACACCCCCTGCATGAACATCTCCTGGGCATCCCCTGCATGAGCATCCCAAGCACAGGTATTCCCTGGGCAGGTCCTCCTCTGGAACCTCCTCTGTAGGCAGCCCCTGCATGGACATCTCCTGGGCACCCCCTTCCCGAGTAACCCCTCCAAGAACATCTCCCTGGCACCCCTCACATAGGCATCTCCTGGCAGCTCCTTCCTGGGCAACTCCTGCATGGGCATTTTCTGCTTTACTCCTGCACAAGACTCTCAAGTGCAGATACCCCTCAGTCACCCCCTTTGCAGGCATCTCCCAGACACCCCCTTCCCTGGAACCCCTCCATGGGCATCTCGTGGGCACCCCATTCCTGAGCACTTCTCTCATGGGCACCTCCTAAGCATCCTCCCTCTGGGCATCCCTTCTGCTCCCCCACCCCCTGCACAGACACCCCAGAAGCACCCCATTCTGAGCAGCTCTCTCCTCCACCCCTTTTAAGCACACCCTGATTGGGCCTGCACCAACTGGGTCCCCCCTGGCATCTCCAGCCCAGTTTGTCCCCTCTTCTGGCTCTCTGCCATCACTAACTCCTGTGACCCCTGCCTCAAGGGGTGGTGGTGACCCTCAGCACTATCTCTGAGCATCTTGCATGACACAACTGCTGGGGCTTCACACCCCAGGGCCTCTGAACTCCCAGTCTAACCCCCCTCTCATGAGTGTTTCATCCAAGCTGGAAACAGCCCTGGCATCCCTGCTCATCTCTGTATCACACCAGCTTCTTCCCTCGCACACAAACTCGGACCCAGTGGGATGTCCATGGTGATGGGGTGCTGCAGCAGGTCACCCTGGTGCCTCTGCACAGAAGCTGCCAGAGTGCTGAGCTCACAGCCTTGCCTCGCTACCCCCTTCATGGGACAGGGATGGTGCCCACCTGCAAGAGGACTGCTCCTCCTTCCTCCCACATGCTGTTTGCTAAGCCACACAGGCAGGACTTCCAAGCTCCCAGTTTCTCCAATTCAATGCATATTCCTCTTATTCCTGTGGGACTCACACAGACCTGGCTTCAGGCACAATTTGCAGGAGGACGTGATGGAAAGTGACAATGGAAAGAACCAAAGAATTATCTCTGTGGTCTGAGCAGCACCAGGAGCTGCCCCATGTGCTCAGCTGGGGGTTACCCCTGTGAAGATCATTCCTTGTTTGAGTCAATTTGAAGCAGGTGCAATCTTTCTTCATGTCGCTTGAACTCCATGGGTGGTGGATTTGAGCATTCTCAGGACACGGCCATGCTGTGCCACAGACCATCCCCAGACACATCTTCTCAGAGCTGAGCAATGCCTCCTGGAGACTTCAGGATTTGGGTAGCAAGATGGATGCTTCCCAAGCACAAGCCTGGCGGGGATGCGATGTGAACCAAAGCAGCTCATGGCACATACTGAATGGCTCCTTAAGCACCACCAGCAGCCCCGAGCACCCAGCGCCAAGCACTTGCAGCAGCACTGGCATTCCATCTATGCCAACATCACCTGTGGGACAGCTCTGGCTCTTTGGTAAGAAGCCTGCCTTCCTCAGCTTTATGTGCTGCTCTCTTTAGATGTGCTGCTTGTGATGGAGCTGTGGCTGCACCTTGCCTTTTCTCCAGAGCTTTGGTTAGGATGTGGCCAGGAGGAGAGCTGTGATGCTGTTTGCCCTTGATTGACTTGGCTTTGCACCTCCAGGAAGGAGAAGGGAGGCAGAGTATTGATTGTTCCTCAGTCACTCTGAAATAAAATATATGATGCTCACAAGCAGGTGAAGCCTCCAGCAAGCAGGGACAGGCTGGGGTGACACACAACCTCTCCTGCAAATTGAATGTATAATAAGATGGGCCTTGCCAGGGCTGATGCTTTGCTGTTGGCATGGAGGAATTTCTGCCTCACCAGAAGCACTGTAGAGCTCACGTCCTCTCTGACATGGTCAGTGAAAGATGTCCCTACAACTGCTGAGAGCACTGACCTGGGGGACCCAGGAACCCATGGCTTCCTCTCCTAATCCATAGGTTTAGTGAAGCTGCTGCTGCTTTTGAGGACTGAAGGTAGTGCTGTGGGAGCAACGTCCATGCCAGCTCTCCCTGATGTGTGACCATACACTGTCGAGCAGAGGAGGGTCAGAGCTGAGCACCCATGGGTCACCCTCTCCTCGGTGTGCAGTGTGACTGGGCAGTGACACGTTCCTGCATCACCTGTGGGTCTGGCCGTTGGCAAAACAACTTTCTGAAGGGCGGGATGCTCTTCCTGAGTGGCAGGAGCTGTAGCTTAACCCCCAGCACAGCATGCCTGCCTTCATTCCTGCAGCCAGATGGACATCAGCTGGACTGGGACTCTGCCAGCCCATGGAGTGGCCCCAGGACACAGCCTGTTTCAGATACCCAGGGCCAGGAGAGCACAGCACGTCCTACCTCCATGGCACTGGCTGTGTGCTGCCTGCTGCCCAGTTCCATGCTTTTCCTCAGCACTCCAGTCAGGACCAGGATTTGATTGCAGGCTGCAGAACCAGCTGGAGCCACGGATGGGGACACAGGAAGGAAACAGCAGCAAAACCCTTCCACACCTCTTCAAACCCATAAAAACTACCCTTGCAAACTCCAGAGGTTATTTTTATCCTTGAAGGAACAGCCTCAAAACTCCAAACTCTTTAACCAGCTTGGAGCCAGGGGAGGTATGGGGTGAGTGGACACTGGTGCCCCATGCCCAACATCACCCCAGGTCGTGCCCCTTGCAGCCCAGCAGCAAACTGGCAGAGAAGGAAGCCAGGGCAACCCCAGGGCTATTTATAGGCCAGCAGCAACGACCGCAGTTTTTAGACAGGAAAGTATCTCAGGAATCCTGAAAGAATTGGGGAGGCAGAGGGAGCTGGGTTTGGGGTTTAAAGGATGACAAAGGGCTCACTGGCCCTGTAGCAGTTTGCCTAGGGCAGGGACCATGCAGGCACTGGGCTGGGAACTGCCTCCCCTTGCGCAACTGCTGCCTTTTTTTTCCCCAGCAGTGATCTCCTGACAGGTCTTTCTTGACCCTGGCTGTGGCAGGGGGGGTCAAGGTTGTGCCTCAAATACTCTCCCATGCGACACCTGGTGCATGGCAGCATGCTGGAAGGTCAAGTAATGTCCATCAGAGCTGATGGTATCCTTGTGCAGAGTAGCCAGCCAAACCTGCCAGAGAGGTTCAGCATGCTCCTATGTCCTCCTCCTCCCAATGTGGGACTAGAGCTACTGCCTTCTTTGCAGATGGGTTGAGCAAAGAGACATCTCCCAAAAGCCTGCAGAATGGCCAGCACGGGGCCATGTGAGACCCCACCAGCAGCACACCCTCCTCCCCTTGGGCCCTGGGCTGTAAATTGCTTCAGCTTCCTCCCAAACCAGACCAATGGAGAAATGCTCTGAGACCCTTATTGCTGACCACATGCCTGTGGACTTTGTGCTGTAGCTGACCTGATCCAACTGATAGGCAAACAAAGCAGGAGAGGGAACAGGCTGCTCTGACCTGCAGATCCACCACGTCTTTCCCTTTCCTAGATTCCTCCCAGGATGCTGAAACCTGTCCTTCACCACCAGGAAGGTTCATCCCTTGCTGATGGTTAGACTGGACTAACCACACCGTTTAGCCTGCTTGGATGGAGATGGATGATGTAAAAGGAAAAAACAACAACCAACAACCCAAACTCAACATTTTCCTGCTGGTTTGAAGCAAAAAAAAACAACCCAAAAAACACAAACCAGCCTCACCCACGAGGCAGAGCTCTTTCCATTTGCCAGCACCAAGCCAACCTCAGTGCACAGTCAGCACCCACTTGCTGCAGCCACCAGCACAGCAAATTCCAGCAGATCCCACGGCACATTCCTCTCTCCTACTGAGCCTGAAAACCATGGCTCCCAGCCACCCTCTCCTCCCTGCTTTTAGTTTTGTTTGCATTGTACACAACCTGAAAAAGGAGGAAAAAAATAAAGTGGACAGGGAAAAGCCTCCTTCCATCTTTTGTGTTTCCCAGAGCATGTTGTGCTGAGGGTCTGGGCTGGGTCTAAGCAAGACTCATGGTACCTCCCTCTCTCCAGTTGCTCCACCCCAGCAGCGGTTAATGCCCTACTGGTTTCTGCTCCCAGCTCCTGTTTTCTTCCATAAATGTATCTTGGCACCTCCAGTGGTCGTTTTCCCTTTGTCAGGACTGGCTGTTCCATGCATGGCTCTGCTGGTGGTGATGAGAAACCAACACTGTGTCCTCCACCGGGTGGAACCAGTCACCTTCTGATGGCAGTTTAGCAAAGTGTGGCTCCAGCCATGGGGGTCTCACAAGATTGAATGGGGAGAAGTTTGGGGGTTATTATTGAAGTTGGGAGGCCCCTTCAGCTCCCCTGGCCAAGAAAAGAATGGGTTCAACCTTCATTTGACAAGATGATGGGCAGGACAGTGCCAAACAGCCTTGTCACACCCCACTTCACCAGACTGAGGGCCACAAATCTGGTCTTGGAAGCAATTTATGACTCTTGGTGGTATTTTCCCTGCCTGAAACCTCCAGCTGCAGGAAAACACTCTGTCAGAGATGTGATGACCATAAGGACAGTTCTCTATGGAGGCTTGCTCAAACAAGACTGTTTTTGTCCTGGGCTCTCCAGACACCTCCCTGAGAAGTCAAGACACAAGTTACCTGCTGCCACAACACATCCCCTCCCAAACCCAGCCTGGAACTTGCAGTCCTTTCAGGAAGCATCATATCACACACTTCATCCATCCCACAGAGCAGCTCTTGTGTTGCTGGAGATGTGGTTTAGCTCTAGCCATGCCCTGCCACCCCTCCTGGTCCTGATGGGGCAGAAAGAAGACACAGAGTCCTTTGTCTCCCTGCTTGAGCCTGCTTTCCCATGGCTTTGCTGAGGCAAGAAGGTGACACAATTTGTGAGACCTTTGACCATCTCAGTCATCCTGCCTCGGTTTCCTCTGGAGGAACACCCAGAGTCCTTATCCACCTTGTGCCCCCCAGCTCTGCTCCCCAACACCCTCCTTGCTCCCTGACAGCCTCTGGGCTCAGAACAGGAAGGGTTTCCACCCCAGGGCTCATCCTCATCCTCCCATAACTGCTCTCTTCCAGGCGACACAAGCTCTACAGGGAGGAGCTCAACCTAACCTCCCCAGCAGCACCACTGTTGCTCCGGCCAGAGGCCAGCTGGCTCCAGTTCCACCTGAGCATCAGCAGGGATGGGCTCTACCCACGCTCCAGCCCCACTGTCAACAGGCTCCTCCGGGACATGCAGGACTTCACCACTATCAGTGCTGGTAAGCAGTCTTCTGCTGTAGGGATGGGGATGTTGGGAGCTGCATGGGGATGAGGAGCTCCAAGGCCCCCCAGACCACTTTGCAAACAAGGTGGGGAGAGGCTGTCACTCACTGGAGGAAGCCCCAAGCCTTCTGCCAGCTTCCCAGCAGGTTTTGTGCTGTGCAGCTGCCGTGTCCTTGGCTGTGGTCCTTAATGCAGCATTTTTGATGCCAGCCATGCTGGGGACCTGTTGCACACCAGTTTAATCCCAACTGCCTACCTCACTACCTTCCCCCCTACATCCCTTGCTGTGCAGGTGGCACTGCTGCATACCCAGTGCTGGGACAGGGGTCAGCAGCAAGAGTCTGGGCTTGGTGGGGTCTCACCACTCCTCTTGCCCTTGCAGACTACAGCCAGGATGAGAAAGCACTGCTGGGAGCCTGCGACTGCAGCCAGAGTGAGTGTGACATTCAGGTCCCTGCTGTCCCCTTAGTCCTCAGCTCCTCCATCCACACCCTCACCTCTAGCAAGTGGAACAAAAACCCAGGCACCATCAGGCCCTTCCTCCTTCCATTAAACCCTACCACCCTAAAAGAGGCTGGGCTGTGGGTGCCGGGACACCAGTATGCCACTGGTTTCTGCTGGGGGAGGAAAAAGTCCCCAAGAGGACAGAGGAAATTGCCGCTGGGGGAAGTGCTGGAGGGAAAAATCTCTTCTATGGCACAGGGGAGAGGGAGAGAGTCTGAAGGGAGAAGAGCAGCTGGAAGTAGCTGTGGAATGCTCTCAGGAAGCTGGGAACCTGACCCACACTGGAGTGTGTAACTGGTGCTCTGCCACATGCCAGGACAGCTAATGTCCCGTTCCCTTCTCCAGTTGTGAAGCCCAGTGGTGTGCACCTGAAGCTGGTCCTCAGGTTCCAGGATTTTGGAAAAGCCATGTTCAAGCCCATGAGGTAAGGCACATTGGCAGAGCAACCCCCACAGCCATGACCCAAGGATCCCACAGCGAGGGGTGCCAGGATCCTTGGCAAGGACAGGCACAGAGAATCCTAGAGCAGCTTGAGTTGGTAGGGACCTTAAAGATCATTCAGTTCCAACACCCCCTGCCATGGGCCATGTTGCTCAAAGCCTCACCCAGCCTGGTCTTAAACCCTTCCAAGCATGAGATATCCACAGCTTCTCTGGGCAACCCTCACTGAGGAATTTATTCATAGTGTCAAATCATCACAGCACAGCTCCCCTCCCCTGCACCCAGCTGCCTTGACAGCTGAAAAGGTCTAATTATTATTGGCTGCACCACCTCAGTGCACCCCTGGGTGCGCTGTCCTTGTGCCACTGCCACCAGCCGCCCACACTGCTGTACCCAGTTAGGTGAACCCCCTCCTTGCTCTCTCCCAGGCAGAAACGCGAGGAAGAGACTCCTGAGGACTTTTTCTACTTCGTTGACTTCCAGCGGCACAATGCGGAGATCGCTGCCTTCCACCTGGACAGGTAGAGACCTGCCACAGCGCCTGGCCCTCTGCTCACACAGCTCTGGCATGAGAAGAGCTATGCTGAGCTCTGCAGAGCTGCTCAGCCTTACAGAAGTGATTGCTTTGCAGCACCCTTTGCTGCTTCTGGGTTACCTGAGGATGGGGGAGCTCTGGGTCTCAGCTGAAGCCCAGAAGTCAGCTTTGCCTTGGCCACTGCATGAGAATCAGAGAATTGTTTTGGGGGAAAGTTCTCTAAGATCATTGAGTCCAACCATCGACCTAACACTACTGTGGGCATCAAACCACATCCCAGAGTGCCATGTCTACACTTTTCTGTACACTTCCAGGGATAGTGACTCCACCACCTCCCTGGGCAGCCTGTTCCAATCTTTGGCCACTCTTGCAGCAAAGACATTTTTCCTAATCTCCAACCTAACCCTCCCCTGGCACAATTTCAGGTCATTTCCTCTCATTCTATCACCTGATACTATAGAGAATAGACTGACCCTTACCTCACTCCAACTGCCTCTCAAGGAGCTGTAGAGAGCAATGAGGTTTCCCCTCAACCTCCTCTTCTCCAGACTAAACAACCGCAGCTCCTTCAGCTGCTCGTCATAAGACTTGGTCCCTAGAGCCTTGACCAGAATAGGCTTCAGGTGGCTCAGGAATTCACCTGGCCATCAACAGCTACATGCACATTGTCCCTTTCATGCACCCAAGTGCAAAGATGACCTCTGGGCACAAGTTGAATCCTCTCCTGGTGAAGTAGTTTCATAGTTTCATAGTTTCATTCAGGGTTGGAAGGGACCACAAGGATCATCTAGTTCCAACCCCCCTGCCATGGGCAGGGACACCCCACACTAGATCAGGCTGGACAGAGCCTCATCCAGCCTGCTCTTAAACACCCCCAGGGACGGGGCCTCGACCACCTCCCTGGACAACCCATTCCAGGGTTTCACCACTCTCATGGTGAAGAACCTCCTCCTCACATCCAGCCTGAATCTCCCCACCTCCAGCTTCATTCCATTCCCCCTAGTCCTATCACTACCTGATATCCTGAGAAGTCCTTCCCCAGCCTTCCTGTAGGCCCCCTTCAGATACTGGAAGGCCACAATTAGGTCACCTGGGAGCCTTCTCTTCTGCAGACTGTACAGCCCCAACTCCTTCAGTCTGTCCTCACAGCAGAGGTGCTCCAGCCCTCTGCTCATCCTTGTGGTAGTCACACTCAGTCAGCAATCAAGGAGTGTTTGCAGTGAGATTTGCTGCAGCAATGCAGTTTCAAACCCTCAGCTAATGAGCAATTAACCCAGCACCTCTTCCCATCAGGCTTTGTATTTAATAAAATCAAAAATACCCTTATGAAAAGAGGAGGGCAGTAGCCTCCTCCCCCTCCATGGGATAAGCACTGAATAGCATAGAATTATAGACTCTGAGTGTTTCGGTTGGAAAAGACCTTTAAGATCATCACGGGAGAGTGATCCTTGATGGTGATGGTGGGTAGGGGGCTCTAGTTCCCATGTCATAGAATCATAGAATAGAATTGTTAGGGTTGGAAGGGACCTCATGGATCATTTAGTTACAAACCCCTTACCATGGGCATCTCACACTAGATCAGGTTGCCCAGAGCCACATCCAGCCTGGCCTTAAAAACCTCCAGGGATGAGGCTTCTACCACCTCCCTGGGCAACCTGTTCCAGCGTCTCACCGCCCTCACGGTGAAGAACTTCTTCCTAACATCCAATCTGAATCTACCCATTCCTATTCTTTTCCCATTTGCCCCTAATCCTATCACTACCTGACACCCTAAAAAATCCCTCCCCAGCTTTCTTGTAGCCCCCTTCAGATACTGGAAGGCCACAACAAGGTGTCCTCAGAGCCTTCTCTTCTCATAAGCAGGACTGGCTTGTTAGTCCTGTAGCTCACTCTCTGAGTGAGGGAATGAAGGGGGACATATTCCTTTTGCAGCTCTGCCCCTTCACCTTGCCTCACCTCCCACCAGCTTGCCTCTCTGCAGCCCAGCTCCACCACCAGAAAAATGAGTCTGGACTGCTTTTCTAAAGTGCTTTGTGGTTTTTAGAGCCGAAAGATGCGGGATGAAAGCAAAGATTCTTTCTCTTTTTTCTTTTTTTTTTCATCTCCCTTTCCCCATTGCTCAATCAGTAACAGGCTAAATCCTGTTCCCTGCCTGCTTCTCAGAGGCACAGGGCATTACCCAAGGAGCAAAGCACAGCAAGAGCTGGTTCCCCCCATGGTACTGACTCAGCAGCCCACAGCAGCTTTCCATTCCTGACATGAATGCCTTCCTGCCTCAGGCCCTGAGGTTTTTGAAGCATACTGGAGATGAATCAACCAAGCATGAGTGTGTCTGAGTGGGGCGATGGCTCCTCACCTCCCGCTGCCTCAGCCCTGTCGTACCGGGTTCAACCCATCCTTGCTCTCCGTCAAACCCAACAGCACAGAAGGCCCCAAAGGGCTGTTCTTGGCTCCTGAAGGACCCAGCTTGCGTGTGAAGGGATGGGAGCAACCAGTTACAGAAAAAGACATGAATCCTGGAGAACATCCAGATGGTTCCAGGCGGCAGCTATTAAAATAGCAAAAATCTGAATTCAGCCCCGTTTCAATCCAGAGGGTGAAGTGATTCTGGTGAGCTGCTAGAAAGAAGCTGGGAGATGAAAAAAATATCCCTGTGAGTGCAGTTATCAAAAGGCCCCTGGTCTACCAAGGGAAGCGACAAGGACAGCATCTGCTGTCCCACCTTGCCATCCTGTGCGCTAATGTCCCTTGGCACCGCAGGCTCTGACTGCTGTCCCTTTTCTGCAGGATCCTGGATTTCAGGAGGGTGCCACCCACAGTCGGGAGGTTGATCAACGTCACCAAGGAGATCCTGGAGGTCACCAAGAATGAGATCCTGCAGAGTGTCTTCTTTGTCTCACCAGGTAGGTGAGCATTTGGCTGTGCAGCCTGCCCTAGGTGATCCTGCTCTGGCAGTGGGGTTGGGCTTGATCTTTGGAGATCCCTTCCAGTCCCCAACATTCTGTGATTCTGTGTTGGTCCATGTGGGTGGAAGAGCAGGGCAAAAGGGACCAGCAGTTCCTGTGCTGCTGAGCAGAAATGAAATTCTTGGGTGAAACATGCACAAAGACATGGTTACAGCAGAGGTGTCTCTCAGCCTCCAGCTGGAATCATCTGACAGATCTATTTCAGTATTAAAGGGGCCCATAAGAAAGGTGGGGACAATATTTTAGCAGGGCCTGTTGTGACAGGACAAGGGGTGCTGGTTTGAAACTGAAAGAGGGAGATTTAGATAGAAGTAAGAAATTGTTTACAATGAGGATGGGGAGACACTAACAGGTTGCCCAAAGAGTTGCCCCATCCCTGGAACCATTCCAGGTCAGGCTGGAGCTCTGAGCAACGTGCTCTAATTGAAGATGTCCCTTCTCACTGCAAGGGGGTTGGACTAGATAAGCTTTAAAGGTCCCTTCCAACCCAAAGCTGTCTATTGCCTGCTCTTTCTTCCTAACCTTTCCCCTAGCATGGGACCAGGCCTGTCCATCAACCAAAGCCCAAGTATTGTCCATTTCACAGTTTCACATCCCTGGTGTGGGAACTTGTGCCCCAAGACACTCAGTCACTATTGCATGGCAGGGATGAGGTCTGCCCAGGCTACCTTGCAGTCCCCTGTGGATCACTGCTCCTTTCTCTCCTCCTCCCAGCCAGCAACGTGTGCTTCTTTGCCAAGTGCCCCTACATGTGCAAGACGGAGTATGCAGTGTGTGGGAACCCTCACCTCCTGGAGGGGTCCCTCTCTGCCTTCCTGCCCTCCCTCAACCTGGCCCCACGACTCTCCATCCCAAACCCCTGGATCCGGTCCTACTCGTTTGATGGAAAAGAGGAGTAAGTGGGTAAATGCTGCTGCTGCTGCTTCCACATCTGCACTGCAGGGAGCATAGCAGGGGAAGGACACACAGCTGGATGCATGGAAGTTGTATGTCCAGGCAGAGGAAGGCCAAGGTGCAGAGGCTGCCCAGAGAATGCCTGGGCACTGACTGGGTTTCACTTCCAGCCTCCTGCATGCACAAAGAGGGAGATGTAAGCCCTCCTCTTCTCCATCTCCACATTGGAGACTCTTTGGGATGCTGTTGGGATGTGGCCGCAGCAACCGTGGAGTGAGGGTCCCCCTTCTTCTCCATCTCCTGCAGGTGGGAAGTGAATCCACTCTACTGCAACACGGTGAGGGAGATCTACCCCTACAGCAACGGCAACCGGCTGCTCAACATCATCGACATGGCCATCTTCGACTTCCTGACAGGTATGAGGGAGGTGGCAGTGACCTTCCAGCCATCTGTATGGCCCTTCAGCATCACTCTCTCTGCACTCCCATGACATGCTGCCTCTCAAAGACATCTGTTCTGCTCCAGAGACTGCTGCCTCCCCACAGCCCCTCCTGATGTGTAGGCAAGGAGGACTCCCCCAGGCCCACCCCAGCCCACTCCCTGGGGGGCTTCAGCAAGATGAAAGCAGCAGCTCTGAGCATCTTAGACCCTTCCAGCAAGGCAACAACTGTTTCATGCAGATCTGAAAGGAAAAATAGGAGAGGTTAGAATTACTTGGTCATATGCAAGGACAACTTAGTTCCTCTGTCTGCCCCTCCCCAGGGAACATGGACCGGCACCACTATGAAATGTTCACCAAGTTTGGGGACGATGGCTTCCTCTTACACCTGGACAATGCCAGAGGGTGAGGCTGTGGGAGGACATCTGGGAGGGGGAAAGTGGTGGGCAGGCACTGAAGCTCTGTGCTCTCTGCTTCACCCCCTAGGTTTGGGCGGCATTCTCATGATGAAACCTCCATCCTGGCCCCACTCTCCCAGTGCTGCATGTAAGTGCCAGCTTCATCTTCCTTCCCAGACAAGCTGGAAGCCCAAAAGGCTAATATGAGTAAGATGAAAATCCAAGCCTGTCCTGACCCACTAGATGGACTCAGCCCACTGAGTCACCCCCCAAGCACGCTGTTCTTCACAATGAGGGTGGTGGAAGACTGGCACAAGTTGCCCTGAGATGCGGTGGAGGCCTCATCCCTGAAGGTCAAACTTGATAGGCCCTGAGCAAACTGGTCTAGTTGGAAATGTCCATGCTGACTGCAGGAGAGAAATGCACAGTATGACCTATGAGGGTCCCTTCCAACCAGATGTATCCTATGATCCTTGCTCCAACATGATGTCAGCCATGTACTCCTAAGCAGGAACAAAATCCTCCAGCTGCACTGGATAAGAGGGATGACCACTCCAACCACAGGGATGCTGAACAGCAGCTGCTCATTTCCCTGTTAAACCCTGTTCATCCCTTTCCCAGCTCTCTAGGTTTCAGATTTACATCTGGTATTTTTAGCTCACAGCTCCCACACCAGTTCCTGTCCCACACATTGTCTCCTACTGTCCTCTCCCAGCATTGCTCCAAGTGCAGTACATGGCACAACCACAGCTGTGCAGGGAGCATGGAGATGAGCCTCTTCCTGAGAGGGTCAAGACCCTCAAGAAGGCACAGACAGGCCTGAAAACAGCCCCAGGTAACCTGGCACAAGGATCTTTGTGGCTGCTGAAGTCCCTAGAAGGCTCCAGGTCATATCTTCAACAATTCAGTATAAGCAGCAGGGTCACACCTGCCCTGTGGAACAGGAGCAGGGCTGGCGGCCAGTGTCCAGCTCTGACTCCCTTCCATGTTCGTTATGTAACTTGCAGCCTTCCCTTTGCTGTTCCCCACGGGTCAGACCATTCTGCTCTCCACCTCCAAGCTCTGTCTGCTCAGACCAGAGCAAACACAGCTGCTATTTACCCACAGCAGCTCCTCAGTCACCCCTTGCCTAGAAGGAGAGCACAGGCAGAGTCACTGCAGCTCACATCTGCTCTGGACAAGGGTTCCTCTGGCAGCAGCAGAACCCCACAGCCATGCACCAGCAGTGATTTAAAGCCTCATTGCCAGGCTCAGCACTTGATAAATTGGTTAACTTTTTTAGGTAGGGAAAGGAGGCTGAGGGGAGACTTCATTGCTCTCTACAACTACCTAAAGACAGGTTGTTGTGAGGTGGGTGTTGGTCTCACCTCCCAAGTAACGGTAGAAGGAGAGGGAATGGCCTCAAGCTGCACCAGGAGAGGTTTGGGTTGGACATTAGGAATGATTTATTCACTCAGGGTTCTCAGGGTTTGAAACAGGCTACCCAGGGAGGTGCTTGAGACACCATCCCTGCAGGTGTTTAAAAGCCACGTAGACGTGGTGCCTGGGGATATGGCTTAGTGGTGGACTTGGCAGAGCATGGTTTATGGTGGGACTTGATGATCTTAAAGGTCTTTTCCAGCCTAAATAATTGTATGGTCAATGCAAGCCTGTCAGTGAGCAGCCAGGACAAGAGCCACAATTTAAGTCACCTGCCCCAGTGGCAGCACTGTGCAGGAGACAGCTGGGCACAGCACCTTCCTCCATCCATCCCTGGTGCAATGCAAGAGGCATTGCTGACCAAAGCCCTGCACTTTGCTTGGCTCCTGAAGAGCCTGGTGCAGCTCAGTGACTGCTCTGCCAGGCACAGCAGCAGCACCCAGCCTGTCACTTGCCAAGGGAACAGCCTGTGTCCTGTTGGAGCTGCGGGCAGCCACATGACTGCTCCCAGTCGATGCCCTGGGTAAACAAGAGGCATAAAGGCAAACCCTGGAGCTGGTTAAAATGTTTCTGACTGCACCTTTTCCCATCTGAAAATTCTGGCTCAGCTAAATAAGAATGGCTCCATGAACAGGGACTGCTTTGTTTCCAATATTTCAAGGGCAGTCATTAAAACCACTGATTAATTTCAGTGTCAGAGATGCTGAAGTCAAAATGGTTTTGCTGAGGACTAAACAAATTACTTCAGAATGCCCAGTTTTGCTCCCAGAAGTGTTCTAAGATTGAAGCTTTTCATCCCACTTTCTGTCAAGGGGAAAGAATATTTACATCTCAGTAGCTCTTAGGGTGATAAATCACAGTTAAATCAGTTCCAGGAAATATTCCCTCTTCCTGCTCAGTTTCAGCTGAAGTTTTTTGTTTTCCTCATTCATCCCTCTTCATTTTACCTCCCTCTCTGGCCTTATCCTATAAATGCCAGCCCTGATGACATGGCAGCACCCTGCAGTAATCTGGGGGACTGGGTCAGCTGTGACTCAGAGGAAGAACACTGATTGCTAAGAATTTCTGCCGTGCTTTTCTCTCTGCAGTACAAATAGACTGGGAAGAAGAAAAGGTTTCAGCAGACGCTTGCATTTCCTTCTGAAAGAGAAAGCTTTTGTTCAAAGCTCTTTGCCAAGTAACTTCACCCACCTCTGCCCTCCCTCCTGACTCAGCTGTTTCTTGCTGGGATGCTGTGAGGAGTTTATAAAATCATAGAACTGTTGAGGTTGGAAGAGACCTTTGAGATCATCAAGTCCAACTTCTTGCCTAGAGCTCACAACACTGCCACTGCTGCTAAGCCACGTCCACAGGTCTATCAAATACCTCCGGGGATGGCAATTCCACCACCTCCCTGGGCAGCCTGTTCCAATGTCTGAGAACCAACATTCTTCCCAAGGGGCACAACTTGCAGCTTTCCCTTGAACCAAGAGGCACAATTTGCAGCCATTTCCTCTTGTCCTGTCACTTGCTGCACATGAGAACAGACCAACCCCCACCTCCTGTCAGGGACTTGAGGAGTTCTCCCCCTCAGCCATTCCTCCTAGAAGCCTACATTTTGTCTTTCCAGTAAGATGTCAGATTTGTTTTCCAGGATCAAGAGGACCACCCTGCTGCGGCTGCAGCTCCTGGCAGAGCCTGAGTACCGGCTCAGCGACGTGATGAGGGAATCCCTCCTGCAGGACCCCCTGGCACCCATCCTCACTGAGCCCCACCTCTTGGCTTTGGACAGGAGGTTACAACTTATCCTGAAAGCTGTGAGGAAATGCATAGACACCTATGGAGAAGCCAAGGTGGTGGCCAACGACACCACGCAGCCCGAGGCTCCTGCGTCTGACAGAGTGAAGTTGACCACTTAAGAGTCCTTACCTCATGCCCAGAGGTAGGGAAAAGCCCTACAAGGCAAGTGGCAGGTTTTAATAGCTGGTAACTTCCATCTACAAACACTTGTGGAGACTGAGATGGGAAACTCTACAGAAGGCCTTCAAGAACCACACTGGGCTTTTACGCTGGGTACTCAGCCAAAGCTTCTGTGCTTGGCCAGCGTGTTGGTAAGTGGTGGTGTGGCTGCAGGAGACCCATACACCCTGAACACCAGAGCTCTGTGGTGGAAAAGCAGTGATCTCCTGTCCTATTGCTGGGCATGCCCTTGGGAGGGGTGGGAACACATGGCCATTAGGCTGTTCAACCTGCACGGGGTCTTGGTCTTTGCTAGTGAAGGACACAAACTAGATCCAAGGATGAGGCTTGAATAAAAAGACACCAAGAGCATTTTCCTCCTGCTACGTCTCTGTTCTGTAACCAAGATTACCTCAGAAAAGAGCAAGCATCCTTCATAAGGGCAGAACCTGCCCCTGAGACAAGCTACTGTGTGGATCCAGCACAGTGAGGCTGAAGAGCATCTGCACAGCACTCACCACCAAGCCTGTGTGTTGCTTCTTGGTCTCTTCAACAGTGATCAGTTCACACCAGTTCCATGTGTGCAGTAAACCCACTTCTACTGTTACCTGCCTGATGGGTGGAGGAGCCACCTCCTCCCTGGAGGTGTTCAAGGCCAGGTTGGACAGCACCTTATGGAACCTGGTCTAGGGGAAAGTGTCCCTGTCCATGGGGTTAGAACTCAATGATCTTTAAGGTCCCTTCCAACCCAACCCATTCCATGAATCTATAACTTGTACAAGTACCTGCTGTCTTCACACTTTAAACTCCAGGAGAGAGTGGAGGTATAATTTGAGTGTTTGAGGGAGTTTGGAGTGTTTCTACTTAGCAAAGAGGTTCCAGGTTCCACCAATATTCTGAAGCTCCCAAAGTTAGCAAGAAAACCCATAAACAAAAGCAACCACACACAGAAAAAGAAACAACCCACACCGAGCTCCTTTCCATCTCTCCCAACTTGTGATTCAACTGTGGCCTTCCATTTTAAGCTTTCACAAAGGCAAAGCTTTAGACAGCATCAATCAAACAGAGCTCTGGACAGTGGTGGGCTTAGAGACCTTTCTGCTGTCCTGAACAGAGAAGAGCTAACAAGAAAAAAGGATTTAACTCACTGCTAAAATGCACAGTGCAGCAGTGATTCCCGTGCTGGATGCTGTATTCCCAAAGCTGGATCTCCCTCTGCTGGTTATGTTTTTAGGTGCCCTCGGCAAGCCCCCAATCAATTTGGTCGGTGTCATGTTGGCTGCTCGAACAGGAAGAACATGGCAACAGAAGGTAAGTTTAGAGTTCTAAGGGCAGAAGTGGAAAATTCCCAGTTTCTTTGTAGGTAAACGTTTTCAGCTCTTTCTTTTTGGCCAAGAGGATGGAGGAAAGGGAGGGCCAGATGAAAGGAAGAGACCTGCAAATGCTTGAAGAAGTGGGGCACTAATAGGTGTTGCAAGGATGCCTTTATTCTGTGGTGTCTTCTTACTGTGATGTTCCTCAGAGGTGGATGTAAAACATGTCCACTCTAAGCTGCTTCAGGTCACCATTTCTCAAAACTTTTCTTGCATCACAAAGTGAAAATCCCCTTCTCCCTGTGTGTCCACCAGAACTCATTCATGATTAACCATCTTGTGTGCAAAGCTGTCATTAAGGGTATCTCAGATGAGAGCAGACAACTGAGAGAAGCTTATGAGCTCCAGTAAGAGTGGCTGGGCTAGGCAAAATAACCACTTTAACAGGAGATCAAAGCAGTAGGAGTTGCTGAGACACTCAAGCAAGACACAGCTACCTTCTCACTTCAGAAGCAGTCATGTGCACCCAATGCCAGACAGAAGTTGCTGGGACACAGGGCTGGCTTGTGGAGACCAAGTTCTGCAAGCAAGTTCCAGTTATGCTGAGAGACCACATCTGGAATAATGTCCAGTTCTGGGGCCCTCAGTTCAAGAAAGGCCTCAGGGAACTGCTTTAAAGAGTCAGGCAGAGAGCCACAAAGACGGAGTGGAACATCTCCCTGCTGAGGACAGGCAGAGGTTGCTGGGGCTCTTCAGCTCGGAGCAGCCTGAGTGACCTCATTCATATTTACAAAGACATGAAGGGCAGTGTTGGGAGGATGGAGCCAGGCTCTGCTCAGTGATGCCCAGTGAAGGACAAGGGGCACTGGGTACAAGCTGGAGCAGAGGGGGTTCCACAAGAACATGAAAACTTTTTCACTGGAGCAGGCTGCCCAGAGAGGTTGTGGAGTCTCCTCTGGAGACATTCAAAACCCACCTGGATGTGTTCCTGTGTGACCTACCCTAGGTGATCCTGCTGTGGCAGGGGGGTTGGACTGGATGATCCGTTGAGGTCCCTTCCAACCTGTAACATTCTGTGATTGTGTGTGACTTGCACTCAAGCCTCCAGAGCTAACACAGAGCTAATCCATTAAGCTGCTTAGTTTCTCCCACCTCATTAATGGTGCATCCTCTAAGGCCAACAGACAAAACAACACAGGGATGGGGGTGAGGGGCAAAAAGAAAAGGAGACTAATTGCATTTAAGAATTTCTCATTTTATTGCTTTACCTGCCATTAGGACAATCTATAACAAAAGGAATATCATATAATATATTAGCACATACAGTAAATCAGACTTAAGATAGTCAGGTAACAATACAAAAATGGTCCTCTGGTTGACTATAGCTTCCTAGGGCAATAGACTTTGAGAAGTTTGCTAAAGGTGGGCTAGCAAAAAATTACTTCTAAAGCCCTGAATGTTAGCTAAGGCAAAACTATGCCAATTGTGGTTGGTTTGTTGGCTTGTTTTCAAACAGATTTAAATTGCACACAAAGGTAAAGCTATTAACTGTGAAGAGTAATATTTAAACTCAGACTTAGCTGGTTTAATCTTAAAATCTTGTAGGTAAAACTACAAAAGGGAGTTAAACAGCAAGCTAAAAAGATGCAGTAGTGAAACTTTGATTAGAAAGCCTTATATAAAAAAAAGGTGCATCATTTTGTTTCCCCCCGCCCCGTGGGTGTGGAGCTCTAACTGGTTTAACACAGTTTTTGGTGCTTTAAAGTAACACAAAGAACATAGATGAAGGAAGAAAAAAAAATAACCAAAACCTGGAGAGAGTCAAAACTTAAGAAACCAAATAAAAAATTAGAACCAAAAAAAGGCAGCAGTTGCTGACTCCTTAAAGGATTCTGGCAAAAAGCCTCTACTCAACACCTTCGGAGTAGAGAACTCAACCCACAAGCAGTTAAATCCCCATTGTTGGGATCAGGAACACGGATCAGGTTCAGAATTACCTAAAACCTTTATGCCAAGGCTTGATACCCTCAGTATTATTTCTGCATCAGTTTGCAGACTCTCTTCTGATTATCCACAAACCCGGGGAGGGAAAAAATCTGCTGAATTTGGATCCACATCACCTCAGAAAAGAAGCAAAAAGGAGGGCTCCATCGTGCAGAAGTAGTTGCACAAGGAACGCAGGACTGCTTGCTGTCACTCCCAAATACAAACCTACACTACTGGATAGAAACTACAGTTGAAAGGAAACCTTTTAAAAATTGCCTACCATTACTGAAGTGTGGAATTCCATAAAAACTTGTGGGAAGGACTGGTGTGCACAGAGTAATGGAACACAAAGCTGGTAAATACTGAACTACATTTAAGACTCGGCAACATATTGAACTCAGAAGGGAAGGGGAAAAAAAATAACCCAGAGCATGAAGGAGGTGTCAATTCCATAAGCAAGGGAAGAGAATGCACCTGTTGGGATTTCAACTAGGTTTAGAATGAACCATTTTAAAAATGAGCTGATTGGCTTAGGAAGAAAGAAAAATAATAAACAGATTAAAGTAAGTGTTGCAGGAAAGTTAAAACATTCACTTTTTCTGCCTCACATTCTCATCATGATATCTACAGGGACCAGCAAGCCTGCCACTGATGCTGGTCCAAAAAAAAACCAATACTCAACACTTCTTTTCCCTGGTAACAGAGAGTCACCTGAACTGATGATCATTAACAACAACACAAAAGTCAACTGAGAAATACAAAGCAAGCCAGAAATCACAGGGAAAATAAAATGCTTGCTTCCAATTTCTACACCCATCTAAGGACTGGAACGTGACTAACAGCTGGACAGCTGCACCATTCTTACACCAACCTATGTACTAGAGACCAAACTCAGGCATTTCATGTAACATTTGGTTCTTGCCACTTTGAACAGGAGGAGCTTTAAAGGGTGGATCTATCACTGAGCAAAAGAAAATGAAGAGGAGAGCTCAGCCGCAGCAAGTCAGCAAATGAAGTAACAACTGCAGGAGTTCACCAGAACTATTTAACCTTGAAAGCTTTTACACTTGACCAAAAAAAAAACACCCACCCATAACTGAGCAATCTTAAACCAGCAGACACAAGAACAATCTGACTGTTAAATTCCAACTGTGGCTTTCTTAGCAGCTGATGCCTCACAACTGAACCCAGGATTACAGTACCCAGAAAAATGAAAAAGAACCACCCCCCCTCCCAGCCTCAAGAAGCTCAATTACAAGGGCAGTTCTCACTGGAAAAAGAGAGACAGCAGAGTATGGCAACAGCCTTCAAAACCTGCCCAACTCTTTGAGAAACAGGTGAAAAAGAATTCTCATCTCCCCTCTGCTGTCACCTCCTTACTCTATGGCTATGGGCATGGTGCCAGGAGATCTCTTCCCTCCTGAAGCAAGGCTGCAGTTGCCCAAGTTGGACGTTTGTTGTTGCACAGAGAGAAGCCATAAGAGCAAAGGAAAAAAATAATAATAATCTCTATAGAACTTTCCCTATGAATTTAAAGGGACACAGAGCACAGAACTAATATGCTCTAAAATTAAAAATAGTGCTGTGATAAGCAATTATTCTTTTCTTTTTTTTTTTTGTCTGTTTTGTTTTGTTTTTTGTTATCTTTTTGTAATTATCATCGTTATTGTTATTCTTTTAAAACGTGACAGGAAAAGCTGCAAATGCCAGTGGCAATGTGGCTCTGCACAAGGGTAACAAAGCAGTCTGCCTTGGTGAAGCATGGTTTGGGCAGGGAGGGAGGTTTCAGACAGACAGTGATACAAAACTGTTGTACTGCTGGATGTTTCTCTTGAGGATGTCCGAGCAGGGCCCCAGGACCCGTTCGAATCGGGGTCGGTCCAGCTTCACGCACTTCAACAGGCCACGGGCGACGACTGTGGCAGCTCGGGGACGGTTCATCAGCAGAGCTATCTCACCTAGGGTAAGAGCAGAGTGCAAGCAGGGATCAAAAGCAGCAGCCACAGGAGGTGAAGAAACAAGCCTGTTTGGGTCTAGCTTCTGCAGGAGCTGAATGGACAGAAATTCAGGGTTTGACACTGATCAGAACAAGCCAGAGAGGCAATTCTGCTGCTCTGCTGAGACCTTCCTTGGAGCGGCGTGCCCCGGGAGCGCCAGAGGGGCGCTGCAGCGGCGTGCCCCGGGAGCGCCAGAGGGGCGCTGCAGCGGCGTGCCCCGGGAGCGCCAGAGGGCTAGGGGGGCGCCGGAGCGCCGTGCCCTGGGAGCGCCAGAGGGGCGCTGCAGCGGCGTGCCCCGGGAGCGCCAGAGGGGCGCTGCAGCGGTGTGCCCCGGGAGCGCCAGAGGGGCGCTGCAGCGGTGTGCCCCGGGAGCGCCAGAGGGCTAGGGGGGCGCCGGAGCGGTGTGCCCCGGGAGCACCAGAGGGGCGCTGCAGCGGTGTGCCCCAGGAGCGGTGTGCCCCGGGAGCGCCAGATGGGCGCTGCAGCGGCGTGCCCCGGGAGCGCCAGAGGGCTAGGGGGGCGCCGGAGCAGCGTGCCCTGGGAGCGCCGTGCCCACACTGGAGTAGTGTGTCCACTCTGCTCCAGTACTGTGTTCAGCTATGGGACCCCCAGCACAAGAGGGTCATGGACCTGATGGAGCAGGTCCAGAGGAGGTCAGAAAGGTAATGACAGAGCTGGAGCAGCTCTCCTGTGAAGACAGGCTGAAAGAATTTGGGCTGTTCGGCTCCAGGGTGACCTTATAGATGCATTCAGATGCATTTCAACACCTGAATGGGACCTACAGGAAGGCTGGGGAGGGACTGTTTAGAAGGGCTTTGCAAGGAGAGGATGAGGAGGAATGGTTTGAAACTAGAGCAGGACCAATTTAAGTTGGACATAAGGATTTGGATGTGGCCTTCCTAGCACGGTTTCAGGGTCCCCAGCACAAGGTACTGGCAGAACAGAGCAAGTCCAGCAGTGCCACCCAGCTGGTTATGGGAGTGCAGGACAGGATGTACAAACTGAGGCTGAAAGAGCTGGGCTAGTTAGACCTGGAGAGAAGGCTAAGGCCTTTAGCTACCTAAGGAGTGATGAAGACAAAACCAGACTGCTCTGCACAGTGAAAGCCAGAGAGAAAGCAACAAGTTGCAGAACAGGAAATTCTTGTCAGGCATAAAGACATGCAGTTTCTTCACCACACGGCTGGTTAAACGGTGAAAGAAGTTTCCCAGAGAGGCTGTGGAATCTCCACCCTTGGAGACACAAGAGGCTGGACTACACACATCCCTGAGCAGTATGATGCAATTTCAAAGTTAGCTCTGCTCAGAGTAGGAAGGTCAG